>NC_133704.1:6058378-6658378 GCF_048934315.1 Petromyzon marinus | reverse complement strand
CTATTATCCGTGGCAGCTGTAGGGTCCATGCAAACCCCTGTTATCCATGCCCCCTTTATTTATATTATTGCGAGATTACAAGCATTTTTTCAAAACCCACAGTATGAAATAGCTTCCTAATATCTGCCCATTTTTCACCCATGAGTGGAGTCACGCTGAAAATGTAACCTACATATGCAGTTTTATCCGCGAGTCTACACCAGCACCGTTTCCTGGCATGCACTGCTGAGAAAATAAACGACTCATCTTGTCAGCAGTTTTTCATGGACAAGTGGAGCAAATTCTACTGCAGTTGTCCAAATCCGAACACGCCTGCTCGTTGCTCCCCCTACAGAAAGTGAAATGGGACGGCAACTACCAATCCATTAAAACGAAACTAAAGATTTTAATTATACCAGGTAAGGCTCACTGAGCTATTTCGCTCTTTTTCAGAGGTGACCTGGCCACGGAGAGAGACACGCAAACTCCAGGGTCGGGCATCGAACCCACGACCTCCTGCATACCAGGCGAGGGAGTTAACATCTCGCCACCGTCGCTATCAGGTCAGAGACGGGGCTTGCTCGACCCAATCCTAGGTCACGTGCGGTCGTCTGGTGCACTGGCTCGCTGGCACGTGGCACCCGTGGCTCGCGAACCAGCGGAGGGGGACTGCGAGCGCTCCCCGTACCTTCTCTCGCGTGATCTCGCTCTTGATCTGCGAGATCTTGCCCTTCATCGCCTCCAGCTCTTCCTCCGTGGCCACGTGGATGGGGGGGCTGCCCTCCGTCTCGTCCAACGGCACGAAGCTCAGGTCCACCAGCGGCAGGTACCACTTGCACTCGTAGTTCTGCTGCTTCCTGGCGGGCGCACGAGGGGAGGGCGGTGGTGGCGTGGTGAGCCGGAGCGACGCTCCTCCGCAAGCTCCCGCGCGTAGCGCCAGAGTTTTGCGCCGTATCACGCTTCTATGTGCGTATGTACGTACGTTGAAATTCTTTCGCAAACGTACGTAGCCTAACCGTGCTAATCGGTTGGCTCCGACTAACGTGATTTAAATCGGCACTTAACTGAAAATCATCATCATTATCATCATGCAGCAGCAGCAGCAGCAACCATGATCAATCCACTGTTGGATGAAGGTCTCCCCAAGCTGTCACCATCTTTCCCGGTCCTGCGATGTAATAATCCACCGAACGGCTGTAAACCAGCCGATTTCGTTCTTCCACTGTCCCGGTGCCACGGAATCATTATTGCCGACCATCAGTGACATTTCAATAAGGGGTGGGGTGAGGGGCATGGGGGGGGAGGGGGGTGGTGGCAACGCGGTGGTTTGCACACTGCGACGTGAAGCTTGCAGAAACCCGCGTTGTTGTTTCGATTGCTGCGGCCGCGGCTAACGTCACACGCCAAGAGCTCTCACCCCGAGATCTGCTTCTTCAGCTTGGTGCAGAGGAGCAGTTTGTCGAAGAGGAACACGTGACGCAGCTTGCGGGAGCACTCCACAAGCTCCACCAGGAAGCCGTCGCGCAGCATGGAGTAGCCCTGCACGACAGCGGCGCGGCCTCGTTAGAATAACGACACGGGGGAAACAGGAGAGGTGGGGAAGGGGAGAGAAGGGGAGGGGGTAGGACAGATTCAAGTTTATTTGTTTAACTAAAGTGAGAACTAGAGACCAGGATGGTCTCATTGCACGCGTGAACCAGGGCAAACAAAACCCGCAAAGGCAATTGTGGTACACCAATGATGCCAACAGAAATCAGAGCAAAACCAACTGAGTTGGAGGAGAAATTGAGAATACGACGCGAACAAAAGTGGACATTAAACAAAATACATTTCCTGTGATAAAAATTTGGCTGTGAAAAAATTACTCCTCAAGCGGGCGGGCGGGCGGGAATCGGAGGGGTGGGGACCAGAGAGCAGAGCGAGCGGCTCCCTCTGAGCAGAGTTAGCGAGCGACGCTGTGAGGAGTAACCAGTGGCGAGCGACACTGTGGGGAGTAACCAGTAGGGAGTGACACTGTGAGGAGTAACCAGTAGGGAGTGACACTGTGAGGAGTAACCAGTGGCGAGCGACACTGTGGGGAGTAACCAGTAGGGAGTGACGCTGTGAGGAGTAACCAGTAGGGAGCGACACTGTGAGGAGTAACCAGTAGGGAGTGACACTGTGAGGAGTAACCAGTAGGGAGTGACACTGTGGGGAGTAACCAGTAGGGAGTGACACTGTGAGGAGTAACCAGTGGCGAGCGACACTGTGGGGAGTAACCAGTAGGGAGTGACGCTGTGAGGAGTAACCAGTAGGGAGCGACACTGTGAGGAGTAACCAGTAGGGAGTGACACTGTGAGGAGTAACCAGTAGGGAGCGACACTGTGAGGAGTAACCAGTAGGGAGCGACGCTGTGAGGAGTAACCAGTAGGGAGTGACACTGTGGGGAGTAACCAGTAGGGAGTGACGCTGTGAGGAGTAACCAGTAGGGAGTGACACTGTGAGGAGTAACCAGTAGGGAGTGACACTGTGAGGAGTAACCAGTAGGGAGCGACGCTGTGAGGAGTAACCAGTAGGGAGCGACGCTGTGAGGAGTAACCAGTAGGGAGCGACACTGTGGGGAGTAACCAGTAGGGAGCGACGCTGTGAGGAGTAACCAGTAGGGAGCGACGCTGTGAGGAGTAACCAGTAGGAAGTGACACTGTGGGGAGTAACCAGTAGGGAGCGACACTGTGAGGAGTAACCAGTAGGGAGTGACACTGTGGGGAGTAACCAGTAGGGAGTGACACTGTGAGGAGTAACCAGTAGGGAGTGACACTGTGAGGAGTAACCAGTAGGGAGCGACACTGTGAGGAGTAACCAGTAGGGAGCGACGCTGTGAGGAGTAACCAGTAGGGAGTGACACTGTGGGGAGTAACCAGTAGGGAGTGACGCTGTGAGGAGTAACCAGTAGGGAGTGACACTGTGAGGAGTAACCAGTAGGGAGTGACACTGTGAGGAGTAACCAGTAGGGAGCGACGCTGTGAGGAGTAACCAGTAGGGAGCGACGCTGTGAGGAGTAACCAGTAGGGAGCGACACTGTGGGGAGTAACCAGTAGGGAGCGACGCTGTGAGGAGTAACCAGTAGGGAGCGACGCTGTGAGGAGTAACCAGTAGGAAGTGACACTGTGGGGAGTAACCAGTAGGGAGCGACACTGTGAGGAGTAACCAGTAGGGAGTGACACTGTGGGGAGTAACCAGTAGAGAGTGACACTGTGAGGAGTAACCAGTAGGGAGCGACGCTGTGAGGAGTAACCAGTAGGGAGCGACGCTGTGAGGAGTAACCAGTAGCGAGCGACGCTGTGAGGAGTAACCAGTAGGGAGCGACGCTGCGAGGAGTAACCAGTAGCGAGCGACGCTGTGGGGAGTAACCAGTAGCGAGCGACGCTGTGAGGAGTAACCAGTAGGGAGCGACGCTGTGGGGAGTAACCAGTAGCGAGCGACGCTGTGAGGAGTAACCAGTAGCGAGCGACACTGTGGGGAGTAACCAGTAGGGAGTGACGCTGTGAGGAGTAACCAGTAGGGAGTGACGCTGTGGGGAGTAACCAGTAGGGAGCGACGCTGCGAGGAGTAACCAGTAGGGAGCGACACTGTGAGGAGTAACCAGTAGGGAGTGACGCTGTGGGGAGTAACCAGTAGGGAGTGACGCTGTGGGGAGTAACCAGTAGGGAGTGACGCTGTGGGGAGTAACCAGTAGGGAGTGACGCTGCGGGGAGTAACCAGTAGGGAGTGACGCTGTGGTGAGTAACCAGTAGGGAGTGACACTGTGGGGAGTAACCAGTAGGGAGCGACGCTGTGAGGAGTAACCAGTAGGGAGCGACGCTGTGGGGAGTAACCAGTAGGGAGCGACGCTGCGAGGAGTAACCAGTAGGGAGTGACACTGTGGGGAGTAACCAGTAGGGAGCGACACTGTGAGGAGTAACCAGTAGGGAGTGACACTGTGAGGAGTAACCAGTAGCGAGCGACGCTGTGAGGAGTAACCAGTAGGGAGTGACACTGTGAGGAGTAACCAGTAGGGAGTGACACTGTGAGGAGTAACCAGTAGGGAGTGACACTGTGAGGAGTAACCAGTAGGGAGTGACACTGCGGTGAGTCACCAGTAGGGAGTGACACTGTGAGGAGTAACCAGTAGGGAGTGACACTGCGAGGAGTAACCAGTAGAGAGCGACGCTGTGAGGAGTAACCAGTAGGGAGCGACACTGTGAGGAGTAACCAGTAGGGAGTGACGCTGTGAGGAGTAACCAGTAGGGAGCGACACTGTGAGGAGTAACCAGTAGGGAGCGACGCTGTGAGGAGTAACCAGTAGGGAGTGACACTGTGAGGAGTAACCAGTAGGGAGTGACGCTGTGAGGAGTAACCAGTAGGGAGTGACGCTGTGAGGAGTAACCAGTAGCGAGCGACGCTGTGAGGAGTAACCAGTAGGGAGTGACACTGTGAGGAGTAACCAGTAGGGAGTGACACTGTGAGGAGTAACCAGTAGGGAGTGACGCTGTGAGGAGTAACCAGTAGCGAGCGACGCTGTGAGGAGTAACCAGTAGGGAGTGACACTGTGAGGAGTAACCAGTAGGGAGTGACACTGTGAGGAGTAACCAGTAGGGAGCGACGCTGTGAGGAGTAACCAGTAGCGAGCGACGCTGTGAGGAGTAACCAGTAGGGAGTGACACTGTGAGGAGTAACCAGTAGGGAGTGACACTGTGAGGAGTAACCAGTAGGGAGTGACACTGCGGTGAGTCACCAGTAGGGAGTGACACTGTGAGGAGTAACCAGTAGGGAGTGACACTGCGAGGAGTAACCAGTAGAGAGCGACGCTGTGAGGAGTAACCAGTAGGGAGCGACACTGTGAGGAGTAACCAGTAGGGAGTGACGCTGTGAGGAGTAACCAGTAGGGAGCGACACTGTGAGGAGTAACCAGTAGGGAGCGACGCTGTGAGGAGTAACCAGTAGGGAGCGACGCTGTGAGGAGTAACCAGTAGGGAGCGACGCTGTGAGGAGTAACCAGTAGCGAGCGACGCTGTGAGGAGTAACCAGTAGGGAGCGACACTGTGAGGAGTAACCAGTAGGGAGCGACGCTGTGAGGAGTAACCAGTAGGGAGCGACGCTGTGAGGAGTAACCAGTAGGGAGCGACGCTGTGAGGAGTAACCAGTAGGGAGCGACGCTGCGAGGAGTAACCAGTAGCGAGCGACGCTGTGAGGAGTAACCAGTAGGGAGTGACACTGTGAGGAGTAACCAGTAGGGAGTGACACTGTGAGGAGTAACCAGTAGGGAGCGACGCTGTGGGGAGTAACCAGTAGGGAGTGACACTGTGAGGAGTAACCAGTAGCGAGCGACGCTGTGAGGAGTAACCAGTAGGGAGTGACACTGTGAGGAGTAACCAGTAGGGAGCGACGCTGTGAGGAGTAACCAGTAGGGAGTGACACTGCGGTGAGTAACCAGTAGGGAGCGACGCTGTGAGGAGTAACCAGTAGGGAGCGACGCTGTGAGGAGTAACCAGTAGGGAGCGACGCTGTGAGGAGTAACCAGTAGGGAGTGACGCTGTGGGGAGTAACCAGTAGGGAGCGACGCTGTGAGGAGTAACCAGTAGGGAGTGACGCTGTGGGGAGTAACCAGTAGGGAGTGACACTGTGAGGAGTAACCAGTAGGGAGTGACGCTGTGAGGAGTAACCAGTAGGGAGCGACGCTGTGAGGAGTAACCAGTAGGGAGCGACGCTGTGAGGAGTAACCAGTAGCGAGCGACGCTGTGAGGAGTAACCAGTAGGGAGCGACACTGTGAGGAGTAACCAGTAGGGAGCGACGCTGTGAGGAGTAACCAGTAGGGAGCGACGCTGTGAGGAGTAACCAGTAGCGAGCGACGCTGTGAGGAGTAACCAGTAGGGAGCGACGCTGTGAGGAGTAACCAGTAGGGAGCGACGCTGTGAGGAGTAACCAGTAGGGAGCGACGCTGTGAGGAGTAACCAGTAGGGAGCGACGCTGTGAGGAGTAACCAGTAGGGAGTGACACTGTGAGGAGTAACCAGTAGCGAGCGACGCTGTGAGGAGTAACCAGTAGGGAGTGACGCTGTGAGGAGTAACCAGTAGGGAGCGACGCTGCGAGGAGTAACCAGTAGCGAGCGACGCTGTAAGGAGTAACCAGTAGGGAGTGACACTGTGAGGAGTAACCAGTAGGGAGCGACGCTGTGGGGAGTAACCAGTAGGGAGTGACACTGTGAGGAGTAACCAGTAGCGAGCGACGCTGTGAGGAGTAACCAGTAGGGAGCGACGCTGTGAGGAGTAACCAGTAGGGAGCGACGCTGTGAGGAGTAACCAGTAGGGAGTGACACTGCGGTGAGTAACCAGTAGGGAGCGACGCTGTGAGGAGTAACCAGTAGGGAGCGACGCTGTGAGGAGTAACCAGGAGGGAGCGACGCTGTGAGGAGTAACCAGTAGGGAGTGACGCTGTGGGGAGTAACCAGTAGGGAGCGACGCTGTGAGGAGTAACCAGTAGGGAGTGACGCTGTGGGGAGTAACCAGTAGGGAGTGACACTGCGGTGAGTAACCAGTAGGGAGCGACGTTGTGAGGAGTAACCAGTAGGGAGCGACGCTGTGAGGAGTAACCAGTAGGGAGCGACGCTGTGAGGAGTAACCAGTAGGGAGTGACGCTGTGGGGAGTAACCAGTAGGGAGCGACGCTGTGAGGAGTAACCAGTAGGGAGTGACGCTGTGGGGAGTAACCAGTAGGGAGTGACACTGTGAGGAGTAACCAGTAGGGAGTGACGCTGTGAGGCGTAACCAGTAGGGAGCGACGCTGTGAGGAGTAACCAGTATGGAGCGACGCTGTGAGGAGTAACCAGTAGCGAGCGACGCTGTGAGGAGTAACCAGTAGGGAGCGACACTGTGAGGAGTAACCAGTAGGGAGCGACGCTGTGAGGAGTAACCAGTAGGGAGCGACGCTGTGAGGAGTAACCAGTAGCGAGCGACGCTGTGAGGAGTAACCAGTAGGGAGCGACGCTGTGAGGAGTAACCAGTAGGGAGCGACGCTGTGAGGAGTAACCAGTAGGGAGCGACGCTGTGAGGAGTAACCAGTAGGGAGCGACGCTGTGAGGAGTAACCAGTAGGGAGCGACGCTGCGAGGAGTAACCAGTAGCGAGCGACGCTGTGAGGAGTAACCAGTAGGGAGTGACACTGTGAGGAGTAACCAGTAGGGAGCGACGCTGTGGGGAGTAACCAGTAGGGAGTGACACTGTGAGGAGTAACCAGTAGCGAGCGACGCTGTGAGGAGTAACCAGTAGGGAGTGACACTGTGAGGAGTAACCAGTAGGGAGCGACGCTGTGAGGAGTAACCAGTAGGGAGTGACACTGCGGTGAGTAACCAGTAGGGAGCGACGCTGTGAGGAGTAACCAGTAGGGAGCGACGCTGTGAGGAGTAACCAGTAGGGAGCGATGCTGTGAGGAGTAACCAGTAGGGAGTGACGCTGTGGGGAGTAACCAGTAGGGAGCGACGCTGTGAGGAGTAACCAGTAGGGAGTGACACTGTGGGGAGTAACCAGTAGGGAGTGACACTGTGAGGAGTAACCAGTAGGGAGTGACGCTGTGAGGAGTAACCAGTAGGGAGCGACGCTGTGAGGAGTAACCAGTAGGGAGCGACGCTGTGAGGAGTAACCAGTAGCGAGCGACGCTGTGAGGAGTAACCAGTAGGGAGCGACACTGTGAGGAGTAACCAGTAGGGAGCGACGCTGTGAGGAGTAACCAGTAGGGAGTGACGCTGTGAGGAGTAACCAGTAGCGAGCGACGCTGTGAGGAGTAACCAGTAGCGAGCGACGCTGTGAGGAGTAACCAGTAGGGAGCGACGCTGTGGGGAGTAACCAGTAGGGAGTGACACTGTGAGGAGTAACCAGTAGGGAGCGACGCTGTGAGGAGTAACCAGTAGGGAGCGACGCTGCGAGGAGTAACCAGTAGCGAGCGACGCTGTGAGGAGTAACCAGTAGGGAGTGACACTGTGAGGAGTAACCAGTAGGGAGCGACGCTGTGGGGAGTAACCAGTAGGGAGTGACACTGTGAGGAGTAACCAGTAGCGAGCGACGCTGTGAGGAGTAACCAGTAGGGAGTGACACTGTGAGGAGTAACCAGTAGGGAGCGACGCTGTGAGGAGTAACCAGTAGGGAGTGACACTGTGAGGAGTAACCAGTAGGGAGCGACGCTGTGAGGAGTAACCAGTAGGGAGTGACACTGCGGTGAGTAACCAGTAGGGAGCGACGCTGTGAGGAGTAACCAGTAGGGAGCGACGCTGTGAGGAGTAACCAGTAGGGAGTGACGCTGTGGGGAGTAACCAGTAGGGAGCGACGCTGTGAGGAGTAACCAGTAGGGAGTGACGCTGTGGGGAGTAACCAGTAGGGAGTGACACTGTGAGGCGTAACCAGTAGGGAGTGACGCTGTGGGGAGTAACCAGTAGGGAGTGACACTGTGAGGAGTAACCAGTAGGGAGTGACGCTGTGAGGAGTAACCAGTAAAGAGCGACACTGTGAGGAGTAACCAGTAGCGAGCGACGCTGTGAGGAGTAACCACTAGGGAGTGACGCTGTGGGGAGTAACCAGTAGGGAGTGACGCTGTGGGGAGTAACCAGTAGGGAGCGACGCTGTGGGGAGTAACCAGTAGGGAGTGACACTGTGAGGAGTAACCAGTAGGGAGCGACACTGTGGGGAGTAACCACTAGCGAGCGACGCTGTGAGGAGTAACCAGTAGCGAGCGACGCTGTGAGGAGTAACCAGTAGGGAGCGACACTGTGGGGAGTAACCAGTAGGGAGCGACACTGTGAGGAGTAACCAGTAGGGAGCGACGCTGTGAGGAGTAACCAGTAGGGAGCGACGCTGTGAGGAGTAACCAGTAGCGAGCGACGCTGTGAGGAGTAACCAGTAGGGAGCGACACTGTGAGGAGTAACCAGTAGGGAGCGACGCTGTGAGGAGTAACCAGTAGGGAGCGACGCTGTGAGGAGTAACCAGCAGGGAGCGACGCTGTGAGGAGTAACCAGTAGGGAGCGACGCTGTGAGGAGTAACCAGTAGGGAGCGACGCTGCGAGGAGTAACCAGTAGCGAGCGACGCTGTGAGGAGTAACCAGTAGGGAGTGACACTGTGAGGAGTAACCAGTAGGGAGCGACGCTGTGGGGAGTAACCAGTAGGGAGTGACACTGTGAGGAGTAACCAGTAGGGAGCGACGCTGTGAGGAGTAACCAGTAGGGAGTGACACTGTGAGGAGTAACCAGTAGGGAGCGACGCTGTGAGGAGTAACCAGTAGGGAGTGACACTGCGGTGAGTAACCAGTAGGGAGCGACGCTGTGAGGAGTAACCAGTAGGGAGCGACGCTGTGAGGAGTAACCAGTAGGGAGCGACGCTGTGAGGAGTAACCAGTAGGGAGTGACGCTGTGGTGAGTAACCAGTAGGGAGCGACGCTGTGAGGAGTAACCAGTAGGGAGTGACGCTGTGGGGAGTAACCAGTAGGGAGTGACACTGTGAGGAGTAACCAGTAGGGAGTGACACTGTGAGGAGTAACCAGTAGGGAGCGACGCTGTGAGGAGTAACCAGTAGGGAGCGACGCTGTGAGGAGTAACCAGTAGGGAGTGACGCTGCGGGGAGTAACCAGTAGGGAGCGACGCTGTGAGGAGTAACCAGTAGGGAGTGACGCTGTGAGGAGTAACCAGTAGCGAGCGACGCTGTGAGGAGTAACCAGTAGGGAGTGACGCTGCGAGGAGTAACCAGTAGGGAGTGACACTGTGAGGAGTAACCAGTAGGGAGTGACACTGCGAGGAGTAACCAGTAGGGAGTGACACTGTGGGGAGTAACCAGTAGGGAGCGACGCTGTGAGGAGTAACCAGTAGGGAGCGACACTGTGAGTAACCAGTAGGGAGCGACGCTGTGAGGAGTAACCAGTAGGGAGTGACGCTGCGAGGAGTAACCAGTAGGGAGTGACACTGTGAGGAGTAACCAGTAGGGAGCGACGCTGTGAGGAGTAACCAGTAGGGAGCGACGCTGCGAGGAGTAACCAGTAGGGAGTGACGCTGTGAGGAGTAACCAGTAGGGAGTGACACTGCGAGGAGTAACCAGTAGGGAGTGACACTGCGAGGAGTAACCAGTAGGGAGTGACACTGCGAGGAGTAACCAGTAGGGAGTGACACTGTGGGGAGTAACCAGTAGGGAGCGACGCTGTGAGGAGTAACCAGTAGGGAGCGACACTGTGAGTAACCAGTAGGGAGCGACGCTGTGAGGAGTAACCAGTAGGGAGTGACGCTGTGAGGAGTAACCAGTAGGGAGCGACGCTGTGAGGAGTAACCAGTAGGGAGCGACACTGTGAGGAGTAACCAGTAGGGAGTGACGCTGCGAGGAGTAACCAGTAGCGAGCGACGCTGTGAGGAGTAACCAGTAGGGAGCGACACTGTGAGGAGTAACCAGTAGGGAGTGACGCTGTGGGGAGTAACCAGTAGGGAGCGACGCTGTGAGGAGTAACCAGTAGCGAGCGACACTGTGAGGAGTAACCAGTAGGGAGTGACACTGTGGGGAGTAACCAGTAGCGAGCGACACTGTGAGGAGTAACCAGTAGGGAGTGACGCTGCGAGGAGTAACCAGTAGGGAGTGACGCTGTGGGGAATAACCAGTAGCGAGCGACGCTGTGAGGAGTAACCAGTAGGGAGCGACGCTGTGAGGAGTAACCAGTAGGGAGTGACGCTGTGAGGAGTAACCAGTAGGGAGTGACGCTGCGAGGAGTAACCAGTAGGGAGTGACGCTGCGAGGAGTAACCAGTAGGGAGCGACGCTGCGAGGAGTAACCAGTAGGGAGTGACACTGCGAGGAGTAACCAGTAGCGAGCGACACTGTGAGGAGTAACCAGTAGGGAGTGACACTGTGGGGAGTAACCAGTAGCGAGCGACACTGTGAGGAGTAACCAGTAGGGAGCGACGCTGCGAGGAGTAACCAGTAGGGAGTGACGCTGCGAGGAGTAACCAGTAGGGAGTGACGCTGCGAGGAGTAACCAGTAGGGAGCGACGCTGCGAGGAGTAACCAGTAGGGAGTGACGCTGTGAGGAGTAACCAGTAGGGAGTGACGCTGTGAGGAGTAACCAGTAGGGAGTGACGCTGTGAGGAGTAACCAGTAGGGAGTGACGCTGTGAGGAGTAACCAGTAGGGAGTGACGCTGTGGGGAGTAACCAGTAGGGAGTGACACTGTGAGGAGTAACCAGTAGGGAGCGACGCTGTGAGGAGTAACCAGTAGGGAGTGACGCTGTGAGGAGTAACCAGTAGGGAGTGACACTGTGAGGAGTAACCAGTAGGGAGTGACGCTGTGGGGAGTAACCAGTAGGGAGTGACACTGTGAGGAGTAACCAGTAGGGAGTGACGCTGTGAGGAGTAACCAGTAGGGAGTGACGCTGTGAGGAGTAACCAGTAGGGAGTGACACTGTGAGGAGTAACCAGTAGGGAGTGACGCTGTGAGGAGTAACCAGTAGGGAGTGACGCTGTGGGGAGTAACCAGTAGCGTGGGGGGCGGCTACTCACCTCTCCCCTGCGCAGATTCGCTCGATGCGACGTCACCTCGGCGTTGAGGTGGGAGAGGAAGTTCTGGGAGATGCGCAGCGCCTCCTCCAGGGCCGGGTAGTCGTCGTGCGACCGCGGCGTGTGCTTCAGCAGGTCCTGCTCACGACGATTCACCATGGTGGCAGAAGACGAAGCGGCTACACTTAACTGATGATGATGATGGTGGTGGTGGTGATAACGATAACAGCAAAACCTGGTGCTGTGTGCTGCGATTTACACATTTATGTTACAGCAGCACCCCGCTTAAAATGGACCTTGGGTGGAATCTGTCGCAAATAATAACGAAGCTCATTCTTAATGAAGATTGAGTAAATCTGTGAAATAGGCTGTCATAAGAATACATATAAAGGAGATGTGATTTGTTCTTCCTCTTCACGAGTGACCTGCACTTCTCATCAGCGCTATGGATTTTTTTAAAGACTCCCATTCATATAAACAGTACTTAATCTGATAAAAAAAAATGAATCGCAAACCCCATATGAGCGAGATATCCTTAAGTAAACAAATCAAGAGATTCGCAATTAAAATTCTTATTTTCACGCCCCTTTCTTTGCCATATCTAAAGGGTGACGTGTAGCATCACTTACTGGACATCTGTGATAAAGAGCTTCATAGCTCATCAGATTCCTCCAGTCTAAAATTAAGACTTTGATCCTGATCATTCTGATCACTAAATCTCTGGCTTTCCAGTGATAAAAAAGTAAATGTGCAGTGCCCTGCAATTGCTTATTCAGGCCACTGCTGGCGGAAGGGCCACCCGCCCCCCTTCCCCGCCAGGACAAACTCTCGTCCCATCTTCCAACACGTTGGAAGAGCTCGAGGCGTACCCAACACTTCACCCAAACGGCACACGGCCTACCGATTGACTAACTCTGGTGTAGCCATTTATCCTGCAGGGTGTACGCATGTATGTTGAACCTCTTTCGCACACCAGGGTGGATAGAGGCAGCGGGGTCGGTGAAAAACTTGCACCGTCTGCTTCAGGAGACGGAACAAATCCGGCAACCTCTGGATTTCAAATGCCCGTGTACGAACCGTTACGCCGTTGTCAGCTCAGCGTTGCGAGGCCGTGAGATTCACGCGCCTTTACGCGATGAACAAATCCAACGCTGTGTCTCGCGGTTCCCTCCGCAAGGTGTCTGCGTCACGAGTTCTACTCACGTGCAGGACGAGCGTGCTGCGCATTACTTTGTCCACGGGCTTGTACAGGAGCGCTGCCGGGCAACACGCGCACCACAACGACCATTTGTAACCGACGGGATGGGAACCACGGTGGTCTGAAAGAGGGCTTCCACGACTGGCGGGCCAGCTGGCCACGTCGCCCGTGACGGGGCTTGTGGAGTGGCCCGCCGAGAGACATGGCTCACTGTGATATACGCCTTGCCGAGGTACATAAATAGAGGCGGATTAGCGAGGTGAAAGCGAGGGATAAACGAGAGATCGAGAGAGCTGTAGGACGAGGGATAAGGGGTTTATTGATACGAAAAAGCGAGACGAGAGAGAAAGAGAGGCGAGAGGCCTGGAGGTACGCATTCGGCGTCACGACGTCTGTACGGGCCGCACGGCGTCACGTCACTTCGGCCGCTCGTGCACACCCACGTGATTATCCAGTCTGCCGGATCAGAACGCGGGTCTGCAGCTTGGGGCTAGAATCACATCTGGACATAAAAGCCTAAAGCACAGACTGCCTCCCTAGTCCCTCGCTGTGGTACCTTCCAGAGACGATGCGCTTGCTTGTTCTTTGGATCCAG
Source organism: Petromyzon marinus (assembly GCF_048934315.1). Taxonomy (NCBI): domain Eukaryota; kingdom Metazoa; phylum Chordata; class Hyperoartia; order Petromyzontiformes; family Petromyzontidae; genus Petromyzon; species Petromyzon marinus. The sequence continues at coordinate 6,645,079 of NC_133704.1, read as the reverse complement.
AAGAGCTCTTCACCTTCAACCTCTGCATTAAAAAAACAATGACAAGACACGAGACGTATGGAGTTGAATGCGTGCCAGCGTATACACGTACAAGGGTGGGGAGTGGTGGCGCAGCGGTTAGTGTGCTACGCCCTACAAACCCCGGCAACCCGAGGACAATTCCCACTCAAAGCCAACATCGGTGACGAATATCCGAACCGGTCTTAGATCTCCCCTAGATCGAGTCAGCCGTCAATGAGTGACTGATGCGGTGTGTAAGCATCATCACTGGATAAACAAAAGTGGCTGGGATGTGGTGCTGGCCACCCACCCCTTTTATGTATTGTGCTGGCCTTAACTACGATTACAATTTGTTTTATTTTACCAGATAAGACCCACTGAGCGATGTAGCTCTTATTCAGAAGTGACCTGGCCACAAATGATAGCTCAACGAAGTGGCTTATCACGTGGAAATTTACAGTAGCCAAATGCTCTAAAAAGTACGTTGATTCTAAATGTGGAGGGGAAAACCGGAGGACCCTAAGAAAAATCCACACTACCACGGGGAGAACATGTAAACCCCAAATATACAACAGGCGTCAGGGTTGGGCTCAAACCCATGACCTCCTCTGCCTCTGTTTGTCTTGGATAACAAGGGGTGGAGTGGTTGTGGCACAGTAGTTGGCACGGAATCCCGTGACCCGAGTTTCATCACCGTCAAGGGCCAAACTTAGCGACGAACATCTGAACCAGAATTCGGCCTCTCAACTCAACCTCAACTCAGCCACAACGCAAGCGTGTGATCATCGGCGACCGGCAACGGTGTTGTCCAAACCACCGCGTTGGCCTTCGGAATGCTCACTAACAGCACTCGCCCCAACAGGCTGGTGAAGAATACGGAGGGTGATCTTTTGTCTCCGTCTGGTGCAATGGAGGAAAGCTGCTCGAAATACAAATGCTGTGCTGTACTCCCCACTGTTTAATCCCATTTGCACACTCATATTAGGCCATTTAGCACATTCACACTGCAGGAATCTACAAAACGCAAGCTCTGTAATGCAAAGAGCAAATAGTCCTAAATGCAAATGCAGCTTTTAATAAGGCTTGCCCTGTGAAATTGGATTAAGCGTTAACAAGGCAATCCCTTTATTTAATGCTAACATTAACAATGTATGTTAGGATTAGGGTAAGTGCCAGGACTGCTAAAGGTTAAGACTTGGGCTCTAAGAGAGAGGTTTGGTGCTAGCCTCATTAAAATCGAGTCAGATGTGTTCCAAGGTCACTTTAAACAAAAGGACCAAAAATCACGCATACATATGCGTTGATCGTGTAACGCTTTCCAACATGCGTTTGTCCTGGAACGGTATCCCGACTATTACCGACAGCGAGATGATGCCACACGCACAACAAAATTACGGCACGTGTCGCTGTTCTGTTTTTTTCTCCCAGCACTGGTTTTCATCTCCCACATTTTGGGAACCACTTCTATAAATTGCGACCGTTTCCTCCAGGGTAAATTCCTGATAACGACGCAACATTCCGATAGGGCGTCGTTCTCGTCTTAAACCATCTTTACGACAGCCACCGTGCTACCGTGTTACAGACAAGACGGACGGATGGATGGACGGGCCAAGCTGAGGCATTAATGCTTTCACCAAGCGTCGTGGGAAAACGTAAAAATGTGCCACTCTATTGCAGCTTCCAGCCAAACCTCTGAAATCTTGGCGAACTGAGCGTCCGCGCTGCTGCACTTATCGGCCATCTCCACCGCAGTCTTGTAGTTGTCCACAAACTTCTTGTAGTAGTCAAGGTGGTTGGCCTGGACAAGGAAAAAATCAAAACACAGATGGTTCATATTTGCGAGAGCATAGTTTCTTTGATTGCGTTTCACACTGTTGACCTCATACGTAGTGAATTCATCAATCTTGCTCGGCATGACCATTTCATCTGCCTTGTGGAATGGCCTTCAGAAATTATACTCAAGATTTGTTGATGAATCTTGGTTTTATTTTTTGAGCTAAAGCCATCTTTCACTTGGGGTGCTGCAGTAGCGAAATGTTATCTCCCTCGCCTGGTATGCAGGAGGTCGTGGGTTCGATCCTGGACCTTGAAAATGCCCTGTGGTGGTCGCATGGATTGATCTCCGGCTCCTACAGTTTTGCGCCCTCCATATTTAGAAACGCACGTTTAGATTATTTGGCTGCTTCTATAAATTCCCACGTGTGATGGTAAAAGTCACATCAATGAGCTATCACGTGTGGCCGGTCGCCTCTTAAAAAAGAATGGCACAAATACCAAATGTACTAAATTATTACCATTCAACCTCTGTCAAATAATCAAACTCAGCCCACCGTGGTTTTTTATCACAACGTGCAAACTACTGTGGCACTAACTTGCCGCACATCAGGGAAACTTTAGCTGTTGCACTTAGAATTCTCGTGGTCATTATTTTAATTTTTCAAAAGAAACGTCAGCCGACAGATGCCGTTAGTTGTTGCTCGATCAGTTTATAGTCGTACAATCGCCGGAGAAGGAGCAAAGCGGTTTTTGTAATTTGGAGAAAAAAACATGAACCAGCAGGCTTGAGGTCAGCTCGCGTGCCACGAAACACAACTCACACCCCACCTCAACCCCTGCCCCCCTTCCTGCACCGGTTCTGCATGAAAACAGAAAAAGAATATTCATATGAACCCAGATTTCAGAAATACGCATGGCGTCGTAACGCGACAGGTCTCTTTTTTTGGTTGAAAACACTTCTGCCGAGGCGATTTTAGCTTCTTGCCGTTGGGGGCATAAGAACAACGGTGATTCTTGTTGTTGTTACAATAACTATAATAATTAATAACGGAACGAGTGTTGCATTTTTCAAGCGCTGAAGTCTATGCACGGGGCAAGCAGCGGGCGCGGCGGCGTAAGCACGTGGTGCTGGAGACGACGCGGGCCGAGTTTGATTCCCAGCCACGGCTAAGGTCAGTGGACAAAGTGAGCTCTGAACCAGCCCTGGCCGCCCCGTTCCTTCCTTCGTTCTCTTGTGGCTCAGTTCAAAGGCCCTTTTCAAATTGGTTACTCCGCCTGTTCCAGTGAACACCTTGGATCGAGCGAACTCTCCTCCAGGTGCTCGAGTGGTTCTTGTGTTGAGGAGGTAACAGTGGTCATGCGCGTTGGTGAAGGGAAAAGGCGGTGGGGGAGGGGGGGGGATGCTTGTTCAATCATTGTTATGATTTTTTTTTTACCACGAAGGTTTTTTCTGGGTTAGATCGCGTAAATATAAATGTGTCGTTAAACCCGCTGCCACCCGACACCGCCAATTAGTAAGGTCTGTCACGTAAACAAAGACGTCTCAATGAGTCACTATTTCAGCACACCGGCGTGTTTACAACAACCAGCTTTATCAGGCAATTAGCCAGAATTGTGAAGAAGTCTTCCCCCTTTTCGGTCTTAAATAGAGTAAAGGTGATGGCATGACTGTGCGCCGATCAGGTGCGAAGACCACAGGAGGTATTTTAATGCACATTAAGTCCCAGGGTTGCAGATGAACCGACTTTACAGAAATGCCCCCATAAATCATGAAAAAAAAAATCAAGATGCGGATATTTTTTGCGTTAGTTAATTAAGCGCAAGTACTGCAACGCAGTGAGGTTGCGAATACCGCGGAGCGAGAGGCGTAAGGCGGGCCACCTTACGCCCCTCGCTCCACCAAAACGTGGCCTTCACCGAGCCCGAGTTTCACTAGGGTTAAGGTAAACAAAAAATGTTGTAGCGTTACATACTTCTTTTGCTTTTGTAGCATTATGTAATTGTTTGTTTTACATGCTTATAACTATCTTTTTTTCCCCATGTTTCTATTTCCAAGTTTTCTTCATTTTAAGTTTATTTCATGAGTTATTTACTGCATGTACTTCATGTAACACAATTACACTTCGATTGCTTCTGGTCTCAGCCAACAGCGATCGAAGAAGCCTAGGCCTAGCCTAATGCACGGTAAACGAACATTCGGAAGTGACTGCTTTCTGTTAACAATTAATATTAAAATGTTTCGTGGTATTCATAAACAGCTGGATACAGTACATGTTCCATTGGTTTAATTCCGGGTGATGTTAGGGTAAATATTCGATTAAATTAAATCATAAGAAGTGCAGAGCGTATGTACAGTGATACGATGCAGGGATTGACAGAAAACGGATGACAGTGCGATAAAAGGAACTATTCATCGGGTAGGGGAGGCACAGCTATTTCTGGCGATGGGATTTTACCGTTGATTGTGGGAAAATTATTAAGTTTCCAAAGTATGGAAAATTAGGGTTACGGATCGTTCTCGGGAACCTAACCCTTCCGTAACCCGGGGACTGCCTGTAGTCATATAAATTACAATGGATCATGTTAATCTGAGAATATGCAGTACTTATTATTGGTTGGGTTATTCACATGGTTTTTATTTATTTATTATAACAATGCAGAAACAAGGCCCAAATGTTTCCCATTGTGTCACATCCCGATCGCGATACTAAAATGGACTCGGCATCTGTTTTGGGTTTTTTCTTTTTACCCACAGCGACTGCTGCGTCACCATTGCCAAATCTCCGCCGGATCAACCTCGCCACCTGACGCACACAACCAACAACTTTTTCCGTCGGTTAACTCTGCAATATACGTTTCACTTGCACATGCTGTTCTGGTGTAAGTTCATCGAATCGCCGATTGCCAAGTTCTCGACGTCGCAAAAAGTGGTATAAAAACTGAAGGTTTAAGCGAACACCCCAGTCGGCTGTACATCGTTCTGACCTTTAATCACCCAGGAAAGCCACACCGAGTCTCCTGACGATTTTTTTTAGGAAGGTCCTACATGTGCATGTGGGAGGAAACTGTAGCAGCCAGAGAAAACCCAGCAAGCGTACGGAGGGATTACACACCAGCACTTATTATCGGCACACTGCCACCCAATGCATTCGCTCTCAGTCTGATCCAGGTCAAGAGGTCATCGTAGCCAAAGCCGTTGGCGCCATCACACCTCGCCAACGATTCCTACCCTCCGCCAGATGCCGCGGCTGCCGCAGACTGGACGCGCGCCCCCCAAGATCTGCCCTGACGGTATTCTTCTGCTTGGGGAACTGCACCGCAGATGTGGACGCGGTTTTCCAACTCGTGCGGAACTTGCGCTCCGCGGAGCCGTACGCGTAGTTTCAAGTTTCTTTTGCGTAACCAGTGTGAGAAGTGAAGGGAGAAGGATGAGTCTCATTTGCAAGAGTGACCTGGGTCATGAGTCTACCAGTAGGGGGCGACGATCGCTGCTGCCCTGTGTGTGTGTCGAATCCCAATTGAGTCATTTGCGGTGTAATTTTTGAAGTTTAACACGTAGGCTTCCGCGATCAATGTTATTCATATGAAAGGTTTTTGGGGTTAGATCGCGTAAGTATCAGTATTTGTCACGTGACAAATCCCTTACTGATTGGCCGTGTCGGGTGGTGGAGGGTTTCGACATATTTCTACTTGCGTGACCTAACCCAAAAAACTTTATTGTGTAATTTTTGAACTTGGCAAATTTGAACCCTGATGCCAGCACAGATTGAGCTGCTCTTGCGAATTGCGCCAGGGGATCTTCAACATCCACTGTGAAGTACACGGCGCATGATAGTAGTAGTATTATAATGATTACACCCACAGTAATAACCAGGGCAGCCACTAGATTCCAACCGTGAACAAGCGGTGAACGTGCTATCGCTGGGGCGTGTCACCGGCCATACGATCGCTGGACAATACATCAAGCAACTTCTGATGCCATCGAATGCATATATAAAAATGCAGATTTGATGCCTTGCAAATCGGTGTCTATTTGGTGTTTGAGCACCCGAACACCTGCACTCATACCACAAAGGCTAACTTCGTTTAAAATACACGTTTTATTTTATTTTAAGAAATAAAGCCCACTGAGCTATACATCTTTTTCAGAAGCGACCTGGCCACAATGGATAGCTCAGCGAAGTGGCTCATTACGTGGAAATTTAAAGCAGCCAAATACGCTAAACGCATGTTGTTTCTAAATGTGGAGGGAAAAACCGGAGGACTCGGCCAAAAATCCACGCGACCACGGGGAGAACGTGCAAACTCGAAATAAACAACAGCCATCAGGATCGGGACCGAATCCCCGACCTCCTGGATACCAGGTGAGGGGGATAACATCTCGCCACACGCACAGCACCCTGATTGTCCTTCCCCCGCACTTCCGATTAGCACGATTGGCTGCGTACAGCGCGAAAGGAGTTCAACATACATACATACATTACATACACCCCACTCGTGGTCCCCATTTGGTGGGGCGGCGAGCCCACTCTCCCTCCCTTCTTTAAAACCAGCCAGGTTCGTAGTGTTTGGGCCCTGTGGCCCGCAGTGTTTCTCTGTACCCCATCCCTGCGTCGGCGGTTTGTGCTCTGTACCGGGCTCCTATTGAGATATAACATTCAGTTTAGGGCTGCCGTGGTGGCGAGATGTTATCTCCCGCGCCTTTTTTCTTCACCCCACATTTTTCGAATCAACATCGTGTGCTCAGAGCATTTGGCTGCTATAAATGTCCACACGACGATGAGGCAATTTCGTTGCGCTATAATTTGTGGCCAGGTGGCTTCTGAAAAAGAGCTACATAGCTCAGTGGCCCTTACCTGGTACAATAAAAAAAAATAGTTTTAGTTAAAAAACAACAACCGTACACACAGCTCCGATCAGCGCAACCGGGCGGGCAACGTAAGAAGACCCTGACCAGCTTGAGGAAGAGGTCGCCCACGCCCTGCGAGGCGTCGTCCTGCTGCACGCGAGGCCGCAGGCCCTCGTAGAACTCGCGGTGCACCGCGAGGATCTCGGGCAGGCACAAGAAGATGGCGTCGATCTGAACGTTGGTGAGCAGTGGTTGCGACGTCGTGGCGGCCGCCCTCAGCGGTTTCAGCGGCTGGCAGGAGCGGGGGGGGGGGGGGGGGGGGGGGCGAGGGAAAGCCGGGGAGGAGGGGGACACAGGAAAGCGAAACGCCAAAAAAAATTGGGTTCACATCCGAAATTGATTTCGTCGAAGCGGGCGACAGCTCGAGAGACGGGGGAGGGGTGGGGGGGGGACACTCTCGTTTGCGAGAGCGAGCTGGGTTGCCGAAATAATCAATCAATAGGTCTTCATTTTACGTGCCGATGTTGCCCTCGGTAAATAAACAAAAGCAGGCATATCAAATAAGAGCGGAGCAGCGAACGGGACGTAATTTATTTCGGTAAAGTCACGTAGAATGAGAATAAAATAATAAATTAATAAAATAAAATAACGCAATAAAATTCTCACGACGTTTCGGCCACAACACGTCGTGAGAATTTTATTGTGTTATTTTATTGTATTAATTTATTATTTTATTCTCATTCTACGTGACTTTACCGAAAGAACCAAAGAAGGGGACGTAATTTGTTGCGTGACGCTTGCGTTGTCGGAGAAGTTGAAAACGCTGCCACAAACGTACGTCCATGTTTAAAGGACATCTCCTGCAATGGAAGTTCGGCAGTGACAAATTTACCTTTAAACCGCCGCGAGGGTGATTAATGATGCAGAAACGCGAAAACGCTTCGGGGCGATAATCGCACCCACTTGCAGACAGACGTACGTCGAAACCGTTTTGTTCGATGTGAGTTGAGCGATTGATCGCTCGATCATTCTGGGCGGCAACAGTGGCGAAGACACTGAGTGTGCAGACGGTGCAAATGCACCTGGGCCCCGGGGCCAGAGCAGGCCAGGTGCTAGCCAAGCCATGTGACTGGGTGACAATCGCGTTTGACCAGTGAGTGACACTTTGGGTAATGTCAGTGGCATAGCTATTGAGTTGTGCAGGCAGCATAACTGCACCAGGGCCCACGATCCAGAGACAAACACTTTTCTATTTGGTTGATATGTGATAAACAATATACAGGGTCGTCCTCTACTTATGATGGAGATGCGTTACGACGACCCCCCCATCGTAAGTCAAAAATATCGTAAGTCGAAGATGGCCTAGACTACGCAGGAGTCTTAAAGAATGGTGATAATTTAGCAAAACAGAGCAATTTACAGTACCGTACTGTATAAACTATATACTGTGTGTATTTATTAATTACAATACTGTATTTGACAGTAAAATGTAAAGTAAAAAAAAAACAAGGTAAATTCTTAGCCTACCTATATGAACTGCAATTTAATGGCAAGTTTTTTTCAGGAAACAATCCTATCTGCTATAAAAACTTTTAACACGCATTGAACGTATCGTAACGTGGTAACCTTAAAATAAAATCGCTAAAGCTACGTATCATACATGGATTGAACGTATCGTAACGTATCATATTGTACTGTATTCACCAAGATTCGTACGCTGCTGCGTTTGCCTGCCGCGCAAAATGTAAAATATTTTACAATTTTGTCGTATCGCTATCGCCATCGTAAGATCGAAACATCGTAAGTCGGACCATCGTAACTCGGGGACTTGACCGACCGTCTGTGTTGCTTTATATGGTTTCCAAATTTTGCTAAACCCTGTTTGTTTGGTGTGATTCTCTCTCTGTGTCCCCTGTTGTATCTGTGTTAGTTCCCCCTACTTGGGTGTCTGTATATACATCTGGGGTTATGTGTTTCCTCTCTCTCGTAAATTTAGCTCTTCTGTACCTGATGATGGCTGCTTGTGTTGCAACCAAAACGTCGTACGCTATTATGTTATTTTATTATTTCTTATTTATACGTGACTTTACCGAAAAAAACAAAGAGTAACTCGGGGACTTATCTGTGTGCAGGGCATTATAAAACCTATGCTCCTTATGTGGCTAAAGAGGCCTTGCTGACCTTCAGAAGTACTTGTGTGACATCAGCATCCGAGGCCTTTGTCCGACACAGTCATGCACTGCTTGCTAATTTGCGCGGTTGTGGCTACAATCGTCGTCATTTCAATTACCTGATGGCGATTGGAACATGACGTCACGCTTGTGTGTGTGTGTGTGTGCTCTCCTCAAACGAGTATCTGGTGTGACAAAGGCGGCCGGGCGTGGTACTGGCCAACAACCCCCTCATGCACCGTGCAGGCCTTCATAAGCGTGCACTAACAGCACTTGTCCTGACAGTCTCTTCAGGCAACACGGGCGGGGGGATATTCGTCTCCCGTAGGTGCGAGCGTGTGTTGCGCGTTTTCATCCCGATCTCACCAGCATGAGGCCCTCCAGCTGGTTGAGGTAGGTCTCTTCGCTGGCCAGAATACCAGACAGAACGAGCTTCCTCATGGTCAAAACCTTTTCCTCATCGGCCTCCGCCTGCAACACAAAAAGACAAAGGCACACACACACACAGATTTAGCAGCGCACACAGTTTGGGGATAAGTTGCATTAGCACGTGCCTGTGTCAACGGTGCTCTGTTCATAATGTAAAGAGTCAACATGCTGGTGTACTTTTGGTGTCGCTTCAGATTATAGATAGATTCTAGCTGTATTATAGCCGTAGGTTAAAGCTGTATTCCAAGTATTAAAGGTCACTATGGAGGACAAAAGAGTTGTGTGGTCAGCACCATGCCTGAGCGTCTTTGTCTCCACAGTGCTGTTATGTACACACTGGAGCATGTCATTTTTTAAGGCTAAGGTGACCTAGGCGACACCCGGGCCAGGTTCTAAGAACTGAAATGCGACGGGGAAAAAAACACCCCGCCATCAGCCACTGAGCAGCAGTGATGCTATCTGTGCCAGGCTAGGTGCACGCATGATACCATGCCCGCCAAAACGGGCAGGTATTTTCAGGATTCCATCGTCACTTCCTGGACTTCAATGAAGGCGCTTGGCATAATTTCAACAATAGCCAAGCGTCGCATCTAATTGCTATATGTAGATACGGGAACCGTTCTTCAATTTAACGGCGAGCTGAAACAATGACATTTGGCGGGTCGTTCAACGCTTGCGTAGGTGACAATTGAATTTGCTTGGCTGCGTCGGGCGATGGAGGGTTCTTGCGACATGAATGCGGCCAGATCATTGCAGATTCAGAATATTTATTGACACTGGAGGAATCAGATGAGCTATGAAGCTCTTTTTGTTCAGCAGCGGCGGGTCAGAATGTTACATCCAAATACAGATATTTTTATTCCTCCTTGCCGGGCGCGGGTAATCTTAGCAGCACAACACCGTACATACAGAGCCTGGTTTTCATGGCATTAATCATCATCATCGTTAGCCATGATGTCTCCCAGCTTAATTTGACCATGATTAAGGACCATACTGAGAAAAATTGACAACGCACAAAATATCACCTTCCAGAAAGCGGATGTTTGTTGGGAGCAGCTGCATAATTAAGTGGATTAAAAGAGCCAATAAAAAAAATTCGCGGGGAGATAATACAACTGAATCTATTTAAAGTATGGATTGCAGAGTAAGTTGAACTTCTTTCGCACCGTACGTAGCCAACCGCGCTAATCGGAGGTGCGGGGGAAGGACATCAAACTAAACGCAAAAAAAAACTGTTCTGAATAAAAAATAAATATTGTTTCACAGGCCATATATTGCAAGGACACATTTGTGGGTTGAGCAATTTTATCCATTACGCCTCTTAAAATGAGAACTTGGGACCGAAACATCTGCTGGGGAAGAGGATAAAACACGAACAGCTGGGTGTGGTGCCCGAACAACAACAGCAACACACACACACACGAGCAGCAATTCTCCCTTTCGGTCACCATTATTCAATGGATAGCAATGACTCTTAAAAACAAAGCAGACGCTGGTATAAGCACACCTTATAAGCACGGCTGCTTATATCAGAAGCGTGCTAATAAGGTGTGCTTATACATTTGTTGAGGGTGGCGGAGGAGAGGGGGGGGGGAGCCAGAAGCAACTTCTGATACAAGCACACGACTTCGGATATAAGCTCACCTCACCTTGCTCCCAAGGGGTGTGCTTGTATCCAGCCTAAACTGTATTCCAATACAAGAGGCATTGGAAGGAACACTGAGTCCATCTCTGGGTGTTGAGTATTTCGAAAATAATCGTGGGCGCTATTAGCTCCAGGGGTCACGTGAAACAAATTGCGTAAAAGGTATAGCAAAATCAGAAATAATGGATTATCACGTGTGTGTGTGTGCATATTATATCGCGTTTACTTTTGTGTTCACGTTCGACGGTGGCGTTGCAGAAATAGTGAAAGGCAAAGGCGCAACACCTGCCAGTGCTCGCTCACACCAATTCTGGCGGAACGGCTTCCGCTGGAGCAGTGCTCTTCGCAAATTTTCAGAGGGGGGGCCCACTACCGCCGATGAGGCATCGTCAGTGTGAGGGCCGCCACAGCCGCCTGCAAGCGGTGTTTTCACTATTTGTGTAGTCGGGGGGGGGGGACCGCAAGTCAGGCGGCCGCGCTAAAGGGCCACAGGGGAGGAGGCCGCCAGCGGTCCGCGGGCCTTGTAATGAAAAACACTGCGCCAGAGGGAGCTCAAGGAAGCCTCCTCCAGTGGATTTTGCCTACTCTTCCACACCGGCCGAACGTCTTGGAAAGGGAAGGGGAGGGGACCCACACTTTACTCCACCGCACGAGACCGGGCGATCGACTTGACCATGGTGGACCCGTTTATACCGCTGGATGGGACAGGCAAGAGGTGAGGGGGGGGGGGAGTGGAATTTAAGAAACTTGCACTGCTTTTTCACCGTGGGTTTTATTTATTTACGTGGTATAAATGGCCCGTGGCAAATAACCACGTGAAGTGGCAGAAAAACACTGAAAATCACTCTGCTGGATCCAACCAGGATTGATCTGGGTGTTCGGGGGTTGTGAATGCCGCTGTAATAAAAAGAGAAAAAATACGATTCCTCCTTTGGGTAAGACGACGAGCAAAGCCTGCGAACGGCAACAAACCCTTTTTTTGTCGTCGCTGGAATGAAATGTGGCTCGCGTCTGGGTAGCCGGTTTTCTAAAAATGCAACTTACATAAATCTGACGGGCAAAACCACAACATGTTGCCGCTCTGATAAACAGTTTACAAAGAAAAAGTGTCACTCTAATACTTGGAATACAGCTTTAACCTACGGCTATAATACAGCTAGAATCTATCTATAATCTGAAGCGACACCAAAAGTACACCAGCATGTTGACTCTTTACATTATGAACAGAGCACCGTTGACGCATGCAAAACAATAATAAATACTAAAGCAGAATGGTGCAATCAAGCCCTTCATCGATCCGGGGTTGCTAAAATGAGAACTAATTTGCGAAGAAGTCAACAGTTTGATCAGTTGCCCTATCAATATACTCACCCCCCTGCCATAGAAATGTGGATTTTCCACCACTGGTGGTTCAGGGCTGTGAACAGGAGATGAGCGTAGCTCGATGCCCTTAGATGCTGGAAAGCCACTGTGACTTATCTGACTTCCAATAGGGTTGCCAACTTTAAACTCTCATTAATTACGGATTAATATGACGCAACAAAGCATTGTGCAGCAGCTCGGTCACATGTACTGGCGAATGAGTGTTTGGGACAAAGGGCATGCAAATCACGCATGTTTTTTAAAGAGTCGACATAGTCCTGAATAGCGCCATATAAAATATGTACCCGTTTAAAACGTGTGCACTCTTCTTACTAATTATGTACGGGTGGCAACACGAAACACCCACCTGTGAATAATGAATTTCTTTTGCACCGTACGTAGTTAACCGCGCTAATCGGTTGGCTACGTAAGGTGCGATGAGTTTCGGCAGGCTGTCAAAATGTACTTAACACTGTATTTTAGATGTTAGTGACTGGAGCAATACTATACAGAATTCACAATTCAAATGTTCTCCATATATATGTTCAAAATCCAGATTAAATACAAACAATCAGAATGAGAAAAAACCCCGCAATAACAGAGAGCACCGTACCTCAAAACTGTCATATTTGGCAGCACCGAACATGAAGGAGGGCGAGTTGGGTGAGACGGGAGACGTGGGGCTCGGGACCCACATGTAATCACACAAGCAGGACTCATCTTCCTTGATGAGAAAGGCGTCCAGGCTACCGAGCACCGTGGCAACGTCCAGGCTCTGCCGGTTTGCCATGGGCCACACGTGTCGACCGGCCGATCACAAACAAAACCGCCGCCCTTCCTTGAACCAGCGAGGCCTAGGCAACAGGCTGCGCCAGCGGTGCAGGCCCGGTTTTGCTTCCTTCACTGCGCAGGCGACGGGCGTCGGAGCTTTCCGCGGAGACGTCTAAGTCCGGCTCGCTACGCATTGAACGCTTGCGAGTACCCCCCAGTAGTCTAGAACGCAATTAGACCGAACGCAAAAGTCGACATGTTAGAAATGCAGCGCTAACTCGCGCGCTGTAGAATCCAAAAGTGGCGCTGTATGCAGGGCGAGGGCTTATCTTTAGAAATAAAAAAAACATTTGGCAGGGACCGAGAAACAGGAAAACCACATTTGAGCTGTAGGTGATGAGGCAATGCCAGTGGCTGATTTAACAAACTTCCGCCTTTCGTGAAGCTTAACAGCTACACGTGTGCCAACGAAGTGACGTGGAACTTGCGCAAACAAAAAGCAGACATAACTGGCTCATCTGTGATAGCGTGAAAATTTCACGCAAGGTGTTTATTTAAATAAAATGATGATACATTTGTTGGGGCAGGAGTGATGCTAGCCCATGGGAGGTGGGGGGGGGGGGCAAAACAGAGATCCGCTTTTTTGGGGTTCCCACTTTCAATTCACAGAATGCTAGTGATCTGAAAAAAATAGATATAAACAAGAGATATTGATGTAATGAGATAATTGGTCGGAGCCGCTGATGTGGCTAATAAGTTCGATAAGTTCGAAAGGCTGCCGCTCAAGCAGCCTGCAGGGCAGCACAAGGTGGCAGCCTGCAGGGCAGCACAAGGTGGCAGCCTGCAGGGCAGCACAAGGTGGCAGCACAAGGTGGCAGCCTGCAGGGCAGCACAAGGTGGCAGCCTGCAGGGCAGCACAAGGTGGCAGCCTGCAGCATTTTGCAGCAGCCGGATATCCGGTTATCCCGATTTACCGACTTTCCCAAAATTTCAGGGAGGGCTGAGCCCCCCCAAGCCCCCCCTGTGGCTCACCCCTGCCCTTGACCCTCTTTGGGCCCTAAGCTTTTGCCTCTATAGCTTATGTCGAGCGCCACCCACTGGGCTGAGCTTGTAAATGTTTTGCGTGGGTTGCCGTTTCGGACGACGACAAGAACGACTTAAACCGCAGGAGCAGTTTACTTTCCAGATGTGACTGCATGCACTTCCTATACGCCACATGGCCACGTTGACCAGCCCTGTACTGCCCCACATTTGCGAAGGCACATGAAAAAAAACTAAATCGCTGCAGCATTATCGACTCTTCACTTCAGACGCACACGTGATGGAAACAATCCGACGCGTGGATTAATAAATACTCAGAATGTTTGTTTATACTGGAGGAATCTGATGAGCTATAAAGCTCTTTCTCACAGATGCCCAGTAGTGGCGTCAGGACGTTACAACAACAAACGATACTAAAACACGATAGAAGCGCAAAGTATAGGAAAGATGAGCAAATCACGAACAAAATAAAAATACAAATGAACTTAAATTTCGATTTAAAGCTTTCGTGACTGCAAGGATTCATCTTCTTTGGTTCTTTTGGTAAAGTCACGAGAATGAGAATAAAATAATAAATTAATAAAATAAAATAACGCAAAAAAATTCTCACCACGTTTCGGCCACGTTGTCTGTTCCTTTGACCTGAAGAAGGCCGCTTGTGTTGTGGCCGAAACGTCGTGAGAATTTTTTAGTGTTATTTTATTTTATTAATTTATTATTTTATTCTCATTCTACGTGACGTTACCGAAAGAACCAAAGAATACAAATGAACCGTACTATTTTTTATTTTATCCGCTAAAGCCTACGGAGCTATTAGCTTCCTTTTCAGAAGCGACCTGGCCACAAATGAAAGCCCAACGACGCAGCTTCTCGCGTGGAAATTTATAGCAGGCAAACACTCTAAACGCATGCTTCTAAATGTGGAGGGAAAAAGCGGAGGACCTGGAGAAATATCTACGCGACCACAGGGAGAGAGAGAGAGAGACACGCACACTCCAGATAAAAAGGTGTCAGGCTCGGCAATGAACCCACGACCTCCTGCATTATCAGGTGAGGTAGTTAACATCTCGCCACCACTGTCTCTGTGCTCTCTACGCAGACAACAGGCCACTCAGTTTCTATGGCTTCGCGGATGTCAGCACAATTACACCACCGTAGCATCCTAAAGAAATGTCATGAAAGTAATAACCGAGACGAACACAACCAACCCAAAGCGATGTTCCCCCGGGGACTCTGTCGCGCAGTTACCGCGAGGTTTGCGTCGAGCGGGGAATCGGTGGGGCCATCTCCGTCCTCGGGCTGCAGGCCACGATGGCCAATCTTGGGAGACGACGACGGAGGAGAGTCGTCGATGTACGGGAGGTCCTGACCCCGCTCCTCGCCCTCCGTGCCCTCCACTTGGTGACCGCACGCCGAGTGCGTCCGGCCGTATGGGGCATCTGCGGCGATTGGTCGCAAAACGGGGAAAGGGGGCATCGATCAGTCAACGTGAGACACTCGGGGACAGACGTTTACTGCAGCCACTCGTAATGCGAGTGCGGCCCTCCGGGTTGGGCCGTGTGTTCACCAGTTTTTTTCTCTCTCAAGCTTTTACCGCGCACTCCTGTGGAATATCTTCAAATGCTGCAGGCATCTTGGAGTGTTTTCTCGTTGAGATCGCCGCAGTAGGGCGCGTCAAAAGTTTACGAGAATGAATGAATGCTCAACACGGACACTGCATTGCGCGCTTTTGGATTTGCTTCTGCGGCCGTCTGGAACGCTCTTCCTTCCGATATTAAGAAGCCACTGAAGCTATGTACTTTTAAATCTAGGTTAAAATCTAATTTTTATTTAAAGCTTTCGTGACTGCAGTAATTCATATTCTTAGCTGTTTTGGTAAAATCACGTTGAAGAGAAACAATAAAATAATAAAATATATATAACAATTATATATTTTATATATTTTTTATTTATTATATTTTATATATTTTTCATTATTTTATTGTTTCCCTTCAACGTGACTTTACCAAAAGAGCTAAGAATATAAAATCAAATTTATTTGGAACTGCTTAAATTGTTTAGTTTTTTGACCTTCCCCCGCACCTCCAATTTGCAACGTTGGCTACATACGGTGAAAGAAGTTCACCGTAACTACAACCTACGTCCTCACCCAGAAGACCAAGCTTGGGATGCGAGGTGCCTTCATTCATCTGGCGGCGTTTCACTTTCGCGCTGGGAATGTGAAGCGAGATGAGACCACGTGCTATCTGCCGAACAGCTCTAGGATTTCTGCGATATAATTTTTTTCACGAAATTATGTAATATACATTTTTTTGCCGATAACCGTGATACGAGTACTGTAACTGTATTGCACATTTTTATTGCAGAGTTTTTTGTGCTTCCATGTACTTGTATTATGAATAAAGATTACAAAAAAATATACATCATCATTGCAACTTTACAATATATAATGCTTATAATGCCCATGCTGTAAGCTGCATAAGACTAAATAATTAAATTAACTACAAAAAATGAAGCCATATTACAGCAATGCCATCAATTACTCCAACAAACATATTGACAAAGCGTTAGTTTAATGGATAATAGATATTCGCTTGTAACTTTAATGATCATGCTTTTGCTATTTTGTTAGGAAATTGAAGCAAGTGAAAAATCACGTGAGCCACGATAATGAAGATATAACGACATTTTCACAATTTGGGCAAAATTATATAAACGTGAAATACAATTTTTTTTTCAATGAGAAACTAATATCGCGACAATCGCTATATATGGCGAAAGTAAATATCTACAAGATGATCGTTCATCGTGGTCCCGTCGTATCGACGCAAACCCGAAGCAGCACCCACGCAGCATCCAGGCAAGTGGTCACGCGCCGTACGTGCGCCTTTATATCCCATTCGAGCAATTTGATTTTGTGCGAGGAGAGGGGCAAAGCTGAACGGCAGGGAGCACAGCACGAGCTTGCAAACTGCTTTCAAAAAACGGGCATTTTTCAAGTCACCCCCCCCTCCCCCCCGCTTTGCTCTCCCCGACCTTTAAGCTCATCAAATAATAATTCACCAACGTCTCACAGTGGCAAAACAAACAAAAAAAAGCGTAATCATTGCTGGGGTAAATAAACGGGGTTCAATGTGCATTGAGCCGGACCGCCGTTCAGAACCACGGCGAAATATTGCGACTCCCGGAGTACAATTTATGCAATGAAAATCAATTCGTTGCACCCGATTTTGGGTCCAAGTGGTACGGCGGTGCCTTCAACGCGAGGCGGATGGTTCACGGAGGGCCCTGGGTTAAGAGCCTACGATCTCCGCGGACAGCGAGATCAAAATTGATGATCAAGGCGACCGCCATGGTGCTGTATTACGCAGCGCCAAGAGACCACAATTTTGGCGCCGGGCACGTGGCACCTGCAGGCGGGGGGGGGGGTGGGGGGCTTGCGGTCACAAACAAAGTAAGGACCGATAATGCGATTGTTACGGGTGAACGGTTTGAAAAATGTAATAAGATATTTGTTGTTGATGACAAAATATGCACTATGTTGAGCTTCTTTCGCACCGTACGCAGATAACCATACCTAATCGAAGGTGTCTGGAAGGACAACAAAACTAAACACGCACAAAATGTACGAACACATTAATGGTTAAAGAAATTTTTAAAAAATCACGCTGCATTTTGTTACTAACAATACAAACAATGTCTTGGGCCGATAAAATGAGTTGCAAAGTGGGAAAGTCAACAGTGCAGTTGTCCTGTGGAGAGACTCGGCACTGGCATAGGAACGTGGAATATCCACGACTGGCTCTCCACTGTAACCGGGAGCCAGGAGATGAGCACCGCCCCTCAATGCTTATTTGCACTGGAAATCGCTCTGACTATTTTGGCTCGCAACAACATTTTTACGAACACGAATGGCTCATGTTTTGGCGGGCGCCGTGGCACAGGCAGCTGGGCGCCCGTCTCCAACCCTTTGCCGAACGGCCGACACAGCGTGGAGGCGCCTTCATCTAGCAGTGGACGGACAAGGAGGGGCTGTGAATCACCTTGATGAAATGTTGAGCAATGAGCGAACGAGGAAACGTGACCGAATACCTCGTCTGAACGATGCACTTTGTTGGTTTTAACAATTTCCGTCGCGTGCCTTCACCGCAGGGTTCCATCGCCGAGCGTCGGTGCAACTGTCTTAGCGCAGACTGACTAAGGCAGACCGACCGACCAATTGCCTGACACACAGACTGACTAACGCACAGGCCGACTGACAGACAAGCCGGCCGGCAGCGAGTCAAATGCCATGCAGGCTGCAGAAGCAGTGGCGGCGAGCAAGCAGCACAGGTGCGACCGGCCGCCTTGAGGCCAGAAATAAAGAACAGTGGGCCTCAATCTTGGCGGTCACGCACCACGCCAGTCAATATACAATGACACCGAGGTCCCCAAAGACACCAAGGCGGCTACCCCCAAATTGCACCTGTCTCTCAGCTGACACAAGGCTTTGGGCACAGCGTGGGAGGGAGGGGAGGGTGGCGGTCGCGATGGTAGGGGAGCTGGGCACACGGGTGGACGGGTTATTCCTTTTTTTTGCGCCTGCGGAATTCATTATGCGTCTGCCACCCAGGAGACGATCGAGAGACGCGGCGGCGATATGGGAGGGGGGGTAGACTCGGTGGTGTGTGTGGCTTGCCTGATCGGGCAGCGATAATTAAAGGGAGCAAAAAAAAACAGCTGAGCATGGGAAGGTGGGTGAAAACCACGAAAATAATGGAAAAGGACAAACGCGCGCACGCACAGACACGCGTACGCACGCACAAACAGGCGCTGACTGACTGGAAGACGATGGCAGAAGGCCCTGGGACCCTAGGGAACTTACTGCACACATAGTCTACACAACGCCCAATGTTAATAGACCTACATTTCTCTGAAATTGCAACCAAGTAATGTAAAAATAAATGAATTTGTAAAAAAACATATCAATTTTATGGAGCGGAGGCACGGTGGTTTACGCTATGAACCCGGTGACCCGAGTTCGATTTCTGTCCATGCCTAACATCAGTGGCGAGTGACTGAACTGGTCCTGGGCCACACTCGACCAACAAAGACAAAGATCACCCTTACAGCCTGAACAGACTTTTGGGGAAGGTCAGCACCACGCCTGACCGCCTTTGTCTCCCCTAGTTGTTTACACACCGTACTAGGTACTGTGCTCATTTGAGTCTGAGTCGACCAAGGGATGGCCCATGACCGGTTGAGATTATTGTCACTGGTGTTTGCGTGCGCGGGAATTGAACTCGGGCGAGCCGAGTTCGCAGTGCAGCGCACTAACCACGACACTACCGCTCACCAGCATGGTCGGGTCAAACAACCACCGTGATCCACATGGCATGTGGAGGTCTCCATCCAGCAGTGGATTGACAAAATCACTATATAGTACTGTACAATGTTTTTGTAGTTTTACATATTAAAATAATTATTAAGTGGATAAAGTTAAACAAAAAAACTGACAAAAATGTTTTACTTGCGTTGGTGAACGTTGTGATATCCCACCGTGCACTAAACCCCCCCTCTAGGTAAGGCTTACATTATTTTTCTTTTGAAAGTCGAACCCAACGCGGTCCAACGCGTTGATGAATGACCCAGCTGAGCTCATCCATCACTGATTGTGACGCTGCGAAAAACCCGTCACAGTTCTCATTTAAAAAAAAAAATGTTTACGCTTTGTTAAAAATGGGCAAACATCTGCTCCTCTCTACCTGTGCCAGGGCGAGCGCTCAGAAAACGATCCGACACGCTCCCCGTCGTTCCCCTCCATCACCCCCCCCCCCCCCCTACAAAGCGCCGGCTCCATCGGGCTGATTCCACGCCAGGAAGGGCAGCGCCAAACATTCATCGGATCTAGACACTTCGCTCTCTTTAAGGGATGCGGGAGATCGGTCGTTGCACTCACAAGTGCGGATTTTTCAGAAATCAGACTAGTGGTACCTCGGTATACGTCGTTAATTCGTTCCAGAAGGTAGGAGGACTTAAACCGAAAATGGCAAATACACCAAACGAATTTTTCCCATAAGCAATAAAGGGGAAATGAAATAATCCGTTCCAGAGTATAAGAAATTATATTTTATATGTCATATTACACATTAATGGGGTTGTATAAACTAATGTAGACACTACTTATTACTAAAATGCATACATACACTAAGATAAATGCATAAATAAATTAAAATAAATTGAAATAAAAATAAAATTTAACTTCACTTTACCTTGCTGAGAGGAGTTGAAACACGTGAAAATTCGCAGAGAGTTACAGCAAGGGATGTGCACTGAGCGAGATCTACAGGCAGACTGAGGAGTGGCGCTTTGTTTCAGTCGTGAACGGGGTCTACGTGGGGAAGCAGTGACTCATCCCGACCCAGACAAGTTCTAGCAAGCAAGACGCCGTATCCCAAGCAAGACGTCGTATCCCAAGACATTTTTTTCTCGTCAAAACACGACGTGTACCAAATTCGACGTATTCCAAAAGCGGTCGTATACCGAGGTATGACTGTACTTACAACTGGAGGAGGAATCCGATGAGCTGTGAAGGGTCAACGGGGTCACAGAACGTTACGACAACAAATAATACAAATACACGATAGGAGTTGCAGAGTATAGGAAAGGTGAAGACATCACCCAAAAACATACTAGTGAAACTAAAACATCCCCATAACCAGGTAAAGCTGTTAAATTATTTTTCAGAAGCAACCTCGCCACAAATGACAGATCAACAAAAGTGGCTTTTCATGTGGAAATGTACGGCAGCAAAATAATCAAACTAACTTTAATGCATGTTTCTAAATGCATGTTAACCGATTAGGACTCCGATTCAAGTAGAAATGATTTGTCCCCGATTCTTGATAACGGGGAAGAAAAATGCCACTGAACACCACCGCGTCGGATGTACTTGGGTGGACAATGGCGCGTTCAGTTTTGTGTCTACGTGTAGTGCCAGGGTGTTGTAGGCCTGGGCTGTGAGGCTGCCAGGAGACGGCGCTACAGCAGTGGATTCTTGAATCATTCTGTGCAGAACTCTGAGTGTTAAACCCCGCCCCCCCCCCCTACTCACGAGTGTGGGTTTTCTCCAGGCATTCTGGTTTCCTATTGATCGCAAATCAAGCGCTCGGTAATGGAACAGCCCAAACATGCTCATGGAGGGCACTCCCAAAAAAACAGCCCTGAGACTCATTGGCTATTTTCCTGGCTAAATAAAGTGCCATTAATCTTTGGCAATGGAAAAGCAAATTTTTGTTTAACCCGGCGAGAACTAAGGAGACCAGGATAGCAGCTCCATTTACAAGAGAGTGACCTGGATCACCAAAATGACGAAAAGGAAAGCAAACAATATACTGTACGTCATGGTAAATAAAACAGAATAAAAAAACGACCAAATCATGGTTACAGGGGAAACCAAAGGCCCCTATAGGTCAATGACTCTCCTAACCAACGGATTCTGATATGATCGGGATAAGTACTATGAAAGCACAACAGCAGATGAAGAGCCACTGCATCGTATTGTAACCCCCGATTGATTCACAATAGTCATAATACAGCTCACTTGATAAGGCGTACAAAACAGACGGCTAAATTGGATCTGGATTTACGATGCATATTATGAAGGCGCGTCGGACATACATCAAGCACGAGAGACGGACATCGGACATGTGTCGTATTTCGCGGCGGTAAAAAAGGTGGGGGGGGGGGGTGCTAAAATTTTACACGTTGATTTTCTCTCGCAAGATTGAAATCTGATTGATGAAAACGATGAGCCAGACGTCCGTGGCTCCTAGCATGCGGCTCCTAACGCGCATAAATTAATTAAAATCTGCGCCAAACTGTCAATCACCTGAATCCACATTTTCCTCTACGGACGGGTGACTCGAAACCAAAGAAAGAGAACACGCATCGATGTTTGTTTACAACCGACCGATTTGTGGGAAATGCGAATGCTGAACAGAAGCCGTGCGGTTTCTGCACCACCCCCCCCCCCCACTGACTGACTAATGTGCAAGCCATTAGATGAAATGCAACACTCGCCGTGGCCAGAAAACCGCAAACACAAGCATGCATGCAGGGGGCAGCGGAGTTTCTGCAGAGCGCACCACCGTGAGAGGTTGACGAAATTAATTTGACGAATGGATCGGGTTGTTGGGGGGGGGCGGCGGAGGTGGGGGGGGGGGGAAAGAAGACAGACCTTGCGTTTTGTTTTCGAGGAGATTCGAGAGTCCAGGTTACACAGAGCCCCGCTCTGGAGACGGTGGCGGTGCTATAGCCATCAGCAAACTTAAGAAAAAAAGCTTCAGGGGCCCCAAGAAGCTCAAGGGAACCGTGATAAATAATTTTCGTCCACCGAATCAAATCGACAGCCAATCAATCGGCAAGGTCGCGGATAGTGGGCTAAAGAGCGAGTGCTCTTCGAAGACATCGGGTCAGCATGGAAGAGTAGGCCAAAAATATTCGCTAGATTGGGGGCTTCTCTGTCAGCAGTAGCGTGAGCAATTAATTGCAAGACTGCACCTTCACCTTTCACTCATTCAAACTCAGATTGTTGTGAAAAAAACGCTCATTAAAGTATTACAATAATTGTAATTGTTGGTTGGTATATTAATATAACACTTTGATGCAACTGTGTTATACTTAAACTGTCACCTCTGTGTTACATCTCACGACTATTTATGTGGAACTTTCCTAAATAACGAACATGTTGTCGTTAAACTTAAAATAGTTAATATTTTTATTTTATTTTAAATATGTTACCGTACATTTTCACAAACAAATTTAGCAATTACGTTGTGAGAATTGTTCTTCAACCCAGGGTGAGCGAGCTGCAAAACAATAACGTTTGGCGGGTTGTTGAACGCTTGTACAAGTCGCAATTAATTTCACTATGTAGGGTGGTGGAGGGTCTTACGACACACATTTTGCCAGGTCATTACGACGCCTCACCCAAGAAACAACCCGACGAATAACTTTCAATCCTTTATTTATTTTTTGTCCGAGTTAATCCCAGCCATTTGAACGTCTGCATCCCTCCGGGAGCTTTGCCTCGTGACATCTTGCTTAAACGGCTTTGAGCACCTCCTCTTGGGATCGGTGCAACAACAACAACAAGAAGCCCAATATAATACGCCCTTTGGCGTCATCTGGTCGAGCACCAATTGGGTCGAGGCTCAAAAGAAAGCCGTCCCTTGGTGTGGACCAATCAGTTTCAAGGACAATGCATACATTATCATAATATGCTTTTTGTTTGCATTTTGACGGCAGGTATTGTGGTTAATGCAGACATGAAAACCTTGTAAAAATGGTTTCAGTTTTGTTGCCAGAAAAAAGGGGAAAAATCTTGATTGAAAGCTTTCGTGACTGCAGGGAATCATATTCTTGGTTCTTTCGGTAAAGTCACGTAGAAGGGAAACAAGAAAAGGGGGAAAAACCCTATTATTACATTTTGGTACTGGCAAAGGAGGTCTAATGATGTAAACAAGAAGCCCTTTGAGAATCGGACGCTGTAGAACCAAACCATTGCTCCACAAAACACTCGAGCGGAGTGGTTGCTTCTTCATTCGCGAACCGTCCGGAGACTCCCCCCCCCCCCCAACGTAACATCCAGGCCGACCGAAAAAGACGGCCGTGGTGAAAGAGAACTGAGGCGTCGCCACGCGATCGATCACGCTCCAAGGCTGCACAACCGCAGGTGCATGGCTGCGGCTCTGCGTTGTAGGCTGCGACAGATCTGATAGGGGCTCTTCACGCCCGCTATAAATATACGATTAACACTCCGCTCCGGCGGTAATTAATTGCGCCTTAGGGTAAGTGGAATATATTTTGCGACGCCATAGGTTTCGCGGCACACGTCGCCGTGATTTATACGCGCTTATTCTAATAAGGGATTTTTTTCCACATTTAAATGCCTTTTTTTTATCCCTCCCTCGCAACAATGACACGTTATAAATTTAACGTGCGAAAGTGAAAAATAACCGCGGGGCCATTTCATTTTCATGTTAACAACGCCTCCACTGGCACTGTAATTCTCGCCGTAGCGTACCGTTGACATCCGCGTAAAAACAAAAAAAACTAGAACATGGTCTTCGTGGCTGCTTAGCCCTGATTTATTGTTGACGAGCTGTAAATGTCTCCCAAAAACACCATCGACAAAATCATGAAATGGACTGCTGACATAGGGCCATGATACCCTGACAAAAAGGTATCTCTGATCAATCCCTCTGAATTATTTACAGCCTCTGCACGTTGCGCAACACCACCGCACGCACACCGGTAATCCTTAAGAGTGGCGAGCACACTGCTGTTTTGTTAATGTTCCGAGCTTCCAGTCTCTAAACGTGCCACCCAAACCGGCCGGGTGGCTCGTCGCTAGAACGAACGTGACTTGCAGCGCAAAGGACGCGAGTTCACATCCTGCTTGGGGTGTTGACTCTGCCATCCATCCTTCCGGAGTGTTAAACGAGTACCGCTTTTTGGGGGGAAGTCAACGGCTGGTTGTGCCTACGGAGACGCTCGCCTCGGCCATTGGATTGTGGAATTTCCACTACCGGCTCAGGGATGTAAACAGAAGGACTCAAGCTCATGGACATGCTAATTTATCCAGCCCCCACCCGTCCCTCCACGCCACAAACCCTCCACCCCTCTCTCTCCCCACCCCCCCCCCGTGAACTCCTGTAGCCACAGACGCTTGTGTTGCGACCGAAACGTCGTGTTCTTTCATATTTTTTTTCTATCTACGTGACTTTACCGAAAGAACCAGAGAGTATGGATTCCTGCAGTCACGAAAGCTTCAAATCAAGATTGCAGACAGAAGACGAGAAACTCGAACAGACGAGATGTTGACTACCTTGCCTGGTAGGCAGGAAGCAGTGGGTTCGATCCCGACCCTGACGCCTGTATAATTGGAATTTGAATGTTTTCCCTGTGGTCGTGTAGATTTTTCTCCGGGTCCTCCGGTTTTTCCCTCCACATTAAGAAACATGCGTTTAAAGTATTTGGCCGCTATAAATTTCCACGTGATAAGCCACTGTGTTGAGTGATCATTTCTGGCCAGGTCGCTTCTGAAAAAGAGCTATACAGCTCAGTGGGCCTTACCGGGTAAAATAAAAAAAAGTTTAGTTTAAATGCTTATTTGAACAGGAAATCACTTTGGCAAAAAATAAATAAATAGACAGCCGTTTCAGCCATTATAACAGAATTATAACTGGACAGCAGTTTGAACCGAGTGTTTGAACCGTTGGAAACGTGTTCATTAGCCGCCTAAGCTTTATAAACCAGAGAGCGCGAGTGATCTTGAACGGCAGGTTGCAGAAGCATCTCAAACAATCACAGCTGCAATGCTCGTGAACAGCCTGGGGACTCTCTCATCTCGACACGACGTGCTTCGCCAACGCCACGGCAGCCACGTGGAGGTTGAGAGGGACGAGGCGCATCACAATGAGCTCTTCACACTAAGAAGCGTTGTGCTTGCGTGTAAAGTCACGGACAGTGGTAACGCAGCGGTTAGCGCTCTGCGCTACGAACCCAGCGACCCCCAGTTCGATTCCTGCTCACGGCCAACACCAGTAATGATCACCTCCACTAGATCGACTCAGCATGAAATGAATACCTGGTGCGACGTGTAACCATCGCCACTGGGCCAACCATCCCCTCGTGTGCCGTGCTAGCCTTCATAGATGCTCGCTAACAGCCCCAACAATCTGTTAAAGGCTATATGGGGGATCTTTTTCCTGACCATGAGGATTGGTAACGACGTATTCGAGGCCTTCATCCAGCAGAGGATTGAGCCTAGCTGTTGATAACGATGATGATGATGATGATGACGAAATTGATCAACTCGAACAGACGTATTGAGGTCACGGGCAAATCAGTTTTGGGAAACGATGCTCTGGAGTCGAGGGCACAGTTGTTGAACGCAACTCAACATATCCCACGAGTGGCTGAAGACATCTGCAAGCTTAACTTCCCCTTCCTGTCATGGGAATGTCACAACTCTTTGATGCCACGCACACTCCTCTCCGCTGTGGGTCGGACGCGAGAAAACTGACAAAACCCGGCACGAGTCCATGCCCCGGGGTAATCGCACTTCCTCAACGTGCACAGCTGCCCATCGTGTCGTTATTTTCCGGGGGCACAAATCATGAATTTCCCATAATTTGCGCCTGTGACGGTTGTTGTCACGGGGGGGGGGGGGGGGCCTCGAGTTCAACCGGGGAATGTTCCAGGTCACGGAGCCAATTTACGTGCGGCCGTGAAGCGGCGCATCGTCCATCGTCGCCGCCTTGTTAAGTTTATTTATGTGATGGTTCGGCCCGGGCACAGTCAGCCAAACTGAAATGGCCTTATTAAACGAACACGCGCAACTGTTGATATCATAAGCATGGGATTTATCACGCGTTTAAGATTAAGTGGCACCGCGCGATACAATCTTCACCGAAAGCCCTGAAATAAACCCACGTCACCTTTACGCGCGTTGTTACATTTTTACTTGACTAAATGGGTCAGAGGAGCACGGAGCCAGCACCGGTGAGATCCTGGGTTCGACTTTGACCATAAAATGGGTTCTCTAATGAGTTGATGGTCTCAGGCCGGGGACTAATCTCAGCTGGGGCTTGTCTGGGTCAAAGACCTGGAAAATAATTCTCTACTTGGAACACCACTTCCAGTTTACCGCTCGCTTTGGCCGAGGCTATTAATCACGTGCTCATTCCGCTCTAACAGCGACCTGGATAATTATTAAGTGGGAAATTAAACCCTGGTCTCAGCGCAGTCACCAATAATTGTACAGGAAATCTCCATTGTATGATTTTTTTTGTTACTTAATTGGTCAAAATTACGTGAAAATTGTGTCTGTACCAGGTTGCTGTGAAAAATTCATGTTTTTTCCTACGATTGCCATGCGATAAACAGCTCTACAGCAGTGCGCGTGGGAAAGTACAACAGTGTGGATAAGAGGTCACAAGGAGGGATCTCATCTGAAGACTTGATAATGACAGCACAATCGGAATACAATTGAAAGAAAATGTTTATATATTTTTTAATGACAATTTCCTTTTTTTTAAGTATGAGCTAATAATACTGTGGACTGGCTACCAAAAAAAAACCAAGTGTGTCCATGGTATTGCAGAAAAATAAAACCATTTTGTACAAATTTACACATCAAATAGATATATATATATCATTGACATTGCCCTTTTGTCCACCACAACTTTTGTTTGTATCCTCACAAAGAGGGGTTCGCTCAACGCCAACATCAACCACTCTCTCCTGCGTCCGCTCGCCATTCTTTCAACTTCAAACAGCAGACAATATAAACAATTTCACCACCCCTAATAAAAATATGAAGGGAGTGAGTGCCGTGGATGTATTAGTAAATTCACCTACTCTAGGACAAAGCAACTGAATGGCTAACTCGTTAGCCGATCGCATCGCTAACGTTTGCAACGCATAAGCCATTCCGAGAGGAGAGACACCGGGTACCGACACCAGCAAGCCACGGCGATTGTAATCTGTGTTTTGCCGGGCTGAGCAATGCCCGCTCGGCGTAATTCATGATAATTCGAAAATCGGGAACCCAGCGCACGCGGAGTAATGGGCACGCGGAGTAATGGCCTCTTGCAAAGGGCACCTGAATAAGCGACATCACAGGGTGGCACGTTCCATTAATCCGCCGGTGTCGCATCGACGGGCTGCGGCGGTGTGCGATTTCGCCATCGTCACGTACGCTCCGTCATGTGCAGCTGGACACGTTTTTTTTTTTAACCAGGTAAGGCCCCACTGAGCTATGTAGCTCTTTTTTCAGAAGCCACTTGGCCACAAATGATCGCTCAACGAAGTGGCTTATGATCAAGTGGAAAGTTGTCGCGGCCAAATACTCTAAACGCACGTTTCTAAATGTGGAGGGAAAAACCGGAGGACCCGGAGAAAAATCCACGCATCCAAGGGGAGAACATGCAAACTCTAAATATACAGCAGGCATCCAAATATAAAGGCGTCAGGGTCAGGATCGAACACACGACCTCCTGTATACGAGGTGAGGTAGTTAACATCTCGCCACCGCGGCACCCAATTGAACAGAGCGGGTTCATCTGCCAAATCTGAATACGTGAAATGAGCGCCACGCTTGGCTGTGCCATACTTATGATTCCTAACAACGATGAAAACCCATGAACAATCGTCTCAATGTCCTACCACTGCAAAAATCGATGTGGCCGCAACAGCTCTCCGGGGTGTTTTCAGGTCGTACCTCGAGTTTCCTGGCACAATGTCTTAACAATTTCGTGGCACGTGCTGGGGAGCTTATGCTAAAATAGCCCTCGGCACGTGGAGCGGAACGTCGGACATCACGCCAAACAACCCGAAAGCACGCAGGATGTAAGGAGTGTCGTTCGGCACGAGGTCCGACGTTTCGTTCCGCGTGCTGGAAACTTCTTCTGCTAACCAGGTGCAAAGCTTGTTTTGGCTTGTGGCATCTGATGATTGGGTGCATTTCAGGTTGATTTGGTCATAGCTGCGCTGTTGTGAGGTAATTACACAGAACCGCAGGAGGCAGTTAATAACGGCATACAATGAAATTATCTCACACAAGCAGGGAAACACACAGTTCATGCCCAAGGAGAATGTGAACAACAAAAAACGGACGCGATAAATTTCTCGCACAGCTTTACACGCGCCAAAAAAGAGAAGGAAACAAAGCCCTTCTGCGCGCAGGCTACAGTGAAATTTTTACTTCATTCTCACGGCTGTCCTTTTTAAAAATTTTTTACACATTTCTTTAGAACTGCTTTTTGTGTTGCGTTTTGCTGTCCTTCCCCCCCCCGCACCTCCGATTAGCGCGGTTGGCTACATACGGTGCGAAAGAAGTTCAACGTACACACATGTTCCTGACAGTTACGCAGCACATCCATTAAGTGCTACACGCTAAGACAGCTGCCCCTCCCTGGCCTCTATATGTGCTGTGCAGGGCCATTGCCCGAAACGTCGCCCATTATAGCCTTTTATTATTTCTAAGGCCACACGGTGTTACTGACGGAGGTGTTGAGCGCTTTTAATCATTGGAAGGAAGCCCAGTCGGGCTACAACAATTGACGCCCGCCACCGTTCCCCGACGATTCGATTAATTGTTCCGGAATCGATGCCATTTTTAGCTTCACCATTGGGAGAGGCAGCAACTCTAGTGGCTGCAGGAGTCATGCAACGCCAATTACTCCCAACACAGAGTACAAGAAGATGAATTTCTCCCGATGTCGTGCCAGTCGTGACGGTTGTCTGACCATACCTCACCACTCTGGTCAGTGCGAGTTGGTGAAGGTGGGCTACGGGCAAGAACCACTTCAGATATCACGCGTCGCTGATGTTAGCCGTCGCCGGGAATCAAATCCGAACTGCCAAGGTGTTTATAAAACCCAATGTGCTAACCACGCTGCCACCGCTTCCCCCGCTGATACAACAGGCGCGAGACGCAAGTGAGGCTTACCTGAGTGGACAAGCGTAAGAGTAATAATAATAGCAGTACAAAAATACGAATGGAAAATCATAAGTCCTGACACACGATGCCATGCACGCATACATCACGTGCGTAGGAATCGAGATCAAACCGATACATCGATCTAATTGATCGTTCTACCACGAGGGCCCAGGGCAATTTGCACGCTAAGCGTACATTTAAAACGAGAAAGACACACATCTCGCCCTGGTTTTGAGAACTAATTAAGAGGCGACGGGGTCCAACCACGCCTGTCGAATGCGGCGAGCTGTCTCCTCGGGGACCGGAAATATGACATCGCCTTGAACTATTCGATCTCATTAGTACTGTACACAGTATTGCAATTTTAATTTTCGCCATCAGCCTATTTCCAACGTAAGCCGCCTCTCGTAAAGTGCTCAGCCCAGCGAGCAGATGGAATGCGGAGAGCGTAAGCCACTGGGGGTCGGACGCGGGAGAAGAGAAATCTTACGCGGGAGGAATTGTGCCCGAAATCGTTGAAACGAATAACACTGCAATAAGAAACCTGGCCGAGCACGGACACGCTTGGGTAAACAAACACGCGAGAACCGCCAAACTTGTCAGAACGAACATCTTCGGATGTGCGGCGACTAATTGCCGGGTTTCCAATTAGCTTTTTTTATTTTTTTTAAACCGTGCAGATATAAAGTCGCCTTGGGATTAACACCGTGAAGGGTGAAGGTGCAGCACTGCGAATTGCCCGCTCGTGTCACTGCTGGTGGAAGGGCCTCAAGCAGGCGGAAGGGCTCTCGGGATGCCCTGGAGAGATGAGATCTTGACCCTTTGGCCTGACATCTTAGAAGAAGCCGTTTTATATCCTGTCGAGTCAATGCATTTAGGACGCAGCGAATGAGTTTTAGGTCAGAATGGGCTCCACGTGAAGGATCAGGACAGCGCTGTGAAAACAAAACATTCGTGACGCCACAAACCGGCACTCAGGTGTCCATTAAATGATTGAATTTTGGACAACGTTAAGTCAATTAACGGATTTTATTTTTTTTCAAATCGGGTGGTTTTTATTTCGCCAACTTAATTCTCCTTCGTTTTAATCAACAGCCCAGCCGAATGAAGCAGCTAAATTCATCGAAGTTAAACATGAATGAGTAGGCCTTTAAGCCCGATGTCAAGAGAGGAGCTGTCCGGTATAATTGTCCTTTTTAAGTCCCTCATTGGGGTCGCCAAATCCAATTACACGCCACTAAATAAAGTTGGTTCATAAACACACGTTGTGCGATCCAGAAATGCGCACACCCCCTATCCCTTTAATTTGTGTACAGCCGTTATTATCATCATCATCGTTGTCATCGTGGGCATCATTCTAACTGTACACACCTGTGCAAGACTCGTCTGTGTGTGTTGCAGCAGATTCAAGAAAACAATTTTTTTTATTAAAATACGATTGGGTAGCAGTAAGACTCTTCGAGCATTAAGGAGCCCCTTCATGAATGATGTGGGATACAAAAATCCAAGGCCGTAATTAAAATATATATTGAGGGGGGGACACATCCCCCCCCCCAATATTCAAATATGCTCAAAATGTCCCCCCCCCAATATATCGCTATAAAATATATTTCTGTTTATATGATTGTGGTTATGGTTGTACATTATTAATCCCTAATCTCTGCCATTAAATACAATGGAACAAGAAAAGGTAAAAAAGAAAACTCAGCAATGTAATACAAAACACTATTAGACATTGTAAAAAAAAAGTCCATCCCATGTATTAGTGAATTTTTAAATATTTTAGGCAGGAAATGGCAGGAAATAAGTTTTCAAATTTACATTTTTTTCTGGGGGGGGGCCCCCAGACCTCCCGGAAGATTTGGTCCCACCCAATGTTGACTCCATGGCTACGGCCTTGCAAAAATTGATTATGCTGAATGGCATGGCCTCTACTGACTGGCAGAATTGACACAAACTCATTACATCCAACATATCATCAACAGCCATGGTCAATCCACTGCTGGATTAAATCCTCCCCAAACTGTCGCTATCTATCACCAGCGTAGAACAGTAATTCGTGATGTGTCAGTTTGGGGGGGGGGGTTGTTTGACCATACTTCGCAATGCTACGGTGAATACGAACGGTTTATTAGTGACACCCTCAAGCTGTTCTCAGCAATTGAATGATAGGTTCATGAGTCAGGGTTGTGATCCAAGTTAAGATTTTTTTTTCTTACCATTGTGGCACATGTAGCGGCATCGACAGCAGAGGCCTCAGAGGTCACATTCACCCATTACATGTAACGCGTACAAATTGAAACATTCGCAATTCGTACCAAGTTTAAAGATAAGAAATGTGTGCTGCTGCAAGTTGCCGAAGCCACACCAGTGTAAACCTTAAAGGCTCCAACAGCCAACCTAAATCACTCATCAAGATACCAGAAGTGGGAGAAACGTCCCAAGCCATCCTACCCAGCTGCCTCGTTTCGACCTCACTGCGGTGCATTACCGCATTGGCAGCGTGCCCACAACAGGAGCGTTCACACCCGCACGCGCCGTTTTTTTGTACGAAATACCCAGGAGGTAGGACAGGGTTGATGTTTAGGGGGTTCGCTGCTCCATCGTGATGGGAGAGTTGCCGTGGAAACGGAGCAATTAGAGTCGTGTAATCGGAGTGGCCGGAACCAATCACACGTTTCATAACGGTGCCGTCGTGAATTCTCGTTGCCATCCTTCGGAAAGTCGAGGGCTCTCTTAACTCGGTAAAAGGGGGAGCATTAACCGGTCAATAAAATCACGTAGAAATAAGAAATAATAATAAAATAAAAATAAATTACATAATAGCAATCATGATGATGATTGCTTGCGTTGCAATCGAAACGTCGTATGCTATTATGTAATTTTATTTTTGTTTTATTATTACTTCTTATTTCTACGTGACTTTACCGAAAAAAAAACAAAGATTAATTCCTGTAGTCACGAAAGCACCGAATCAAGTCCAGTCAATAAAACTTCCGTGATGCGAGGCTTCAAATGTTCCAGCGACCGCGTGAGGAAAATACTGCGAGGCAACATGCTAATTTACAGCCATGTGTCAATTCATGGGGGTTTATTTGACCATCTATACTTCACCACGCTGGTCAGTGTGGCCATGGTGAAGGCAGGGGGCACTGGGCATGCACCGACGCACGCGGATTTTTGGTCAATCCTTGTGCTTACGACGCACGCATCTAAATGGCGTGTGTTACACTGTACCGTGATTGATTATTTTCAATTCATGCACTGTTTCACGTCATCCTTGCAACCAGTGCAGATTCCACATTGCAACCCACAGAAACGCACAAAATGAAAACAAATGGAATCAACATCTTAGTTTAAGTCGCGAGCGCAACATCGTGATATTTGAACTAGATCATTGCAGGGCTGGGGGGCGAACAACATTAACAGGCCATTTCGAAAACACAAACCCCCGACGCAAGAACAACTGTAACGTTATCTGGCCAATAAAACCGCGTGCCTTGCGGCAAAAATCTGCTTTAAAAAAAAAACATGCAACCAAATCCAATCTTGATGGAATAAACCCATCAGATCTGATGACCTAAAGCACGTTAATCATAATAAACCGTTCCGCGCGGTCCCATAATCTGAGCGGCCCCCTTTCTCTTGCCGCCGGCGAAGCCGCTCTCTCCATCGTGTCCGCGGGGGGGCGCGAGCGTCGTCTCTCGCCCCCTTAATTGCGCTCATACGTCGCCACGACTCGCCGAGGGCCTCGTCCTCGTGCCACGTAAATCCTTTGTCTCCCCGCTGCCCCCACCGCCCCCACCCACCAGGACCCCCAACCAGCCTCTGCACCCCCCCCACCCCCCCCCCCCCAAAAATTTCAGGCCAATTGTGCGATCGGCATCACGCCACGAGACAAAAGCATCGTTTTGGATCTCTCGCAGAGCTATGGAAACCTTCCTTGTGGCCAAAAAACCGACCGGTGGAGCAACATCGCAGCGCTTAACTCCGAGATCCGTTCAATTGACCTCCGGTCAACGCACAGCGGAGGGGGCGGCAGTTTCCACTCGCTCCGTATGCGAGAGTGAAGTTCTTCGCCAAAGCCGATCATTGAATTCTCTGGGAGGTGTAATTTAGCCAAATTCAGCGCGGAAACTAAATTCACGCGTTGTTTTTTTTTCCCTACGATTTTTTTTGTTTTTGCAAAGATGACCGAACTCCTGACACTTGAGGACCTGGTTTAACCACAGGCGGTTGCCTGGATTCGAACCCAGGGACTCAGTAGTGCCAGCTCAGTGCTCTGACTGCTGACTGGGGGGACTGCCATGAAAATAGAGAACAACCACCCCCTTGATGTTCAAGGGTGGATATATTTGTTTGCATCAGGTCTAGCCAAGGTTCAAGCAGCGTGAGGGCATCGCATTGGTGTTCCATAGTTTATCGAACAAAGACAGGTCACCGCATCGCACACTTTCAGATGCGCTTCCGTGGCCGGCTAGAACGTTCTTCTTTCCGATATTAAGAGGGCCAATGGAGCAATCCACTTTGGAATCATCTATATTGAAAACTCGTTTCTTCCGAATTGCTTTTTGTGCTTAGTTTGTTGTCCTCCGATTGGCACGGTTGGCTACGTACGGTGCAAAAGAAATTCAACATGCATACGTACATACGTCTAAACAGACACCAAAAAAAAGCCATGCGTGAATGGAAAGGGGGGG
Source organism: Petromyzon marinus (assembly GCF_048934315.1). Classification (NCBI taxonomy): domain Eukaryota; kingdom Metazoa; phylum Chordata; class Hyperoartia; order Petromyzontiformes; family Petromyzontidae; genus Petromyzon; species Petromyzon marinus. Next base: position 6,610,845 of record NC_133704.1, on the reverse strand, counting down.
ACATGGGCAGGCCTCGGTGACCAGAAATAAATTTCAGGTGATGCCCTGCTACGAAGTTTGAATCTTTGGACGCGAACAACGGCGGCGTGCAGACGTCCTTGTTTTCGCCGGGGGGGGGGGGGGGAGGGCCCTCACACCCCCCCCCCCCCCGACGCGTGAATCCATTTCCGTCTTAATGCAGCACGCGCGCATGTCGCCGCGATACAGTGCGCCTCCATGGTTCTCTCGCAGCAATTCAGGGCACGTCCCGAGCTGCTGCTGCTGCTGCCGCCGCCGCCGCCGTCGCGCGAGAAAGCCGGCTCATTTTCACGGATGATACCACACGCCATCTGCTCCCCGAGCGCAGTGTTTGCCCACGGAATTATTGCCAGGCAGCAGTGGTTAACTACGCACCGTCGAGGCGATAACCCGGGAAGAAAGAAAAAATGCGTTCAATTAAATTCTGTTCCGTAATTTACCCGGTTTGAGTTTTCGCGATGTCGAGAGACGGAGAAGTGCGCATTTGGAAGCTTCGCAGTTAGCGGAGTTTCACGGAGTTAGAGAAGGCCCCCTCGGAATGTGATGTCACAAAACTACTTCCGAGAGCCCCTCGAGTGACCAATTATCCACACTTGGAAGGAGCTGCAATTTCCCATAGCCCCTTCTACGGAGATGTTCGTCACATTGCGGGAAGTGTTTAAATCTGTAATTTTGCAAAATTAAAAAAAAACCGTCTAAACAAGATTACTTTTTTAGCGGAGCTATTGGCATGACCATCAGCTCACTTAAGCAAGAACTCAGCTTAATCAAAGGCGGCTGACACATGGGCTTCACCGCCAGGATTTTTGTGGTGCCGGCGAAGATTACAAAACACATCCTGGTGACTGGCATCCACTTACTGCGATCGTGTAGACCTTAAATGTATTCCCGCTGCAAAGGTGAAGGCGTGTGGTCTCGGTAATGAACTGCAGCAATAATGCATGATCGGACACCCCGATTCAGTTTCATTATCCTGCAACCTTAAACCCGTTCACTGCCGCAACGCAGCTCAAAGGAGGGCATCGCGAGACGGACAATGCAATTTCAGGCCAAGCCCGAGGATTTTAATTCAAGGAAGAAGGATTTGGGACGCGAGTTCCAGGCGAAACAAATCAACGACATCGGTTGGCCGACATCTGACACGAGCAGCAGGGCAGCCCAGAGGGACCCACAACAAGAGGGCCAATGAATAAAGGGGGGAGGGGGGGTGGTGCACGTGGCGTTCTATGAACTGTGTTTTATTTTACCATGTAAGGCCCGCAGAGCTACATAGATTTTTCAGAAGCGAACTGGCGATCACAAATGATAGCTCAACGAAGTGGCTGGTTATGTGTACATTTCCAGCAGCCAAATACTCTAAACGAACGCCGATTCTAAATGTTGGAGGGAGAAACCGGAGGACCCGGAGAAAAATCCACGCGACCACGGGGAGAGAGGAGACACCGCATACTCCAAATATACAGCAGGCGTCAGGACCGGGATCGAACCCACGTCCTCCTGTGTACCAGGTGAGGGAGTTAACATCGCCACCGTGGCGCCCTCGGACTCCAACCCCAGGCCTTCAGACACCTAGGGGTGGCTTTTTTGAGCAGCGGCCAAACAACGCTATATAGGTCGAGGGATAATGCGAGCTGCTCCATTTAGTTTCTGAAGAAGCACCCAAGCGTGTGGAGTGAAACGTGGGACGTGATGACGAACGACGCGCGGTACGGCTCGAAGCCGCATCGGTGAGCCATGAGCGGAGGATTTCATTTTGCAACAACAACAACGAAAAGAAAAAGGACTCCCACCGACTCGCGTGAATGCTCGAAAGAAAAGAGCGGCGAGCGTTTTGAGTGGCGGAGGGTGTGTGCGTGCGCACGTGCGCAGTCTGAGTGGATCTATCAGACAGGCGGGCACTGTTAGCGTCTGGACTGAGTCTCTCCACGCCTGTGCGTTAAATCGCACACGCAGCTGCTCCTGGGAGCCGCTAACCATTCATCTTACAGGCGGCGGCGACTCAACAGACGCGCATTCTGGAAGGCGCTAAATTTCACACACACACAAAGACAAATAACCCCATGTAGGCTACACAGACTGTTGGGGCAAGTGCTGGTCGATGAAGGCTGGCACGGCACACGAGGGTGAATACCCAGCCAACTTCGTCTCTACCGGTGCCGATGTTTGTAGATTACACCAGGTACTCATTTATGGCCGAGTTGACCGAGAGGAGGCCCAGAACCAGTTCAGATATTCTCCGCTGATGTTGGGCATGGCTGCAAATCGGACGACGACAGCCGCTAACTAGCTACTCCCTGCTGCATTTTACATACACACACACTCTTTTGGTGCTGATCCCCTAGGTATTGTGACTGAATCTGGAATTTTATAGGACCTGTGAAGGGCTGTAAATCGGGGATAAGTGCCACACCATGCTCATTTGAACGGAAAACCACTTTGACCTTTGGCTCTGTTTTTTTGACTGCATGGAAATGCCAGGAGATGGTAGGATGGCAATGAATCCTTGTATATATCTGTGCAAAGTTATCGGCAGTTAGTGCACTGCGCTATGAACCAAGTGGACCGAGTTTGATTCCCGGCCATAGCTAAGGCGTGGTTCAGTGGTTCAGCACACTCCACCATACGCCTGGTGACCTGAGTCATGGCTCACGCAAAGCCAGCCCTCCTCCCTCATCACTGTGGCAATAGTTTGGCACTGCCGAAGGGTGACAATACGCCAATTCTCGAGCACTTTTATTGTGAACGAGCGATTAAATAGGACGGAACAAATTCGTGCAAGCCGGAAAGAAACAAGAGTAACGTTTATACGGAGATGCTAACAGGTCCCTGCAGGGTGGGCTGGTAGGAACATTGGAATTTTGCACAATTTTATTTCTACACCCCAACAGCACGAGATTTCACTTAGTTAAAGTATTGAAAGGGGACGGACGGACGGACGGACACATTAATCTACTGCAGGCTGGTACACTCAGTTTACAACTTCGTTCCTACCAGTATTATTACGGAGATGTTACTACAAAGGATGGTGTTGGAGGGAGCACCGGAGAAGACGCTCGGGGGAAGAGGGGGACCACGATCTGAGTGGGCGTCAAAACATCAAACGCCGGACGTGGTGGAGGCCGTGTCAGTCGGGAGACGCAGCGACAACCAGCGGGAAGTGGAGAGACCACTGCAAGGGGATGTCGGCAAAGGGAACGGTCCGACAGCTCAACAGACCGCACCTCCGATTAGCACGGCTGGCTACGTACGGTGCAAAAAGGCGTTCAACATGCACACATACGTACATCAGAATCTGAAGATGTATTTATACCGGAGGAATTCGATGAGAGCTATAAAGCTCTTTTTCACAAATGTCCAGTCGGGGCGGGTAAGAACGTTTCAACAACAAACAATTAAAAAAACACGTGATAGGAGTGCAAAGCACAAGAAAGGTAAACAATCACCCAAACACAAATACAACAACTAAACAATCCTACCAAAACCCACTGAGGTATTAACTTTTTTTTAAAGCGACCTGGCCACAAATGATAGCTCAACAAAGTGGCTTATCATTTGGACATTTATAGCACCCAAATAATATTAATAAGTCTAAACGCATGTTTCTAAATATGGAGGGAAAAAACTGGACACCCAGAGGAAAAATCCACGCGACCACGGGGAGAACACGCAAACTCAAAATACACAGGCGTCAGGGTTAGGATTGAACCCCTCACTTGCATACCAGGCGAGAAAGATACCATCTCACCACTGCCACGGTGGTGAGATGGTGATGGCGATGAGAAGATTACAAACAAGGTGATTTGCGACGGCATCAAAGTATAGCAGCACGCCACACAAACACATGACCACACACGAGCCTGCCAAGCCGACAACGTCTCTACTCGACATTCTAAACAACGATCGCTGGGTCAGCCGACCAGAGAGCCGTTAAATCCATGGGGCGAGTGCCAGAGCACCGCCCCATGCACGCCGGGTTTACCAATGAACGATTGAGGAGAAACAGCTGGGGGTCATTTGAATCGAAGCGCACTTCGGAGAAAGCGGTTGAGCGAGCGGTTGACTGAGAGCTTCGACAAAAAATAATTCCTCGGCTTGACGGGAGGGCAGTGGACGCGAAATCAGAGGGGAGAGGTTGGAGCGGCGAGCCCGTGGAGGATGACCTCGAAACTGATCCGGTGGTTAGAGTGGGAGCCAGTGGAGGTGAGCGGAGTACTGGGGCGACGTGATGCTATTATTATGGGTACACGGACGAGGAGTCCAGTCGCAGAGTGCTTCCACCCCTTCGCGGACGTCTGGCCAGCGTGGAACAGAAAGCCAAAAACCCTTTAGAGAAGCTCCCACCTCGTGGAGGCCCTTCTCTCAGCAATGCCATGACCAAGCGATTGCAGGGCCTGCACCTTTACGTAACACAACTGAAATTAGATTAATTTCTGGTCATTTAAATCTTTTTGCTTTTGGTAAAAAGCCTGCAAATACACCGGGAGAATAAATCGTTCTGCATTTTAAGTGCAACAGGTTTTTTTTTTTAGCTTTGCTATTCGGGAACGACACAAAGGAAGGATGTTCCTGAAACCGGAGCATCGAATGTCCAGAATGCCCAACGGCCGCCCTCCTCCTCCTCACTGTTCCCCACACTCAGTCGAGTGTTGATATCGGTAACGTGGCCTTGCTGTATTACATAACCCTGTTACCGCTTCGACGTACAAAACGAACAAGAGCCATTAATGTACGTACCTACGTTTAACTTTCGCACCACACGTAGCCCAGCCGTGCTAATCGAGGCATTTGACTCGTCCGGTTACACTTGGCACATAAACCGCTGGTCATTTTTTAATGCGTATTTGGATGATTATTTATTAGTAATATTGTTTATATTTGGGTGGATGGGGGGGGGGGCAGTGGCACACCGGTTATTCCACTGCGCTCCGAACCTGGGTTCGATTCCCAGCCAGGGCTAACGTCAGCGGCGAGCGATATCCAATTTGTCCTGGGCAGTCCTCATGGACCAACCCGCGGAAACCAGCGTGGAGACGCACAGCCAAACAACCCCCACCTCCAAAACGGCACCAGGAGCCCTTCGTCCAGCAGTTGATTAACAAGGGCCTGTAACTTATCATTATTCTCAATAATTTTACTCAGTATTTTTGTTTTTAAAAAGGTTGTGAAATGTCTGCCCATTGCTTCCCATATACTACCACATCCATCAATCTGTAAAGCATCCCGAAAATGTCGATTTCTTTTCAATCGTCGCTGAACCTACAGGACGAGATATCATTTAATATTTTTAATCAATAAAATGTTACACCTTAAAAGCGTTACACATCACCGCATACATATGCCGAGGCTTGCTAATACTGTGTAGAATCTCCCCGCCGAGTGGTGGGAACCCCACCTTGTGATGATGAACAGAACACAATGCCGTACATGTGGAGCTTCATTTCAGCGAGATCTGTGCCTTGGCTGGCAACCGATAAGAAAATATATTTCTGCACCGCGGCACACCACATCCACTGTACGTGCCACCTACTCACGTCTCTACCGGCGACCCGGAAATTATTCGGTGATAAATTAAGCATTACGAGAGACGTGAAAAGCGTGCGACAGCCCTCCTATATTAGACAGGAGCACATGATTTAGAGAGCATACCCAGGTAACTATCAAACGGCTAAGAAAAGTGATTGGGCTCGAGCAGAACACGCCACCAGTCAAGCATGATACTGGAGTGGCAGCCAAGGAATAAAACTGCATGCAAGAGGACGTCCGCTGAGGTGATAGAGCAATGGGATCAGTTCGTGTGCGGGTACTAGGTACATTAATTCATCGTAGCCTCACGAGAGGTGGCGGCAGCTTGGGGAGGCCTTTATCCAGCGACGGATTGACCACAGCTGCCGCTGCTAATAACGACGATGACAAGGCACACGGAGAGAGAGAGAGAGAAAGAAAGAGAGAGCGAGCGAGCGAGAGAAGAACACCGTTCTTGCCGGCGGTGGCGAGCGTACGTACTGAGGAAGAGCGTGTCAATCCAGGAGAGGCGTGCGGGATGTCCGCTGGTCAGCTGCTCCATTTCCCCAGCTGATCACGGCTCCCTCCGTTGCATGGACCCGGTTCACACCTCGCTCTCTGCCGTCACCACCGCCACCGCAGCAGCACGAGCAGCCGGCTCTCCTCACTCACAGGGCCCCCCCGCCGGGCACCACGGGGTGCAGGACGAAAAACCTCCGGATGAAACCTCCGAGCATTTGAGAGCACGACCTTTGATTGCGCCCTTCCCTGGCTCGGGTTCCGGCTTGGGTCCGCTGTCACCGCTGTCCAGCGCCAGCCCCGGTTTTGCCCGGTCCGATATTATTTGGAACGAAACGTAACTGACAGCGAAAGAGAGAGAGAGAGATTTGCAGAATATATATGATGAGAGTGAGAGAGAGTGAAGCGAGAGAGAGCTCAATTCCCAGGGGAACTGCCGATCTCGGCAAATGCAGCGCCGGTCGTCAGAGTAACAACGGCCCGAGCTACAATGAAGCAAAGCCACGGCAGCTGTGAGGCATCGCCGCCAATGAGCGAGACGGGCAGAAGCGGTATTTGTAAACGAGCGGCGTTTGCGCACTGCACGCGCGGACGCACGACGAGCGGAGGGCAGCGATGATTCGAGGCCGGTCTCACAGCGGTGTGCCGACGGGGAATAAGTATGCTCGGGGATATCCACCACCACCACCGCCGCCGCCACCGCCAACAACAACCACCACCACGAGCAGTAGCAAGAAATTAGCAGTAGCAGACGTTGCTAATACAATGGCTGTCTCGCTTGGTTGACGTTGCCTTGTGTGGCTGCTGCTGCTGCTGCTGCTACACCACCCCCTAAAGCCCCCCCCCCCCTCCCCACAACCCCGTGTGCCCCCATCCCACCCCTCCTGCCTCTCCACCACCCACCCCGCCACCCCCTCCATCATCATATTCCCACCACCTCCATCCCCCCCCCTACCCCTTCGCTCCCGTGTGTGTATACGTGTGTACGTGTGTGTGTGCGGGGAGCAGTGGTGCAGCGGTTAGCTCCACCGCGCGATGAAGCCGGATTCCCGATTATCGCCAGCATCAGTGATGAATAACTCCGGACCGGTTCTGGGCATTATTTAAGTCAAATCAGGTCCTTAAATGAGTACCCTGGTGCATTGTGAAAACGTTTACAATGGGGAGGCAAAGACGGCCGGACGTGGTGATGACCACTCACCATCTGCCCTTTGTTGTGACGTGTCGACCTTCATAGGTGCTCACTAACAGCACTTGCCCCAACAGCCTGCACAGCTATCGGGGGGGAGGGGAGAGTGGGGGGGGTCTTTAATAGGTGCTCACTAACAGCACTTATCCCAATAGCCTCTACGGCTATGGGGGGGGGGGGTCTTTGTCCTTGTGCGTCTGTGTGCGTATCGGTGGGGGGTGAGCGAGCGGTAATGTAGCGGTTAGCACGCTCCGTACTATGCACCCGGCGGCCTGAGTTCGATTCCCACTCACGGACTCGAACACCAGTGACGATCATCTGAACCGGTCCTGGACCTCACCTAGGTTGACTCAGCCTCAAATGAGTACCTGGTGTGCTGTGTCAACATCGCCACGAGGGATACAAAGGCGGCCAGGCGTGGTGCTTGCCAAACACCCCCTGGTGCGCCGCGCTGGCCTTCATAGGTGCTCGCTGACAGTGCTCACCCCGACAGTCTGCGAAGGCCATACGGGTGAATCTTTGTCTTTGTGTGTCTGCTCACAACTCCTCTGTGCACCATACGCCGCATCCCAAGCACGTGCGGTGCGGCACCCCGGCTGCAATCAATTCACTGGGACGGATTCTCATGCTAATTCAGTCAGCGATTTGCAGGCAACTGCCGCAGCTGTGAGGCTGGACCCCTGAATCGACGCGCTCAAGAGTTCCGCTTTTGTGCCAGGCCTGAGGGAGAAAGTGTGAGATGGAGTGGCGAGGCAGAGCGCGTAAAGTGGCCCCGCAAGGAAAGACGAACTAAACTTAGAGCGTCTCGATGTGTCTGACGATCATAAATCGCCATCGGTCGAGATCTAAACGCCGCCGGATGAAGGCCTCCTCAAGCCCTTGCCACCTCTCACAATCCCGTGATGCAAATAACCATCATCTAGGTCATGGACACAAACTTATATCGTCGCTACACCTCCACGTTGGACGTCTTCTCAAGACGCGTTCACTCAGAAGTCGTCCTCGCCGAGGCCCACTGGCTTCTCTTGACAATCACACCGATGAATAATTACGTTTAAAATCGCCAGCAGATTTCTCTGCACGCCATGTACAATCTTCATCAGTTTAACAAGTCGGCTTTTGCTACGAAATGTTATCCATAATAGAAAATATAAAGGAACAAAAAACGTCACTGTTTTTCACGTGTGCTGCTGCTCCATCGGAACGATTGGCCAATTCCGCTCGTGAGAGTTTGGTGGAAAGAAAGCAGAGAACCCACAGTAAAATCCACCGCGCGTACGAGGGGGGTGACATTCAGCACGGCCCATCTCCTGTCCCACCCCCGCAGCCCCTCACTCCTACAACTCCTGGCAAACCCTATTGGTCACCCATACAAGTAGTAACCAGGCTCAAACCCTGGTTAACTTGCAAAATCCAATGAGATCGGGTGGAGGCGGGGGCGTTTATGGTAATTTGGTTGAGGGCAAATGAAATGTGAAATGGGAAAAGCGTGGATTGCAAATGCTATTTTGTAATGGACACACGTTCACCGTTGACTTCAGCCGTGTCACCTTTACTAACGTGATTATGCATCTTAATGGATTTGTTTACGTAGCATTAAATAAAAGAATTGACTTGCGGATGGATTTAAAGCCCCGTCAGCTGAACTGGTGTCTGCATCTCTCTCTGTCAGCAGCCACCTTAAATACATCCGTGAGTTTCTAAAAACATACAGACATGCGTTCGTATGGACAGTATATGGTATCCTTTCACCAAATTACCCTGAATGTTCGCCAAATCTTGTCGGATTTTGGATGCTTTCCATGGGTTGAACCCGGTTAGTATTCAGGTAAGAGACCGTGAGTTGTTGTACGCTGGGACTACAAGGTGATCACAAGAGGTCAACACAACAGACTGTTAACTCTGTCTGTGCGGACATGTGAGTGTTAGTACCCTCTACTATGAGTGCATTTTCTGCGGCTACTCCGGTTTAGTCCCCAAATGCTGATAACTCAATCGTAATAAATGCCAAAACATCTCGTACTTTTGATTCACCCGGACCTCCGATTGGCACAGTTGGCTACGTACGGTTTTGAAAGTAGTTCAACGTACAGCACATACACTGTAGCAGGAACCTCACGAACGAGTCTTGAGACTAAATAATTAACATCGCTCTTATATTATTAACCGTGCCTTTCTTCAATGTTCATGTATTGTCCTGTATTCATTCGGCTTTTTAAAAAATAAAATAACAAATACTGCATACGTTGTGAGAATAAACACATACCCGTCAACCCATACGGTTTAGCAATATTTTTTAAACAGGGAAATTAAGTTCAGGTCCATACGGTGTACAGCCGTTTCAATACGGGGGGAAAAAACCCCCATAATTTTTGTCTATTTGTTTGTGTTTCTCTCTTGTAATGGGACTCTTTGTAGGATGAACATTGAGATTTACAAGGGGCACGGGGTGACCAATAAAGGTCTGAATTGGTCTGTAATAAGCCAGGGCACTGATAATAAGTGGTTGACAGGTGTGTAAACAGCGCTGCGGTATTGTTACAAATATAAAATAAAGCACGTAAATACCAAATGCTATCGGAACATCTACCACGTCACTTACATCATCACCACTTGGCGCCACACGAGGGCGTGCAGAGCGAAGGGATTTTAAAAAAAAATATCCACGGCGTCGTGACAGTTTTACCACAAAATTGTCAACAGAATGGGACCCCTTTTTGCCAGAATCAATGTGTGAAAAAAAATCTAAGAGTAGGTTTTACCATTTCTGGCAATAAAACAAATTGTAAGATGTTCAAACACTAAAATATAAACCTTTTGCAAGGAATCAAACATGCTTGTTTGTACATAATAAAGGTTTTTGGGTTAGATCGCGTTTTTTTATATAAATGTGTCGCAACCCTCCACCACCCGACAGCCTACGTGATGCTTGATTTGTATGTTCACCACAAGCAGTGCGGTTAATGCAGACACGATTCCTCGTAAAAGGTTTCCACTTTGTGCTTGAACATCTTGACACCTGTTTTTATTTTTCTCCTCCTTGGTTCTTTCTGTAAAGTCACGTAGAAGGGAAATAATAAAATAATAATATTTTCAAATAATAATATTTTCATTATTTTATTATTTCCCTTCTACGTGACTTTACCGAAAGAACCAAGGAGGAGAAAAATAAAAACAGGTGTTAAGATGTTCAAACACGTAGAAGGGAAATAATAAAATAATAAAAAATATTATTATTTTATTACTTCCCTTCTACGTGACTTTACAGAAAGAACCAAGGAGGAGAAAAATAAAAACAGGTGTCAAGATGTTCAAACACAAAGTAGAATAATATTGTTTTTATTATTTTATTATTTCCCTTCTACGTGACTTTACCGAAAGAACCAAGAAGATGAATCCCTGCAGTCACGAAAGCTTTAAATCGAAATTTAACCTGTTTTATTGCCAGTAAGGGTAAAAACCTATTATTATTTTTTTCCCGTAAAGTTTATTGTCGTTCACCCCCTCAACCACCCGACCAGATGGTCACTTATACGCACGTCTTATTTTTATACACGCCGACATAGTGATGAAACTCCGACCAGCAAAGCTCATCCTTCGCACCGCCGCTGCTGGCTTTAGACGCCTCAAGACTGAATTTAACATCGACACTCAAAATGCTTTGAGCTTCATCTGGTCGTAAGCTCAGAGAGAAGATCCACACCGGCACGTATACATAATAACAATATTTATATATTTGTAAACGTGGCGATCTTGTTGGGTGGTGGGAGGATTAATGACAACAACTTTGGCCTAAAACTGCGACACTGCGCAAGCCTCAACAATCAGAATCAGTATTTATACTGGAGGAATCCGATGAGCTGTAAAGCTCTTTTTCACAGCTGTCCACCAGGGGCAGGTAAGAACGTTACAACAACAAACACAATACAAAACACATGATAGTAGTGCAAAGTAAAAGAAAGGTAAACCAATCACCGAAACACATACTAATACAACAAAACCATTCCCATCCCACCAGGCAAAGCCCACTGAGATATTAACTTATATTTCAGAAATGACCTGACCACAAAATGATCGGTCAACAAAGTGGCTTATCATTTGGACATTTAGAGCAGCGAATTAATCCACATAATCTCAATGCGTGTTTCTAAATATGGAAGGGGAAAAAAACGGAGGACCCGGAGGAAAAAAATCCACGCAAACTCCAAATATACAAGCGCCAGGATCGGGACAGAAGCCCCAACCATCCTGCATCCCAGGCAAGGAAGAGATCATCACACCTTAAATAAATCCAATATTCGATTAACCGACGCATTGTTACACAACTACCTGGTACTTTGCACTCGGCCAAAAGTTCCCCGAGGTCTTTGGTTTTTAATCTTTTGTTACCGCAAGGAATTTTTTTTTTCGTAAAATGTGTGTGTGTGTTTTTTTTACGTGCGGCAAAAGTTCCGTGGCATAAAGCCGGCCGCACATTTAAATAGAAAACTTCGCAAAAATGGTACACCGTACTGTATGCGTGTAACCTCAGTCACATGTGAAAATTCGCATTTCTAACAGCGAATTAAAAAGTCAACGTATTCCCATCATCTAATTAATATTTATAAAGAGCACCTTCACTCAAGGCGCTTGGCATAGCTTAACAAAAAACGATGACAGTAGAATGATGTAGCTGACAACGGCATGCAACAAAGGATTGAAGATTGAGCGACGACATCAACAGAGGGGCACTTCGGGATTACGGGGAGGGATGGGAAGGAGCGGTGGGGTGAGGGGAGGGAAGTGAATGGATAGGAGGTGAGGCTCTGAGAGAGAAACGGAATTAGTACTTTCTGGTTCTTTCGGTACAGTCGCGTAGCTATAAAAAAATACAAATATACCTACTACGTGACTTTACAGGAAGAACCAGAGGTTATGGATTCCTGCAGTCACGAAAGCTTCAAATCTAGATTGAACTGAATGAGGTGAAGGAAGGGGGAGGGGGGCTGCTTAGTGAACAGGATTAGTGACAGCGTGAGAGAATGTCAAGCATTGAGGAAGGAGGCAAGCGTTCTTCGGAACGATGTCCAACGTTCGGACCTCAGTTCCAAAACAAGCTCCCAGCGAGGTGGGGCGAAACATGACACATCACGGCATACAATAACACGGTACAATCCGAAAACACAACCGTGCCAACCTAAGCGAAAGTATTATATAGATTAAGGGTTTCTCAAAATACAGTGCTGTACTTGTGACACCCCATGGCCCGTCGTTCCGAGAATACCCGTCTCGACTTAAAGCTTTCGTGGCTGCAGTAATTCACACTCTTTGGGTCTTTCGGTAAAGTCACGCAGATATATTTAAAATAATACGTGATACCCGTCTTCTTGTATGTAATTTTGCGTCGAAACTGGGACACCATCGGGTAAAGGGAGCGCGTCCTTTGCCCGCGAGATCGGCACTTCACCAGCATTGATTCAAGCAAGCCCCTGGCTGCTGATGAGACAGCGCAATGTCGAAACCGGTCCAGCATTTTGCCCGTCTTGAAACAATTCTGCTGAAGTGATGCACACTGCCAGAAGGCCGAGTGGTACGCCGACTGACGGTTTGTGTAAAAAAAAAATACTTTTCTTTTTTCACATGGACAGTTGGATATGTAAAGGAGACGTATCGTCTGCTTATTTATCCTGCACAGTTAGGCAAACTTTAAACAAACGTCAAATGCTGAACAGAATGAGTAATGACGCGATTCGCATTGCTTTTGCCGATTGTGCACTCTGCTCTAGCGCTCACACCCTCACCACCCCCCATCCTGTCTCATGTTTGACGAAAGGCTCTTGATGCACATCACTTTAACCCTTTCCCGGGTCCTGAGACGGCTGCAAGCGATTCAAAGCGTTCATTGTATTTGTAGGGGTGTAGCCGCCGCCGTTGTTTTTTTTTTAAAATACATTTCCCTCACCGCAGAGAACTGTAGTGACACATCCACACTCTGCAATAGCTGGCACCAAACTGTGCCACACACGTCCTCCTGCATGGCCTTGTGGGAGCCTCGGTCTCGATACGAAACGGGAAAACGATTGATCGCGTCCATGTGTCTCTCTCTGCATTTTGTCCAGCCCGCTCCAAACACTGCGGTTTGCACGATCACCACACGCAGCTTGGAAATCACAAGAAGGACACTGCAGCAGGGGCAGTCGGCGTGTGAGCAGGCATTACATAACACGTGGGACACAATCATTTCCACGGCCAGTGTGAACTTTGAAGAAAACAGCCACTGGCGATAAAAAATATATTGTGGCAACATTTTTAGGAAGTGGCAGCAGCTTGGGGAGGGCTTCATCCAACAGTGGAAAGAGCTTGATGGTAATAATTTAAGCCGCTGCGATGCAACGGGGATTCCGAACGTGGCTATCATTGTGTCTTCTATCTCGCGCTTGCGATTCAAGGCAACTACAAGAATAATAACTGAGAGACGAGGAACGCCCAACAAAGACCTCAGGTGCCTAAAATCTGTGAAATCGTAAAAGCAAAGGTGATAGAAATGTAACGCCACATTGCCAGGGCTTTTGCGTTCTCCCCCGCACAGCACTGGCTGTTGCTTCACATGAAACTCCGCCAAAGCGATAAACAAAGAAACTCGAAGTTCGAGTTTTTACATTGACAAGTTCAAACGCATACATTGGACACAGACCAAGACTTAAGAACAGCGGCAGTATGTTGCAATTGTCAACCGACTGACTTCCCTCGAAGCCCCGGCACTCTCTGCGCCAGTATACAGTACAGCCATATACACGTCTTTGTTAACCCACTGCTGGATGAGGGCCACCCTATACCATGTAGGTACAGACGCAGACAGCGCAGAAGTGCATTACAACAATGGATAGTTCCGAACTCCCCGCTGCTGCCTATAACAACCTGCGTTTGCATGGTGGTCTCCTATCCAAGGACTATCCCAGGTTCAGCCTTGCTTAGCTGCCGAGATGTCACGGGATGGGGGCGCATTGCGGGTGATGTGTTCAGGTCAGAATGCAGTCGCACATGCCTGTAAATGAGACTCATTCACACTTTTTCAGCACGATCATTGAAGAGTATTATTTTTTACGGGGTATTTTTTGTCATGGGAGTTTGTTTGACCATACTTCACCACGCTGGTCAGTCCAGGTTCACGACGGATGGTGGGGGTCAAGGACTGGTTCAGATACGAATGGATTCTGATGTGAACACAGTGGGCGGGTTGCCGGGTTCATAAATACAGTGCGCTAACCGTTGTGCCACCACTCCCCCACAGCATTATTACGTACACCGAATTGTATTATTCAGAACATAAACCTGCATCGTCAATCTTGCCATCGCGTAAACAGCTCGGTAGATATATTTTGGGGTGGAGCGGTGGTATCGTGGTGAGCGCACTACGCTATGGACTTGACGGCCTAAGCTTCGAATCCCAGCCATGGGTAACACCACTGGAGCGAGTTCTGTCTGAACTTGGGCTGAACGATTTGGGGAAAATATCTAATTGCGTTTTTTTTCTGACAGATATTGCGATTTTATTTGCGATTACATTTTTTTAAAAGTCAAGCTTCGAGTTCAATATTCACTCTGGAGCATTACCACGTGATACCATCAACATATGAACTGCTCTATATATTCCAATGCAAGGATGAGAACTTAAATATATATTAATCGCTTCCAACATGTACTTATTAACACGTTTTAATTGAAAGAGAATAAAACATAGAACAATTGTTAAGTTAAATAAATAAAGTTATAATAATAAATAATAAAACAATCCCAGCAAGAAAGTAATAAGACTTTTAAAATCGCAGCTTTTGCGATTTACTAATCGCATTGTTTCAAATTGCGGTTTCGATTTGAAATCGATTCATCGTTCAGCCCTAGTCTGAACCTATCCTGGGACCCCCACAACTCCCCCACCCCCTCCACACTGACCAGCGTGGTGAAGTATGTTCAGACAACCCCCAAGAGCGGCAACAGCATCAGGAGGCAAACGGATGTAGATTACTGTTATGACCATCTTAAGTAATTACATATTTGGGTGTCAAAGTACGCTCAATATCAAACTGGTGTAAAAAATAAAATTCCGAGCATGTTGGTGTGCAATTTTTTTTAGACCGAACAATTGTTTGTGCATATTCCACTCGCGGAAAATTTCATGACACATTTCCTCATTTCTCGCGGTTCAGTAGTGTTATCTGTGCAACAAGGGGGTCAAAGGTCCCTGAGCAAGTGTTTAACTTACACGGATAAAGCACTCCAAACAGGCAAGGGCTGACACTTCGTTAAGATTGTTCTAGAGCACTTGCAGTACGAGCCCTGTGACCCGAGATTGATTCGCACCCATGGCTAATATCATTGACAGATATTATCTGAACAGGTTCCTGGGAGCACCCCTCTCCTTTCACCAATACGCGCTGATGAGCATGGTGAAGTAAGGTCAAACAAGCCCCTTCATCCAGCAGTGGATTAACAAAGGGGCTGTAAGTTGCGCAGGTGATTTAAGATAGCTATGATGCCACGGCATTAATAACGAGCCCTAATAATCCTAAAGGTGCCTCAGTCTAGCTCTAGGAGCATCAGCAAATAACAATGAACACTGAGACTCTAAATTGTCCCTTTGCCCGGCTCTGCGAGCCTTAATATTTGTAAAGGTGCCTTCGTTGGCCTGAGTTGCAGGTATTAACACGAACCCATAACAATCCTAAAAGGTACCATTGTCTGGCCAAACATCTCAAATGCAGGATCCTTCTGAGAAAATCTTGAGCCTCAGTGATGCTCTCCTGGGTAAAGGAAACGATTAATATTACGTCTGGGTGTGCATGCAAATGTGTCACTTGGCATACACAGCTACAATGCATGGTTTTGATCATTTATATACATAACGTAAATGCAAGTTATGAAATGTATATTGGGTCAGAATAGGTCTAATTAAGCAACAGAAAGGGCATCTGTGGTGGTGGTGGGGGGTAACACATTTAAAGAAAATGATGAAATTCGGCACCAGTGTTGTTACACCGCCTGGATACTCAATAGCTTTGATGTTGGCCAAACGATAAACAGCAGCTTTAGCAGTGACTGGCTGACCGGCTCCAACCCACACAATGCTGCACGGGATTTCATGCAAAATAATCCGCATACTCGGAGTGAACCCGCGTTGACTGGGTGCTGAACTTGGCTGAGCAAGATGGTCAGGACGGCCCTTCCGTGAATGTTTTCACGCAAAGTCAAGTCAAGGTGTCTTCCTGCTCCTTTTTTCATTCTTACGGCTCATGCCTAAGGCCCACAGAAACTTTTTTCGGAACATTACAGCCGTAGAAAATAACCTACAAATGTTACAGCCCATTAGCCAATCCATTGCTGTATGAGCCGGTGGTGGAAAGCCACATCCTTTTGGCAGGGACCACTCACGAAGCCGGCTCTGCATTTATTTTGTGCTGCACAGAGAGAGGTGCAACGGTGGGGGGGGGGGGCCCTTGGCTAGACTACAGTAAGGCATTGTAATCGTTGGGATGGAGGTGTGATGTACGCAAGTTGAACTTCATTCACTCCATATGTAGCCAACCGTGCTAATCTGAAGTGCACGGGAAAGAACGACAAACTAAACCGCAAAAAGCGGTTCTAAATAAATGAGTTTACAATCTATATTTCAAAGTGCATAGCTTCAGCGGCTTGCTAATATCGGATGGAAGAGCGTTCCAGACGGCCGCAGAAGCGCATCTTGAAAGCGCGCGATGCAGTGACCGTCTTTGTTCCGTGGCTAGCCGATAAGCCGCTGCTGCGAGGATGACGGGAGTTCGCATGATGGTTTGTATTCCTTGACGAGATCAGCAAAAGGTGTTGTGGTTCATTTGTGGAAAGCACTTTGTGTGTAATGAGTCCGACCTTATAATGTGTGCATTGAGTTGCCGGGACATTGAAGCGCCCCATAAAAGCGGATCCTTAAATCGTTATCGCTTCTTATCCTTGGGACAAATGTAGAGGAACTTCTTGGGTGTCTGAAAATATGGCTAACAACCCAGACCATACAGCGCCTACTTTGGTACAGTACCCCAGTGGTTCCTAACCTTTATTCAGTAAGGCCGTGGGAAGTGGTTTGCCAAACTATTGCAGATAATACTACAGAACGATTTATTTATTTTTAAGTCACGAAAAACAGCAAATGCATTTTTACTGCAGAACTAGCAGCATCAGCCATCTGATTAATGTCTATAAAGAGAGCAAGTGAAATCGTTCCGCTGGCTTCTTAGTTAAAATTTTATGGCGCTTTTAGAGTAAGTTTAATTCAGAAAAAATGTATTGGTGGTACGGTGGTCCACACATATCCGTATATCTCATTTTTTTAAGGTTCAGTCACCCCCAAGTTCAGAATAGTTTGGATGCACTGCAGTGGAGTGCTGTACAGTATTACAAGATTTCGAAATAAGAATATATTTTATTAATATGACGGCTACAAAAACAACCCGCCGAGAAATATACACTGGAAAACAATTTATCAACGGCACGTTAACCACAGAAAGGGATGCGTACACACAATGGAAATTAATATCCTCACTTGTTTTAAGCGTTGTGCACTATTCATTTAGATTAGACTTATCACAGTTCCAATTCTAAGGAGATATGTTGCCATATTACCCACAAGCAGTGGCGTCACTAGGGTTGGTGTCACCCCCCCCCCCCCATCATGGACCTCCGCCCGTACCGTATATCACTGAATGTAATGGCAATAGTAGCGACATAGACAACTACCAAAATTTAAATTACACCTTTAAATTACAATATTCCCTTTAATTACTACTTCGTTCTCAAAAAAGTTATTGATACAGGTTCACAAATGCTAATTACCAAAATATTGTAGCTAAAACACCAGAAAATTCCACAAAATCGGCGACTTTTAAAACACGCGCAGCAACGAAAACAGCAGAGCGTGCAGACGAAACCACGTGACTCGAAAGGTCACCGGAGTTGGGTAATGACGCCTCTGACCGGAGCACCATTAGAAGGTTCAAAAAGGACATTAGCATAGAGTTTTAGCCTTGTAGGTATATATTTATACGGTTACATGTAAGCTGGGCTTACGAAAACAAATTTAGTTATAACTAACTACAGGGATATATTTTTTTTATGAAAAAAAAATTCTGCTGAAACACTGCACAGAAATTGTAGTCATTTTGGTGTCACCACCTCGAATTGTGTCACCCCCTCGCAACCCCCCAGAGACGCCACTGCCCACAAGTCCTATTATCCGAGGGAGCTGTTGGGTCCGCAAAAACTCCAGTTATCCGCGGTCCGATTCTTCGAATTATCCGTAATTTTTTTTTGTTCCTCCGGGATCAACGGCAACGGAGTAAATTACGGGACGATGTCGCGGTGGATAATTAGGATCCGCGATATTCGTCCAACAACATCATCACCACCGTGAATCAAAATAAAATCCTGACATCATCTAGGGTGGCGATTCATGTACAAAGACTAAAGTGTAAAACGCGTCCGTCCAAAGCAAAATATGCTGGCAGGCGCTCTGGAAAGTGTGAGTGCGCTACACGTGACCACCAATACACCTACACAATTTGAGCGTGTCACCTCCGCAATCCCGCCCTACCCATACTTATTTAACCGGAGGAATTCACCTGAAATGACACGGTACAGCAATTTGGTGGCAGTCTTGCCGTCTCAAACCATTAACAATCACCGCTGTCCCGAAGTCTCCTGACGTCAAAGACTCTTGGAAATGCCAACGCCCTTGGGTTCACCTAAATTCTACTCTGCAACGACCTGCTCGTACATAATAGCTCTCCCCGAAGGGCAAAAGATACCCACAGCATTTTTCACGCAACTACTTGCTGCCGTTTCTTGCAGATTTTAGTGGTAAGGAGATAGGCGTTGAGCGTCATGACAATTTCCACGCCTTGGAACTGTTTTTTTGTTGTATTTAAATCATCATTGTATTTCCGCACTTTTATCACGCGGTTATTTGAAAACATGGCAAGCGCTAAAAAAATATATATTAAACGGCTGTTTTAGTTTTAGTTTCGGTAAAACATACAAGAAATTACCGCACAATATTCGTTCCATCGGCTTCCCTGTGCAAACAGCACGGTAATCGTGTGTACAGTACTGTAGTTACATTTGTTAATAATTTAAATGATGCGTAACGATGCACAACCCTTTGTCAGTCCACTGCTGGATGAAGGGCTACCCATGCCTTTTGATGGAGGGAGTTGTTTGACCACACTTCACCATGCTAGTGAGTGCTGGTATGTGAAGGACTAGTACACAGATATGACTAGACGTTTTAAGTTAGGCATCGTTAGGAGTCGAACTCAGGTCTCCGGGTTTCTAGCGCAGTGCACTTAGCACGTAGCCAGCGCTCCACCCCATTACTTCATACCATCCTATTTAAAACAAAAAGGAAGGTGTAACGTTCATAATGCACATGGGATGGCATGGCCATCTGTGAAAATAGCTTCATAACGCATCGGATTTCTCCAATGTAAATATTCTGATTTAGTGGTCAGTTGCACTGAATTGAAAATATCCATGTCCTTCCTGTATACTGTCATACAATATAGTTACAACACAATTTAGGTGTATTTAAAGAAAGAATTACTTACATACTGAACATAGTTTGTACATAAGATGATGCAACCATGAATATAGGAGGAAGCTGCGCTTGAACAGGCAGTCCATAGGCACATTTGGCCACGGGGATGGACTTACAGACCATGGGGACATACATCCACTGCTGAATGAAGGCCTCCCCATGTTATTCTCGGTACCGTAATTGTTTAACCATACTAGGTGAATAAAAAAGGTGGAGGTCAGGACTGGTTCAGATATCACTTGCTATTGATGGTTAACGCCATTGTCTAACGAAATATAACTATTTTAATTTGAAAGCGACCTGGCCACAAATGATTGCTCAAAGAAGTAGCTTAGCATATGTAATTTTATACATCAGCCATATGCTCTAAAAGCATGTTGATTCTAAATCTGGAAGGACAAACCGGAGGACCCGGAGAATAATCAGTTGCACTGAATTGAAAATATCCATGTCCTTCCTGTATACTGTCATACAATATAGTTACAACACAATTTAGGTGTATTTAAAGAAATAATTACTTACATACTGGCCATAGTTTGTGTATAAGATGATGCAACCATGAATATAAGAGGAAGCTGCGCTTGAACAGTCCATAGGCACATATGGTCACGGGGATGGACATACATCCACTGCTGAATGAAGGCCTCCCCATGTTATCCTCGGTACCGTAATTGTTTAACCATACTGGGTGAATAAAAAAAGGTGGAGGTCAGGACCGGTTCAGAAATCACTTGCTATTGATGGTTAACGCCATTGTCTAACGAAATATAACTATTTTAATTTGAAAGCGACCTGGCCACAAATGATCGCTCAAAGAAGTAGCTTAGCATATGTAATTTTATACATCAGCTATATGCTCTAAAAGCATGTTGATTCTAAATCTGGAGGGACAAACCGGAGGACCCGGAGAATAATCTACGAGACCGTGGGGCAAGAGAACACGCAAACTCCAAATATACAGCAGCAGCAGGCGTCAGGGTCGGGATCGAACCCACGTCCTCCTGCATACCTGGCGAGGTAGTTAACATCTCCTAGCCACCCGTGGTTAGGAATTGAACTCTGTTTTTTTTCTGGTGAACACCGCAGTGGACTAGAATAAACTACAGCTGGAGTGCGTATCTGTGCAGGACCAAGCCTGCTTAGATTTCGACGTACGACAAGTTGTACGCATTCCAGATGAACCGGCCATAGGCCAGCCAGGCAAAAACAAAAATTCGGACCCCCCACCCCCCCCCCCAAAAAAACCCCTAAAAATTGCGATTCGCACTTGTTTCACAGTAATTTTCTGGTTGTCTTTTTGTAAAAGTTATCTGAAATATTTTTTTAAAACCACCAAGCGGCCAGCAACAAACAGCACGATAAAATGCGTGCAAATACCCGCGTCTTTAAACTTGTTTTTGTTAACACACACACACACACAGACCTCGAGCACGCATTGCTTACCCAGGTCGTTGTGTGGGTCCTCCTCTGCGCGTGTTATCTTAATTTCGACCTGGCCAACTTTGTAGTTGGAAACCGACAACCCGGGCCTCGAGGACGCTGCCCCATCCATCTCCACAGACCCAGCTGCTGTGGTCGGAGTTGACGCTGCGTCGCCGAACACTTTGGTAACTGCGTAGCACTTATGTCCCCCCTCCAACTTCACGGAGGTCTTCGTGTCCGTCCAGGTGACCAGCTTCTCCTTTTCGACCTTTGCCTGCTGCTGTTGCTGCTTCTGCTTCTTCTTCCTCGTCGCCGTCTCCTTCCCGGGGGATGTTTTGGCGGAGTCGACGTCTTCTTCGCTGTCACTGCTGGCGCCCAGGGAGTCCGAGCTGCCGTGGTGGGAGCGGAGGGACAGAGGATCGACCAGTAGACTTTCCCTCGACGGTGCCGGCGTCTCCTCGGCCGCGCCATCCGAAACGACTTCGTCGTGATCATCATCATCCTCCTCCTTCCTGTCATTCTTCTCGTCTTCGTCGTGGTCATCATCATCATCCTCCTCCTTCCTGTCATTCTTCTCGTCTTCCTCGTCAGAAGAGCGACGTTGGGAGTTGACGTTCTTCATCATCTTGCGCCGGGAGAGGATCGTTTGCCTTTGCTGCTTCGGCTTCACCACCGCCGCCGCCGCCACGTCGGATAGCCCAAGCGACGACGGCGGTGGTGGCGGTGGTGGTGGCTGCTCCCCCTCTACAACATTCGCAGCCTCGTCCCGCTTTCTCGCTCGTCCCCAGGAGGCTGCGTGCCCGGCTTGCCCGTCATCGTCACCCCGGAGGTCGTCGAGAGACCCCGTGGAGCCCGTCCATCGGCCACAATCGTACTGCTTGCTCTCGCGCGCCAGACACGTCTGCAGGTAGATGGCCACGAAGCGCTCCTGCTTGAGCTCCACTTCCAAACGTCGGACCGTGGCGCACGTGGCTTCCAGCTTGCGCGCCAGGTCATTGGTATCACCGGGCTTGAGCCCCAGCCGTGGGGGGTCACGGTCGGGGAACTGCGCCTTCCAAGACGACTCGAATTCGTCCGCATCCGAGCACCGCATCGTTATATATTTTTTTTTTTGGGGGGGGGGGTTGTTTGTTTTCTTAGCAACTTTTACTCACCGCCACACCTGAGAGAGACCTCACGCACACTCACCAACTGCGTGCAGCGTTGCCTGTGACTTCGTGAGCTTCCTGGTCAACCACAGCCCTGACTTCTTGGTATTGTGTAGTAGTAGTGTTGTTGTTGTCGATGATAATGATACGACAGGAATACGATCCTTGTTACGTCCCTCCAACCTTCCCCTCCCCCCGTCACCTCCCCCTCCCCTTCTCTCCACCAACCTCAATGAAAGAAACAACGTCCGTTTCTGCTGTTGTTCGGTAATAACAAATAAAACAAAAACAAAAAAAAACACAGACACGCAACGAGAAGTTGTGCTTAGTTTGATGAGCTCACGCACGTGCGCGTGTGTCTTTTAAGTTTGCTGCTCCGAAAGAGATTCGCTGCGATGCTCTTCTGCTTGAGTGAAGAGTGCTTCTGGCTTCTTATTATTCTTCTTCCTGCTTATTCTCGAAGGGAAGTTGACGTCAATGGTGGGTGATGGAGAGGTGGGTGGGTGGGGTGACTTACAAACTCGCACGCAGGTGGCGCTTTAACAACCACCAGCAACTACCACCACCTCGGAATTTAGCCGTAGGAATGTAGCAACGGGCGCGCCACCTACTTTAGGGGCCGTCCATAAATGACGTCACGCGATTTTTGACGATTTTTGACCCCTCCCGTCGTCGTCGTCACACGACGTCACAAAAAGTCAAACCCCCCCTCCTCAAATATGACGTCACAAAGCTCTGCCTCCCCCCCCCACCACCAAAAGCATATTTAAATTTTAAAAATAAAACATGCTTCAAATCGCTTTAAACTATTGTCATTGTAGCGCGTATTTAAAGTGGCGCTGCCACTCTAATGTTGTAGGAGTGTTGTTATAACAATTAGTGTTGTTATAACAAATCTATATTTAAAGTTGCGCATTTTGATGTGACGTCACATTTCTCAAACTCCCACCCCCCACCCTCTCGTCACATATCGTCACAAATGTCTGACCCCCCCCGCCGCCCCTAGGTGCGTGACGTCATTCACGGACGGCCCCTGAATGCTGCGCTGCGCCTGCGTGCGTTCAAAAATTAATCTCGGTACGCGCACGTGTGCGTGTGTGTGCGTGTGCCAGGTGGATCATTGCCGCGCAGGATCGCGATGTTTGGTGGCAACGGCTTGGAGAGGACTTTGATCCAGCGGTTGATTGATCGCCGGTTGACGGCCGCTAAGTGCTGTTGGTTGTACGTTGAACTTCTTTAGCCGACCGTTGCTGATCGGAGGTAATTGTGTGTGTGTGTCGGTCCTTCCTCCCCCCCCACCTCGGCCACAGGTGGCTAGAGCACTTTGTGAACATTGGAACTTGCACAGGCGGGAAGAGAGTCCTTGACACCCCGACACAAGAGAGACGCGGAGACTTGGGGAGAGACAGAGGGGCATGGGGAGAGGGGACACGGACAGATGTGAAGTCACAGACACTGAGCTGGACAGAGGCATGGAGAGAGACACATAGAGATTGACAACACAGTGGCACCGTGTCACAGACACAAACAGAGGTATAGAGGGAGAGACACAAACATTGACCAGTTATAGAGACCCAAATACACGAGAGAGACAGACACAAACACGGAGAAAAACTCACAGCATTGTATTATTTTGGGAAAATTAAGTTAAACAAAAACATGTTTTTTTTTAATAATTGGTAACCTTGGATAGACAGTGATCTCGGTTTGAGTCTGAGCATGCACATCCCAATGCTTATTTGCACACCTTTCGTGCTTTGGTTCCATTCTCTCTGGCAATGTACATGCTTCTTTTCCACGTCATTGCAGGTGACATACACAATCGTGAAATACGTTCTTCTTTCGACACGTGTGCAGGAGCTGTATGGATTGTTGCATTCACAAGATCATGAGAAATGGCGACAGCTTGACGAGGCCCTCATCCTACAGCGGATAGATCATGACTATTGATGCCTGAAACCCAGATCTGTTTAAGAAATACGCTAATTCAGCTTCAAGAGCTTTGTTGTTTAAATGGTGATGCAACCGAGTGCGCGAAAAGTTCACGGAACGTGACGTAGAATTGGAATTTCCACCCAAAGGCTTAAACGAACATCTTCATGCCAGAAATGTTTAAACTTTTGTTGAAGTAATTAATGTCCTGTAGACTACACGAATGCAGCTAAATATGAACAATAATCCGACTCTAACGTCAATCTCGACGTTTCATGAGGGTCTTGCATTGTTTTGGTCAATTCCATTCAAGAGTGGTTACCTATTTTAACAACCTTAGATATGATGATTGTTCATCCCAATGAATATGACAATGATGATGCTAAGAATTACGATGCTATTCAATGTATGTGTAAAATGACTACAGTATTTCAGAACGCACATTTACTCAACAGCCCTCATTCAATCCACTGCTGGATTTCGCATGCCATGTGGGTCATGGTGTTTAATGGACCGCACTGATTCAACAATGACAATACTATGTTTCTGGTTTGATCCTGTTAAGGACTTGCCCGGCTACATTTTTGTAATTGGGTAAACGTTTACCGGAGTGCCGACTGCGACATTCTGAGCATACACTAAAACATCTGTACACGCTGTATATCCACATCACAAAGCAAACGAGAAAACACAATTCTCTCCGAATATGTTCCAGGTCGCTTGGAGATTGTAGGTGTAACCATTAGCCACAGCCATAACGAGAGGTATGTTGAATATTGTAGTGCCGTGTGTAGAAATTTTCCGGGTCATAGACCTAGATAGACATGCCCGGCAGAAATTTAAAAAAATGTAAACTCTGGGTGCATGGAGAGTATACTTCAGCTGGTCTCCCCATCATGGGAGAGTGACTTGAAATCACATCGAGATTAATCAGTAATTCCCTCCAGGGACTATTAAATACCACACACATGGTGAACACCACGAGGTGGAAACTATTGCGCCAACGCTTTGCCTTTGTACAAGAACATGGCATTTCACTGCTTGACAACCACGAGTTGAAATTAGAACTGCTTCAGCAATGGCAAACCTGACTTGTGAAGTAGTTTTGTTACACTTGATTCCGATAAATTACTGTATGGAAGTTTTCGTCTTTGCGCTATGGGGCCGTTCATAAATGACGTCACGCACCTAGGGGGGGAGTCAGACATTTGTGACAATGTGTGACGAGGGGGGGGGGGTGAGAAATGTGACGTCGCATAAAAATGCGCAACTTTAAATATGTAATTGTTATAACACTGTTATAAATACGCACTACAATGACAATAGTTTAAAGCGATTTGAAGCATGGTTTATTTTCAAAATGGAAATATGGTTTTGGGCGGGGGGAGGGCAGAGCTTTGTGACGTCATATTTGGGGGGGTCTGACTTTTTGTGACGCGGTGTGACGAGGGGGGGGGGGGGGGGGTCAAAAATCGTCAAAAATCGCTTGACATTTATGGACGGCCCCGATGCAGCTCTCCGTAGTGATTTAAGGTTGTACAGTGTTGTTCGGAACAGTCTAACGTTTCCGTTAAAGTAGGTGAGTCGTTCAGCATGGCGATTATTCTTGCAAATCAAACGTATTTTTTTTCTTACCTGGTTAAACAAAGTAAACTTTAAGCTTCATGTCCAACGTGTCGCTGCACATGTTGAGAACTAAATACCAAGACGTACCAAACGGAAAAATATATATTAAGAAATCCATTGTAAAGTCTAGTGACGTACGTGTGTAGTGGGTTCAACTGAGACGTACTCTTCAACCCGGAGGCAGTGTATTTTATTCTTTAACACAACCAGACAACTTAGCACAACGACCTAGGGTGGTGACCACCCTGGATAACTACGTGACAACTAACGTGGACCGGTGCTAACAAAATACTGCTCGGACCACGTGCTTTAAGACTCGCGGGCCGCAGAACGGAGACGAAGGGTTTCTTCTCCGGGGTGGACAGCCCAGAACCCTCTCGGGGTTCGGCTGATATTCTCTCCGGCGTGACCTGCTCCACCCCTGCCAACGCCTCCCTTCCAGAACCTTCCCGAAGAACCTCGGTTCCATCACGTGACTCTCACAGCCCCTTCCTTGGGGGCCCCTCTGTTGCCTTAACTGGTCACGTGTCCACCCGGGTCAACTAGACTGTCATGGCCTTGCCCGACCTTCCCTTCGGGTCGGCACACACCTTGCCCGCTCGGGCCGGTACTGCCCTTACAGCCTGGTGACATCCCCTTGATGTCATTACCCGCACAGCATGCTCCTCTAGGGCCGGTACTGCACCCACACCATGGTGACATCTATGAAGTCACTACACGTGTACAAAGGACTTTGGACCTCTATTTAGGCGCATGACATTCAGATTTTTTTTTTAAACCAGGCTCAGTGGAAAAGGTTCAAGTGCTTTGGGAAATGGTATTTGATTGTATCACCAGTAATCCTATGTAATACGTTAGCCCCACTTGGGGATCCTTGGTCAGCAGCCCCCACCCCACACACATTTAAAGATTACTGGTGTTGAAACAGAATTAACCTCACAAAGTTTACCTTCCTTCAAAAGAATTGTATTCATTAACACAAAAGCCTTGACGTAAGGTTGAGAGTACATACTCTTTGGGTCTTTCGGTAAAGTCACGTGCCGAGGCAGTCCGCCCGTTGTATTTTTTCACCTGAAGACGATTGCTTGCGTTGCGATCAAAACGTCGTGTTTTATTTTTTTTTCTATCTACGTGACTTTACCGAAAGACCCAAAGAGTATGAATTCCTGCAGTCACGAAAGCTTTAAGTTGAGAGTAAAGTTTTCTAGTTTATTGCAGAGGTCAATTCATTTGAATGTATTGACCGGGTAATTTTTAACAGCCTAAACCTTTACTCCCAATTCAGAATAGATTGCACTCAGAAGTTTGCATATTCATTTCAAGGTTAACAACAGACATTCCAAGTTAGAAAACAAATCAAGTTTTATTATTTTTTAAAAATGTATTTAACATGACAGATCTGAATGAAAATGAAAGCTAAACTCATCGCAAACAACTCAAGTATGTTTCAACAATGACAGCTGTTCTAAAAAGAGCTGCATGTGATGGGGGGGGAAACACGTAACGTATCTTCCTTGAAAAACAATGAAAACACTAAACACAGTTTTGACCCCAAAACAAACAGAAGCGGCAAAAGTATATTTTCCAAAATGTCAAGAAGTGTAATGATAATTGGTTTCATCATATATATGCCATCTTTAAAAATACCATAAACAATGAAGGTAAATTACAAGATGCTGGGAACAGTGTAATGTTTAACATTTGGCTTTATGGATACAGTATTAAATAGTATTAACGCTTCAAGAGCAATATCCAATTATACCATATAGTTTAATGTTTAAAAAAAATACATACAAAAGGAAAACTATATGCTACACAAAGTTGAATATCTATGGGCAGAGAGACGTGTGTCCAACTTCCAGGCAATATTACAGCAGCTGTCTTGATGAGGAGTGGCAGAAAGCTACCAAGCCGGAGCAGTGTTGGCCAGTCGTCGCATACGCCTGTGTAACAGAAGTGCAGGAAGAAGCATAAAAATAGTTAACAGCAGTTAAGAATATTGTAAAGGAACAGGGTACAAAGTTAATAAATATTACATGTTATAAACAAATAATACACACACATTTGTGTCATTACGTAAGTCTACGTGGTTTGAAGGCAGCATGCACGTGGATGCATAGAAAAGAACACAGTACAATATCCACTGCCCTCTGTTGCCGACCACGCAGCCTGATCGCCTATAACAACCAGTTAAATTTGGCGGTCACTTCAAATTACGGATCAGGCTGAACTTTGCTTCAGTACCGCAATTTCATGACTGGGCAGATTCCAGGTGAATAAATATTACGTGAACAAAAATACAGCATCAGTATAGCATTGATGCTTTGCCTATTTTAAGTACAGGACATGTGTATAACTGAAATGACTGATCTTATAAATTGGCTGTCACTAAGAAAATTACAAATATAATCGACTTGGTTTTCTTCATGTAAACTTATTGCCACAAACTCATACCGAGTGTTCCTGTCCTGGTCCCGAATCTTCTTCTCCATCTCAGCATCAGTGAGGGTCTCCAGGAAGGGGCACCAGGCATCGGCATCGCCAGCATTCCGGATGGCAATCTCCACTATCGGCAGCGGGTTCTCACTGAAAAAAAAAAGCACACGTTATTAATAATAATAGCGTGAGAATCGACAATGGCAATGACGAAACCACGAATACAACCCTAGGAGGATATTCACTTACGTGCCAAACACGTAACACATCCAATGGTTAATAAAACATTCACACGCACCTTTTGCAAGGGCGTGGCACCGACCTGAAGGCATACGTGCGCTGGTGCCAGCTGAGCTGGCCACGGATGCTGTAGGCAATAGTAGTGACAAACTCTCCACCCAGTCCCAGCTCCGAGCAAAGCCGGAGCGCAAACTTTTCCGGCGAGTTCTCCTTCTCTGCCATGTCCCATTCAAACTGATCCACCAGCGAGATGTTCCCCACGTGGATATTGAGCTGTTTACAAACGAGAGAGAGACAATCAGGTTAGATTTCATGTTCACAAAACAAATCAATGCACGGTATTCAAAGCATATGCCACTGGGGCGGAAAGATCTCCACTAGAGGAGCTCGAGAGAGCCCCTCTTGTGGCTATTTTGGCCTATTCTTCCACGCTGGCAGAGGTGGGAGCAACCAAACCCTTCACCACATGCAACCTGTCGATCGACTGTAGTGTACCCATTCATACTGCATGATCAAAACCTTACACGTGCATTTCAGAATTCGTAAAGTGGGAATTTCAGTAGGCCTTTTTCCATAAAGCCACCCACATAATTGTTATATAAAATGGTTTCTCACATGCTTAATTTTTCGAGTTGTGAATACATACCGCATATTTAATTTTAAAAAAAAATCTACCGTAACGAAATAAAAAGATAAAGATGCAGCCCTATAATTATCTTAAGTTACTGCTGAAGGAAGTGCTTCCACTAGACAGCCCCGAGGGCATTTGGCATACTCTTCCACGATGACCAAACATCCTGGTAGATGTGGGAATACTCACTTATAACTATCTGTGACAACTGTGGAGAACTACAAAGGTGGTTGCAAGCTTGCAAATGAAATACCTTGACGATGACCCGCTGGTCACTCTGGTCGTCGAGGATGCTGTCAGTAGGGAAGGCCTCCACTTGGCTGCGAATCGCAGCTGCGATGGATGGCACAAAACTCAGCGGGTTCAGATCCAGGTCGTCGCACAGGATCTCGGCAAACATCTCTGGCGTGATCAGCTTCTCTGGAAATGAAAACAATCATCATCACTGCTCTCATCTACAAAGCACACTGAAAACTAATTTCTTTAGCACTGCTTTTAGTGTTTCGTTTGTTGTCCTTCCCCCGCACTTCCGATCATAGCACGGTTGGCTACGTATGGTGCGAAAAAAATGTCACATACATACCACAGTTTTTTTCATCTGACAATGATGCATGTTAGCTGTCTACTATGCACTTAACAGGTCCTTGCAGGGTGGGCTGGTAGGAACATTGGAATTTTTTTTACACCCAACAGCACGAGATTTCACTTCGTTAAAGTATTGAAAGGGGACGGACGGACGCATTAATCTATTGCAGGCTGGTACACTCAGTTTACAACTTCGTTCCTACCAGTAAGAGTCACATATATTATCATAGTATGTTTTTTATTTGCATTTTGACTGCAGGTATTGTGGTTAATGCAGACATGAATCCTTGTAAAAAGGTTTCAGTTTTAATTGCCAGAAAAAAAGGGGAAAAACCCTATTCTTATAGTCACAATAGTGTTATATAATGGTGCAAATTGTACAATCATATTTATATTTTCTTTTTTTATTGTTTTATATATATTTTATTATTTTATTGTTTCCCTTCAACGTGACTTTACCGAAAGAGCTAAGAATATATATTTTCTTTGTTGGACAACATTACACAACAGAGACGTGTTCAATGTATTCAGCCCCAATATCATGGTTTGAGTCATAATAAAGTTAATGAGTTCTCACCATGCATGTTCCACGTAAAAGTGTCTCTGAGCTTCTGTCCATCGATCTCCATGTCCAGACGAATGGGCACCAGAATTTCGGACTGCATCGCGTTCTCATGAATCACTGCCGGGTCGTGGTCATCGAAACTGTCACACAAAATGTATAGTGCATAAATAGTTTTGTAATTGCACTTTCCTTATAATTCAAAGTTCAAGATGTCACCATGGCCAAAGCTGTCAAAGACAACACGGCTCGCCAACACTTGCAATCTCAGATCCCACAAATGCTGCACAGTAGACCCATGACCTTCAACGATATGCCCTGACAGTATCCCACCATCTGCTCTGAGGCATTCTTCCTTAGTCACCAGACATGTGGGGACCATTCCAACGCCTGTCTCGGTCGCCAGCCATCCTCCACACCTGTCCTATCCAGTGCAAATGTGTTTTTCCTTTTATCTACAACAATTACATGCCGTGTTCCCTTTCAGACTTACACATTGCTTATCAGATCTTGGCATGAAATTATTTGCATTATCTAAGAAACCTGTGCACAAATGCTCACATCTTTCAAACTGCTTAGTCTCACTCTCTGAACCATGCTGTAATACAAACATAACTCCTAACTAAAATACCCTTCTATTTACACTTACCTCTCTTGACAGTTAGCACCAGTTACACCACAATGTAACCGTGTGCATGCACGTTTGAAAGGTACTCTTGATGGACAACGTACCAGAGCGGGAAAGTGCGCTTTTTGTCGCGGCCCATGCGGTTGCGGTTAATGGGCGTGGAGCAAGGCACTGCGTCGAGATGGTGAGAGCTGTTGGGCATCGCTGGCACCCACTGGTTCGGCCGCTTTGGCTTCTGCTCTCTGAAAAGTGCCGACGAGTCACTCATTAAAGAACCAGCCAAACATCCGGTGCAGGAAGCTAAACAAGCTGGTACCAAGCTGTCCGATGGATTAAGTGATTTTATTTGAAATAAATTACAATTGCAAAGGTGACTGAAGGCTTTGTAGGCTTCGTTCCTCAAGCACCGAATCACTTCTTTACATTAGGTACAGTGCTGTGCTCTATCCATTCGGCGGCGCACAACTCACCATGAACATAGTTCAAATGTTTTCATCACCTTATAGTTTGTACATAACACATTAATGCTAAAGCTGCCAAGCTTTTTTCCGGATAAAATGTCTCCTTGCTTTCCTCTACATTCCATAAATGAGTGCTGCCCGGCAGACAAATGTATTATGTTGTACGTAAGCATATCAGACATAAGGCTGTCTCAACTGCAAGGCAGCCAATGTAGGAGAAAAAAACTAAGATAGTTAATTTAATTGAGCTGACATAAATCAGGGGAACAAACTATAGCTGGCCACAATTTCTTCACGAGTTTATTCTCTTGCTGCATTTTTTAATTTGGTTTTGCATCATCTCACAGCTCACCGAAGGTAGGCAGGTGGCTCAGTGCTAATGGAGACTGCTTTGTATTTGTCATCATTGCCTTCCAGGATCTCCTCCACCTCGCAGGCCTTGAGCAATGTCACACTGGTGGCCAGGGTTGTGTAGCCATGGTCTGTATAAAACATCAACAAATGTCAAGCACGTGGAATGTTTATTCGTCAAAACATCTTCATTATGTTTATTCGTCAAAACATCTCCATTATGAATTTTGACACAACAAAAGATAGTGGCACCATGGAATTAGGTTGCAAATTAAAAAAATCTTAGCTCTCACCCTGATGATAACACTTATCAGGACTATAAGAATAGGTTTTACCAGGACTATAAGAATAGGTTTTACCCTTTCTGGCAATAAAACAGGTGTTAAGACGTTAAAACACAAAAACAGAAACCTTTAGCAAGGAATCATCAGGACTGTTAGGGTTAAACTTGTTAGAAAGCAAGGATAACACTGTTGAGCTAATCTATAGGTTTTGGGGGAAAATTTGGACTCGAATTTAATTTATTGTCGCCCACATCCAGTAGGCACCTTCACATCTGATAATCTCATCCCGCCATCGCAGTGTCTGTCTACATCTCTTCATCATTCCCTCCATTGCCCCCATTTACATTCTTAACTTCTCACATCTGTCATCCGACGTCCTAACCCGATGCACCTCCGATTAGCAGGGTTGGCTATGTACGGTGCGAAAGAAGTTCAACATACAGTATTTACATACATGCCCTGGGCTCATATTCATGCAACCATACTATCCTTGCCCTTGCACTGTCCCTATTCCCATATCTGTCATCTGACACGCTCCCTTTGCTCCTGCAATGTACCCATTCCCACTCCTGTCGTCTGACGGACTGCCCTTGCCCCTGCAGTGTCCACATTCCCACATCTTTCGTCTGATACGCTTGCCTTGCCCCTGCAATGTACCCATTCTCACATCTGTCGTCTGACGCCCTCCCTTGCCCCTGCAGTGTCCACATTCCCACATCTGTCGTCTGATGCCCTCCCTTGCCCCTGCAATGTCCACATTCCCACATCTGTCATGTGACGCCCTCCCCTTGCCCCTGCAGTGTCCACATTCCCACATCTGTCGTCTGATGCCCTCCCTTGCCCCTGCAGTGTCCACATTCCCACATCTGTCGTCTGATTCCCTCCCTTGCCCCTTCAATGTCCACATTCCCACATCTGTCATGTGACGCCCTCCCCTTGCCCCTGAAGTGTCCACATTCCCACATCTGTCGTCTGATGCCCTCCCTTGCCCCTGAAGTGTCTACATTCCCACATCTGTCGTGTGACGCCCTCCCCTTGCCCCTGCAATGTCCCCATTCTCACATCTGTCGTCTGACGTCCTCGCCTTGCCCCTGCACTGTCCCCATTCCCAACGGCTCGTCGCCTCACCGTGCGACGAGGCGACGATCTTCTTTCGCTCGTCCATTGTGGCCAAGCGGCGCCATAGCGATGGGTACTTTTTGTACAGGGAGCCCCTGAACATGCGCAGGTAATTCCCCACCTGCAAACAAACAGACGAATGAACGACTCAATGACACAAAAATGTACGTAACATTTTTTCTTCTCTGGTAACCAAAAACCCGACCTGGGCCTCTCCCCTTCAACTCGCAATGACCAGAGTGGTGAAGTATGGTCAAAAACCTCCCAACACTGGCAGCGGGGAAGTCTTTATTCAACAGTGGAATAAGAAAGGACCCAGACTCTACATTACAATTAAATGTAATTACCATACGTACGATAAAAAAAATATCCACAAATTACAATGAATAATGGCTGCGGCCTGGCGGTAACAGGCTCATCCACCGAGCTCGCCTGGCCACCCCGCGGGGAAACCCGTCCCGAACCTCGGCGGCCCATTCAGACGAGGCCGGAGTCCGAGCGAGTTGTGTCTCGGTCAAACGTGCAAGTATCTCCCTCGATCCGATCGGGGGTGAAATGTATTTTGTGTACGTCTGCTCCCTCACCTCGGAGCCGATCATGAACCATTCTCCGGCGTCCTCGAGTTGGAACTTAATGGGTTTGGGCCCGTACGTCCGACTAAGCGCCATTGTTCCCGCGTAGAAACAGCGGCGCGGATGAAGATGGCGATTCTGATTCCTAAAATGTTAGATTCACGAAATCGATTTGGTGAATCGATGAGCGAGTGTGAAGGCGTTTCGTTACGAAATGAGAATCAATTTTAAAGTGTGCGCAGCATTAAGTAAAAGGATTATCTTTGTGAAGGTGTTCCCCTTTTAGCACGCAGCGCATGCGGAACATATTTCAGCTGACCGCGAAGCCGGTTATATCGTGGAATCGATTAATGCATTTAACGTTGGAGTACTAGTGAGAATCTAAGATTGCCTAAAGAGATAACGATTCGATGAGAAAATCGAATCCAATGTTTTACAACGCGAGTTTATCGTAAACAAAGTGGTATGGATTACAATGCGGAATCGATTCCATATGCCAGTAACCACATTGTTGAGTTACTATAAGAATTGGTTTCACCCTTTCTGGCAATACAACAGGCGTGTTAAGATGTTAAAACACCAAACTGAGACTTTTTGCAAGGAATCATGTCTGCATTAACCACACATACTAACACTGTTTGAGACGAGGCTCTACAGAAAGCTCTCTGGTGTGGACCAATCCGTTTAAACGACGATGCATATACAAAATATGTTATTGCTGTGGTTTTCACACCTGATGATGATTGCTTGTGTTGCAGTCGAAACGTCATGATAATTTTATTGTTTTACATTTTTCTTTTCTTTTATTGTATTCCTTCTACGTGACTTTACTGAAAAAAACAAGAATAAAAATGCTTATACTATCAGAGCATTTTGATTTAAATGTTTCGTGACTGCAGGGATTCATATTCTTGGTTATTTCGGTAAAGTCACTTAGAAGGGAAACAATAAAATAATAAAAATATAAAGAATAATATTCTCACGACGTTTCGACTGCAACACAAGCAATCATCATCAGGTGTGAAAACCACAGCAAGGAAATTTTGAAAAAGTGGCGTTTTTTGTTTTAACGTTAAGAAAAAAACGCCACGTTTTCAAAAAATCATTGCTGCTGTTTTCACACCTGATGATGATTGCTTGTGTTGCAGTCGAAACGTCGTGAGAATTTAGTTTTATATTTTTATTATTTTATTGTTTCCCTTCTACGTAACTCTATCAGAGCATGTTTTTTTTTGCATGTTCACACTTCACAAGTATATGTGGTTAATGCAGACTTGTTTCCTTGCAAAATGTTTTAGTTTGGTGTTCTAACATCTGTTTTAATGCCAGTTGGGTAAAACCTATTATATTTTGATACTGGCAAAGGGAGGTCCCATGACATTGAGTTAAAACGGACAATCTATCATGGACCATAATACAGCGTGCTTCAATATAATGTTAACACTTTATATGGGACTCGTTTTTAACGGAAAAGAACGGATAATTTACGTATTGTAACCCCCCCCCCCCCAAAAAAAAAAAACCTGTATTATGGACTCTTGAGCTGTGTGACATGAAAGGAAGGGGTATACCTTCAGATTCAACCATCCGTGATCAACACCATTACGATACAGTCCTTGGTAATGCTGGTAATTTTTCATGAAACCAAAAATAATTTTACCAGGTAAGGCCCACTGAGCTATATAACATAGTGGATATTTTTCAGAAGCGAGCTGGCCACGAATGATAGCTCAACGAAGTGACTGTATCGTGTGGAAATGTATAGCAAAAGCCAAATCACTCTCAACGCACGTTCACTGTGTTGGAAGTGACCATATAACAAAATACAAATAAACGCATTCTTCAATAATGCTGCCTTCTTAACGCAATTGTTTTTTGTTGTGCGATGAAGGGCCATTGCCCGAAACGTCGCCTCGTTGTATTTTAAGGCCATAACTTGTCAACCCCTTATTAGTGCCCTACCTTTATTACAGACCAATTCAGACGTTATTGGTCACCCAGTGCCCGTTATAAATCTCAACGTTCATCCTACAAAGTCCCATCACAAGGGAGAAATACAAACAAAATAGACAAAAAACACAATTGTTGCCCGTATTGAAACGGCTGTACGCCGTATGGACCTAAAAACTCTATTTCCCTGTACAAGAATAGGGGGGGTTAACCCCTATGAGGTTGACTGCTATGTTAAGGCCACGTTTAACACGTAGGCTTTCGCGACCAATATCCATAATATAGAGTTTATTATCACGTAAATAGATAAATGTGTCGTTAAACCCGCCACCACCCGACAAAGCCAATTAGTAAGGTATTTGTCACGTAAACAGAACGTGCCAAATGCCAATGCGTCACTAGTGCAGCACACCGGCTGTGTGTTGGATAGCAAATCCACAACATGTACAATCTGAGTACGACGTTTCGCCAGTAAGGGGCCGTCCATAAATTACGTCACGCGATTTTGGACGATTTTTGACCCCCCCCCCCCCTTTCGTCACACGGCGTCACAAAAAGTCAGACCCCCCCCCCCTCAACTATGACGTCACAAAGCTCTGCCCCCCCCCCCAAATAAAACAATCTTCAAATCGCTTTAAACTATTGTCATTGTAGCGCGTATTTAATGTGGCGCTGCACTCTGATGTTGCAGGAGAAAACATTTATTAAAAAGAAGTCTATTTAATTAAGTAGAACGTGTGGTCTATATTTATTTAAAGTTGCACTTTTTGATGTGACGTCACATTTCTCAAACCACCCCCCCCCTCGTCACACATCGTCACAAATGTCTGACCCCCCCCCCCGCTCTAGGTGCGTGACGTCATTTATGGATGGCCCCTAAAATAAAATAGAAACAGATACAGCAGTTCTCTCCTGCTGTATCTGTTCCACCTGATGACGGTCGCTCGTGTTGCGATCGAAACGTCGTGATTAATTTTATTCCCCTACCGTGACTTAACCGAAAGAACCAAAGAAGTATGTGTTTGGGAAATATTTTTTGTTTCCGTAATCCTCTGTGAAGCTGCTTTCACATCAGAGGATTTTCATCTCTGCTTTCCTTCTCGCACACCCCATCCACCTCTTCAACCGCCGAGATCTCGCGAGATCGCGCGCGCGAGGTCTCGCGAGATCGCGGGCGCGAGGTCTCGCGAGATCGCGCGCGCGAGGTCTCGCGAGATCGCGCGCGCGAGGTCTCGCGAGATCGCGCGCGCGAGGTCTCGCGAGATTTTGGAGCAAAACAAAAAGATGGCAGCGTCCACGAGTGAGCGTGCGGCCTGGTTGGTGGTTCTCCGTCAATTGCGAACGCGCACGCTTCGATATTTGCAATCTGTCACGGTTACAATACACCCACTCTCTCGTGTAATGCTGTTGACGGCGGACTTAAGCTTTAGATGAAATTGCACGCGGGTTCAGTGGTCTCCCACCGCGCTATGAAGCCAACGACGTGAGTTTGATTCCCGGCCACGGCTTAACACGAGTGTCAAATTGTATCTGACCTGGCCTTGAGGTCTCTCCCTTCAATGTGCACTGCCTAATATGTGGTGAGAAATGGTTGAAACGAACCCCCATAACCAATTGGGCGTAAGGAGACCGTCCAGAAATGGTTTGACATTTGGAAACGTCTCAATTGGCATTTGCTAGAACACTTGGAAAATGTCCTGCAGTCAATATATTTGAGGAATGACGATCCTAATGCATTTGTAAACAATGACTAAATTACGTCCGTCCGTAATTAAAAATAAACACGAACAGTTAAGTCAATATTGACACCAACTACAGATACGATTTCACTGCCCCAATGCGCGTTCGGTACGCAGATGTGGCTGTTGAAGCTACAGTTTGCAAATGTCTTATTTTATTGATTAGGTGGCTACACCAACCACAACTGTCAATCTTTGGTACTTTCGGTAAAGTCACGTAGAATGAGAATAAAATAATAAATTGATAAAATAAAATAACAATAAAATTCTCACGACGTTTCGGCCACAACACAAGCGGCCTTCAGACAGTCTCGTCCCTTCACCTGATGAAGGCCGCTTGTGTTGTGGCCGAAACGTGAGAATTTTATTGTGTTATTTTTATCAATTTATTATTTTATTCTCATTCTACGTGACTTTACCGAAAGAACCAAAGAAGATGAATCCTTGCAGTCACGAAAGCTTTAAATCGAAACACAACTGTCAATGTTTTTTACAGAACCACGTGGATGATGTCCCTTCCACACTGCCGTGCGCTAAGAACTTTGTCTTTCCGTTTTCTGTCCAGAATTACTGCTGTCCCATAAGCTGACACCGAAGCCAAGACTGTGAGCTGAGAGCAGCAATCCACTACGAACCTTCTCATTCGTGATCTGCCTCTGCTGCAAGCTGGCAATAGTTGTGAGTTAGTATTACTGTAAACTGCCACAACAGACGGATTGTCTCGGAAGCGAGGCTTTTTTTATATTTGTTAGCTGTGGATGTGTTCCCACTCGTAAGCCCTCGCAAGCAATAAGCAGTCTTGGCCGTGACGATGCGTTTGCCCAGCGGCCTGCGAGCTGCATTGCGGCCAGTGGCGGCCGGGTTGCACTCCCGGATGGCATTTTGCGACGCCAAACAGGAGGACGAGGCCCCGACAGCGACGAAGTACGTGGGACGCAACGCCAAGCCCAAGGGCCGTGTGTTTGTATGGGGCTTCACCTTCACGGGCGCCCTGGGCATCCCAAATTTCGTGTCGCCCGTGTCCAAGAGGCACAAGCCCCGGAAGATACAGTTCGTCACGTAGAATGAGAATAAAATAATAAATTGATAAAATAAAATAACACAATAATATTCTCACGACGTTTCGGCGTGAAACGTCGTGAGAATATTATTGTTTCGGCGTGAAACGTCGTGAGAATATTATTGTGTTATTTTATTTTATCAATTTATTATTTTATTCTCATTCTACGTGATTTTACCGAAAGAACCAAAGAAGATCATTTACTGATGTTCTCTAAAATGTAGTTCAAAAGAATGGCAGTCGTGCATGGTCTATCATTGTATGTGTCAATACAACTTATATTTAGCTCTTCGTTGCGTTTTCGGCACGATGTGCGACGTTTCATTCCAGGTGTTGGGAGCTACTTCAGAAACTGTAGACAATATAATA
Organism: Petromyzon marinus; assembly: GCF_048934315.1. Taxonomy (NCBI): domain Eukaryota; kingdom Metazoa; phylum Chordata; class Hyperoartia; order Petromyzontiformes; family Petromyzontidae; genus Petromyzon; species Petromyzon marinus. The sequence continues at coordinate 6,571,901 of NC_133704.1, read as the reverse complement.
AACTCCCCAGTACGTGGAACGAAACTGTGGACATCATGCCGAATAATAAGCGATGCAACTCGAAAACACATCTTTTTTTAACTAAACAGATACATCCACATGAATGTTTCCTAAAACCCGTTGTGAAAAACAGATCATCTCGGCAGCATGTGGTTATGGATTCACTCTGCTGGCCTCCAAAACCAAGGACCTCACCAAGCTGTGGGGTGCAGGGTTGAACATAGACTCACAGATCGGCTTTCACAGGAGCCGGAGTGACAGAAGTGAGTTAATCGGTTTTCTCATTTGTGAGCTACCAGTGAATTACTAGAGGCAGAATGTTGTAATGGCCAAACTTATCAAAATATACTTTTTATAATCTCAAGGTCATAGGTCTATCATTGACCTATTAGCTTAAGGTTAGAATGAGGAGTAGTTTTGTAATGACCAAGGTTAGGAAATATTTATATCATTTAAATGTCAGATAACTATAATGCTTGATTGTAAACAAATTAGATGACAGTTTTCCTGCTCTCTTACGAGCAATGACAGCAGCCGTGAACGCACTCACATTTTTTAATGCTTTTTAAGAAGGTTTAAAGCGTTCCTACATTTACTCTTTTTAACCTTTTACAGCGAAGAGTTACGATTACATCCTCGAGCCATCGCCGGTACCGCTTCCGCTGGTGGAGCATCAGCAGACGCGCGTCTTGCAGGTGGCGTGCGGAAGAGCGCACTCCCTGGTCCTCACCGACAACGAAGGAGGTGCCAACGGGACGAGGCAGGGGGGGGCACGTGACTACAGAAATCGTGTGCTTTAAAATAAGACATTATTTGATTGGGTGACGCTGCCGTGGGTTTGTAATGCAGAGATCGTTGGTTCGATTTGATCTCCCAGCGCGGCAGTTGTATCAACGGAAACGATTCTTAAGCACCCTAGTGATACAAATGAGTAGTGTAGTTAATCACACCAAGCCAGTGTGGAGTAGAAGCTCTTCCACCAGCAGTGACGTGAGCAGACAATTGCAGTATTTCGATTTAAAGCTTTCGTGACTGCAAGGATTCATCTTCTTTGGTTCTTTCGGTAAAGTCACGTAGAATGAGAATAAAATAATAAATTAATAAAATAAAATAACACAATAAAATTCTCACGATGTTTCGGCCACAACACAAGCGGCCTTCATCAGGTGAAGGGATGAGACTGTCTGGAGGACAGCGCTCGCTTTACCGAAAGAACCAAAGAAGAATTGCAGTATTGTCTACTGAGATCTTCTCTCTCATCAAGTGAGAATGGGGTAATGCAAATTGCCCTTGCAAACCCTGAATGAGTGTTGGAAATTCCACATCAGTGTGCCAACGGTCATTCTATCCACATGACACTTCCCACAAAGTGATATTCTTGATATGGAATCATGAGTAATGATAAAGAATTAATGCATATTTTGTCGATGTAGAATAAATGCAATTACTTATTTATATAATATATTTTTTTCTGCAGTCTTCAGCATGGGAAACAACGCTTATGGCCAGTGTGGGAGAGTAATTATTGAGGATGAAGTTTATAAGTAAGTACTTTATTGAATAATATACGATTGCATTCACTTTTAAGTATTATAATTATCAAATTCATGTGTAACGCTGAAAATTTTCATATTGTGACGTGAAATAATGAATGACATGCTTGAAATTATATGCTTGGGAATATTGATACATGCTTTAGCCTGATGTTGATACATTCTTCAGCATGATGTTGATACATGCTTAAGCATGATATTGTTGTTTCCTTTTCTTTCATTACAGGGGCAGCAGATTAATACATAAAATTGAGGGCATAGAAGGGAAGGTAGTGGAGGTAAGACACAAGTGAAACGCTGTCACAATCTCACTGAAGTTGTTTTTTTTAAGCGCCGAGTCTACCCTTGCGGTAGGGTGCCACTCAATATGCAAACTAAAACGTTTTTAGTTTTTTTGGATCACACCCTCTTAATTTGCTACTATTGGTGAAAAACAACTAGACAAAAAAACATCATTATTCCATTCAGGTTGGTGGAGTGAGCAAAACGCTACAAAAGAGACGTAGGGAATAGGAGACATTTCAAATGAGACGTTAAAAATTAGACGAAAATATCTCATTGTGGAGTCGAATTTCTAGGCTGAATCGCTGGAGGGTGGTGATAGGCTGAACCATCACATGCCTATTATTTGCGTTGCCTAGATCCCTACTGCTCGGCAGTATGCTCACCACACTGCTCTACAATCTCTGATAACACACTTCCTCATTGCAGGTGGTGTGTGGGCAGGACCACAGCCTGTTCCGCACGGAGAAAGGCGAGCTGTATGCTTGTGGCTGGGGTGCAGATGGCCAGACTGGTAAGGGCGAATGGTGTCCTCTAACAGTGTTCCTCTCGTCACGCTGACACACAAATGCCATGTAACAATATACCGTGTGAATGGATTGCGTGTGTCGTATTTCATTACATAACGTGGAGAGGAAGGAGGTCATCGGTATAGAGCGAGAATACAAGCTTCCATAAATAAAAATCTAAGATTAAATTACAGAATTCGAATTGAAAGTGCAATTAATGTGTTCAACAACAAATCATTAGGTTATGGTGACTAAAAATGTAATTATTTAATATGAAGAATAAATGGCAAGTGTAAACATTAAGAACATGTTTTTTATGTTAATTTATTGGCCTTACAGCAACATTTGTTTATAATTCATATTTAGTTTATTTTGCTTAGATCGCGTGGGTATGTCAATTGTTAACTATAGATTTTTATCCACACACGATTTAACAAAAACAGCATTGTTAATATATTGGCCACAAAAGCCTACGTATAAAATGTACATTTGTTTAAGCAAACAAACTGGACCGGTTTTCCTTGTTTAAACAAATCCTGCGAGAAGAGCAATAGTTTAACAGACTAAAACATTATTTTTTACTGTGGTTATACAAAACGGAAGTCATGTTTTTCTTTTATTTTTAAGAATATGCCACAACGGTGCATAATGAGTGTTTTACATACATAATATATGAAGAGACGAATGATTTATATGAATAATGACTAATTATTTGTTTGAAGCTGACATTGTTTGCCTCATAATTCCATGCGTAATGAGCATCATTCACGAAGGCACATTTATGAAAGTTCCATATTTCTCTTCTTTGGTTCTTTCGGTAAAGTCACGTAGAATGAGAATAAAATAATAAAATAATAAAATAAAATAGCGCAATCATATTCTCACGACGTTTCAGCCACAACACAAGCGGCGTTCATCAGGTGAAGGGACGAGACTGTCTGGAGGACAGCGCTGGAGTTGTCCTCCAGTCTCGTCCCTTCACCTGATGAAGGCCGCTTGTGTTGTGGCTGAAACGTCGTGAGAATATTATTGCGTTATTTTATCTTATAAATTTATTATTTTATTCTCATTCTACGTGACTTTACCGAAAGAACCAAAGAAGATGAATCCTTGCAGTCACGAAAGCTTTAAATCGAAAAATTCCATATTTCTATTTTGAATACCTCAAATAAATATTCAGGTGCATCTTAGTTTTCGGAGGGATTTGGAATTTGGAAATGATCTAACTGTGAATCAATGTAATGTATCTTGGTGGAAATGGTGGGGGGGGGGAAGTGTGGTGCTAATCACACAAAAACATGCAAAATGCAAAACGTTAAGCTATAAAAAATATATTATGGGGGTGAAGTTGTGCAACGTGTTGTTTGTTATTGCTTTTTAAAGTAATCGTTTTTTTGTGGTCACGTGGGCACCGAGTCTGTGACCTCTCAATGAGTATTTGATTGCTATAAATGTTGACATGATAAGCCACTTCGTTGAGCTATCATTTCTGATGGCCAGGGTGCTTCTGAAAATTGTACATATAGCTCAGTGGGCCTTACCTGGTAAATTAAAATGTAAACAGATTGCGGAGCAGAAAATAATGAAACCAGCATACCTAGAAAAACACTTTTTTTTGCAACCACTGTGAATCCACAACCTGGATGATCTGCCCACGGACAATAGACAATTGACATTATAGGAGGAATATTTTAAAGACATACATGGATCAATTAAATCTTCCCATCGTTCACAATGGAAGGTAGAGCGGTCCACATTGTCGTCACGTGTTGCGTCCACAGGTCTGGGCAGCTATGAGATGTGCAGCACACCAAAACGGCTCGGAGGTGACTTGTCGGGTGAGCCGGTGGCCCAGGTGGCGTCGTACGGAGACTTTTGCCTGGCAGTCAGTGAGTCGGGAGAGCTGTTTGGCTGGGGCAACTCGGAATACCGGCAGCTGGCTGCCATCACAGATGCCGTTCAGGTATGGCGTTTTGACGAGGTGCAGGTGTGCACGATGTACAGCTCTTTTCTCAATCCACCGCTCGATGAGGGCTTACCCACGCCGTGCTGGTCGTGAGGAGTTATTTGGTCATATTACACCATGCTGGTGATTGAAGTTTGGTTAAGGTGGGAAGCGTAGATGGTGAAGCATAATATCATACAGCAATAGATTTGTCTGCGCTGCCCTCTGCTGACGTAACCCCACAGAATCCTACAATACCTGTGTTATGCGTTGTGGTAACCCATCCAATGTGCTGTCCAGTCTTAACTCTGCTTGTCTTTTGAGATATGATGAGATCAGGTGCGTTTTTGGTGATTTGGCCATAAATGTTTGACCAAGTTGGCTGTCTCACATTACCAACTAGACTCACCCAACGCTCAAGCCCTGATCCTGCGAAGTTGTTACGTTGACGGGTGTTAATGTCTCCGCAGATAAATGTTCCCAAACACATACCGCTTAAAAATGTGGGGAAAGTGAAAATGGCAGCTGCCGGTGGCACCATTTGTGGAATCCTTAACGGTGAGAAATCGGTTTATATTTTTTTCGCCCCGCTTTGTTTCACCTACGTTCGGCCTACATACGGATTCATTAGTCGATCGCGACAATTTACTGAAAGGCGGGGACGATGGAGGTGGGTGTATCATCTCACGCCGAGTGATATTTTGCCGACAACACTGATCCCTCTTTGATTTCTCCCGTGACCGCCATCAGAGGAGGGCGAGGTGTTCGTGTGGGGATACGGGATCCTGGGGAAGGGGCCTCGGCTCTCGGAGACGGAGACTCCCGAGCAGATACCACCCTCTCTGTTCGGACGCACCGAGTTCGACCCCGACATCAGAGTGAAGACGCTTCGTTGTGGACTCCACCACTTTGCTGCCGTGAATAGTACGGTGTGGGGTGGGGGCCAGGGAGGGGGGGGGGGGGGGTTGACGCGGTCAGTTGTCATTTGTTTCGAATTTTTGGAGAGTAGTAGCGTAGTGGTTATCGCACTGTCCTATGAACCCCACAACACGAATTTTATTTCTGGCCACGGTGAACATCCATGGTGAGTGATATCCGAATTGGAAGGCTTCCCCATACCGTGTCATTCATGGGACTTGTGTTTGACCATACTTCATCGCATTGCTCGCTGTGGGGTTTGTTGAAGGCATGGCGCAGGAACAGTTCAGATATCCCTCACCGTTTATGTTAGCCATAGCTGGGAATACAACTCAGGTCACCGGATTCACTGCACCACAGCTCCAAAAAACCCGTCATTCTTGAATCAAAACGTGACCCTGAATTGTGACAAGTCATCAGATCGCTGGGGGGTGTGGGAGATAAATTGATACTTAGCTGTGTGATTTTTTTTGGGTTTGTACCGCGTATTTTTTGACACTTTGTCTGACGTTTCGCTCCACATGCTGGGAACTTCTTCAGAAACTGAATAAGCAGCTCACGTTTCCAACGCTTCTAAAGCACTGACGACTGCTGCTGTTGTTTGAAGTAGACCAGCCAATGTTATTGAAGTAGACCAGCCAGCACTTGTGCATACACGCTTATTACACAAGGGTGTCGTGGTGGCGAGATGTTAACTACCTCACTAGGTATACAGGAGGTTGTGGGTTCGATCCCAGCCCTACGCCTCTATATTTGGAGTTTGCGCGTCTCTCTCCCTGTCGTCACATGGATTTTTCTCTGGGTCCTCTGGTTTTTCCCTCCACATTTAAAAACATTCGTTAAGAGAATTTGGCAGCTTTACATTTCCCCGTGATAAGCCACTTCGTTGAGCGATCATTTATGGCCAGGTCGCTTCTCAAAAAGAGCTGTATAGCTCTGAGCCTTACCTGGTAAAATGAAAATATTTTTTCTAAATATTTTATAGTTATACAAGCCTATTAGTACACGCGTATACGTAGTGTCTATTGCATTTTTATGTGCCTATTTATCTTTCCCGATGTGTTTTATTTCCACTTTTTCAGCTCGCGGTGAACTTTTCAGCTGGGGTAAGAACATGCGCGGGTGCCTGGGAATAGGCCGGCCAGATGACCAGTACTTCCCATGGAGGGTACGTCGGTGAAGAATCTTTCATTTGAAGTTCTATTCTTTACGTTCCGAACCAAAAGGAATTTGTCTCTTCGTGTCTATCAAATCAGAGAAAAAAAGTAAAATTTCTGCGCATTGTCCAGACCTTTTATCAGCAATAACAATTTAACATTCAACACATTATGTTACATGTTGAATTATGCAAACTTTATATATTATTGATGAAATACTATTGCAAATAATAAGGGTAATTAATGTATGTGTAGTGTCATTGAGTCGGAGACGAGGTTTGTAGAGGCACCTTCTTTATTGAACACACACGATCTCACCTGCACAACACTAGCCGTCTAACATCGCCGGCGCTGACCGAGATAGTTAACCTAGTATCCAGCAGCGCAATACCGAGCGAACACGGCAGCGACGATGGCGACGAGACGACGCTCTCGACCACTTTTATGGTACCAGCGCGGCCTGACTCCGCCCTGGCCGCGCCTCCCTTCTCGGACCCACTAGCGGGTTCCAGGGGCTTCCAGATGGGGCCCTCCATGACCCTTGCCCCAGTTCCTCCGCCCTGCCGGCACACACACCGTGTCTATGCTCACCGGCGTGTGTACTGTTTGTCCACCGCAGTTTCCGCTGCTGGTCACCAGTCGGTGCTATTACAGTACATATGCATGAGAGATTTGCATGGCGATGTTTGGCTAATATGATTAATAAGCGTATGCTGTTTTTGGGGGGGAAACTGGAGAATGCAGAAAAGAGCTCGGCATTATAGGGGATATAACCTTTAGGCTTAAAATATCGCGCCGTCGTTGATGCAGATAGCATCTCGCAATCGCTGATGAACCACAAGCTCGAAGGCAGCTGCCAGGTGGGGAGCCGGCGCCAACAGTTGCTCTGCAGTTCTCTCTATAAATGTTTTCGGCCAATTGGTGAGTGTCTTATGCATGTGGCAGGAAACCCACACGTGAGGGAACAACACTCTATCCCGTTTACAAGAGAGAGGTGATTCACTTTGCTGTACTGCATTCTGCTGGCCAGCCAGGGCATTGCACCTCGACGCCCACGGGAAGGGAGTCGCGCAACATTTTGTCATTCGTGCGGTGATCCACCAACCGTCGCTGCTTCCTGCACAGTGCTGAATTACTAGCCACGTGCAGTGCAGCCACCACCCACCATTGGGATTTTAGAGTGCATGGCCGCGCCACAGCTGAATTTTTGAGACTGAATCAATCGTCTGTGTCTGTCATCGGTTTAACCCTGTTGCAACTGTCATGTGTAGGTAACGGTTGCAGGGGAGGTGGTGGACGTGGCGTGTGGGGTCGACCACTCTGTGGCGCTGGCCAAGACGTTGATTTGACGTTTGCCGACATGACTGGACAACAACCAAACCTGTGGTGCTACCCCCCCCCACCTCCCTCAGTAGCTTGGGGGGGGGGGAGGTGCATGACACATGACACAGTGTTAAAGTGAGAATAAGATCACACTTTAATTGATGAATCAGTGTATTGTTACATGCCCAGGAGTGTACATGGATTTGTCCATTGCTATGTATATTTTGTAAACTTGTTGAAAACCGTTAATTTGGCTGATCATAAGAGCCTGGAATAGCATTGAGAATAATTTGAGTTATATTTTGTGAATTTGTTTTCATATTAAAAGCCATCTAAATGTGTGATTGTTTATATCATTTTGCTACAATATAAGATACTTTAAAGATGTCGGTAATGAATAGTATAATTAAAGTTCACCTTTATAACGGAGTAATACTCGTAAAATACCATGGTGTTGAACATACTTGGACATAGTCTGACTTATCATGCTCGGATGATGACTTATTTTTACAAATTAGCCATATTTTATCAAAACAAATTTCCTTAAAAAAATACTTCACTTCTACAGTGAGGGAAAAAAGTATTTGATCCCCTGCTGATTTTGTACGTTTGCCCACTGACAAAGAAATGATCAGTCTAGAATTGTAATGGTAGGTTTATTTGAACAGTGAGAGACAGAATAACAACAAAATCCAGAAAAACGCATGTCAAAAATGTTATAAATTGATTTGCATTTTAATGAGGGAAATAAGTATTTGACCCCCTCTCAATCAGAAAGATTTCTGGCTCCCAGGTGTCTTTTATACAGGTAATGAGCTGAGATTAGGAGCACACTCTTAAAGGGAGTGCTCCTAATCTCAGCTTGTTACCTGTATAAAAGACACCTATCCACAGAAACAATCAATCAGATTCCAAACTCTCCACCATGGCCAAGACCAAAGAGCTCTCCAAAGGTGTCAGGGACAAGATTGAAGGTGACAACAGTTGGTGTGATTATTCGCAAATGGAAGAAACACAAGAACTGTCAATCTCCCTCGGCCTGGGGCTCCATGCAAGATCTCACCTCGTGGAGTTGCAATGATCATGCGAACGGTGAGGAATCAGCCCAGAACTACACGAGAGGATTTTGTCAATGATCTCAAGGCAGCTGGGACCATAGTCACCAAGAAAACAATTGGTAACACACTATGCCGTGAAGGACTGAAATCATGCAGCGCCCGCAAGGCCCCCCTGCTCAAGAAAGCACATATACATGCCCGTCTGAAGTTTGCCAATGAACATCTGAATGATTGAGAGGACAACTGGGTGAAAGTGTTGTGTTCAGATGAGACCAAAATGGAGCTCTTTGCCATCAACTCAACTCGCCGTGTTTTTAGGAGGAGGAATGCTGCCTATGACCCCAAGAACACCATCCCCACTGTCAAACATGGAGGTGGAAACATGCTTTGGAGGGGGGGGGGGGGTTTATGCTAAGGGGACAGGACAACTTCACCGAATCAAAGGGACGATGGATGGGGCCATGTACCGTCAAATCTTGGGTGAGAACCTCCTTCCCTCAGCCAGGGCATTGAAAATGGGTCGTGGATGGGTATTCCCGCATGACGACCCAAAACACACGGCCAAGGCAACAAAAGAGTGCTTCAAGAAGAAGCACATTCAGGTCCTGGAGTGGCCTAGCCAGTCTCCAGACCTTAATCACATAGAAAATCTGTGGAGGGAGGTGAAGGTTCGAGTTTCCAAACGTCAACCTCGAAACCTTAATGACTTGGGGAAGATCTGCAAAGAGGAGTGGGACAAATTCTTCCTGAGATGTGTGCAAACCTGGTGGCCAACTACAAGAAACGTCTGACCTCTTTGATTGCCAACAAGGGTTTTGCCACCAAGAACTAAGTCATGTTTTGCAGAGGGGTCAAATACTTATTTCCCTCATTAAAATGCAAATCAATTTATAACATTTTTGACATGCGTTTTTCTGGATTTTGTTGTTATTCTGTCTCTCACTGTTCAAATCAACCTACCATTAAAATTATAGACTGATCATTTCTTTGTCAGTGGGCAAACGTACAAAATTAGCAGGGGATCAAATACTTTTTTTCCCTCACTGTATATTAGGATTTGTTTAATATCTACAACATTGCATAATTAGAGGATAGCCCAGGAGGGTAATTTGAGTCTTGGCAAAAGAAAATTACGATAGCTCAATACATTGTGAATAACACTGGTAAAAGGAAATATGTAAGACAGCATTGTGGGCAATGACCCTTACAGCAGAGAGACTTATTTTCTAATAGATATACATTTTTATAGCAGAGATTTATATGAAAAATGGCCATTATGACATTTTTTTGCCTTTTCGGGCAGTGTTGTTGATGAATGTGTTGAGTTTGTTATTTGTGCAAAGTATTACAAATGGTTTCGTTTAAATCGGGGGGGGGGAGGGGGGAAATGTTGCGGGGTTATAAAACAAAGGCCTGCTTTGATGCAGTGCACGGCAGCCAGACCCACTGTGGCCGTGTGTTACACGAGACGGTACGACACATTCGATTACACATTTTGTTTATACGTGTCTATGTTTAACATGTTAAAATATTCAAACTCGTTACACATTTGGCCCATTAAAATTCCAAGCCTGTAATGTGGGATGTCTTGCCAAGACCCAGCCATGCGGAAGAAGGTTGGCTGTGCCTTATTTCAAGACCAAATATATATTCTGTAAAGCACAATCTTAATTGAGCTAATATTTGCAGTCCTCGTTACAAAATATAGTATTGCCTAATGTCAGGTAAAGGGCAAAAGGATGGAATGGGGGGGCATCGTGGCATGAGATGAATTCATTTGGATCTCTTAAATCTCTTAAGTATAACCTTTCATGCAACAGCCCATGGCAGTAGATATCACAACTGATTAGGTCCCTTCAGGTGACCTGGATATGAACTCGTGGGCAAAATATTCTGTCCCTTGCTAGGAGATGAAAGTTTGCCAAATTGTATTGAGATTGATGCATTCATTTAGGATTGTATACCCTGTGCTAGGAAAGCAACGTTGAATGTACTAGTCAGCGGTTGCCATAATGTCATGGGTGGTGAGAGGGTTATGTGCCTTGCATCCCTGGAGGCTTGTGGCTCGCTGTATGGAGTATATTTTAAGCAGGGTTCTCAGGGCACGTGGTTCCCCTGAAGGGGAGACATACCAAAGAGACGTTTCTATAAACAGCAATATTGGCATTGAACATGTTGAGTTAAAATGGCCAATTACCATCTGGTAGATCCTCTATCATCGGACACGACCAAAAAGCATATTCCGAGTCGCGCGTCACATGGGGTGCACGAGGGACAAAATTCGGAGGGGTTACTGTATTTAGCTCTGTGGCTGTTTGATGAATACAAAGGATGAATTTACACAGTCCCAAAGGGGCTGATGTAATGTCTTTGTAAATTGCGGTACATATTTTAAGCCACCGTTGCTTCCCAAATTACTTGACCAATTCTGTCCGATGTGTTTTTCGGGCCGTGCCACGTGTTGTTTGGCGCGATGTCTAATATTTCGCTCCGCGTGCTTGGAGACCTTCATGAATTGAATTCAGTTTCGAACAATGGGTATTGATAGAACTTGGTTGACTGAAATATACGGCTGGGTTTGGTCTCTGGGGAGGGTGGCAACCCTGAGGAGGTGGGGGAAGCAGGGGTGGCGGGGGGGGGGGGGTTATTTGAGAAACAGGCACGTCATTTCAGCTGCCGCACCGGGAAATGTGTACATGAATTAGGTAACCGGAGGTGCCAATCGATACTGGCAACCTCTGGATTTGCAAGTCCGGCGTGCCAACCATCACAGCACGGCATTAACAAAAATCAAGAAAATTGCTTGACCTCTGTATCATTACACAATGAATGGCTGTCCTAAGATTATGATACTGTAAATTCTGAAGCGGGGTGCAAACTGAAGGGGCCTTGTACAGCAGCCATTACTCATGGTCACTCATAGGATCCCGTGCCCGCATGTAACATGAACATTGCGTACACTCGTGCGTCTAATAATAAATTGACCTTTTTTTTTAGCCTGCAGTGACGCTCGTAAGGAGTAATCGAGGTCCTTTTTTTATTATCGCTTCACCTAAACCCGCGCTGACCATGAGCGTGGTGTGGTAGAGTCGAATAACACTCCACGACCTCCACAGGCGTAGGGGAGGAGGCCCTCATCCAGCAGTCGCTTCACCAAAGGGACTGTTACGTGTCCATCCATAGGCATTGTAGGCCGTAGAGCGCAGTGCGGCGAAATCTACCTTCAACCCGCAGTGACCATGAGTGGTGAAGTATAATCAAAGTACCCGTCACGGACCGCAAAGCGCGGGGAGGCCCTCATCCAGCAGTCGATTGACCAAGACGGACCGTGCATGCACATCACAAAATTAAAGCCCTAACTGTAAATCGAGTAGGTTGATGGAATATCGCCACAGTGTTGATCAGGGATTCATATCTCAGTGTATAGATTTCCCCGGGTCGCTGGTACAATAGACGTTGGCACGCGAAAATTAGCCTGCAGACGTGTCTGGCCCAGTGTGTAAGAGCAGGCCCAATACGCTCGAGAGGGTCTGTTAATACAGCTGTCTCCGATGGAGGCCCTTCCGTCAGCAGTGGGAGTGAGCCAGCAATTGCAGGGTCTGCGCCTCTAGCTTCGGCATCATGCCCCGCATTGGAAACTGCGGGTCGTGCGTGTACGATGGGAGTGGCGCATTGGTGAAACAAAATCAAAGACAAATTTCCCCGCATAAACCTTAAACAGTGTGTTGTGGGGGGGGGGGGGGGCAAGCGCTGTTAGCGAGTAGCACCTATGAAGGCCGGCACGGCACACGAGGAAGGGTGGGTGGCCAGCACCAAGCCCCGGCCGCCTTTGTCTCCCTAGCGGCGATGTTTACACATCGCACCAAATACTCATTTAAGGCTGAGTCGACCTAGGGGGGGGGGCCCGGCCAGGACCGGTTCAGATAATTCGTCATTGGTGCTGGTGGCCGTGAGCGGGAATCGAACTCGAGTCTCCGGGTTCGTAGCGCAGCGCAGACTACGAACCACTCCACAAAACCACATCGAAGCACAACAACCTCCAGCAAAGTGGCGATGACGACCCCACGGCGCTCGTGCCAGGCGAGGTGCACTTTTAAGGCCATGCGAAGCGTGGAACGACCGCTGGCAGGAGGGCACGGGGACAGACTCTGGTGGTGCCAGGGGTCGACTGATAGAGATGACTGGCAGATGCACCACCTGTGCCCCGCAACTGTGCCAACATCAAAGCACAGGTGCACACACACAAATCCTGGCATCTTGCTATCTCCTCTCTTCGTTCATCATTTCGTTTTTTTAATGCTTTGCTTTATATAACCCCCCCCCCTTTTTAAATGGAAGATTTCACGCTCTGCTCTCTCTACACCCCCTCTCTCTCTCTACCCCCTCACTCTCTACCCTCTCTTCTACCCCTCTCTCTAACCCCCTCCTCACCCACCCTCTCTACCCCCTCACCCCCTCACCCTCCTCCCTCTCTCTACCCCTCCTCTCCCTCTCTCTACCCCCTCTCTCTCTACCCCCTCTCTCTCTACCCCCTCCTTACCCCCTCTCTGCCCTCTCTCTCTACCCCCTCTCTCTACCCCCTCTCTACCCCCTCTCTCTACCCCCTCTCTCTCTACCCCTCTCTCTCTACCCCCTCTCCCTCTACCCCCCTCTCTACCCCCTCTCTCTCTACCCCCTCTCTCTCTGCCCCCTCTCTCTCTCTACCCCCTCTCTCTCTACCCCCTCTCTCTCTACCCCCTCTCTGCCCCCTCCTCTCTACCCCTCTCTCTCTACCCCCTCTCTCTACCCCCTCTCTACCCCCTCTCTCTCTACCCCCTCTCTCTCTACCCTCTCTACCCCTTCTCTCTCTACCCCCTCTCTCTCTACCCCCTCTCTCTCACCCCTCTCTCTCTCTACCCCCTCTCTCTCTACCCCTCTCTCTCTCTACCCCCCCTCTCTCTACCCCTCTCTCTCCTACCCCTCTCTCTCTCTCTACCCTCTCTCTCTACCCCCTCTCTCTACCCCCCCTCTCTCTCACCCCCCTCTCTCTACCCCTCTCTCTCTACCCCCCCTCTCTCTATCCCCTCTCTCTCTACCCCTCTCTCTCTAACCCCCTCTCCTGCCCCCCTCCTCTCTCTACCCCCCCCTCTCTCTCTACCCCGCTCTCTCTCTCTACCCCTCTCTCTCTCTACCCCCTCTCTGCCCCTCTCTCTCTACCCCTCTCTCTCTACCCCCCTCTCTCTAACCCCTCTCTCTCTACCCCCTCTCTCTCTACCCCATCTCTCTCTACCCCCTCTCTCTCTACCCCCTCTACCCCCTCTCTCTACCCTCTCTCTACCCCCTCTCTCCCTACTCCATGTCTGTTCCCCCCCTATGTTTTCTATGCAATTGTAATATTGCAAAATGTTTAGCTCTTCTCTCTTCAATTCTAGATTAAAGCTTTCGTGACTGCTAGGATCCATACTCTCTGGTTCTATTGGGTAAAGTCACGTAGGTAAAAGATAAAATAGCAAAAATCACGAAGGCCGCTTGTGTTGTGGCCGAAACGTCGTGATTTTTGTTATTTTATTTTTTACCTAGGTGACTTTTACCCAATAGAACCAAAGAGTATCTCCTCTCTTCAGTTTACCAACATTTGTAGCTGCGAGAGAGGGCGGGGCCACCAGACGGGCACAGCTCCTCAACTCGGGCAGAACCAGAGGCACGGACTGAAGGGGGGGGGGGGGGGCAGCCCAAAATAAGCGGCGGATCGCGTTTCTCGTCTTCTCGACGGAGACTTCCCCCACCTCATCCACCACCATCGTGCTCTGTGACGCACGCAGCCTCCAGTGCGGGGAGGGAGGGGGAAGCGGTGAGGGGGTGGTGGGGGAGGAGTGAGGAGGTGGGTGAGGAGGAGGAGTGAGGAGGTGGGTGGGGGAAGTAGGAGGAGGAGTGAGCGGGTGGGTGGGGAAGGAGGAGGAGTGAGGAAGGAGGAGGGGGTGGTGGGTGGAGGAAGGAGGAGTGAGGGAGGAGGAGTGAGGAGGTGGGTTGGGTGGGAAGGAGGCGTGGAGTGGGGAAGGAAGGAGGAGGTGAGGGGGTGTGGTGGTGGGGAAGGAGTGAGAGGCTGGGGGAGGAGGAGGGGGTGGTGGGTGGAGGAGGAGGAAGGAGGAGTGAGGGGAGGAGGAGGAAGGAGGAGTGAGGGGGTGTGGTGGGTGGGGGAAGGAGTGAGAGGCTGGGGGAGGAGGAGGGGGTGGTGGGTGGAGGAGGAGGAAGGAGGAGTGAGGGGAGGAGGAGGAAGGATGAGTGAGGGGGTGTGGTGGGTGGGGGAAGGAGTGAGAGGCTGGGGGAGGAGGAGGCGTGAGGAAGAGAGGAGGTGGTGGGTGGGGGAGGAAGAGGAGGGGGTGGGTGGGGGAAGGAGTGAGAGGCTGGGGGAGGAGGAGGAGTGAGGAAGGTGGAGGAGGAGGTGGAGGAGGAGGAGTGAGGGAGGAGGAGGGGGTGGGTGGGGGAGGAAGGAGAGGCTGGGGGAGGAGGAGGAGTGAGGAAGGTGGAGGAGGAGGAGTGAGGGAGGAGGAGGAGTAGTGAGTGAGGGGGCTGGGCGGGCTGTGTGAAGGACGGAAGGAGTGCGAAGGGGATTGTTGCGGGAGGTTCAGCCGGCATTGAATGAGGGAGAGGAGACGGAGAGATTCTGATAGAACAAGATTTGTTTGGAATCTCTCTCTGTGTTGTGTGGTGGTGGTGGTGGTTGTTGTTGCGGGCAAGAGAGAAGGCGTTCTGAATCTTTGTTCGTCAAATCCGACACGGGCTGTGGTTCGTTCATCCCGGCTGATTCTTCTCGAGGTGAGTACGATTGTATTTTAGACGTTTAAGAGGCGCTAAGTGTGTGCCAGTGCTGTGCTCTGGGTATAATTACAATTGGTATCGCGATGATGAAGCCTGCTATTCCGTAAAGCAATCAGTTTTCATTGTGTATTATGTATGTACTGTACGCTGATCTTCTTTCGCACCGTACGTAGCCAATCGTGCCATTCGGAGGTACAGTTTGCATGGCACTACAGGATAAGCATTTGCATTCCGGTAATTTTCCATTGCACATACCGTAATCGTGCAGTACAATATGCTTTAATCGCGGCGGCGTATTTAAATGAACGGTACGTGTTTGAAAGCCATCACGATCCGCTTATATGATTTTGTCTTACGTTTAGGATAGTCGCACTGTACTGGTTACAGTAACAGATTGTTCGTAGCGAGTGTTGCCTTACGTTTAGGATAGTCGCACTGTACTGGTTACAGTAACAGATTGTTCGTAGCGAGTGTTGTCTTACGTTTAGGATAGTCGCACTGTACTGGTTACAGTAACAGATTGTTCGTAGCGAGTGTTGCCTTACGTTTAGGATAGTCGCACTGTACTGGTTACAGTAACAGATTGTTCGTAGCGAGTGTTGTCTTACGTTTAGGATAGTCGCACTGTACTGGTTACAGTAACAGATTGTTCGTAGCGAGTGTTGCCTTACGTTTAGGATAGTCGCACTGTACTGGTTACAGTACCAGATTGTTCGTAGCGAGTGCTGTTAAGGCCGGGCAGCAAACCACCGCCCGACCGCCTTTGTCTCCCCGAGTCGGGGGACGATGTTTAGGCAGGCACGTGGCACCGTGTACTCGTTTGAGGCCGAGTCTACCTAGGGGGAGGCCCAGTGTCCTACGGTAATAACCGGTGTTGGTGGTCGTGAGCGCTTATAGCCACCAGCACCACCGCACGACGAGGTCCCTTATCGGTGTGTACAGTAATTTGTGTTTATTGTTACTGTTGTTGTTGTCGAGTGTACAGTGGCGTGTCCGAGGGACGCAGGGTGGTTTAAACATATAGCATGGTTTAGCCATTAAGTTCGTTTCGGTTTCATTTAATTTGGTATAGCCCTGTGAGCCATTCGCCTCTTGAATCGGGTGCAATAAGCAACAAACAAACAAAAAAAAGTAAAACATGAACAACATCTTAAAGTGACTACGCGCAAACATAAAAATCCAGGGGGAATAAAAACAAACACGGCAAAAATATTCCAGAAAAAGCACCGTACACCACAATCGCTCTGTGCAAAATTCCAAGTTGGGATGCAAGTCAAACAACAACAACAACCACAAGACAACTTAGATTAAAGCCATCATTCTAACTCCGCACTACAACAACAACAAGAAAAAAAACGTTTTCGAAATCGCCAAAATAAATCCATGAAAGCAATGTAACAGTGATCATAGGAACCGTGACCGAAATTTCACAATAAACAACATAAACAACATGCACCACCACCAAAAAAACCTCTGTAGCCATCCATAGCTGGCTGCATGAGTCACTTAACAACAATAGGAGCTCATTTTCTTATTTTTTTCGGTAAAGTCACGTTGAAGAGAAACAACAAAATAATAATATATATAAAACATTTTTTTAAATATCTATTTTATTATTTTGTTGTTTCCCTTCAACGTGACTTTACCGAATAAACTAAGAATATGAATTACTGCGGTCACGAAAGCTTTAAATCAAAATTTAACAATAGGAGCTATCAATCAGTCGGAGTTCGTGGCAAGTTAATATAATAATGTACTTGCCACGTTTGACGTTCAATGTCAACACAATCCACGTGCAAGCTCAGCATTGTGATCACGCGTTCAATTATTTCGAAAACGTTTTTTTGGTTTGGCCATGTTTTTGTTTTTTGTAGTACGGAGTTAGACTGATGGCCTTAATTTAAAGTTGTCTTGTGGTGGTTGTTGTTGTTGTTGTTTGACTTGCATCCCACTGGGATTTTTGCGCACAGCGTTGGCGTACGGTGCTATTTCAGGAATATTTTAATGTTTTTTTTTTCCCCTAGATTTTCTGTTTGCACAGTCACACAAAGTCACTTTAAGATGTTTTCTTGTTCGTGTTTTTTGTTTGTTGAGGTTGCACCCGATTCAAGAGCCGAATGGCTCACAGGGCTATACCAAATAAATGGAACTATGTATCCATTGCAGTGGAGTGTAACCCTTGAGACACAAATACAACAACGTTATCGTTTCGTGTTACTCAATGCAGGGGGGGTGGGGGATGCTGCCGTGTGGTGTAATGCTTCGCGATTTCGATTTCTCGGCGCGGCAAGTTGAATCCGAGATCTCTCTCCGTCTCCTCTGCCCACCCAAGCCATCACCACCACCACCATCATCATCATCGCGCGTGGTGGGTTAAAGTGTGGGTACTCCCACGTCTTCTATCTAACGGCGACGTGTGAGCGGCGTGGACGAGTAGGCCAAGGACACTTTGTGTAGCTGGTGCGTGGTGACAAGTTGTGTGTGTGTGTGTGGTGGGGGGGGGGCAGAACTTATTCGCCGGCAGTGGCTTGAGCAGGCAATGGTGGGGCTGCACCTGCACACTTTGCGATGGTCGACTGAACTCTCCGAAACTGCTCTTTGTGTTTAAGTTTGGTTGTCCCTCGCACGCCTCCGATGAGCACGGTTGCCTAGGTACGAAGTCGTCGTGCATTACATAACTTGCTCTCTCCGCCACTTTGTTGAAACCATAGCGATAGGAGAACAAAGCAACAGCAACAACAGTAGCAAGCAAGCAAGACTTGTTATTCGCGTGGCGCCGAGTCGACGAAACAGCGTTCAGAGCGAAGCGAGTGGCGCTTTGTAGGAGGAGTTCGTCAACAATCGTGGCTGTTCGTACACGTGCCAATTTTCGTAATAAAAAAACAACAACAACTTTGAACGGGCTGTTGTTGTTGTGCTCGTGTGTGTGCGTGTGTGCGCGCGCGCCCTCGCTCGAACAGCACTTGCCCCAACAGTCCGTGGAGGCTACACGGGTGGCCTTTGTCTTTGTACATGTGGGGAGCGGTGGTGCAGCGGTTAGCACTAGAGTTCGATTCCCGCTCCCGGCCAACACCGGTGACGAGTATCTGAACCGGTCCTGGGCCTTCTCCCCTATGTGTCAACTTAGCCTCAATTGAGTACCAGGTCTGGTTTGTAAACATCGCCACTGGGGAGACAAAGGCGGCCGGGCGTGGTGCCGGCTACCCCCCCCCCCCAACCCCCTTGTGTGCCGTTCCGGCCTTCATAGGTGCTCGCTAACAGTCTGTTAATCCTACACGGGGATTTTTTGTGTTTGTGCGCATGTGTACTATAATTGCCACAGGTTGTATAGCGAACAACTGTGCTATCAACTACAGCAACCCGAGTTCCATTGCCCGGTCACGGCTAACATCAGTGGCCAGTGATGTCTGAAGCGTTTGCTCTGCGTGCCCTGCGTTCACCAACCCCGCAGTAACCATAGTGCTGAAGTATAGTCATATTGTACTACTCACATGATCGACACGGCAGTGGGGTGGTGTTTATCATCCAGCAGTGGATTTACTAAGGATTCTAGATGTGCACAGTACTTATACATACTATGTACGGCATACAATTCCTGTATATTGAACTTAGTGTAAAAATTTACAGGGTAATTAAAAAAAATTCCCCCCACTGCCTCCTTTAGTGGCAGCTGTTATTTATAAACCACCTCGTTCCTATTTTTGTATTGACCAATTCCCGTATTTACTGGGGAGGCCTTCGTCCAGCAGTATATTAACCATGGTGTATGATGATATTTATTACTAACTTGTTTGCCCGTCCAAGGACGGGTTTATTATTGCATCACATCTGAAATATTCAGTAGAAAAATAGTTCAGGCCATGATTATTAATGAGGGGAGGGGGTTGCCCCATGTGGAGTGACGTCACCCGCTAATGGTTATTGGGGAGGGGTGGGGCATGTGGAGTGACGTCACCCGCTAATGGTTATTGGGGAGGGGTGGGGCATGTGGAGTGACGTCACCCGCTAATGGTTATTGGGGAGGGGTGGGGCATGTGGAGTGACGTCACCCGCTAATGGTTATTGGGGTGGGGCATGTGGAGTGACGTCACCCGCTAATGGTTATTGTGGAGGGGTGCGGCATGTGGAGTGCGCGACCTTGTGTTAGTGTAAATTTCCACGCGGGCATGAATATTAATGAAGGGGGAGGGGCCCTCTTTTGCAGTGACGTCACGTTCGGATGTAGCACTGTGCTGCTGAGATGTATTTTTTACCGTCACTTTCTATAAAGAAACGTCATATTTTAAGCGACTTTGCGTCATAAATTATTTAATTAAGCTCAACCTTCCTCTGCGTTAGTGTAAACAACCACCCACTCATGAATATTAATGAGTTGGGGTGGGCTTCAGGTGGAGTGACGTCATGCGCGGGACACATTCTTGGCTCATAATAGAAAATTGTTTTCTGAGATACAGTATATACTTTACAGTAGTTTGTATGTTCCCGTGACATTTCAAATACAGGAGCCTCAAATTTGTCTACCAACACGTTTTGTGATTTTTTTTATTATGTTGCAAAACTGCCTTTTTGCCAACTCTCAACTAAATATAGAGGAATTGGAAGAGAGTTTACAAACGTCTAAAACCGCATGAGATTATCTTCGTGAATATTTATTTCCATTCACGACCCACGTGGTGCGCAGATGCCACCATCCAGCAGTGGACCGACAGAAGGGCTGTGCAGTCAATGGTAGTGTGTGTGCATAATAGTTTTCCTCCCCCACTTCCTCTCGTTTCCTTCCCAAGGTGAAGTAGAAGTCGCCGGTGTGCAGGTATGACGCGTGACCTCGCCATTCCCGAAGGCGATCACACAGAGCCGGTTGCGGCGCAGGACTTCAACGACAAATACGAACCAAAGGAGGTCCTCGGCAGGTGAGCTGGACAAGGGGAGATAACCGAGCTAGGCCCGAGGGTAGACCCTTAGACTGGTGAGATACAACAAACACCAACCAGCTCGTGCACTCCAAGGGCTCTGGGCCCACTGCTCGCCGGCTGAGCTCTGCTGTGACTTGATGTGGGATCTCGTGGCGAAGCTTTCCAGTGTTCAGGAAGGTGCACCTACACAAGGGTCCACGGGCCAAATGGTCCCCTATTGCTGAATTTATACACAGTACTGCCCTCGTGTCCCATGCCAGCCTTCATAGGTGCTCGCTGACAGTACTTGCCGCACCAGTCTATTAAGGCCTTTTTTTTTCCTCCCATAGTACATGGTGGTGAGGTTATCTTGCCATCTGATTAATCACAGACAGGCATGTTATGTGCACAGAGTGGTTCTAATAGCCTGGAAATTGGTGCGTGCTGTTCCTTATCTCAATTTCTAATCGGGATGCATTGTTCTGTGAGCAAACCAATGCAGTGCCTTAATGGGAAGGAAACTTGGTTAGGTTGTCCAACAGATGAGTGAGACAGATACCGTAATGTCACTTATGCACAAGCAAAAAAAATCTGCCCAAATCAACCCCTTGTTTCTCTGCTCACGAGCATTTATGATGCAGTCCTGTTGCCAATAGTTTAAGTGAGAGTGATTTCCTGCTCTATTGAGCATTGAGGCAGCACTCATCTGTTGACAGCCTTCAATCAGTTGCAGTAAATTCCACATTCCTATGACAGAGCCAAGGCTTTCTATAGGACAAGCCATGTCGACTTCCCCACAAAGTGATCATCCTTTTATTGACCTCAAATGGATGATGGGCTGAGTCAATCCCCACACAGGAGTTGCTTACAGGACCTCCTGGTTGTGTACCACTCTATCACTGAGCCACCTGACTGGTTATTCATAATGCAGAGATACGTTTTAGAACACTAGAAGGCATGATTGCCGATGGACTAGACTGGTGACAGATTATTATAAAGGAACACCCACGAGGACAGCCATCACGGAGACGGAGTGGTGAGATCAGCTCCTGTGCAGGTGTGAGATTGGATTGTGGCTTTGTAAGAATTGTATAGATGCCGACAGTGTGGGGAAGCCTTCATCCAGGAGTGGATTGAAAGGGCTGTAATTTGTGTTTTCTTTTTGCCTGCACCGCTGTGGAGCAGCAGTGCTGTATCATGCTATATTCGAAAAGGTTTTGCTTTCTGCAGGGAGTGAGGGAGAAAGGGAGGGACGGTCAGGCCCAAAGGACGATGGGCTGCTAGTCATAACAGAACAATTATTTTGCGACTCGCGCTAACTTTCTGTTATGAATTTTGTCATTATTTACCGATTTGATTATTCGCGTCGTATTTACGAACTGCTTCTCATCGTTCTCACGGTATTCGCGCGGTGCAGTGGCGTGAGCAGCGTGGTGCGGAGATGCGTGCACAAGCGCACGGGGCAGGACTTCGCCGTGAAGATCATAGACATCACGCCCGATCGCCTGAGCGAGGAGGAGCTGGAGGACATTTACAGCTCCACCGTGAAGGAGGTGGACATCCTCAAGGCGGTCTCGGGCCACCCCCACATCAGTGAGTTCCCACCGAACCTTCAAGCCTCAAAACCACACCGTCACCAGAAACGTCCAAGGGGGTTACCGTTGCAAGATTAGCGGCTTGAAAGATAACTGCATCAAAGGTGGACCCAAAGAATGACCAACGTAGAAGTAAGAAAAAGGTTGCACATAGAGGAAGACAACCTGATGATGCAGGCAGTGATGATAAGGAAACTAGCGCTATTTGGACACACGTGTAGGATGGACAACTACAGGAGAATTAAAAGTATGTTGTTTGGAAAAATTGCAAGGAACTGGAAATGTAGGAAAACCTAACAGAGAATGGCTTAAATTTTGATTTAAAGCTTTCGTGACTGCAGGGTTCATATTCTTGGTTCTTTTGGTAAAGTCACGTAGAAGGGAATCAATAAAATAATAAAAATTTTGTTTTATATTTGTATTATTTTATTGTTTCCCTTCTACGTGACTTTACCGAAAGAACCAAGAATAGAGAATGGCTTGACAACGATAGATTGGTTCCAGAAAGATGTGGCACTACTTGAGCATACTGGCACAAGACAGAGGAAAGTGGAAACAAATGACAAAATGTGCAGTGGACACCTACGGGATATTTGTCCATGGATCGTAATGATGATGATGAGTCATCAATGGAAGCTATCACAACAAAAAATACCCTCGTGATGAATGTTGTGACAGGCAGATACAATTAGGAAAGAATCCTAATTGAATAATCTTCGTCATCATCAGCCATATAAAAAATCTCTTGCTGGATGAATACCATGGCAGGCTGCCACCACCTCTCACGATCATGCAATGTAATTATCCACCTCGCACCTGTGCACACAAGCTGATTTCATCACTCCATCTCCCCGGCGGACGTCCTTGGATAAGTTCCATCCCTGTCATAATAATAATGACAATAATTTACAACCCTTGATCCGACCACTTCTGTCGTTCATGAGGGTTTGTTGACCATACTTCACCAAGTTGGTCAATGGCGGGTTTAATGGTGAACGGTGGTGGAAAGACCCTGATCCAGTACAGATATCATGACATAGATTTATGATTTCATAACCACGGCATGAAATACATTTACATTTGCATATAATTACAGTAAAACCTTGGATTGCAAGTAATTTTTAAAAATATATTTTAACTTGATAAATGAGCGAGGTCTTGCAATCCGAGTAGTACGTATACGCTTTGTCTTTCGAGCGTCACGTGATCACAACTGAGCTGATGGTTCTTCTATCTCTCTCGCTGCGGGATTGTGGGTAATCGTCTCCCATGCTCGGTCTCAGTCAGCGTGCCTCACTCGTATAGTCAACATCCGTGCGAGCGTATACTGTTTACTACAGTACTATAGTGTTAAATTTGATTTTTTTTCACATCGGTTTACTGTTTGATAGTTGAGTTGTTGCAGCCCCTTTGGTGTCCATGCACTAGGTGCCTCTGTGGATGTGTAGGCTTTGACTTTAACATAGCTATTTCTGTGACCAGTCACAAGCTAATCCCTCAACTGTTTCAATGCTAAATTCTCCTGTTTGATATGTAAACCCCTTTGTCAAAGTGCCTCACTTCTCTCAACCAGCTTAAAAGACGCTGCGAATCTTAGCAGCGTTCAATGTAGCTCTGTCGTCCCGACAGGTTGTTCCTTTCACCTGAAGAAGGCCACTTGTGTTGTGGCCGAAACGTCGTGAGAATTTTATTGTTTTATTTTATTATTTTATTCTCATTCTACGTGACTTTACCGAAAGAACCAAAGAAGATACTTTAGTGGTTGTGACCACGTGTGTGTGCGTAAAGCATTTTTTTATTTTGTGTCCAAGTGTAGTGACTGTTCTTTGGTAATTGTACTGCAACAATGGCCCCCATGAAATCCTCAAAAGGAGGCAAAAGCAAGTGTCATTGGATAGGTTCCTTGTTAAAGTCGCACAAAAATAAAAAAGATTCCAGTGAGCCAACAGATAGCAGTGATTCCGTTAGTGACAGTGAAAGTCGTCCTACATAGTAACCCTCCTCCTCTCTCTCGTCTCCCTCACACCAGCCACGATTAAATTTAATTAATAAATTTGGTTTATTTATATTAAATTTAAATAATAAAAATATAAAAAGGTATTTTGTATTAATCATTTTTACATTAATATATTTCGGTTGTGGAACGAATCATCTGAGTTTCCATTATTCCTTACGGGGAAATTCGCTTTGATATACGAGTGCTTTGGATTACAAACACGTTTCCGGAACGAATTATGCTCGCAATCCAAGGTTTTACTGTATAGTCATAGCAGATGATTCACTTTCCGACCCGCCCCGACTGGACATCTGTGATAAAGAACTTGATAGCTAATCGGATTTCTTCAGGATAAATAAAGATTCGGATTCTAAAATGCATCAGCACATAACCTGAAAATGAAAAAAACCCACAATAAAACTCTTCCGGGAGATCAAATCCACAGGCGAAACTTTGCGTTCAACGCCGTGGTGTTATCACTCAAAACCCTGGAGCGAATTCTGAAAGTGCCATCGGCTATTTATATATTTCGTGGTAAGCGTATTATATAAGTTGCAAAGCTGCTTGTGACCCAGCACGAGCATGGAATTCTCAGCTACAGTACGCTACTTAGCCATGGACATCGAAACATCCAAAATTTGTATTCACGAGCGAATACTTTCCTGCGAGCGAATACTTTCCCACGAGCTATTGTTATGCAATGGCTCCGAAATAAATAAATAAATCAATAGACGGCCAGCGGCGCTCACCCTCAGATGTCCTTTGCAAGCACTGTATTAATAAATCACGGTGGCTCTTTGCCGTTTATTATCCTCACTCGGGGATTCTGCCGTGGTGTAATGCTTAGCACACTGCACTTGGAGTGCAGAGGTCGTCGCCGGTTCCATATTCACACAAAAACGGAACAAAAGCTGAAGGGTGTGCAAAGAAGCGTGGAGACACGCACGCTTGGAATTACACTGAGGCACAGCAGGAGGAGCACAGGGATTACAGAACATGCGCAGGTTAACGACATCATTCCACCAGTACAGGATGTGGCTGAACGGCGTCTCTCCGTAGCCACATCAGCCGTCAGGAACTCTCTCCCGCTGCACAGTCGAAGCATCCGAGCATCGTCCACCTTCAAGTGGCAGCTCAAGGCTCTCACCCATTCAGGTTCTCACCCGTGTTCAGGCTCTCATCTGTTCAGACTCACCCATTCAGGTTCTCACCTGTTAGGTTCTTACCCATCGACGCTCTCACCTGTCCAGGCTCTCACCTCTTCAAGCCGGCATATGAGGAACTTTGAGCTCTGCGCCTCTGAGTTCTCGATTGAACATTGTGTCCCATTCCGCAAGCCCAAATAATAATAATTATGGTTATATGGCCTTGAGGATGACTGCCAATGGTCAGGAATAATGACGCAGTGGTAGCCAAGGATCGGAACTGATTCGATAAGATGCCTACCCAGGAGATGGAGCGATGAAGTCAACTCGTGTGCAAGTGCTAGGCAGATTATCACATTGCAGGATTGCAAGAGATGGCACAGGCTTGTGGAGGTCTTCATCCAGCAGTGGATTGACCTTGGCGAATGATGATGATGACATTTGTTGTCAATGTGATGAGCTGATGTGCCCGTCTACATTTGTTTGCTCAGCTGCGGTAGAGACAGGGTCATATGAATGTGTACGCTCATAGAAGAGTACACGCAAGCTCACATTTCACACTAATATAGTGCTTGTATTACCACGCCAAAAACAACCACTCCCAGTTAATAATTAATAATGCCCTTTTATTTATCCAGGAAAGCGTGGATACTAAGCAGACCTTTCGTCAGCAGTAACTGAACCTGCAACATATTTTTTTTAAATCTTGGATTATGCAAACTTTATTTCTGTATTATTGACTTAAATACGACTCTGACTAATAATGTTAATTATTTCTACAGTACCATCACGAAGTAGATGTTCAGCCCAAGTGCCATCCCGCGCAGCTATCGACCAAATACTTGCTGGGCCTCAGCCTTGCTTAGCTTCAGAGGTTCGACGGCATGGGGCTCACTCGAGGCGATTTGATTTGCTTTGGCTTGCCTTACATTGCCTCTGTCCTCCGTTACTTTTCCACGCCACTCTCAACTTGCTGCCAATGATGCAAATTCACACAGTGCTACGTTCATCCGGTGACAGTCTAACAGCTCAGCTGTACACCCTTAAATAGTATGCTTTTCTGAATGCGAGCAATAGAGAGATACTGTAAAACAATTATATCAATTTTAAAAGGCTATTTGAAATCCGCTGCTGGATGAAGGGCCTCCCCAGGCCATGTCGGTCATGGGGGTTGTTTGAATATACTTCTCCACTCTGGTCAGTGCGGGTTGGTGAAGTGGGAGGGCCAGGATCGACTCAGATGCCAGTCGCCACTGATGTTAGCTGCAGCCGGAAATTTCGCGGTCATAAATGTAACCAAATTTAACAAATTATTCCCAAATTGCGTAGTTGTAAAAATACAATGAAACATATTCCGCCGACAGTGAAACTTAGCAGGACACTTCTGAAAATGTATCTTCAGACTCTGAGGCTTTCCTGGGTAAATAAATGTTCCTGCATATTGTACGTTGCCGAGGTCACAGCAGCACTAACCACTGCGCCGCCACTCCACTCCCCTGAGGGATACTGATACGTTATTAAAAACACACACATCTGTGATACGGATTACGATGACATAATTGGAGTGAATACATCGCGTTTAAAAAATGTGGCGATTCTAAGGGTGCCCCTTCTTTGAGAGGGAGAGCCGTGCCATCCCGTTGCCACATGTACGTGGATTCAATTCCCGTTTGTCCGTGACGGCGTCTTCGTTGAGAAATTTGAGGATCATTGAAAGTTTGAGCCACTTAAAAATAGTCGGCAGACGCATGAGGCCCATCATCCCAGCCCTGTGACATTTAGAGCCCCTGTCCTGTAAATCATCACAGTCGATGGGCAGCTTGCTTGCGTTCGGGATGGAGTGGGGGCACTACCACTTTTTTCAAGACGTCTGGCAAGCGTGGAAGAGTAGGCCAAATAACTCGTCGAGAGGCTGTATCGAGCTTTCTCTAGTGGAGGCCCCTCTGACATCAGTGGCATTAGCAGGGAATTCTAGAGGTGCAACTTTACCTGTTTATCATCGACAGCGCAAACCCGTTAAAAACATGTTTAGCTCGGCAAAGTAATTTAGACTTTGTGTACCGTACTCAAGAGAGAAGGGCAGGTTGTGCCTGCCTGGTTGAAATCCTCCAACGTGGATTTTTTTATATACTTTGTATAGGGATATTAAAAGCAACAAACACGTTTAAAATTGTGCTTTGAAATTGTAAAGCCATTAGGTGGTGTCTTGGGTTTACCAAACGGATCCCTGCACAAGAGTGAATGATTGGTGGTGAGAGTGGTAGATTGTAATTCGCTGAGGTCACAATTAACGCCTTAGTTCCCCACTGAAGACGGAGACCCGTGTAGACTCATATGGAGCCCTATAGAGTTATATAGTGACCCTTAGACTGACGGGAGAGACCCATTGATTCGCATTGAGACACGAAAACTCGCACAGACACCATACAGACTTACAAAGACACCCAGAGACTCGTGTAAAGACCCATATCCCTGGACACCCAGATAGAGATCCGTGATTTACAATGCAATGTGATGTAATCGATGGATCGCACTTGGCCCCTGTGGTAATTGGCTGACTCCTTATTTCACCACTTATAGAGGAGGTAGCCACTCGTTCCAGGTGCAGTTCTAAAATGGTCAAGCATCTTCAAGACAAGGAAAAGCCAGGTAGCTCCTTCATTGGACCTTGAATGAGTGGCTGAGGGAACACAATGGTTGGCTATGTATGGTGCAAAAGAAATTCACAACATACTTACAAAGTGACGACGGATAGATCTGGAATGTGCGGTTGCTATTGCGGCGATTCTAAGCTGTAGAAAAAAATTCTTAAGAGAAAAACTGACTTGGATAAAAACAGCAGTCTTTGTTTTCAATGCCAGACCCTTGATATTACTTAGTCGGAAGGCAAGGCCGCTTTTTCAAGATCGGTGGCTTTAAACGTTGTTCTAGGAGACCAAGTGACAAGTTTCCAAGTTTTTCTTGGCTCTGAATGATGAATCTGGTTCAGCCATCTCATGCATACGCTGTAGAGAATCACAACCGTGCGAGTGAGCGACATGAATTCTAATGATCTTCTAGAAGGGATACAATGCAAAAATTTGGCATGAATGCAGGCGAGTCTATGCTGATAGTAACTCGAAAATGTGGGTAATAAGAATAGATGTTCTGGAGGTCATGTCCTGTTTGAAGAATGCATTTGGAACTGTTGTAGAGCAGTATATTTCCCTATGCTAGTTTGTTGTCCTTCCCCGAACCTCTGATTAGCACGGTTGGCTACGTACTGTGCGAGAGAAGTTCAACATACATACGAATTACAGTGGCAGGAGGTACAAGACAACAGAACTGCTTCGGAAATCTCAAAATTTGTTCTCTTGGCTACACTAGGAGGCAGCATCTAACCATCCGCCTTTCTACAGACAGAGAGAAAGCGTCAAACCCATATCGTCAATTCTGAGAGGTGAAATTCAGCCACATCGATGTGAGAGGGTTTTGTTGTTGTTGTCATGGAGTCATTGGTGACTGAAACCGAGGCCATCGATGCCTAAACTTGAGCACCTGCTTTGATCACAGTTGCTGCATTCACCACAATGTGGCTTTTTGTTTTCTTTTAATGACAGCGCCGAACCCCCGCATTCGAACCTGGGATTCAAACCGCTGGGTCACAGTGGCGACATGCCATGCCGTCACACGGGTTGAGACTGTTCATATAGACACATTCAATTTAATTTATATCAGGACCCCATGCTGTGCAGTAGAATCCCCAACTATTATTCACTCAAATCAATCTGACCTCCCTATCCCTCTGGTGTGATGAAGGGTAATTCTCCTGCACAATTATCTACAGTACTTTACTTAAAGAGATATATTCCTATTCTTAGTTTTTTCGGTAAAGTCACGTTGAAGAGAAACAACAAAATAATAAAATATATATAACAATAAAAAATTATATATATATTTTTTATTATTTTGTTGTTTCTCTTCAACGTGACTTTACCGAAAAAACTAAGAATATGAATTACTGCAGTCACGAAAGCTTTAAATCAAGATATATTCCTGTTTATGGTAGTGTTATTGACAACTGTCTACTGTTGACCCTAAATGGTGACGTATGCTGGCTCCTGTAACACTCCTTCCTCGCTCTTTTGCAGTTACCCTCATAGACGCCTACGAGTCCAGCACCTTCTTCTTCCTGGTGTTTGACCTGTGAGTGACATTGGATCATCTTTACAAGAAATAGGGGCTCTGCCGTGGCGAGATGTTAACTACCTCGCCTAGTGTGCAGGAGGTCGTGTGTTCGATCCCGACACTGACGCCTGCATATTTAGTTTGCGTGTTCTCCCTGTGGTCGCGTGGATTTTTCTCCGGGTCCTCCGGCTTTTCTGTTCCTTCATTTAGAATCAACATCACGCGTTTAGAGTATTTGGCTGCTATACATTTCCACATGGTAAGCCACTTCGTTGAGCTATTATTTGTGGCCAGGTCGCTTCTGATAAAGAGCTATATCGCTCAGTGGGCTTTACCTTGTAAAATAAAAAAATAAAATAGTTTAGTTTAGTGTGACGCAGAGGTCACCGCTCAACCCGCTGCACTCTGTGCGTTGCTCAATGCTCCCTGAACGTGAATCTGCCGAATACCTCTTTTCCACTGGCACATCCGAGCTTGGCCAGCGCGGGGGAATTCGCGGTACACCGGCTGGCTATTTGCCGAGCCGAAACGGGACCCAACACTGAATTGCTCACCTCACACGACATCTGAATTTGGCTCGGAGCCAAGTGGGGCTAGAGGTGGTGGTTCATTATTTCCGTTATGTGTGACACCGTTGTGACGTCATTAGACGGCACGGCACTGCAAGGACACAACGTCACCGCGACGTCTACATTACGTCGCGACTCCTTCGTTGAGCGTGACCTTAGCGGCCCGGTTTGGCTTCTGAAGTGCAAAAACAACCGGATTCTTGCTGAGATGCACCGGACTCGCTCGTCATGGCACAGCACGGCTCAGACGCGCAGTGGAAAAGAGGCACATGTTGCTAAAGCAGCCTTACTGGGCCAAATCAATCCTAAGTGAGGTCGGAGCTCTGACCTCTTGGTGAGGTCAGTATTAAACCTCATTGCACGCTCTGGGAGATTGCCAGGAAATACCAGATGTTTTTGGCTTGGGGTGCAAGGGAGCCGTGAGATAGCAGTACACCAGTTGGTTCACGAATCCATCCGTGCAGAGCATTGACTGTTGCTCCGTCTCGTATGTGAGGGTTTTCACCAGCTGCTTTGGTTTCCTCCTACATGATGCCAAACGCATTGGATCATCTTTACAATAAATATCATGACCCCCAACCCCCCCTACATCGCACAAAGTGCTTGCCACAAATTAACCACAATACTTTGCTGATCTCGTCAAGGAACATAAACCTTCGCACGAACTCCGGTCATCCTCGCAGCGACTTTTGGCTAGACATAAAACGAAGATAGTTACCGCAACGCGCGGGTTCTGATGCACTTTTGTGGCCATCTAGAACACGCTTCCTTCCGATAAAAGGAAGCCACTGGAGCTATGCACTTTTGAATCTAGATTAAAAGCTAATTTCTTTAGAACCGCCTTTTTTGTTTAGTGTGTTTTTCCCCCGCGCCTCCGATTAGCACGTTTGGCTACGTACGGTGCGGTAGAAGTTCAGCATGCATCGCCGTGCTCACGGGCCACGTGTGTTCCGTGTTCAAACAATGTGCGCACGTGCAGGATGAAGAGAGGAGAGCTGTTTGACTACCTTACAGAGAAAGTGGCGTTGAGTGAAAAGGACACCAGGTAAGTGGCGCATCCCGGCTCTGTGTTTCGTTTCTTTCAACCGTTACGAGAATACGCACGGCGTTCCGCCCGTGTCACTGTACGTGAACAGTCGACTGCGGCGACGTCATGGCCGCTGTGGGGCGTGCCGTGGATGTTCCTGTCAGAAACTGCGGGTGATAACGGTGAACGCTTTGGACTTGCGTTCCATCTGCCGGCACGGGAGTTCAAGCGGTTCGCGATTTTATTAAATCCCCCTGCTCCTGTCAACCCAGCCATATGAATGGGTTGCACCGCAGAAAACTTGGCTGGTACGTGTCGCGCATGGTTTATCGTGCAGCGCGCTAAGCAACTGCACCAGGACTCTAACCTGGTATTTTGTCTCGTGTAAAGCGCTCTGAGATTTCTTAGCATGAAGGCCACTCTGTAAAATGTTTATTATTATTATTTTAACACTAGCCTATAGCCCATCCAAGGATGGGTGTATTTCAGTAAATCTGACACATTCAAGTGAAAAACAGACGGTAAAATCATATTCAGTGCATCCATTGGTGTGCCATTTGTAAGGCCGGTAACTTTGTTTTATTTCACGGTTATATCCCATGTTCATCATGACGCCCTTTTTCCTTCTACGTCTCAATAGGGTTACAGAGTTCGCGTGGCATGAGGATTCTGGCTTTTTAATGAGGGTTAAGTTCTCGGTGAGGAGGCGCCCCCCCCCCCCCCCATGTGGAGTGACGTCAACCGCTCACGATTATTAATGACAGCGTTACGGAGTGAGCGTGACATCAAGGCTCTGGCTTTTTATGTATTCACTATTTCTTTATTAGCTTTACTTTTATCGAGAAAAATCAAAATGAAAGCTAATTTGCGTAAACGAATTTTCGTTTCCGCTCCACCTTCTTCATGTGGAGTGACGTCACCCGTTCATGATTATTAATGATGGGGGGGGGGTCTATTTGGAGGACCCCACCTGTTCATGATTATTAATGAGGGGGGCTGGTCGACGTGGAGTTATGTCACGCGCGTTACACACAGACATTCTTGGCTCATTATATTAGTGATATGCTATTGAATAAAGGACGTTTTTCTCAAGACGTTGATTATTTTTCTGAACATTTATTTCCTAATGATTCATTGGCAGTGGGGCATAGGTACAAATTACAAAAGCCCAGCACGCTTCATCAATAGCACTGCCCGAACAGGAAACATATATACGTCTATGATAGGTGGCGTTCAGGGCAGTGGTCCATCGCAGCAGAGAGATGTTTAATTTTTTTAGAGTATTCTCCTATTTTAGTGTCAACCTGCACGTGTGCCCGTACCCTTAATTCCTCAGGAGCATCATGCGCTCCATCTTCGAGGTGGTCCACTTCCTGCACGCCAAGAACATCGTGCACCGTGACCTCAAGCCGGAGAACATCCTCCTGGACGACAACATGAATATCCGCCTCTCCGACTTTGGCTTCTCCATGCAGCTGCGGCCCGGCGAGCGCTTGCGAGGTAGCCGAGGATTCCCACGGGACTAGGAGCCCGGTACAGAGCGCAAACAAACCGTGACGTGGGGATGGGGGGGGGTCCAGAAACTCCACGGAACGTCAGTCCCGAACTCGGTACTCCTGGGGCAAAAGATGGGGAGGAGATGGGTGCTCACTGTCCCACACGCACGTCGGGACTACGAGCGGGAGCGTCGGTTTTTATTTTTTGAGGGGGGGGGGGGTTGGGAAATAAGAGGAGAGGGACAAACATGTGGGTTGTACCACGTGTTGTTCTGTACTGTGGATGATTAGGCCAAACACTTCGTAAATGGTGCAGGCTCTGGTGACGAAGGACCTCCAGTTGGGGAGACCTCATTCGCAAGCAGTGGCGTGAGCAGGGAATTGCAGGGCTGCACCTGTACCCTTTGCGATGGTAGATTGAAAGCTAATTTCTGTAGAACTCTTCGTGTTTAGGTTTGTTGTCCTTCCCCGCCCCCCGCACCTCTGATTCGCACAGTTGGCGTACCTACGGTGCGAAAGAAGTTGAACATATCAACATACATATCCGTCGTTTATCTCATTTCCTGAACAAAGCTCCCACAGCACGTGGCACGAAACGTCGGACAACACGCGGTGCAACCTGAAATCACCGGGGGAGAGCTGGAAGGCACAGCCACGCACACCTGCACAGTCGTTCGGTGCTGAGACTTGGCGTATTTGCGGGGAGACTCACTTGTGGGCGATGCCGCTTGTGTCTGCAGAGTTGTGCGGGACGCCCGGCTACCTCTCTCCCGAGCTGCTCAAATGCTCCATGGATGAATCTCACCCCGGCTACGGCAAGGAGGTCGATCTGTAAGCACGATCGTCTTAAGAGCTCGTCTGTGGTAATGTACACGGACAGCCCATTCTGGAGCAGTCTGTCCACTCCGGTCAGCCATGACAGTCTGTGCTTTTCAGACCAGACTAAAATAATGTATTTTCTCTTCTGTTCAGATTAATTTAAGTAATAAAAAAAAATTGAGTGCCATCCGCACTTCCATCTCAGCTTTTTGCTGAATTACGCCGTGTCATAAATCTCGATCGATTGACAGAATTCACTGCTGGATGTGGGGCCAGTAACCACCGCCATACCGTGCGTCTTGTTGGGGGGGATTTTTTGACCATCGTGTTTCATGGCGTGGCGCCACCTTCCAGGTGGGCGTGCGGCGTGATCATGTACACGCTGCTGGCCGGCTCCCCGCCCTTCTGGCATCGCAAGCAGATGACCATGCTGCGTCTCATCATGGACGGCAAGTACGACTTCAGCACGCCCGAGTGGGAGGATCGGTCTGACACCGTCAAGGACCTGGTACGTGGGTGCGTGTCGAGTACGATCCATCATATCACGTCTCCTGTCCCTCCGGTTCGATTCTGCTGGGTTTTTGTGTGGCTCGACGGACCTACATGGAGAGACGGCGTTTTGCCGCATTCGACGCGCAGAAGCCACTTTACCTGGTTGCTCTGCTTGTGATGAATGCTGTTTTCGGGTTTTTTTTTGTTGTGCCAAGCGTTGCGTCAGTTGGCATTCTGGACAGTCTCTCGCTAATGAGATGCTCCATCTCAAGGGATATTGCAGGTGAAATATTCGATTAAATAAAAAAAAAATCGCTTTTATATTGTTCCCATAATGTAACAAATGTCTCGGAATGCAATTTATTTAGCCGGGGTGGGGGGGGGCGGTGGGGGGGACCCCCTGACGTGGGCATTTGTTTTCCCATTAAGGGGGTTGGCGACATTAGTTTATCAATTAATTTAATTTGCAACCATTTTAATTATATTTGGCAAAATTGGACCATGATGCCGGCGTTGATAATCCCCTTCCTCGAATAACATCACGGGATCTTTAACACCCGCTGTGATGGAGACGGAGCACATTTTACGGTTAAGACACCCCAAAAATGTACGGTACGATTTATATCCTGTCACTGATGCGAGCCGTGGCCAGGAATTCGAATTTGGCTCGCCCTGCTCGCCAGTGCAGTCCGTTTACCTGTTTTTGCCAATGCTCCTTTCTCTGTAAATAAAGGGCATTGTAACAGGTCTGGGATTGCGGTGATTAGCACGGTTGGCTACGCACGGTGAAAAATAAGTTCAGCATACATACACACGAGAGACATAAAGAGGAACACGTGGATTAGAGAACATTTGCATGTTAAGGACAGAATTATAACTGTTTTTAAACTTAAGTGGGCTTGGGCAAGAATCGTCGCTCAAAGGGATCAAGACTAATGATGGAGTGACAACCAAGGGAGAGACTGTGCTTGAGAGTACGCAACTGCCGAGGAGATGGAGTGATAAAATGATCAGGTGTCCGGGCGCTAGGTGGATTATTACATTGCAAAATGTTACAGGTGTAGAGACAGCTTTGGGGGCGGGGGGGGGGGAGGCCTTCATCCAGCATTGGTTTGATCTCGCTCGATGATGATAATACAGTAACATTTTTTGTTTGTTGGGGATGCATTCCTGAATGGGTGCGACAACGAATATCGAAACGAGGTAAATCAAAGCAATTTACAGGGTGGTAGCTGGAGGCGAAGGCTGAGAGGCGACGGATGCGAGAAAGGACGGACGATGATGCTGTCGGCGACGCGAGTGTGGGGGTTGAGGCGGTGCAAATCGGGTATGTGGTGTGAATTAAGCGACGACTTATTTGCTAAACGACGTAAAAGGGGGGGACGTAAATTGCGGTATAACTGGAATTACATTGACATTGTGAAATTAGGGAGCCACGGGGGAGCTACGCACTTGTAAATCGAGATTGAAAACTCAGCTTTAGAACCGCTTTGTGTGTTTAGTTTGTCGCCCTTCCGCCGCACCTCCGATTAGCACAGTGGGCTGCGTACGGCGCCAAGGTACAACGTGCGTGCGTGCGTACGTACGACTCGACCACTTGCCACTGTTGTTGCCGCCGTGGCGATGCGCGACGTCAGATCTCGCGCCTCCTCGTGGTGGAGCCAGAGAAGCGCTTCACGGCGGAGCAGGCCCTGGCGCACCCCTTCTTCCAGCAGTACGACGTGGAGGAGGTCCGTCACTTCAGCCCCTACCGCAAGTTCAAGGTGCGCGCGCCACCGTCAACTGAGCTAAAAACTAAACTGGAATCTAAACATTTTTTTTTATTTGACCAGATAACGCCAAGTCGAGCTGTATAGCTCTTTTTCAGAAGCCGCAAACGATAGCTCAACGAAGTGGATTTTTCTCCGGCTCCTCCGGTTTTTTTTCCTCCACATTTAGAAACATGCGTTTTGAGTATTTGCTATAAATTCCCACCACAATAAGCCACTTCTTGGAGCTATCATTTGTGGTCAGGTCACTTCTGAAAAAGCTATATAACTCAGTGGGCCTTACCTGGTAACACAAAAAAAAAAAAGTTTAGTTTTAGAGTTCCAGGACCAGTCCAGATAGTCATCACCCGACGCTGACTGCGCGCGTCACCGACTTGGCTGTGCGATATACGCTAACCCTTACACCCCACCGCCCTCTTCAACGCACACGCACCCGCGCACACGCAGACCATCATGCTGACGGTGCTGGCGTCGGTGCGCATGTACTACCACTACCGGCGCGTGCGCCCCGTCACCACGGAGATCGTGCTGCGCGACCCGTACGCGCTGCGGGCCGTGCGGCGTCTCATCGACGGCGCCGCCTTCCGCATCTACGGCCACTGGGTGAAGAAGGGCGAGCGGCAGAACCGCGCCGCGCTCTTCGAGAACACGCCCAAGGCCGTGCTCATCCAGATGGCGGCCGCCGAATACGACGAGGAGGAAGATGAGGAGGAGTAGCGGTGGCTGCGGCTGCGGCTGCGGCTGCTACTGCCGCCACACCTCTGGTGGAGGAGGCCATTTCCGTCAACAGTGAAATTTTTTTTGCCTCGTCCGCTCGGAGAATTGGCACGTCTAAAGAGGCTTTTATGGCCTCCTGCCCGTGATGGCCAGAATATCTCAAGAAGAGGTGGGAGTACTCGCACTGTGTCCCACCACACGCCAGGGTGTGCTATGTTAAAAAATAGGGTCCCCGTAGGCTTTTTGTCAGTAAGTTGTGTAAAGGTGCAGCACTGCAATTGCCTGCTCACACCGCTGCTGGGCAGAACGGCCTCCCCTCCGAGAATATCTCGAGAGCCCCTCTCGAGGTTATTGTGGGCTATTCTTCCTCACTGGCCGGACGGCTTGCAAGAGGTGGGATGCCTCACTCTTTACCCACACCACACGGCACCTGCCGATTGGCTAAACGCGGGTCCATTGGCCAGACTAAAATTTGGTATCACCTAAGTTAAGGGCATCTTTAGTTGTGCCGATTTATTTGTACGGCGAATGAGTGTGATTTTTTTTCATAACCAACTCATTTAAAATGGTTATTATTGCCCAAAGTAGTCAATTGGAAATCACTGAAGTTATGCCGAATTTGGTGGCACCAACAGGTGAAATATCTGGTCAGGGCTCATGGCCTAAAGAGGACAATTGCGGTGGCAGAAGATACTGAGTTTGTTATAATTACAAACGAAGTGTTGCCAGGTCGAAAATATTCCCCTCTAGCACCCGATTAGTGCAGCTAAAAATGCTTGCAGTAACGAATACATTTCGTTTGCAGGATGTTTTAAAGTGGTAGGCCTCGCTATCTACCATCCCTGCGGTAGAGAGACAGAGTGACAACAGAAGTACTTAGATGTGTATGGAACTTTTTATTGAAAAGTTTTCACTTGAGTGTGTTTTCCTAGGTCATAAGAGTAAGGGGGGACATTTTACAGCCGTTTGTCCATCCACTGCTGGATAAATACTTACCCTTGCTGCGTCAGTCATGAGGTTTTTTTAAAATCTTATTTTCCCACGCTGGTCAATGCTAATTGGTGAAGGCGGGGGGCGGGGGCAGGAGCCAGGACTGATTCGGATATCACTTGCCACTTATATTAGCCATGGCCAGGAATCGAACTCGGATTTGCGGGGATTCAGAACGCAGTGCGCGCGACCCCCCTCTTTGCGACTGCTTCCCACCTCCCCCCCCCTCTTTGCAGTGTATTGATTGTGAAATATGCAGTTCAAGGGCATTCTTTGGGTTGAACATCCAAACTCCGGTATGGATTTTTACACTCGCAAAATAAATCCTGACTCGTTAAGCGGGAAACTTCTCTTGCAATGAAACGTCAGGGTTAGTGTTCAGTATTCGCAGGAGTTGCTGCCTGGTCGTTGAAATGGTGGTAATTATCGAGAGTGCGGTGTGGATGGAAGGGTGATGCCGTCCAACGACAACGTGGAATGGATATTTAAAAGGACCTTCAACTTCCTGCAGAGCTTTTATTTCATTGAGTGGTTTTACCTGGACAATCCTGAGAGATGGAACACACATCGTTTGCAAGGGTGTCCAGGGTATCGAGTGACACAAACAGAGCGCAAGTTTTTTCTTGACATGTTATACATATGTATGTATATGCTCGTACATACAGCAGCCATATTTATTTATTTTTATGTAACGGCAAGAATATTGAACAAGACTGCTTTGAAACTGATTGCTATTATTTCTTGTTAACGTACGATGTGGTGTTGAGCAACACAGCTAGCATATTAATTCATGCCACTACGTGGCTTTAGACTCTTATATTTCCGACGTGTTTTCGGGTTGTACCGCGTTTCGTTTGACATTTCGCTTAGCGTCCTGGGAGCTTCTTAATGCCGCGAGAGTTGACGATGGTTTTGGTTCTTCATCCAGCAGTGCATAGATCATGGATGACGGTGATGAGTTCAGAAGAGGGGGGCCATGACTGAAGAGTTCAGTTGCTGAAGAAGCTCCCGGCACGTGATGCGAAACTTCGGAGATCATGCCGAACAACGTGCGGTACAGGACAACCCGAAAACACATCGGAGGGCCCTACTTTGAGAGTTGTTTTAAGTTGCTTACTGTACTCAAGCATTCATGAGCACGTATTTAAAGATGTTGGCGTTGAGCACTTGGCTTGACCTCTTCGTTTGGTTGAGTAACAGACCGTTGTTATTTTAGTTATGTT
Organism: Petromyzon marinus; assembly: GCF_048934315.1. Classification (NCBI taxonomy): domain Eukaryota; kingdom Metazoa; phylum Chordata; class Hyperoartia; order Petromyzontiformes; family Petromyzontidae; genus Petromyzon; species Petromyzon marinus. Next base: position 6,533,461 of record NC_133704.1, on the reverse strand, counting down.
AAGTTGTCGAACATAACCACTATTTAAAACGTTGTAGCGTCGATACATTTATTTTCTGTAGTGCATTACAGTAGTTATTTATTTCGTCATTTTAAGGTCAATGTTTTGCAAGATAAATTATGTTTTTTTTTGGCAAATGCTGATATGCGCTGACCTCTGTGCACGAGTTATTGTATGAATGCATTTTTCATGAATACCTTCAAAAAATAAAGGATGCAAACATTTTAAGAAAATCTATATTGCCCATTCATTAATGCTTAGTGCTCCAATCTCCCATTGATGGTCTGGTGGCTATTCGGTGCTGCCCTGGCTGCCCTGGCTGCCCTGGCTGCCCCTGGGGCTCGTGGTTGTACTGTACGTATATATGTTGAACTTATTTGGCACCGTACGAAGCCAACCGTGCTAATTGGAGGAAGGGCAATCAATGTTGCTGTATCTCTCGTCTCTCCCGTATCTCCCTGACCACCCACCAACCCTGTTTCTATCCCGAAGTAGTTTTTTTTTCATATTTAAAAGTAGACACTATAAATTAACTTTGTCACATTTATGACTTGTAAGTAATGTAAGAAAAAAATTAAGAGTTTATTTTGGCAGTATACGAATGGAGGAACAATAAACCGGTTGGTGCACAATGCTTTGAATCCAAGAAAGTAAAGTTTGGTAATATCCCCAAGGTGTGGTTAGGAGACATTTACAAGCCAAGTAAGCGCTGAGAGAGCTTCTGAACGCAGTTTATAGACAAGTTTTGGGATCCAGGCCAGGGCTATTATCCCATGATCTAGAGCTCTCCCTTCTGCAACCACTGCCTGTTTCAACAGCCTCAGTTGATACACAACCACGGCCAATCAGAAATAAGTTAGATAAGTTGTGAAGTGGTGCATCAGAAAACTGCACCATCAGAAAAAGTGCAAGCAACTGATGATGCCACAATGTAAAATCCCCCAAATTATAATGGATCTTTATTTCTTTAAGTGCGTATGTTGGGGGCGGGGGTGGATTAGGACCCTAAACTACACAACGTGTAAATACATTTCTTACGACTGGTTTCTTGTGATCTAAAATGGAGATTTTCAAATTGTAGAGCTTGGGTAGGTGCTTTAATTAAATAGATGGTCTAATCTTATTCAATATAACAGCACATGTTTTAATACATACGCTTTCACGACACAACACGATCCGTCATGTTTTTTTCCTTTGCATTGTAGCGTGTAAGTACATTCTGCGTCTATGTACCGAGTTTTAAGTTATCACGCATTTTCTGCAAGTTAAACGTGTCCACACTGGGATACTGTACCGGAGGATGCTGTAGTAGTAGTAGGAAGAAGAAGAAAAGAATCCAACACAAAAGAGAACACCGGGCTCTGGGAATAAACAGGGCACAGTGCCCAGCCTGGCGTCTTTCCATGAGAAATCGAGTTGTGCCAGCATCAGCAGGAAGGCCGCTGGCCAAACGAACTCGTACACAATTGCGATTTAGACGCTTGATTTTCGCATGTAATTTTTTTTGCTCTTAATTGCTTTCAACAATGGGTGGCTCACGAGTGGGAGCACTGATGAGTAACCGCTGAGATGCTGCGTTTGAATGCAGGTTTACATCCGTAAGGGATCTCACGGAGCAGTTCTGTAGCGTCTCCTTCCACAGGCCGTTCTCTTAACGCTAACGCGGGGTGATTTCTTTTGCGAGACTTCCAAATGGATCATCTTGATTTGAAGCTTTCGTGACTGCAGGAATCCAAATGGATACTTTGTCGCACGCCACGATACAGAGAGCACCGTTGGAATAACTTTTTTTGGGGGGGGGTGATAATGAAACGTGTATTTTAAAGCAGTTAAAAGTGTGGTAACTATATAGGACAACTTCAGTAAATATCGAGGGAAACGGTGAGTAGTACCCTAGATGATGGAATAATGTCATTATTGTTGAGGTGAGGAGGGATAGAGTAGCCCAGTCAACATCGCACCCTGGCCAACGTTGACTCAATGTTCGCCCAACGTTGCACGTTTGCTGGCAACGTGCACAGGAGTCTGGGAACGTTGTGTTGGGGTCTGGGTATAGGCTGCGTGATGGGCAGCAGAGGGCAGTGCAGCAACATCCATTTCGCTGCTCTACGTCGAAGCTCCTCGCTCTTCACTAACGCGGAATGACGAGAGTGGTGAAGTGCGTGGTTGGGAATTGTACATTTTCCACTCGTACTATAACGCCAAATTCGCCACGAAAATGATCCCTGCATTGCCAAGCATCCCCCCCAGCAGAGGAGGCAGCAGTATCCACTTGACGGCAAACTTTGGCCAAAAGAAGATAAAACCTCGTACTCGTGTTACTTTGCTGTATAACACTGGAATTTGGTATGGCTTTACTTTATCCACTATATCATGTTTAATGGGATTGTATTCATCAAGCCACTGTTAAGAAAGTGGGGCTTGGGCAGGAGACGTGTATAGCTTAACGAAGTGGCTTATGTGAAATTTTATAGTAGCCAAATACTCTAAATGCATATTGATTCTAAATGTGGAGGGAAAAACCGGAGGACCCGGAGAAAAATCCACGCGACCACGGGGAGAGACACCGCAAACTCCAAATATACAGGCGTCAGGGTCGGGATCGAAACCATGAATTCCTGCATACCAGGCGAGGTAGTTAACATCTCGCCCCCGTGCACACAGAGGAATACGAGAGGAGATGAGTCCCAGTGTGTATCAGGAATAAATATTTACTAATCCGTGCATACAACCTGCTATGACAGGTTCAGAAACGTGGTTACTTAAATAGGACGAAACGTGGCATGCAGCCTGACAAGTTTGCAAATACACACGAAGAGAAATTACATTAGGGGAGGCTCTCATCCAGCAGTAGATTGATTGTACTCTGCACCCCCCCAGTATCATAGCTACCCCTGGTATGTGCTACCACCAATGTTGGTGGTGCTGGCCCATCGGGGGGAAGGCTAAGGAAAATATTTTTGTAGCTCCGCCTCTGCGGGTTCCCGTGCTGTGTTGATGTAAAATAAACGTCGACAAAAGCCGGAGTGCGCGCGTTGAAACGAGAAAAGAGATATGCAAGCGAGATGGAGATGAGAGAGAGCGACAGAGAGATTAATTGGCTTATTTTCTTGGAGGCAAAACAAATGTTCGTTCGAATGTAACGGAGTGCGGGAATCAATGAACGCAACGAAATCTGTCCGTGTGCAGAAGGTGCTGGGTGCGAGGTTGGCCGGGAGCTTTGCGAGGCCTTCCATCCAGCAGTGGATTGACCATGTTGCTGGCGACGATAAGAATCCGAGGTCGAATTTGATGCGCACCAATTTTGTTTTGTTTTGTTAAATAATTTTCATGAATTCTGGGTGAGCGGGTGGGGGACGGTGGGACTCGTGGGGCCGCCCGGATATTTAACTTATTTATTTACTAGACATCTGTGAAAAAAAAGAGTTTGATAGCTCATCGGATACCTCCGATATAAATATGATATTTGGGTCTTTCGGTAAAGTCATGTAGATAGGTTAAAAAAGTAATACAATTATAAAAAAAACTACGACGTTTCGATCGCAACACAAGCGACCGTCACAACGATTTTATTTATTCCACCTGATGACGGTCGCTTGTGTCGCGATTGAAACGTCGTAATTTTTTTGTTACTTTTGTTAATTTTCCTATTTTTTTACCTATCCACGTGACTTTACCGAAAGACCCAAAGAATACGAATTCCTGCAGTCACGAAAAGTCAAAGCAAATATAAATACATATTTCGATTTAAAGCTTTCGTGACTGCAAGAATTCATCTTCTTTGGTTCTTTCGGTAAAGTCACGTAGAATGAGAATAAAATAATAAAAATAACACAATCAAATTCTCACGACGCTTGCGTTGTGGCCGAAACGTCGTGAGAATTTGTGTTATTTTATTATTTTATTCTCATTCTACGTGACTTTACCGAAAGAACCAAAGAAGATAAATACATATTCTAGATACGAACGCATTCAAACTTTTTGTTTGCACGTTCACCGCAAGTCTATGTGGTCACCGCAGACACGATTCCTTGCAAAGATTTCACTTTGGTGTTTTAAAATTTCAACGCCTGTCTTATTGCCAGAAAGGGGAAAAAACCCTATTATCATAACTATTATACTTTCACCTGAAGACGGTCGCTTGCTGTTGCGATCGAAACGTCGTCATCCATTTTTCGTTTACCTACGTGACTTCACCGAACAGAACCAAAAGAGTAACTATTATCACAATTCATTACCGGCAAAGGAGGGCTCATTAACTTTTTTGGGGTGGTGGTTTTCTTTTTTTTTCGCTCACTTGCGCCACTTGCGCCCTCCCCTGCTCGGCTGTTGTTACAGCAGCAGCAGCGCAGCCCGAACCTGGTGGTAGAGAGAGTTGGTGGTGGTGGGGGGGCAGCACCACGCGCCGGCCACGTGAACCGTCGTCACAAGCCCCGCAGTTTCCTCGCCTTCCCATTGGCCAAACCGGCCCCGCTGATGTAACACCCGGCGCGGCTCTCGCCACCCACCCCACCCACCCCACACGTGGCGGGGCCCCCCACCACCACGTGGATGAGACCCAATGGCAGTGCGCTGTGGGCGAGGCTATAAATGCCGTCGCGTTGGCCGCGGTTCCCGCTTTCGCTTGCCTCCCTCGCACGCAAACGCAACGCCGCTTTAAATCCTTCACCATCACCACCACAGCCACCCCCCCCCCCCCACGTGCAACTCGCGATGACAACGCGCCGGCTGAGCTGCTGCTGCTGCTGCGGGCTGTCGTCATTCACGTGCTGAGCAAAGAGAAGGAAACGAAGGGAGGGAGGGAGGGGGAAGGAAAAATAAATTTACTGTTCGTTCGCATTTAATTTATATTGCAACGGAGCTGCTTGCTCTTGCGGGTGGGGTGGTGTCGTCCGCGTTTATCATTTGCACTTTATTTTTTTTAACGCTGATAGGTATTTATTGCCGCGATATTTATTTATTTAGTGTTTTTATTTTATTGCTCGTCCAGAGATACGGCGCGGTGTGTGTGTATATAAAGAGAGAGAGAGAGTCCAGTTTCGCATTGGTTCGGGGTTGGCACATCAGCTGACAAGACGCATTACGCCGATCACCACGCTGCGGTTCAGTGTAAGTACTGAGTTACAACATCTCGCTCAGATGTTTATACTGTACAGTATATGTTATACATTTAATCGTGCACATTGTTAGTTTGTTGCGAAGTTGAACGATGATGGTGATGATGATTACATGGCATAAATCGTAGGCTATTTGGGGATGCTTCATCTAGCAGTGGATTGACCGCTGTTTGATTACGTTAATTGGAAGCTTACTTTGGTTGATTGGTGATGGGGACAGGTGGAAGGGGGGGGGGTCCGATATTCATCACGAAACCTTTGTGCCGGAGTTAGCAATGCCCTCGTCTTTCCAGAACATCATTAGAATTCGCATCACGCAATCCGAAAAAAAGAACTCTTTCTTATTCACCGGCTGATGTTTCCTAAACGTTCGACGCAATGTGTGGTGAAATTGTCGGGCTCTTTCAACCCAGTAAGTAGACTGTACCCGGCTTGACACGTGTAAGGCGTCCTAAACAAGCTGAGATTGTCACGGAGTTGTTGGGGCAAGCGCTGTTGGCGAGTTGCACCTATGAAGGCCGGCACGGCACACGAGGGAGGTGGGTGGGTGGCCAGCACCACGCCCGACCGCCTTTGTCTCTCGACCGGCGATGTTTACTACACACAGCACCAGGGTACTGCACTGTGGAGGCCCACGAACCGGTTTTCGGATAATCGTCACCGGTGGCCGTGAGCGGGAATCGAACTCGTGGACCGCCGGGGTAGCCGAGAGCGCAGCGCGCTAACCGTTGCGCCACCGCTCCCACGTGCAATGGAACGCCGTGAGTTTAAATCGCATTTCAGAACCGAATTTCAAAATTTAACTTTACGCTTCGCCCGGCACGTCGGTACGCGTTTGGTGCGAGACGTTTCTGGAGGATTTCCACGCCGTTTGATTGTTTTGCTGTGATTGCCAAGAGTGGCGTTTCAACCCAGGGCTTATAATTTCACTCGGGTTGAGCTCGGGAAAATACTGCACGGCTGTTATCCGTGTCGTGCATTTTAACGAGTTTAAATGTTCGCGATCGATATGCAAAATTGAACATACTTTCATGATAGGTAAATTGATATGTGGGAATAAGACCTAAAATCGTTTTTTTTTTAAATACATGCATAAGTAGTCGGCACTGATTATTTTAAAACTAATTTAACTTCAAATACGTACAACATAATTACAGGTTATTTGTCAATCCACTGCTGGATGAAGGCCTCCACCTATGCCATGTCGGTCATGTGGGTTGTTTGGTCATACTTTGAGCTCCTCCGGCGGGCAAGGCTGCGATGGCTGGGTCATGTAGCCCGCATGCCCAGCCACCGCATGCCTAAGCAGCTTTTGTTCGGCCGGATCGAGGGGGCTAAACGGGCGTGGCACGGGCTAGAGAAGAGATGGAGTGATGTGGTACAGGAGGACGTGGAGCTGAGTGGACTTGCCGATGACCGGTACCAGCGGTGTCAAGATCGGCCTTTGTGGAGGAGGTTCGTGAAGGACGCTGCTACTGGCCAGTTGGAGGCAGTCGCCCTCCAACAATAACGGAGGGCGGAGGAGCGACGCTCACAACAACGAGCGGAGCGCCGGGTGGCTAAAGCACAGCCAGATGGCATAGTAGGGGGCACAGGTGGTGCATCAGCCAGTCATCTCAGTCATCTCAGTCAGTCGACCCGTGGCACTTGGGTCTGCCCCGTGACCTCCTGCCAGCGGGCGTTCGACACTTCACGTGGCCTCAAGGTGCACATGGCCTGGCACAAGCGTCGTGGTGACGTCACAGCCACTTAGTGGCGAATGGCGGTTGTTGTTGTTGGTCATACTTCACCATGCTGGTCAATGCGGGTTGATGAAAGGAGAGGAGAGATGGAAGTAAACCAGTTTAGGTAGTAACTGCCACTGATGTTAGCGATGTTAGTGATGTTAGCCGTGGCCGGGAATCAAACTCAGGTGGGTGTGCAGGCGATGTAGCTACCGCAGGGGGCTGCTAGCAAGGGGGGGGGGGCAACAGGTTACAAGGCTATGAAGAGGGGGGGGGGGTGGAGGATTGGACAGGGGAGGGCCCATTTCACTCCTTGCACCGGAGTCCCATGCCAACCACACAAACATTCCCGGACTCCCACTGGCACATCCGAGCCGACGCGGGGGGGGGGGGGGCTTCACAGTACAGGTTGTGCTCCATTGGTTATCTGCCAAACCAAGCAAAAACCAAACAGATATGCTGGTCTCGTATCTGAATGTGGCTTCGGGCCAAGCAGGGCCAGGGATGGTGGTGGTGGGGGGGGCTGATAATGGCCCATTCATTTTTTGTGACGTTAAGTCCGCAACTCTGTGAGAACACAGCATCACCTCATCAGCATCTACACGGGTCTCAAATTGTTAATTGCATGCAAAGTATATCCTTAGTTTTTTCGGTAAAGTCACGTTGAAGGGAAACAACAAAATAATAAAATATATATAAAACAATAAAAAAATTCTCACGTTTCGACCATAACTCAAACGGTCGTCTTCAGGTGTGTTGCTTTGCATAAATTTATTTTTAAACGGCGCAAAATGTTTTTTTATGCAAACCAATACACCTGAAGACGACCGTTTGAGTTATGGTCGAAACGTCGTGAGAATTTTTTTATTGTTTTATATATATTTTATTATTTTGTTGTTTCCCTTCAACGTTACTTTACCGAAAAAACTAAGAATATGAATTACTGCAGTCACAAAAGCTTTGAATCAAAATTTGCATGCAAAGTAGTCGGTGTCACGGCTCGGCTTCTGCAGTGGAAAAACAACCTGGCGTCTCCCCGCTGCGCTTTGACCCTGGCACCCCCAAGTTCGATTCCCGCTCACGGCCAACACCAGTGACGAATATCTGAACCGGTCCTGAGCCTCCCCTAGGTCGACTCGGCCTCACATTAATACCTGGTGCGATGTGTAAACGTCGCCACTGAGGAGACAAAAGGCAGCCAAGGCGTGCTGCTTGGCCATCCCATCCCTTCGTGTGCCACTCCGGGCTTCATAGGTACTCGCTAACAGCACTTGCCCCAACAGTCTGTGAAGGCTATACGGGGGGGGGGGGGGGGTCTTTATCTTTGTTACAGACGACGTCATTTTTTTCAGTGTGCCTTGGGCGGCGAAACTCCGAAGACGACGAGATGTCGACGCTGTACGAGACAAAGGCCATCCTGCGCGGGGCCGACGCCGTGTGCTTCGATGTGGACAGCACTGTCATCACGGACGAGGGCATTGACGAGCTCGCCAAGTTTTGCGGAGTCGGCGACGAGGTCACGGAGTGGTACGTGTGGCCTGGGGCACGTGGGGGAGGAGGGGGGGGGAGAGTCCCACGGCATTCCACAGATTATGCAACCTCAGTCAGAAGTTCAAAGATTACGCATATCCACACTTAATTGTTTGTATTACTCTTACAGCCCTTTGTGAATGCATTGCTGGATGAAGGCTTCCCTTGTACCGTGTCTGACATGGGGATTGTTTAACCATACTTCATCATGCTGGTCAAGCGCGGGTTGAAGGATGGGAGCCCCCATCCTTCAACCCGCGGTTCAGATATCACTCACCACCAATATAATCCGTGACCAGAAAGTGAACTCTGATCGCCGGGTTCATCGCACCGTGCATGAAACCACCGCACCACTGCTCCACCCCACGTTATTATCTGTATACTGCACTGCAATTTGATCTTTAAACATGAACAGGTCACGTATGCATTCTCAGTTTTAAATTAACCCTGTAGGCTACCTGCCTGCCTGGCACCACCACCACCACTATTGTCAGTCAATCTTTGGTGTGTTCGTCCTGTGTTCTCACATTGCAGGACAAAACGGGCCATGGGAGGTGGTGTGTCCTTCCGCACTGCCCTGAGGGAACGGCTGAACATCATCCGGCCAACCTGCGATCAGATAGCGGAGTTGCTGCAAGTGAAGCCCCCACAACTCACACCTGGAATACGGTGAGGACGAGCTTCAGGCATTCAATCCGTGTTTGCTTACAGGCAGTAGTAACATGTGTAACCCATGCAGTGTGAGAGTTATGTTACTTGTTAATAGGCAGGGCTTAATTGCATCCCTGGGTCTTTTCGTGAAAATGTCCCAACACCACTTACAGCACATCCAGTGTACCTCTATGGCTGTGGATCCGAGTTCAATGCCTCCTCCAGTTTGCCAGCGACCCGGCGAATATTCAGTGTGAAATTAATTCCTGTTAACAGGCTGGGCTCTTAACACACTCTGGGTTGCTTATTCATAGCAACTGCATTGGTTTTCACCGTCGTGCTGTATAGTTCTGCAATGTGTTATTTTGGGTTGTACCGCGTATTGTACAAACTCGAAATCACACCGGGGAGATTTATTAGATCACTTTTTTTCTTGCAAGCAGAGCATTACCATTACTTTCATACTTGAATGCACTTAAAATAAGCCTAACACACAGTCCTCATGGTTTTCTTGTATGCGGAGCAGGGAGCTCGTGTCTTGCTTACAGCGGCGAGGGGCCCACATATTTCTCGTGTCTGGCGGATTCCGCTGCTTGGTGGAGATTGTGGGCCAAGAGCTCTCCATCCCACCGGAAGACATCTATGCCAACCGACTCTCGTTCTTTTATAACGGTGGGTTCTAAAGAAAGACTGCCGAGCAGTGTGTCGTATTTGGATAACCTGTTCTCGCTGACACGTCTTTGCCAGACTGACCAACCTGTTGTCCATGCGATATTTCTATATGGAACACATGTATGTATGTTGAACTTCTTTCGCACCGTACGTAGTCAACCGTTGCTTCATCGGAGGTGTGGGGGAAGGACGGCAAACCAAACATAATTGTTAAAAAATGTGTCACGTGGAAATAATACCAATGACCGAATTGCCCAGAATGTGTCGGATCCAGTTAGATCTCAAAAAGTATAGCAGGGTTGTGCCTGGAGTGTTTGGATGGGCAACCACTAAACATTAAAATGTGCTGTAAGTTTCTGTGGGGCGAGGTGCTGAACAGCAGAGGGGAAGTGCAGCAAAATGCACTGTATTGTTAGTGCTGACAAGCGTGATAAAGTATAATAAAAAAAAACTCGCATGACCTGCACAGCGTGGGGAGACCATATTGCAATGGACAAAAGGGGCTGTAAATGTACATGTGCTATAATGCAAAGTTGTTGATATAACATTCAAGTGATGTTTTGTTTGGTAGGCGAATATGCCGGCTTTGATGAATCTCAGCTGACATCCGAGTCGGGAGGGAAGGGCAAAGTAATTGCAGCAATCAAGGCAAAGTACGGCTACAAGCAAGTAGTCATGATTGGTGATGGAGCCACAGATATGGAAGCTTGTCCACCAGCTGTGAGTGTACATTTATTTTCACCTGTTGCTACACCTTAGTCTGTTTTACCCATGATGGTCCACACCGATGCAACGAGTTGATATACAATGTTGCCGTTTTGCGTCCAACAGGGCCCCATCGTTTAGACGCTTTTGCCAATGACATCTGCCAACCCATCAGGATTTAACAAGCATGACTGCTGTTGAGACCCAGAAAATAAAAAAAACGGGTCCAGAGTTTGCTTGCTGAAACAAATGCTGTTGGATAATTATATTAGCCTGGAAAGCCAATTGGCAAATTACAGAAAATATTCTATCTGTATGTGGAGACACATAAACAGAGTTTTGGCTGATATATGCTATTACCCATGATTTTCCACAACGTATGATGTGTATTATTCTTCAAAACACATTTATTCAACCATGGAATTTCGTTTCTGTGTTCATAAAAACTTGCACCTCCTATGCATGTTTAAGTTTGCAACCTTTTTATACATTCCATGCAACCTATAATTTACTAAAATATCATATACTCATTGACGAGCTTTTCCTTTTCTGTGGCCCCAGGATGCATTCATTGGCTTCGGAGGGAATGCAGTTCGATCCCAAGTTCAGGAAAACTCCAAGTGGTTTGTCACCAGCTTCCACGAGCTTTTGCATGAGCTGGAATCTGCAAACGGCTGTATCTAGAAGCTTTTGGTCTGATCGACTGTGTGTCTAGTGCTCAGTTTAGTAAATCTAAGCAGGAATAGAGGTGGCAATCTATACAAGCGACCTTATATGTTCAATGGCAATTACTGAAAATGTACTGTATTGATGGAATAAAACACATTAATGCTTTTTAAATGTGGAACCAATTTTAATTTACAAATGCAATAGCATATGTTTAGTATGTCCTAATTGTGGTAATGGCCAGTGTTGGTATATGGTGCATAGCAACTGCTTACTAATGGATACATTGCTGCATGTTTACGCATTTGTGTAATGATGACAAGAATCATCATGATTTTGTAAAGAAACTTTTGAAAAATATTTAAAAGTAGTTTTTAGATATTTCAAGAAGGGGGGGGGGGATATTTTCTAAAATAAGGGTTCTTGTATTGATTTCCCTTAAGCACAGGGTATGAGAATTCTGTTAAAATGTTATTTTACAACTGTTGCATTTTAATATGATGTTACGTATTGTGGTTTACATTTGCTTTTTCATGTATGACTTGAAAATATCATTTGCAAAGTCTCCTCTGTCCCCAATATTGGTTTCTTGAAGTTAAATAATCTATCTAAATGCATTTTAAGCTATTATTGATTACATTTCATTTGTGAAATTATAACCCTCTACGTACACCTTATGTACACGTGTGGAATGAAAAACAAACAAATGCAGCACTTATGTTCTCTCAGTGTCATAAACGATGATAAAATTTCATTGAGAAACACTATTATTCACCGAGTCTGTCATTTTCTATTGCTCTTGCTGGAATTCTTGCCGCTGGAATTGCGCCCTTCGATGCTGGCGAGCCTTTCAGCCAACTGCTGTTCGCTCTGCTTCATCTGTTCGGCGATGGTGGCATGCACATGGGAAAGCTGTGCTGAGAGCTCCTGCTGAATGTAGCTCTTCAGATCAGTCTTTTCCTCTAAACCCGACGCGCACACACACACACACGTAATACAGTGCACAGATTATATGCGTATTGGCCATGAACTAAAACTTGATTGTGGCGACATGACAGTCTGGCAGTCTGGCACAAATGCAGCAATTCAGCCATCTGGCGTTCACTGTAAGATTAGCTGTGGCGAAATCACTTGCGGTGCAGGTTTCCCATCTGCGTTAATGCGCTTTGTATGAAAGCTGTAACGGACCAACCAACAGCAACGGACATGTTTTACCTTCTACAGAGGATGCAGGTTGTTCGGGAACTTCATTGGCAATGACAGCTGGAGGCCCTTGTTCCATACAGCCCGTGTCTTGGCTTACTTTGTCCCCTTCATTGTCACCCCCTTCATTGGCATCCGCTTTTATCAAAACAAAGCAACAAGTCACGTATTATTACTTTACAGTAATTGTGCTACATTTAACAACACACGTGTGCATTGCATGTACAAAAGCTCCCACCATTATCCAGACCACCAGCTCAAAAGAACTGAATGTGTGGCCATTTTATCATTTATACCACCAACCAGAATAGTCTACGAGCTTTGTAAATGCAGTGCGCACACCTTTGTGTGTTGTTAAATGTATTTTATTCCAGCCTGAATTACGTTTTATGCTGTGATGGGTTTCCTCATCAATTACAAATTCGAAAGAAAAATGCCGTTTGGTAAAATATTAACTGACCCAGTTAAAGCTCGTGTGTGTGTGTGTGTGTAAAGCAGTAATGGAGAGACAGGAACACATGGATTTGAGAACAAATCTCAAATCGGAGGAACTGACTTATGTAAGTGGGCTTGAGTGGGACACATCTCAATCAGGGAACATGGACAACACTCGTGTAGCATGTGGGTGGGTGTATTGAGCAGTGGATAGACTGACCGATGAGGAATGTAGGCCATTCCAAAATAAAGGAAACTTACCGTCTGGAGAGGATGGGGATTCTTCATCCAGGCCCGTGTACGAGATCGATAAATCTAAACGCACCTGCACAAAAGTTACGTGTAAACATTCAGACATCTCAATATATATAAAAGGCAAAGTTGTGATTATGTCTATTCAAAATGTTTCGCGTACTTCCCGACATGCAACAAACTTGAAATTTGCCATGTGGGTACTTTCCAGACTATATTGGTGGGGGGGAGCTCAATAATGCATATATTTTTTTGCACGGCAAGTGAGATGTGACGTCAAATCTGTCATGTGACCCGCGTTTGATTCCCACTCACGGCCACCACCGGTGACGATTATTTCAACCGGTCCTGGGCCTCCCCTAGGTCGACTCAGCCTCAAACCAGTAACTGCTGTGGTGTGTAAACATCGCCACTGGGGAGACAAAGGCGGCCGGGCGTGGTGCTGTCACCCACCCCCTCGTCTATATATATAAAAGGGACATTTGTAAAAGTGTGTCTGTTTGAAATGTTAAGCATACTTCCCAACATGCAACAAATTTGAAATTTGGCATGTGGGTAGCTTCCAGACTGTACACAATGCAAAAAGTATATAAATAGACTTTTGTATTTTTTTTGGGTGGGGGGGGGGAATGACCACGAAGTGTGTGGCGTCAACCCACATACAGGGCTGGCGAAAATCGATAACCGGTGAGTGTGGTATCGATTAAACGGGAATAGGCAGATTCTAAAGAAATCTACAACCTTCGATTGCTTTGCGCGATTTAAAGAATCGAATCTCTGGCGCGCGAGCGTTAAGTTTTTTTTTCCACCGCGCGTCGGCTTTCATTTTATTTTTAATTAATGACGTAATGATCAAAGTTTTCTTTTCATTTGTATATGTTATGTTTTTAAGTTTTCAGAAGTTTTAAAATATATTTTGCCCCCGGGCAACGCTGGATATTTCCCGCTAGTTTTTACATATTTTCAACCATATTCTTGGTTCTTTCGGTAAAGTCACGTAGAAGGGAAACAATAAAATAATAAAAATATAAAACAATAAATTCTCACGACGTTTCGACTGCAACACAAGCAATCGTCATCAGGTGTGAAAACCACAGCAAGAAATTTTGAAAAAAAGTGGAGTTTTTGTTTAATGTTAGCACCACGGAGAGCGATTTGGCAGTTTGTTCAGATGGACGAGTCCATCTTATGTTCAGAAAAGAGGAGGGGGGAGACGAAAATAATGGATGCAGTCTGAAAGCCACCTTAAGCGTGAACAATAAATTAAGACCCGAAATGGTTTATCAAATCCTTCCAATGATTGCTAAGCCAGAATCCATCTTCTCGGTTGAAATTGTCTCTGTGTTTGTATATGTGGATAGCCTCATGAACTAATCTCTCATGGTAGCCAGATGGCTTGCAAAGAACCTCTGTCTTGGAGAAGTCAATGTCATGTGAGCCTACTGAATTATAACAGTGATCTGCCACGGCCGAGGTGTTAGTCCTACCGTGTTTTAGGTCTGCTTTGTGTTCACGAATGCGGTCCGAGACATGTCGTTTGGTTTCTCCAATGTACTACATAGAGGCAACTTAGTTTGTAGATGCCAGGGTACTGTATGTCCGGAATCACATCTTTTACAGACGGAACCAGATCACGGATTTTATGTAATGCGTTGAATCGGACCTGGATCTTGTGTTTATTCAAGATTTTGGAGATCTTTTTTGTGATCCCCGCAATGTAGGGTAAAGTGAAAGGCTCCTCAAGAGGGTCCTTCTTCATGGTAGGAGTGATAGCTTTGCAGATTGTGTAGTCGGAGTAACCATTAGCCTTAAGAGCTTGGTGTACATACTTGAGTTCACTGGCTATGTGTTCCTGGTCAGATATGCATTGGGCTCTATGGTGCAGAGTCTTGATGAGGGAATTCTTCTGGGATGGATGGTGGTGGGAATCCGGTTTCAGGTAAGCATCTGTATGGGTAGCTTTCCTGTAGACAGAGTGGCTCATTGAACCATCAGGTCTCTTTTTTATTAGGACTACACAATCTGCAAAGCTATCACTCCTACCATGAAGAAGGACCCTCTTGAGCCTTTCAAGACCATCACTTTACCCTACATTGCGGGGATCACAAACAAGATCTCCAAAATCTTGAATAAACACAAGATCCAGGTCCGATTCAACGCATTACATAAAATCCGTGATCTGGTTCCGTCTGTAAAAGATGTGATTCCGGACATACAGTACCCTGGCGTCTACAAACTAAGTTGCCTCTGTGGTAGTAGTTACATTGGAGACACCACACGACATGTCTCGGACTGCATTCGTGAACACAAAGCAGACCTAAAACACGGTGGGACCAACACCTCGGCCGTGGCAGATCACTGTTATAATTCAGTAGGCTCACATGACATTGACTTCTCCAAGACAGAGGTTCTTTGCAAGCCATCTGGCTACCATGAGAGATTCGTTCATGAGGCCATCCACATATACAAACACAGAGACAATTTCTGCCGAGAAGATGATTCTGGCTTAGCAATCATTGAAAGGATTTGATAAACCATTTCGGGTCTTAATTGATTGTTCACGCTTATGGTGGCTTTCAGACCGCATCCATTATTTTTGTCTCCCCCCTCCTCTTTTCCAAACATAGATGAACTCGTCCATCTGAATAACTGCCAAATCGCTCTCCGTGGTGCTAACGTTTAAAAAAAAAACGCCACTTTTTTCTAATTTTCTTGCTGTGATTTTCACACCTGATGACGATTGCTTGTGTTGCAGTCGAAACGTCGTGATAATTTTATTGTTTTATATTTTTATTATTTTATTGTTTCCCTTCTACGTGACTTTACCGAAAGAACCAAGAATACGAATCCCTGCAGTCACGAAAGCTTTAAATCAATATTTTCAACCAATCGATGCATTTTATTTTGCAGCTTACCGTTGGGGTGAAGACATACTTGTAGAGTTTATAGTGTCGAAAGTAAGTGTTTACAACATAATCCATGATCAGTTTCACCTCTTCGGCATTGAATAAATCGATGCTAAATGGAGGTCTCTGTAAGAAAACGTGGAACGATGGTTAATTTATGCTGTTATTTTGGGACCAAACGTTTAATGAATAAGCGTTCAATCTTTAGGGGTGCTCAATTACTGGAAGAACACAGCGTCAAGAATAAGGCTTACTCTGACTGCATGGCATAACACGAGCTCCCTGAAGTATGAGAAGCACTGCTCCAAATTCCCCAGTGGAGTCTCTGAAAATTGAAATTACGTAACTTAATAAAAAAATGAATCGCAGCTTCCAACAAATGGGTCATTCATTTCAAAAAGGTGTGTACAGAACTAAGGTCCATAACTATCGTGTTAACTCTTCATAGTGAACAAGACCAATGTGTTTCTAAAAAAAGACTGGTGGTTACATAAGCACCAAGAAATGTACGTTGCAATAAGTGTGTTTTGGTCCAAGTAGAAAAAAATGTGGACTCACCAGTGCAGACCTCATGTGTCCGCTTGACTATTGTGAACAAAACGGACGTTTGTTCCTTGTTAAAGTTGTGCTCACGTGCAAACTGCACCGTGTAGAAATACAAATCCAACTCAACTTGGGTCCTCTCTTCATCCATGTGCTGCCTCAGACCTAGGACATTTGACAGTGTCCTGTGGAAGTGTATCCCAAAAAAAATTGGTATCATGCCACGTGCATTCAGCATCATCAGCAGTTGTAATCCGCTGCTGTATAAAAGCCTCCCCAAGTCGTCGCCATCTCTCATGATGTAACAAACCATCGAGGACCTGCACACGAGCTGATTTCAACGCTTTATCTTTTTGGTGGACGCAATTGGACACGTCCCAGTCCTTGTCTGCCACTATAACTAACAAAAACCCATCATGCATCATCCATTCAAGTGACTTGTCTTGCACAAACCCACGTACTCTACTGTCTTAACAATTTAAATTATATTATTGGTTCTTTCGGTAAAGTCACGTAGAAGGGAAATAATAAAATAATACGGATAAAACAATACAATTCTCACACCTGATCATGATTGCTTGTGTTGCAATCAAAACGTCGTGAGAATTTTATAGTTTTATCTGTATTATTTTATTATTTCCCTGTGAGAATTATATAGTTAAATTTTTATTATTTTATTATTTCCCTTCTACGTGACTTTACCGAAAGAACCAAGAATATGAATCCCTGCAGTCACGAAAGCTTTAAATCGAAGTTTGAATGATGTTATTGGTCAATACAACTGGTGAATAAATTGCCCTACTTGCTAGCAGGTCAAATTGTATGTCATCACATTTCCAAGCGTGATAGTAGCTAAGCACAGAAATACTTCTGTCGTTTCAGCCTTGGGCAGGGCAACACACAATGATTATCTCACACAGCAATGTGGAAAGAAAGGCTTACTCGCGTAACTGATGGGCTGTCACCGCTTGCTCCAAAAGGTCCATGTTATTCACGGTCAAGTCGGCCCTGGTGAGAGCAGAAGAGAATCACACTGCATATAATAGCAGCTCCAATTAACAATGTATATATTGTTGATAAGCAAATCACAAGAAACATGCTATTGCAGTCACAGCTACAGTGGGTATCCGTCAACTATAGCATGAACAGAGTCAGGTCTGAAATATCAAAATGTATTCTTCACTTATGAAACATGCGTTATTTTGAGAAAAGACTTACCATAAGCAAATGCGAGCTTTGTGCTTCTTTGGCTTAACATGAAGAAAAGAAACACAATTAGTGCATTCTCATGGACATTATTTGACCATACTTCCCCATGCTGGTCAGCGTGAGTTGAAGGTGTGTGAGGGGCCCAGGATCAATTCAGACATCGCTCGTCCCTGTTGTCCGTGGCCAACAATCTAACTCAGGTATTCAGATTTACACTGCAGGTGTGCCAACCACTGTGCCACCTCTACACCCTGTATTCTCATATAAGAACATCTAATGTGACTTGATATTTAAACCAATGTAGCACTCATTGTTTCAATTAAATCATGGGCAGGTTTCTTTACTGCCTGTGTGATGTGAGTTTGAAGCCAGCAGCAGCATGGTTAAACTCTATTCAGTAACATTGGAGTTTGGAGGGGGATAAGTATTGGTAACCCACCTCTACCAATTTAAATTAGTTTATCAAACTGGTTCTAAGTATTGTAAGTACATGACGCCTCAATTTGTATCGAACAACCAGTCGAATGGCAATTGATTTTGCTGCATAAGCCGTAGACCCAATGAATTCGTCATTAACCGCTCTCCTGCCAAGGGTCTGGTCCTTTGTTGGGATTTACTACTATAATGAGCCAAGAATGTGTGTAACGCGTGTGACGTCACTCCACATGCCCCCCCCCCCTCGTCATTAATATTCATGAACGGGTGGATTTTTACACTCACGCAGAAGCTCGGGCAGAAAATGTTTTTTCGGAAATTCGCTATAAGTTTGACGTTTCTTCATTGAAAGTAAATCTAATAAATAATTCTACACTGCAACAAAGTGGATATGGTGTTTTTCTTTCTTCAGCACTTGAGACAAAAGGAAAGCATGCTTCTACGTTATGGTAAAATAGATATTTCTCGGTGATTTTCCAGATATTGTTATCGAATTCCAATTTATTTCAACCCCAGAGACCGAAAGCAGAAGAGAATAAAGTATCAGAGCAGTGAATTTGAACAAATTGAAGGTCAGTTATATACAGTGCTACAATGACATTAAGTTGTTTTATGACATACTTTTGTGCAAGCATCACTGCCATTAATAGTGCTACAGTGAACTGCAGCGACGTGTTTGATGACATACTTTCTTTCGTGCAAGATTCACTGCCATTAAATTTACACACAAGATGAAACTCTGCTCAATTTTTTGCGCAAAAATTACAGCTTTCGTCAGAGGACGGGCAAACAAGCTAGTGCTAAATAAACAAAAAAGCAATGCATCCTTAACAACACACGGGAAGCAAAGGAATGGATGAGCAATGATCATGCAAAGCAGGTACAGTATATCCAGCTTTCGGTTGCTACCTGTCCAAAATCGGCATCGTAGAATCAGAATCTTTCATTAGACTGGAGGAATCCGATGAGCTATAAAGCTCTTTTTCACATATGTCCAGCAAGTTGTTAGGGTGGCAACGAATTAATTTGTACCGATACTTGGTCATATCGTATTAAACGTTATCTGAGTGCAATATATTTCACAGCTATGATGTACCTACGCTCACTGAAAAATGTCCGGGTTTTGGTCTGTGGTGGAAAAAAAAGGTGTTGTTCAACCCTCATCTAGATGATTCCATCAGTCTGCAGTTGGAATGTCGTTCTCTCTCCTGCTGCTCCAAATTCTGACGAATGTTGATCCTGATGGTCTGTATTACTGAATCCACGCCTTTATTAAACTACTTGCTAAGCCTTTACCTCTTCTCACCCGCCTACGATTCACGAATGCCTCACGATGCAATGTCTTCGATGCTATTCTCATTTGCACTTCAGCAGATCCCTCTTCAAATGAGTATCTACGCGTTGTCAAAAACTATGTTACTTAGCCGGTGTCTCACATTTCCTACATTTGGACGCTCGATAAGGTACAAATCCGTTGCCAACATTGTGGGCAGTTCAGCAAAATCCACTGTTGTACTGCACTATGCCCCCAGCGTCTATGTCCCCCCCACCACCTTCACACTGACCAACGTGGCGTGCAGGTACAAATAGCCCCTTGCCAATCCACTGCTGGATTGAAGGCTTCCCAACACCTGTGAGGGTTACCTGACCATACTTCACCACGCTGGTTAGTTGGAAGAGGAGGGGGGGGGGTGATGGCGGGGGCCCTGGGAGCATAGATGTACATAACAATATATAACAAAATATTTTCCTGTCAATGCCCTTCCATCCACTGGCTATCCAGCCTCATTCCCGCTTAGCTTTCGAGGTCTGAAATTGGTACAGGGTGGTGGTCCAGATGTCTTGTGACTCCCCCACCCCTCCCTCACCAATGAATTGCTCCTTCACATATTCATTTCTGTTTTTTTCATAAACCTTACTTTTAAAACGAATACATTTACTTTAAGATAATTAAATAGGAGGGGGGGGGTCGCAAGACATCTGGACCACCCCCCCTCAAGTACAGTACACAAGATGTCGGTTTATGTTTTGATTTAAAGCTTTCGTGACTGCAGTAATTCATATTCTTAGCTCTTTCGGTAAAGTCACGTTGAAGGGAAACAATAAAATAATAAAAACATATATAAAACAATACAAATTCTCAACGTGACTTTACCGAAAGAGCTAATAATATGTCGGTTTATATTTACAACTGTGATTTGGAGTTGGCAGAGCTACATTAAAAAAATTTTGTTATAAATAAATAAGTTTTATTTTAAACAAGTCCAACTTAACCTTTGCAAAAGGGCGCAACGCTGCACGGTCTCCCCAAAGAGAAATTTAATCGCCGCCGCCCTCCCACAACCACCACGGCCTCTTTCTTACATAACGCGCATCGCAGCGAAAGGCCGTCATACAGTGCGAGGGTTTATCTCTCTCTCTCTTTTACCTGTTTAATTTTTGCACTCATCGTGCAGGCTCGTTGTACGCACGTGCTAACGTTTAATCGGCTTTGACGACGAGGACGACGAAGACGACGACTACGAGGAGCGTCCTCGGCTTCACAACCACGCCGGTTTAAGTCGAATAAAACTACAAAATATAATCCGCGGCGGGCGTTTGGAATTGCCCCCCGCCTCCCAGAGTCGCCGTCGCTACGGCAACGGGGTTCGCGACCCGTCGCCACGTGTTGCCAGATGAGAGGGGTTACAACAAACAAAAAAAACCTCTAGATTTTTTGCGTGTTTGTGTGTGTGTTTGTAAAAAGAAATAAACTTCGGCATAATTTTTCTACGATCAAATAATATTCGTGATATTTATTTTCTGGGCACCTGGACACGCGGGCGGGGTTACGTCCGCTCGGCTGGCCTGGGAACGCCTGCGAATTCCCCAGGAAGAGCTAGAGTTTGTGTATAGTAGTGTATAGTGTAGTGTATAGTAGTGTATATTGTAGTGTATAGTGTAGTGTAGTAGTGTATAGTAATGTAGAGTTAGAGTCCGTGTATAGCAGTGTATAGTTTAGTGGATAGTAGTGTATAGTGTAGTAGTGTATAGTGCAGTAGTGTATAGTGTAGTGTACAGTGTAGTGTAATGTATAGTAGTGCATAATGTAGTGTATAGTAGTGTATAGTGTAGTGTATCGTGTAGTGTATAGTAGTGCATAATGTAGTGTATAATAGTGTAGTGTATAGTAGTGTAAAGTATAGTGTAAAGTGTAGTGTATAGTAGTGTATAGTGTAGTGTATGTAGTAATGTATACAGTAGTGTTATAGTGTAGTGTATAGTGTAGTGTGTGTAGTAATGTATACTGTAGTGTATAGTGTCATAGTGTAGTGTATAGTGTAGTGTATAGTAGTGTATAGTGTAGTGTGTGTAGTAATGTGTAGTGTATAGTGTCATAGTGTAGTGTATAGTGTAGTGTATAGTAACGCACACAGCTAGAGTCTGTGGCCAGGGAAAGGAAGGTCTGGACCGCCCTACTCGACACACTGCCGCTGCGACCCTCCCCGGGACAAGCGGAATGAGAAACGAACGAGGGGACGAATCTGCATTTATACCGGAGAAATCCGATGAGCTGCAAAGCTCTCTTTCACGGATCTCCACTCGGGTGCGGGTCACAGAACGTTACGACAACAAACAATACAAAAAAATACGATAAGAAGTGCAAAGTATAGGAAAAGCAAACAAATCACTTGAAAAAAAGAATGTGTAGTGGCATGGCGCTGGCTGCTGGCGAAAAAGGGGATCTGCGGCAGTCCTGACGTCAGCAGGCCACGTGATGGACACGAGACGGGGATCTAGGGGCACACCAGGAACCCGTCAGTAGGTTCCAGAAGGGGGGCGTGGCCGGGGGCGGAGCAAGGCCACGCTGGGGGTATAGGAGGGGCGCCCCCCCCCCCCCCCCACTTTGGGGGACCTCGGGGCGGTTTGCTGGAGTGGGATATCGTCGTGATCTTCAAGATCGTCGTTATCTTCAAGATCGTCATCGTCGCTGCCGTATTCACTCGATATAGCGCTGCTCGTGTTTTTTTTTGTTTTTTTGTTTGTTTGTTGTGGTTGCACCCGATTCAAGAGCTGAATGGCTTACAGGGCTATACCAATATAAACTGAACTGAACTGCTAGATAGTTGTTGGCTGTTTCGGTTCAGCGCCGGCAGTGTTGGGCGGTTAGTGTTGTGTATAGGGTAGCAACAGTAATAGTGTGTACCCACGTGGTGTTGTGTATAGGGTAGCAACAGTAATAGTGTGTACCCATGTGGTGTTGTGTATAGGGTAGCAACAGTGATAGTGTGTACCCACGTGGTGTTGTGTATAGGGTAGCAACAGTAATAGTGTGTACCCACGTGGTGTTGTGTATAGGGTAGCAACAGTAATAGTGTGTACCCACGTAGTGTTGTGTATAGGGTAGCAACAGTAATAGTGTGTACCCACGTGGTGTTGTGTATAGGGTAGCAACAGTAATAGTGTGTACCCACGTAGTGTTGTGTATAGGGTAGCAACAGTAATAGTGTGTACCCACGTGGTGTTGTGTATAGGGTAGTAATAGTGTGTACCCACGTAGTGTTGTGTATAGGCTAGCAACAGTGATAGTGTGTACCCACGTAATGTTGTGTATAGGCTAGCAACAGTGACAGTGTGTACCCACGTAGTGTTGTGTATAGGCTAGCAACAGTAATAGTGTGTACCCACGTAGTGTTGTGTATAGGCTAGCAACAGTAATAGTGTGTACCCACGTGGTGTGTATATAGTAGCAACAGTAATAGTGTGTACCCACGTGGTGTTGCGTATAGGGTAGCAACAGTAATAGTGTGTACCCACGTGGTGTTGTGTATAGGGTAGCAACAGTAATAGTGTGTACCCACGTGGTGTTGTGTATAGGGTAGCAACAGTAATAGTGTGTACCCACGTGGTGTTGTGTATAGGGTAGCAACAGTGATAGCGTGTACCCACGTAGTGTTGTGTATAGGGTAGCAACAGTAATAGTGTGTACCCACGTAGTGTTGTGTATAGGTTAGCAACAGTAATAGTGTGTACCCACGTGGTGTTGTGTATAGGGTAGTAATAGTGTGTACCCACGTAGTGTTGTGTATAGGCTAGCAACAGTAATAGTGTGTACCCACGTGGTGTTGTGTATAGGCTAGCAACAGTAATAGTGTGTACCCACGTGGTGTTGTGTATAGGCTAGCAACAGTAACAGTGTGTACCCACGTAGTGTTGTGTATAGGCTAGCAACAGTAATAGTGTGTACCCACGTAGGGTGTGTATAGGGTAGCAACAGTAATAGTGTGTACCCACGTAGTGTCGTGTATAGGGTAGCAACAGTAATAGTGTGTACCCACGTAGTGTTGTGTATAGGGTAGCAACAGTAATAGTGTGTACCCACGTAGTGTTGTGTATAGGGTAGCAACAGTAATAGTGTGTACCCAGGTAGAGTTGTGTATAGGGTAGCAACAGTGATAGTGTGTACCCACGTAGTGTTGTGTATAGGGTAGCAACAGTAATAGTGTGTACCCACGTAGTGTTGTGTATAGGCTAGCAACAGTAATAGTGTGTACCCAGGTAGAGTTGTGCATTATCCCGATGGTGTTCGTTCAATAAAAGAAGTGCCTCCAAGTATTACTGCCTACGAGTTAGTCTCTACAAATGTATACGAATAAAACTAAACAATTTTTGGTTATTTTACCAGGTAAAGCCCATTAAGCTGTTAACTTATTTCTCAGAAGCAATCCTGGCCACAAATAATAGCTCAAGAAAGTGGCTTATCATGTGGAAATGTAGAGGAGCGAAATCGTCCAAATTGATGTTTCTAAAATGTGATTTAGATAGATTTAACACAACAAAATATAGCTTTGGTTTAATTGAGAACCATTAAAAATAACTAATTTGAGGAATGGGCGAAAACCCCTTCCAGCAATGTCTCGTCCACCAAGCATCCCTTAACCAGTTTAATGCCATTAACCCCTTGCCTGTGTTGCCCCAATTCACGCCTTCTCGAGCACGCTGTTAATGGCTAATATCTCTGAGACAACTAGAGATAACAATTGGACTGTGACACGGGGTGTGGTGGGGAAAAAAATCCCTCCACAATTTAAATTTGTACTTTATTATACCTTTTTTTGGCCATTGAGTGCAACAACCCACGAAGTGATTTGATACCAAGATGTTCCTAGCATCATAAAGAAACCTCCACCCCACAACTTACGTGCGGAACGTGCACGAATAAACTCGACAAGCCCGGTAGTGCCACACATGACCTAACTAGAAGTGTAAATGTGCAGCCCTGAAGTGGCTTGCTTGCGGCACTGCTGGTAGAAGGGTCTCCTCTGGAGAGAGCTCTGGATAAGTCACCCCTTTTGGAGTTTTTGGCCTACTCTTTTCCACGCCGGCTGTTTTTCTTGTCTTCTTTCGTATGGCATTGTGAAACGCGACAGTTTTTATTTTTTTCTCAATGATCTTCATAAATAAAATGCTGCAAAGGTTCCTCATCCCGTGCAATGATGTGGGGTTGACGCAGTGCGGATTTCAGCGATACCGCCAGGCTTTTCATGAGTGGAGCATTAATCGTTGATGTGCTCGATGGTTTAGACTTCACAGTCGCAGTTGGGTGATTCTCTGATGTTCCATTCATGGAACGTGTACAGCTCATCTGCCGTGTTGTGTTCCAGCGCAGTTCAGCGTAGTCCATAGTCGTCGCGGAAGAGAGAATCCCGGTACTTCCACCGTCGGATCGTGAATGATGTTTTTTGTTTGTTTTCCACGTCCATAGCCGCCCATGATTCAGACCACCGAGGTGGCGGTGTCTTTATTTTCGGCTGCTAGAACGGAGGCGCGCATCCAGAACGGTTTCCTCGATTTTAGCCTTGGGCGTGGGGGTTCATTTAGATCTTGATGGAGCGGCAGAGTGAAGTTTTTCATTATCTTATTGTAATCCTCCCCCATCACACTCTCATCAATATACACTGACCTGCTTGGTGTAGTGGGGTTAAATAATCCTCTTAGCTCACAAAGCGTTGGGAGGCCTTCATCCAGCAGTGGATTGACAAATCTGACTGCGCATTTCGCATAGTTTCCATGTTTACAAAGCTTTTCGAATCATTTCAATTTAACCAACGTGTACAGACTCATGGGGTTGAATTATGATATGAAAACACACTAGAAAGGGCTTTAAACTAAATTCCTATATTAAATGTAATATTATTTTTTGTCTGGTATTATTACTTATTAATCACATTTATGAGCCATGTATTTATGATTTACAATTAGCTTATTTTAGGTTAGATCGTGTAGGTACAATGTCAGTTTAAAAAAGAATACTTTTTATTGGTTGTGAAAGCATACGTAATAAAATAATTTATTACGCTATCTTGTTACAAATGTGGAAGTTTTTCAAACGTAGATAAAATTAAATAGCACTGCATTTGTAAATTCAGACGAGGGAGCTATCAAGATTTTTTTTTATTGGAATAGTTTTTGTTCACAGAGGTGACGATTTTACAGGTTTTGTGACATTGTTATCGTAAAGTTTATTTCTTCCAAGTTGTGATTTTATCAATAGATTACTTTATCTCTTTCTTATCTCACGCGTGACGAATGTAATGTTTTTAATACCCCTGTTCTAGTCGGTGACTTTGAGACTAAAAGAAGAGATGATTTGTACTTTGCACGTGGGCCCAGAGTGTCAGGGGGCCAAGATGTGACCAAAAATAATTTTCTTGGAAGGAGGCGACATTTTTTTAAAAATAAAAGTTCATGGATACAAATTCTCATTTTAGGCACGCTTGTATTTGTATCTAAAATCATCTGCTTATTTTCAGAATAGACAACTTGGCAGTGTTAAATTTTCGACTCGGCAGAAGCAGATTTTCACACCACATTCTGCAATTAGGAAACATGCTGGATGGGCAATAGCCGTGGTACGGTGGTACAGAAGCACGCGGCGCGATCGACCGAGCCACCCCAGTTAGATTTCTGGTCATGTCTAAAATCAGTGGCATCTTACGTCAGAACCATTCCTGAACCTCCCTTCCACTTCACCTACCCACACTGACCAGGGTGATGAAGCAGAGAAACCCATGATCGACATGACCTTCGTAGGTGCATTAAGACTGGATTTTTTGTTTAACAAGGCAATTTACAGTATTGCAGAGACCTTGATATGTGTGTATGATGTTTGTTTGATTCACAGAGAGTCTGAGGATCAAACTCCTCCATAATTAGTCAACTTTCCCTCTGATAAAAAAAAGTTGCAACTTTTAAACGTATTGACGCTCAAATAACCCAACTACAGTCCATCCTAAAATGTTGTCAAAATTATTTCTCCAGTTTGACGAGGTTTGATTCTTTAGATGCAGACAATGTAGCTAAATAGATTAAAAAGCGAATTACCGGAAAAATAGAAACTGTGGCCTACAGCCCGTGACTTTATATCATAAGGCACACAGTCACTTAAGGCCTACCAATTTAATCTTAACCCAACTCTTCTCTTTCAGCTGTCTTACTGTAAAGATATGATCACGACAACCTCTCCCGATATAAATCCACACTGAATGTCCCTTAACAGGTTTTTTTATGTGATTCGTTATCCTATTGAGCAATATTTTGGCAAATGCCTTAACTGAAATGCCAGATCAGACTTATTCCACTGCACTTCTTCCAATCCTCATTCCTATGTAGTAGTAATCATTATTGCCATCGGTCATAACATATATCAATTAATCATATTAACATTTTCAAAACGCACGATGAATACGTTTTAAAAACATGGCAAGGGATAATTTTGATTTGCAGATGAAGCTCAGATTGTGGTGGATACTAATAAGCAACAATATCCAAGTGACGTACTATATGCACTGTAGCGTGGGTAGAGCGACACCTGGTGGATAAAGTGTCCACTACAAAAGTTACAACTGCACCAAGGCCCGTTCGTTGGCTTCAATCACTTTTCATCAGTCGAAAAGTAAAATTTTATTATCGCGTCATTCATTAAAACAGCATCCCATAACGCTCTACACGAATTACATATGAGGATCAAATCCCATATACAGCCACTACCAAGCGAATGAAAACCTTACTACCAAGGGAAAAAAAAATCATAAATGAATAAACAAACACTGTAAAGAAATGGCACCAAAACGAAAAAAAGCACTAACAACGCAAAAGTTATCGCAGCAGAGAAATGTGTCCATTTGGTCTACACATCCCAGAGCACAATTCCAACTTCTCAACAAAAACGCCAGGAAACCTTCTCAGGAGAGGCGTCGGAGTACCAAAAAGTATTGGTTCAATACTAGTAGAGTACAATTGGGCGTTGGGGGTCACGGGCTTTCCAAAAAGCATACGGGGGTGAGAGAGTAGAATTACATGACAGACAAAAGCAGATAATCATTTTACCCATTTTGTTTTAAAGTGTGTTTAGCTCTACATTTCTATGCACTATTACACTATACACTACTATAAACTACACTTCTATCCACAGACTCTAGCTATACACTACACTATACACTACTATACACCACTATACACTATACGTTGACCGTGTCATGCCCCCCACCTCTAAGTTTTTAGACTGCACCCCAATTTGATTTTGAGGCACAGTTAATAGGAAAAGCCGATTCGAGTGTCGGGGGGGGGGGGGGGATAAAAATAGTTCCTTATGTGATTTTTTGCAAAATATAAATTCCAACTGTGTTGCTGGCAATGTAATATGACCTTCGTGAAAGTTTCTTATGCCCATAATCAACAGCATCTATGGGATACGCAGGGTAGCATGTGAGTGTTGCTTCTCTATGGAAATTGGTATACTTCATAAGAACTGTTACATTTTGTCCGTACTCGAACAATGATAAGTACAAGTTTACAGACATGTTTTTTTTTATCAGTGGTCAATCATAAACATGGGCCACTGTTGGACGAAAGTTTCCCTAATCCGCTGCCATATCTCACGATCCTGTGATGCAACAATCCACCCAGCACCACCAAGTGCCGGATTATCCGAGGAGCAAAAGTAGCTACACATGCTCCGGGCCCCGCACTTTCAAGGGCTTTCAAGCTGTCAATTCCGGTTGAGTGATTCCGCACTTGCTCTATTACCATAGTACTATACTGCCTTCCATTTTTATGATCAACCGGCTGTATAGCAAATGAAAAAATACAATTACTTTACTATGCAAGTTCAACATTGTGTTTTAATATTAATGTTTTTAAAAAAAAAATTAGGGTCCCTTTATAACATTTGCCGCAGGCTCCGCACTAGCTTAAGCCAGCACTGGGGACCTACACATCAGCTGCTTTCATCGCTCCATCTCCACGGTAGATGTCCGCTATCCCACTTGCGAAATCCTTATTTATCTGACGCTAGCCGGGCAAGATTTCACACGCTCTTCAGGTGGTGGCGCAATCTGGCCCCGGCACAACCGCTGACGTTATCAACGACCAGCGTCGCGGAGTTGATGCCGAAGATTTTCCAAAAAACCGTGGAGAGAGTTGGGCATCAGGCAGGAACGTACCACGGGCATACCATCCTCACGCTCACGGGGTAGTTGAGCGTGCGAACCGGACGCTAGCGGGTAAAAACTGAGAATAAGTAATATTTAAAAAAAAACTTATTTTTAAAACACGCTTTTATGAAATGTACTAGTAATGGCAGAATTCCACGACTCCAGGAACTGGCCCCGAAGCTTGCCATAACGTAAGCGACATTGGGGATTTACAGCCAACGTCAGTTTACCGTGGACAATTAGACCCAAGCCGAAACATAACATATGAAAAATATTGTTTAAAAAAAAAAATATTTTTTATGATTGAATATAGTATTGTCATCAGTATGACATAAGTATACAAAGTTTGCAGTCGATATCACATTGGGAAGTGGGTTAAAATTGAGTTACAAGATTTGAGGATACAACAACGACAACAACAGGCAGAGTGAGTTAATTCTAGATTGGAAGTTTTCGTGACTGCAATGATCCATACTCTTTGGTTCTTTCGGTAAAGTCACGTAGGTAAAAATAAAAAAAAATAAAGTTAATCAAATCACGACGTTTCGGAGGCAACACAAGCATAAGCATATTTTTGCTGTGCTAGTTACACCTAATGACGGAAGCGTGTAAAAATGGTAGCGACGTAAACATGGTAACAGGACTGGGACGACCACTTCTCCCCTATGTCATGTCCATCTACCACACGTGTATGTTAGTGTTAGAGACGTCTGTAAGAGTTCTTCCTAACGCCTGTGGTCAGTGTGACCAGACAGAAGCGAGATGCTTCGCCGTGCCACTGGCTCATTGTGTAAAAACGAGCGCCGCTGGATGCGATGGTTTTCTTGTAGAAAAGGGGAAACTTCAGTTCAATAATATCATTTTTTTTATATATAGCGTCATTCATGCAATTGCATCCCACAACGCTGCACATCAATTATCCAATTTCGGACACAGATAATACAAAAAAACTCCACTACTTAGCAAAAATATAACATTTTTAATACATAACGATAAAAATACACGTAAGAAAAGAAATTGAAATAAATAAATCCGTTTGGTGCAATACCGTCACCTGATGGCCGAGCAGTTTTATAGCAGCGGTGGCTAGGAGATGTTAACTCCCTCGCCTGGTATGCAGAGGGTCGTGGGTTCAATCCCGACCTGACGCCTGCTGCTGTATATTTGGAGTTTGCGTGTCTCTCTCTCTCTCTTCTCCCCGTGGTCTCGTGGATTTTTCTCCAAGTCCTCGGGGTTTTCTCTCCACATTTAGAATCAAAGTGCGTTTAGTGATTTTAGCTGCTATCAATGTCCAAGTGATGAAAAGCCACTTCGTTGAGCTATAATCTGTGGCCAGGTCGCTTCTGAAAAATAGCTACATAGCTCACTGGGCCTTACCTGGTAAAATAAAAATTGTCGTGAGAATTTTATTGTTTTATATTTTTATTATGTTATTGTTTCCTTCTACGTGACTTTACCGAAAGAACCAAGAATATGAATCCCTACAGTCACGAAAGTTTAAAATAAAAAATGTATAAGAGTTGTTTATAGAAACTTAAGTTTAAATTTCGAAGTTTGTTGCAAAAGCGCCACGCAGTCGCCTAGATTATTTGGCTTCTGTAAATTTACACGTCAGCCACAAAGTTGAGCTGGCATTTGTAGGCCAGGTCGCTTCTGAAAAAGAGCTACAGTATATAGATAGCTCAGTGGGCCTTACCTGGTAAAATTAAAATAGTTTAAGAGTTTAGTTTATAGAAACGTCAGTTTGGTGGTCTAAAAGCACCACCTCGTGGCCTAGATGGGAAGTGGCATAATTGTTTACATTTCCTCCACGGAACTTCGCACGACTGTCTTGTTTTTGTTATTTTTTGTTGTTGTAACGTTCTTTCAGTTTCCGTTTAATTTATTTGGTATAGCCCTGTGAGCCATTCGGCTCTTGAATATGGTGCAACCGCAACAAACAAGAAGATGAACAAGAAACATCTTAGAGTGACTACGCGCAAATAGAAAAATCCAGGAAAGAACAGCAAAGTCTTCCAGAAAAAGCACCGTATATCAACGTTGTGTGCAAAAATCCCAGTGGGATGCAAGTCAAAAAATAACAACCATGAGACAATTTAGATTAAGGTTATCAGTCTAACTCTGTACTACAACAAATATGGCTAAACCAAAAAACTTTTCTAAATCACCAAAATAAAGCTATAAAAGCAATGTAACAGTGATCATAGGAACTGTGATTGAAATTTTACAATAAACGATATACATAACATGTACTACCAAACTTTGCAGCCATAGCTGGCTGCATGAGTCACTCCATAACATAACAGCAAGAGTATCAGTAGGAGTATCAAAATTTTTCGCCCCTACTGGACATCAGTGAAAAAGAGCTTTATAGCTCATCGGATTCCTCCGGTATAAATAAATATTCAGATTCTGGTTGTGGAGACACTGAGAGGGAGAATTCCCCAGCGTTGTGGAGCGGCGATGCAAGCTCATCCGGCAAGGGGCCAAGCCACGACATTAGAATCAGAATTTTTATTTAATACGGGAGTAATCCGATGAGCCATGAAGCTCTTTTTCACAGATGTCCAGAAGGATGCGGGGGGGGGGGTCACAGAACGTTACAACAAACGATACAAAAACGCGATAGGAGCGCATAGCAAAGGCAAACACATCACTTGTTTTTTTTTTAATCTTTCCAGATAAAGCCCCACTGAGCTGTTCACTTATTTTTTCGAAGTGGCCTGGCCACAAATGATAGCTCAACTCTGTGGCTTCTTATCACGTGGACATTTTTATGGCAGCAAAATAATAACGGCACGGCTGCCGTGTCACTGGGGGCGCTCAACGCAGCAGGGACCAAGGATGCAACCCCCCAAGGAAATGGTGAGGTTCTGCTGTGAGTGTTAATCCCGTGACCATCATCACCACCACCACCACCGTTGCCATTATCACAAATTCACATGTAAATATGTATAGCGATCAAGTGAATGGACAAACAACGAAATAGTGCGCATTTAAAGAAACGTCAGACTTAGTGAGATTGCCATTTGCACAAATTCACGTGTAAATATGTACAGCGATCAAATGAATGGACAAACAACGAAATGGGTGGCATTTAAAGAAACGTCAGACTTGGTGAGATTTTTTTTGCTCCCCTTGTAATTTTTTTTTATATCACCACAATTCCATTGCCACCATTAATTTAATTCCAGTATACAGTAACTTTATCGCAGCCTCTGGGCTACAGTACTATCATGTAATTAAGTGTAAAGGTGCAGCCGATGTTTTATTTCGCAACTTTTGGAGGCAATGAAGCTTTCCACTCACGATGGGCAGGCTCCAGAGGCCACTCTAAGATAGAGATAATATCGAGAATTTTGTAACCATTAATCTTATCCGCACATACAACTACACCGCGCGTTTATGGCAGAGACACCAGCAACTGGACACCAAAACAAATATAGCACGAATTACACACATATATAAAAAAAACCGAAAATCAATGAGATGGGAACTATTTTGCCCGACTCATCACCACCCCCCCCCCCCAATTCGTTAATATATTCAGTGGGTGGTGGTGGGTGGGGGGTGGTGGGGGGTGGTGGTGGGTGGGGGGTGGTGGTGGGTGGGTGGTGGTGGTGGGTGGGGGGTGGTGGTGGTGGGTGGGGGGTGGTGGTGGTGGGTGGGGGGTGGTGGTGGTGGGTGGGGGGTGGTGGTGGTGGGTGGGGGGTGGTGGTGGTGGGTGGTGGTGGTGGGTGGGGGGTGGTGGTGGGGGGTGGGGGGTGGTGGTGGGGGGTGGGGGGTGGTGGTGGGGGGTGGGGGGTGGTGGTGGGGGGTGGGGGGTGGTGGTGGGGGGTGGGGGGTGGTGGTGGTGGGTGGGGGGTGGTGGTGGTGGGTGGGGGGTGGTGGTGGTGGGTGGGGGGTGGTGGTGGGTGGGGGGTGGTGGTGGGTGGGGGGTGGTGGTGGTGGGAGGTGCCGCTCCGCGTTGGAGGCGGAGCACGCGCGGAAGGCTCCAGTCCGGGGCTCTTCCCGGCTCCCGTGGAGACTGATTCCTGCCACTCCTCGCATCCCCTCGCTCGCTCCCAGTTCGAACCCTGACCCCCTCCCACCACCACCGCCGCAATGCTGCCTGCAGGTTCCACCAAGTTCCAGGCTCCCTCTGCAATGAAGCCAGTGAGAGGTCGAGGCGGCTTGCCGGCCGCGCTGTCGTCGGGGCCCAGGTCCCGCGTCTTCGCCGCCGCCGCCCCTGCAGGCGGACAGAAGCTCACGCACCCGGGCAAAGCGATCCTGGCCGGTACGGGGACCCCCCCCCCCCCACACACACCCCCTACACTACCCCCCCACACACACCCTACACTACCCCCCCCCCCCAAATAAAACCACTCCTTGCCGGTACACACGGCTCGCTCGCACTGGCAACACTCGCATCGGTGCACCTAACACTCCACGTGGTACTGCTCACACTCGGCACTGCTCACACACACACATCACACACACACATTACACACTCACTCACATCACACACTCACATCACACACTCACATCACACACTCACATCACACACTCACTCACATCACACACTCACTCACATCACACACTCACACACATCACACACTCACACACATCACACACTCACACACATCACACACTCACTCACATCACACACTCACTCACATCACACACTCCCACACTCACATCACACACATCACACACTCACATCAACAACCGCCATTCGCCACTAAGTGGCGGTGACGTCACCACGACGCTTGTGCCAGGCCATGTGCACCTTGAGGCCACGTGAAGTGTCGAACGCCCGCTGACAGGAGGTCACGGGGCAGACCCAGGTGCCACGGGTCGACTGACTGAGATGACTGCCTGATGCACCACCTGTGCCCCCTACTGTGCCAACCTGCTGTGCTTTAGCACCCGGCGCTCCGCTCGTTGTTGTGAGCGTCGCTCCTCCGCCCTCCGTTGTTGTTGGAGGGCGACTGCCTCCAACTGCCCAGTAGCATCCTTCACGAGCCTCCTCCACAGAGGCCGATCTTGACACCGCTGGTACCAGTCATCGGCAAGTCCACTCAGCTCCACGTCCTCCTGTACCACATCACTCCATCTCTTCTCTAGCCCGTGCCGCGACAGCTTAGCCCCCTCAATCCGGCCGAACAAAAGCTGTTTCGGCATGCGGTGGCTGGGCATGCAGGCTACATGACCCAGCCATCGCAGCCTTGCCCGCCGGAGGAGCTCACCGATGGGACCTTGCCCAGATCTTTCAAGGATTTGTGAGCTCCTCACATAATCCAGTCTGGTTAAACCCAGGATGGATCGTAGGCAGGCCAGCCTAAATGTTTCTAACCGGCGAAGATGTTCCATTAGGGGGGTCCACGTTTCGCAAGCGTAGAGAAGGGAGGGAATGACCGTGGCCGAGAAGACCTGAAGCTTAGTGCGGAGCGACAGACCAGGTAGCTTCCACACAGCGTTACGCAACCGATGAAAATATATTGCCGGTCGACTGATTCGGAGTGAGACCTCTGCTGTTAAACTGGAGCCAGTCATAAGCACACTGCCCAGGTATGGGAAACTCTCCACTCTCTCCACAACTGCCCCATCACCGATTGGGAGTTGTGGGGGTGGAGTGTCCGATGGTACAAAATACCCAGGCAGGTGCTTAGTTTTGGTGGGGCTGATGGTAAGGCCCCACCTCTTAGTGGCACGCTCCAGTCTCAGCAGCAGCGCCTCCAACTCCTCCTCTGAATGTGTAGCTATTACCAAATCATCGGCATACATAACGTGGTTGAGCAATAGGGAGCCATCCCTTGACCGCACCCAGGCATCGATCAGCCTCCCATTATATCTGTACCAAATGGAGATTCCCCCGGTACAGCTATTGAAGGCTTCACGAACTACGTGGTCAAAATAGATGTTAAATAATGTGGGAGCCAGAGGCCATCCCTGTCGCACCCCAAGGTGTACAGGGGAATGGCTCTGACTCGCACACACTCTCACATTCACATCACACTTGATAGACTTACTGCTGACGCACTCACGTTCTTCCGGATGCTGTCACGCTCCGAGTGGTAGGCAACAACGTTCACACTCCCCGGCGCTTCCGCACAACATGACTGTCGCCAAACACTCCCCCTGTGTAACACTCCTACCCGGTGCACTCATTCACCCTTCTTCCCATCACTTCGTCACACTGTCTAGTAGTAGTGCTACTGTCACACTGCTCACACTTAACGCTACGTTGCCGTACTGTAAATCTCATATCGGTTACATTCGTGTTGGGTGCTGTCCGCACTTCTGATGCACTCACACGACCACACAGTTTGTTCCAGCTCTGTTAAAAGTCAGGGGCGAGATGTTAAATGCCTTGCCTGGTATGCAGGAGGTCGTGGGTTTGACCCTGACCCCTTGCATATTTGGAGTTTGCGTGTCTCTCTCTCCCCGTGGTCGCGTGGATTTTTGCTCGGGGTCTACCGCTTTTTTCCTTGCTCCCCTCCGCACATTTAGAAACGTGCGTTTCGAGTATTTGGCCGCAAAACATTTCCACACGATACGCCAGTAAGTTGTGGCCAGGGGTCGCTTCGGCAA
This sequence comes from Petromyzon marinus, assembly GCF_048934315.1. Taxonomy (NCBI): domain Eukaryota; kingdom Metazoa; phylum Chordata; class Hyperoartia; order Petromyzontiformes; family Petromyzontidae; genus Petromyzon; species Petromyzon marinus. The sequence goes on along the minus strand of NC_133704.1, from coordinate 6,498,365 downwards.
ACTAGTAGCTACATCGCTCTAAATATAGTTAATAGTTCTGTTGCAGCCTTACGCATTCACTGGTGGTGTCCCCTCATCCACTTCACGTGCTCTCATGCTGCATGTGATGCCCACCACCACTCATAATCGTCTTAACAGAGTTAATTCAGGGTCATTAATACTCTTTGGTTCTATTGGGTAAAGTCACGTAGGTGAAAATATTGTTATTTTATTTTCACCTACGTGACTTTACCCAATAGAACCAAAGAGTATGGATCCTAGCAGTCACGAAAGCTTTAAATCCAGGGTCATTAAGTTGGTCTGTTTCCCACATTGGAGGAGCTTCTGGAGGTGAATAACTGCGTCGACACATAGTCTAGAATACTGAGGTCTCATCCACATGGCACTGTTTACACATCCCTGTTAGAGTGAAATCAACACCCAGGGCATCCGTGGTTGTTGCTCGCTGGTGCTGCGATGTGGCTTTAGTATTGCATTCTAATGCAATTCTATACCTTGTTTTTTTTGTGTGTCTAAGAGTCAAAAGGTGTAAGGCCCTGCAATTGCCTGCTCAGGCCACTGCTGGCGGATGGGTCTCCACTAGATGGAGCTGTAGAAAGCGTCTCTGGAGTGTATTTGGCCTCCTCTTCCCCAATGCCTTTGTTGTGTCCCGCTGTGTCTTATTGCGCACGCTGTGACACATGCTGTGGTGACTATACTCGGAAACATACGCGGAACCCCATTCTGTGTTTTTCTCACAGAACTGCAACATATTTTGTGGGTGGTTCATGAGTCAATTGGCCTTCGTCGCCAATATTATTCGGCAACATTTGTGAACTCTTGACCGGCTTTTGACCTTGATGCGTCCGATTTAGCAGAGCGAGGCTTGTCACACATGGCACTGGATTAATTGTGCACACCGCAGTGTATTCAGTATATGAAATACGTAATTTGGCAAATATTACACATTGAAGGGTGTGGGGGGAGCTTCGTGGTTAAAAGCAACACTTCCTGCAAGTGAAGTGTCTAGTCCAATATAGTGAAATTTGGCAAATATTTTTCAGCGTCTTACAGACTCTGTCTGTGCATCAGAAAAACAATGAAGAGCGGGAACGCACCTCACCGGCTAACGTGCAGACAAACCTTACTACCTGTCGCAGCAACACGTGGTAAAGGGGCCGTCCATAAATGACGTCACGCACCTAGGGGGGGGGGAGGTCAGACATTTGTGACGATGTGTGACGTGGGGTGGGTGGGGGGGGGGGTTTGAGAAATGTGACGTCACATCAAAATGCGCAACTTTAAATAAATATAGAATTGTTATAACAACACTAATTGTTATAACAACACTCCTACAACATCAGAGTGCAGCGCCACATTAAATACGCACTACAATGACAATAATTTAAAGCGATTTGAAGCATGTTTTATATATTTTTTGGGGGGGGGCAGAGCTTTGTGACGTCATATTCGAGGTGGGGGGGGGGGCTGACTTTTGTGTGACGCCGTGTGACTAGGGGGAGGGGTAAAAAAAATCGTCCAAAATCGCGTGACGTCATTTATGGACGTCCCCTAAACCGTGGCGCGACTCCATGCGTGGCCAAATGGCCTAATGGAAACTCCGTTTCCACTCCGCTCTCCAGTGCGTTATTAAACAAACACAATAATCTTTGCACAACTTCTCACGTACGACCGTCACAAATCCTTCCCGACAAAGTTCACCGCTCGCGCGGCGTTCGTGCAACGCTACAGATGTCTTTTTTTTTCTGCAGATGTTCACGCGTTATAACAATTTAACCTGCCTATCTGCTGCATCCTCCCAATGAGTCGGTTGCGTGTGACGCTGTATTCTACTTTACATGTTTTGTGTTCTCACCTGTGTACCCTCTTGCGAAATAGGCACATTGCCTCAATGGGTTCAACTTGTCTAAAATAAAGGACATTTGGCAATGCATGTGTGCGTGTGGACTTAAATGCGTGCCGTGATTTCCCTTTGCGTAAAAATCTATATATTGCTGCGCTATAAAGTGCATTTGCCGCACATTCATCATCATTCACGTATTTGCAGACATGGCATTGTTCAGTGTGCAATATTGGTCAACAAGTTGTAGCTGTGTGCCAACTAAGAACAGCTGTCAAGGGTACACGAGGGCAGGGAGGCGTAGTGTGGAGGTGTGTGCTCTAAATTAGCACCAAATGGACAGTGGAACCTTGGTTGAAGGACTTCCAAAACGGTCATTACAATTGCGTGCCACACACGTGCTTCTGAATCAGACTCGTCAACATTCTCATCATCATCATCGGCCACGATCTACTGCTGGATGAAGACCTCGCAAAGCCGGTCATTATGCGTGGCACGCTCAAAGCCCACTTTTAACTTGTATTTGCAAACAAAAAGAAAAAAAAAGAGGACTCGCACGAAAGGGATGTGTGAACTCATCATGATCACCAGTCACGATCGAACCACTGCCGGATGAAGGTCTCCCCAAGCTGACCCATGGTCCCTTCGAGGGATTTGTCCGACCCAAACCAATTCACTTTTGTCACGTATATATGCTCATAAAACTCAAGCGATTGCTCGCCACAGGAATGTTTTTTTTTCCTGTGTATGAGAAGCGATGCTTTTATGCATGTATTGCATGACACTGCACTTTTTCCTGGGCTCAAAAATAACATTGAACGAGTTATCAAACCAGTTGCGCAGCACTTGTACAGTTGACTAGTTGAGCACAAAAGGCCCTCTCTGCCTTTGTCAAATACAAAATGTGTAGGCGTTGGCAGTGGTTAAAGGGAGATGATTTCAAAATTTACCATAAATAACTTAAGCATCCAGTAGAATTTGCATAATTGTAACGGTACATGTAGTACGTAGAGCGTCCTTGAGGGTTTGCTAAATTTTATTTCCATTTAAAATATTGAAAATGTTTTAACTGCATGTTTAATGCATTGCATTACCTTTATGGACATTGCATCACAGCGTAGTATTACCATTACAGTCACAACAGTTTAAATATACATGCGTATAACGTCATTGAGACATGTTGTGCAAACGCTAATATCCATAAATATCCTATCGTAATTAAATTATTTGATGGCATTGCGTTAATAGTACGCTATAATTACAACAGTACACACACAAGCCATGGATTTAACGAGGCCGCTTATCTAACCGATAATTCCTATTGTGCATCACAATTTCGTGCCTTGCGTCATCAAATTAACTTAAAAGCTGCCGGGTCTGCCGTTGGATGACCACTTATGCTGATGAATAATGATTTGGCTAAAACTCTGTTATGGGGGTGCCATGCATGTGGCAGGATGACTTGTGGTGTGCGGGGAGTGGTAGCGCAGGGGTTAGCGCACCCCGATCACGGTTTAAAAGCAGTGACGCTTATCGGAACCGGTCCTGGGCCTCCCCTAGGTCGACTCAGCCTCAAATGAACACCTGGTGCGGTGTCTCAACATCGCCACTGGGGAGACAAAGGCGGCCGTGCGTGGTTTATGGCCACCCACCCACCACCCCGCTTCGTGCCTCGTTCCGGCCTTCATAGCTTGCTACTCGTTCACAGCACTTGCCCCCCCCCCAACAGTCTAAAGGCTACACGGGGCGTCTGTCTTTGTGTGGTGGTGGTGGGGGTGGTGTGGGTGTGGCTGTGGTCGGCATGGGTCTGGTGGTGCGTGGGTGCCTGCGGCTCGGTGGTGCGACGCGATTGGCTGCGCGCGTGGGCACGAGCTCGCCTCGCCTCACTCTCTCCGCCAATGAGAACCGCGCCCCATTGTGTAAACATGAGGTGGGACCATTCTGTGCTGTCACGTGCTCTGCATAATGACGATGCGGAGAGAGAGAGAGATGTACATACGGCACATGTGCCAATTACACACAGACTGTTCGTGTGCCAATTACACACAGACTGTTCGTGTGCCAAGTTAATGAGGTTAATCTGGAAAAATGCCGAACGTTACACGTATATCGGGGTCCCCATTGGTGTATAGCAGGGGCGGGAAACTTTTTTTTCTGCCAAGGGCCATTTGGGATCTTTACAACATCATTCGCGGGCCATACAAAAGTATCAACTTAAAAATTTGCCCTGTTATATTTGCTCAAACATTTCATTAACTCGCCCCTAATGCGATGGCTGGAACTGCTTCTCTTTGGCGAGGCGTGGTGATGATGTTAGCCGGTATTGACGATGTTGTTACTACTCGCAACTGCTTTTCCAGGTTTGCTCCCTAGATTTATTGAATTTCGAGTCCCGCCTGCGGTTGCCTTGACAGGGCCAGAAACCAAATTATTTTGCGGGCCTTATACGGCCCGCGGGCCGGACGTTCCCCACCCCTGGCACTGTATAAGGGTAGTCTTTCAACTATTATTCACGCACGCTAACTGGGGCTCTAGCCCTGGTATATAAAGAAGGGCCATTTTTTTTGTACTAAACAATGGCCATTTCGCATTGTTTTCCATCTAGAGCGGTGTTGGGGTTTTGTTATTTATGCTTATGCGCCACTGCCTTCGTATTGTCAACTATGTTTTGGTTCAATACGGTATGTTTGTGTGTTCATTGTATGTTAACTAGGAGCTGTGGCGTAGTGGTTATCATGCTGCTTTATAGACTCGGTGAACCAAGTTCGATTCCCACTCACGGCCAACATCAGTGACGAAAACTTGACCAGTTCTTGGCCTCCCCTAGGTCGACTCTGTCTTAAACATGTACCTCGTGCGATGTGTAATCATCGGCACTTGGGAGACATGTTGACTTTGGGAGACATGCGATTTGGCCTGCAGTGTGCCAGCCTTTAATAGGCGCTCACTAACAACAGCACTTCACCCAAAAGCCTGTTAAAAGCTCTATGGGGAATCTTTTGTTTTCCCATTGTGATGGATGCATGTTCCTTTGTGTGTCGTGTACCGTATTTGTGCATGCGCTGTACATACTGCATAAGCATACATGTCGATTTCATATTTATATGGGATTGCTACAGCATTTTTTTTATAGCCCTTTGTTAGTCCACTGCTATAATAAGCCTTCCCACACTGTCAGTTATGGGGGTTGTTGTTTGACCATACGTCACTACTTTGCTTAGTATTGGTTGGTAAGTAGGGCGTGACAAATATACGAAATGATGAATACAAGGAAATGTTTATACTGGTAGGAACGAAGTTGTAAACTGAGTGTACCAGCCTGCAATAGATTAATGTGTCCGTCCGTCCGTCCCCTTTCAATACTTTAACGAAGTGAAATCTCGTGCTGTTGGGTGTAAAATCAGCAATAGACAGCGCAGAGACTTGATATGTCTTATTGCACCCAACATTTGGAAGTCACGTAACAGGAATGCATAACAATGTCATAAAATTGCGCAAAATTCCAATGTTCCTACCAGCCCACCCTGCAGGGACCTGTTATTTACTACTTGACTCATTGGTTTTAAATAAAATCCAACCTTGCATGTTATTTTTCTTGCATTTACCACGAAATACTGTCAACGGAAATCTAGGTGATATTTTAACAATAATATTACACGGGGGGTACGTTTCCTACGATGGGGCCGCTATTTTGCGTTACCCTTTTAAAATGCATCATGTTGATTTGGGAAGCCCAAAAAAAAAAAACGACTTGTGTAGGCTTTTAGAAAATGAAAAGGCCGCTTTTATTGCCACCGCCAGCCCACCAGGATTGCATTGCCTGTGCTTGTGGAAATAATGTAAATGCCACGGCAGTGATTGACAGCGTTGACCACGTTTGTTCCCTCGACCTTTAGCCGGACTGACACCGCAGCCTGGGTTTTTTTTCTGACAGTTGCCCTGACGTGTTGTCGGCTTTCACAGACACACAGCCCCCCCCCCCCCCTAAATGTTTCCTCTCCACCCTGTGATATAAATCAGACTGCCGATTTTATGCCAAATTGACTGCCGATGTTTTATAGGTAATCCATTCGTCCGGAGAGCAAGTGCTCACGCCATATCAATTTTAATTATTTCATGTTGATGACTATGAAAGGTTGGCTTGATATGAATTGCATCAGCGCACTGGGTACGAAATGAAATTTTGTTTTTTTGTTGTTGTTGTTGCTGCAGGTGGGATCGCCGGAGGAATTGAAATCTGCATCACATTTCCGACCGAATACGTGAAAACGCAGCTGCAGCTCGACGAAAAAGCAAACCCGCCACGCTACAAAGGCATTGGTGATTGCGCACTTTAAGATAATCTTGTCTTCGGGTACTGCGCAAAAGCCGTTTGAAATTGAATTACAAAAATGGTAGTGGTGGGCACTGGCCCATTTGGGGAAAAAAAGCCACACGTCACATTAATAATTTTATTAAAAGTGATTTGTTGCTCAAATGAGCAATGAGGTGATGCTCATCTCCTGTTTAAAGCCTTTAGCCAGTGGTGTAAATTTCACATTCCTATCACGGGGATGGTTATATCCAAAGGACAGCCATTGTTGACTTCCCCATAAAGTGGTGTCAAAGTTTATGAACTCTAGAGGGATGCTGAGCAGAGTCAATCCAAACGACGATTTGAACTTGCTTACGCCTCATTGTGGACTGCTCGCTCGACCACGAGGCTACTTGCTCTGATATAGTGCCGCCTTATCATTACCACTTCTGGCTAATGGAAATATATAGATAGTAGGCTTACATTCCATGCAACGGCCCTTTAGAGAAGAGAGTAAGATCATTGCCCGAAATGTCAGCCTACGACACATGTAGCCTGAATGATGAATGTTTTGACCGTATTTTGAATTATCCCAATATTGAGTTATTTTGTTGACTATCAGAGTTTTAGTTGTATTTACATAGCACCTCAATGTTTCAGTCACGTGTTGTTTCGTCTGTTAATTATGCTTACCGAGGAATTTGTGTTCCCATTTTAGGCGATTGCGTTTCTCAGACAGTGCGGGATCATGGGATCAAAGGCCTCTACCGCGGCCTCAGCTCGCTGGTCTATGGCTCCATACCCAAGTCTGCAGTCAGGTATGTGAGATGACCACCATCCTCGATTAATCCACTGTTGGATGAAGGCCTCACAAAGCCATCGCCATCACTCATGATCCAGTAATTTAACAATTCAACGGTTGCGAGCCACTAACTCTACCACTGAGCCACCTGGTTGGTTATTCCGAATGCAGAGAAACCTTTTACAACACTAGAATGGGATGATCGCCGATGAACGGGACTGGTTACAGAATAGGAGCCAAATCAAGGAACCCCCAAGAGGACAACCACGACGGAGATGGAGCGACGTGATCAACTCGTGTGCAGGAGTGAGATGAGGTTGTGGATTTGTAAGAATTTTACAGATGCAGACAGTGTGCGGGGGAGGCCTTCCATCCAGCAGTGGATTGTCAAGGGACCGGGCTTGTTGTACATCTGCAGATACTGTATACAAATTGCATGCCGATGTTTACAGCCACTGAGCATAGGGTTGCCGCAGGGGGGGCCGAGCGTCCCCACGACTGAAGGGCTGAGTCTTGTTTATTTAACATTGACCGTGTCGAGCCCTCCCCCAGAGCATTGTGTATTTGTGTATGGCACCCCCTTTAAATAAGGGTTGTGTAATGTTTCCTTCAGCAGAATGGAACAAGTGAGATGGAACATATGAGACTGACGATGCAAAGTAGCAGGCATGTAACGACGCATTAGATTCTTACGCTCCCAATTCATGCATGGAATGTGCGTGTGATAATTGATCATCTACATTTTATGTAAATTATATGCAAATGGGAGTGTTGCATTTATATCAATGGAGAAGAAAATAAAAACTATACAAATGAGACAAAAAAATGAGAAATACAAAAGACACAATTAAACCAAACGCAAAAAAATATCGATTCCATTCATCTTGACGATTCATTGAATCGTTGAGGCGTGGTGTAGTGCTGATGAAATGTAACGTGTGTACAAACTGGGACAGTACGAACAAAAAACTAAACGTAGCCAAAGCTTCAAAAGATTCGTCACCCTAAATTGTGATGGTGTATTGAAGCACATGAATCACTGCATGCCTAAGAGCTATAGTCTTTCTACAGCAGTGTGATTTTGTTTTCTCGGAAGGCCTGGCAGTTTTGTCATGAAAGACATTCATTATTTCTTCTTGCCTGTGGCTTTCGGCCATATACGCATTTCAAAAGTCAAAACAATTAAAGTGGTTTCTCAGAATATATAGATGCAGCTAAACTACAGATTCAATGAAAACGGTTGCTGCGAATTCTTCATTTTAAAGAAATCCTACTCTGCGCTATCTTTTGACTGTATCCTCTGGAAGCCCAGTCGCAGCCCAATGTAATGGAGCAATTGCATTGCACTGTGGCTGCGGCAGCAACGCGTGATAGTCGCTCGGTCACGAGAAACGTGCAATGGGTCCGAGATCCCTCGCCTTCGGAGTGGATAATCAATTTAGCTGATGCTATTCCGCCTCCACATCGCTGCTTGTTCCGGTCTGCGTTGATTTATAAGAGGAGGAAACATTTAGCAATTTACTCGAGCAGGGCATTTAATCATGACATAAAATTTCTGCAAGCTTCAGCTGAAAATAGGCAGGTACATATATATCAAAAAAATTTAAGCTATTTTATTTGACCTTCAACGGATATGTTTTTGTTTGGCATGTTTTTCAAGAAAAGTGTGTATCCTTTTAATAAAGGTCACAGAGAAGGGTCAAACATGAAGGGTAGAATTTTTTAAAAAGAAAATAAGATTAGCTAGCTGCAGAAATGTTTTACATGTGTGGCTGTGTACACAGGATGCCACGGTGGTGAGACGTTAATGACCTCACCTGGTATATAGGGGGCGTGGGTTCGATCTCGACCCTGACGCCTGTATTTTTGGAGTTTGCATGTTCTCCCCGTGGTCGTGAGGATTTTTAATCCGGCTCCTCCGGTTTTTCCCTCCACATTTAGAATCAAACATGCGTTGAAAGTATTTGGCTTGCTCTAAATTTCCACATGATAATCCACTTTGTTGAGCTCTCATATGTGGCCAGGTTGCATCTGAAAAAGAGTTCTATAGCTCAGTGGGCCTTACCTGGTAAAATAAAAAAAAATAGTTTTGTTTTAGAAAGACAAGCGTGTGTGCGGTGGCTCATCCTTGTTCTACTTCTGGTTCTGGAGTAAAAAAAATCAGAATACAAGATGCATGTTTCAATCAAACCATCAAATAAAATGAGTAAACCTGCTATTCGTTACATTCTTATATTGCAAGGCTGTTTCACAGACGAGTATAGTCTGCCACTAGGGGGCGATGTTGCTTTGTAGTTTTACCCAATTTGGTAAGTTGCAGGTAATTTTTAAAATTTGGACCGTGATACCAGCACACATGGCCTACTCTTCTTCGAATAATATCACGGGATTTAAAAAAAATACACACAGTATTAACCGGGGCGGCCGCCACGCTGAACCATGAAACTCTGTTCATGGATATGCAGATGAATGATGGGACCAATCGTGGCTGCACATCGTTTTCCTCCCTTTGGACAGATACGGACTGAATCTTGCATTTAATCTTTGGACAATCACAGACTGAATCTTGCATTGTGTTTGGACAGACACGGACTGAACCTCGCATGGTATCTTTGGTCAGACACGGACTAAATCTTGCAGTGTATCTTTGGGCAGACACGGAATGCGAATCTTGCATTGTGCCTCTCATCGTGTGTCGTCTACATTCTCTCTTTGGTTTCCTCAATACGTTTGGATAGTACATTGGAGCAAGGCTTGTGTGCTCTGGAAACATTTCAGGCGCCTATTTTTGCACTCCCGCAGGTTTGGAATGTTTGAATTCCTTAGCAATCACATGCGGGATGACCAGGGCAAGCTGAACAGCACACGTGGCCTCCTGTGTGGGCTGGGAGCCGGCGTGGCCGAGGCTGTACTGGTCGTGTGCCCCATGGAGACCATCAAGGTATGGGCATGCACTCACGCCGCTGTCCGTTGCCTCTCTTGTAGCTGCTTGTTACAAAACAGCACTCTTCCACAAATAGCCTTTTCATGAGCTACATCCATCACCCCTGTGGCTTGGTTGGCCAACAATAAAGTTTCGTCACAGTTGCAATCACTTGAAATACATTATTGTGATCGTTATTATCATTCAGGATTCTTTGCTGTTGCTGAACAATAGTTGTTGAATTTTTTTCACTGCTCGAAGTGGACGGCACTTAATTTTCGATGTTCTTTCGCTTTTCAGGTGAAGTTCATTCATGATCAGTGCTCTAGTAATCCCCAATACCGTGGCTTTTTCCATGGCGTGCGAGAGATCGTGCGGCAACAGGGTAATGTGTTTTTTTTTAATTGCACTCTTATAATAATTATGATTGGAGCATTTGGTGGTCACGCCATTCTTATAGTATATGGTGATTACGGAAGTGCTGTTTCACAGACGGTGATAGTATGCCAGTCCGGGGGATGGGGGGGGTGGGTGATATTATGATGTGGTTTCATCCAATTTGTTAAATTGGATTATGACTCTGGCACACATGACCTACACTTTTTTTGTCCAATAACGTCACGGATTCTTTGAATGTCTACTGTGAAGCAGGTGACGCATATTTATTTGGGCATCACGGTGGCAAGATTTTAGCTACCTCGCCTGGTATGCAGGAAGTCGTGGGTTTGATCCTGAGCCTGATGCCTGTTGTATATTTGGAGTTTGCATGTGCTCCCCATGGTCGTGTGGATTTTTCTCCGGCTCCTCCGGCTTTTCCCTCGACATTTAGAATAAAACATGCATTTAGAGTATTTGGCTGCTATACATTTGCACGTGATAAGCCACTTCGTTGAGCTATAATCTGTGGACAGGTCGCTTCTGAAAAAGAGCTATACAGCTCAGTGGGCCTTACCTGGCAAAACAAAAAAATAGTTTTGTTTTCATAGTTTATTTGGTTAATACATCCACAGTAATAACCAGGGTGGCCAACAGCTTTGAACCATGAACCCCCGCAACACCAAGTTAAACCCACTACCGCTCGGCCATGTCACAGCGCTTTTGGACTCTATTATAATGAACATGGCGTTAACCGTAATAATTGAAAGTAATAACCTTCACGTTCATTGTACAGCAGTGTATTAAGTCCAAATGTGTTGTTCCAATTCAGGAATAAAGGGGACGTACCAAGGTCTCACTGCCACCGTGCTCAAGCAAGGCTCAAACCAGGCCATTCGATTTTTTGTCATGACGTCACTCAGGAACTGGTATAAAGGTACTGTTTGTATGTTTTGTGTAATATGTTGAGTGCATTTGTTTCTTAAGCAAATTATTTGTAAAAAAAACGTTTTTTTGCTAAATGTACCAACCGCACTATCGGCATCATGACGTTGAAAGAAAAACATTCAGATATCTTGAAAAGCAGTGCATTACCTAATTTTTTTTTAAATAATGCTCCGTGGAAATAGACATTGCAGAACTATTCCTGCGAGCCCTTCAAGGGACCTATTTTATCCACGCGCCAGGGGTGCATCTTGCTGCAGAGAAATTTTCACTGCATGGGCTGTCAAAACTAACATTTAAACATGATTTTTTTTCCAAAGTTCAGTCTAATAAAATTAAGAGCTATATTTAATACGATTGAATGTTTGTGTCTTGTCGTTGGTAACATCACCGAGATCATCAATAGGAGACCATCTGCCAGACCCTTGATATTAATTAGTCGGAAAGGTGAGGCCACTTTTTCCAAGATTCGATGGCTTTAAACGTTGTTCTAGGAGACCAAATGACACGTTTTCAAGTTTTTCTTGGCTCTGAATGATGAATCTGGTTCAGCCATCTCATGAATACGCTGTAGAGAATCGCAACCGAGCGAGAGAGCGACATGACTTATAGTGATCTTCTAGAAGGGATACAATGCAAAAATTTGGCATGAGTCTATGCTGATAGTAACTCGAAAATGTAGGGAATTATCAAAATAGATGTTCTGGAGGTCATGTACTGTTTGAAGAATCCATTTGGAACTGTTGTAGAGCAGTTTATTTCCCTGTGCTAGTTTGTTGTCCTTCCCCACACCTCCAATTAACATGATTAGCTACGTATGGTGCGAAAAAAATTCGACACGCATACATACAGTGAGGGAAAAAAGTATTTGATCCCCTGCTGATTTTGTACGTTTGCCCACTGACAAAGAAATGATCAGTCTATCATTTTAATGGTAGGTTTATTTGAACAGTGAGAGACAGAATAACAACAAAAACATCCAGAAAAACGCATGTCAAAAATGTTATAGATTGATTTGCATTTTAATGAGGGAAATAAGTATTTGACCCTTCTACAAAACATGACTTAGTACTTGGTGGCAAAACCCTTGTTGGCAATCACAGAGGTCAGACGTTTTTTGTAGTTGGTCACCAGGTTTGCACACATTTCAGGAGGGATTTTGTCCCACTCCTCTTTGCAGATCTTCTCCAAGTCATTAAGGTTTCGAGGCTGACGTTTGACAACTCGAACCTTCAGCTCCCTCCACAGATTTTCTATGTGATTAAGGTCTGGAGACTGGCTAGGCCACTCCAGGACCTTAATGTGCTTCTTCTTGAGCCACTCCTTTGTTGCCTTGGCCGTGTGTTTTGGGTCATTGTCATGCTGGAATACCCATCCACGACCCATTTTCAATGCCCTAGCTGAGGGAAGGAGGTTCTCACCCAAGATTTGACGGTACATAGCCCCGTCCATCGTCCCTTTGATGCGGTGAAGTTGTCCTGTCCCCTTAGCAGAAAAACACCCCCAAAGCATAATGTTTCCACCTCCATGTTTGACGGTGGGGATGGTGTTCTTGGGGTCATAGGCAGCATTCCTCCTCCTCCAAACACGGCGAGTTGAGTTGATACCAAAGAGCTCAATTTTGGTCTCATCTGACCACAACACTTTCACTCAGTTGTCCTCTGAATCATTCAGATGTTCATTGGCAAACTTCAGACGGGCATGTATATGTGCTTTCTTGAGCAGGGGGACCTTGCGGGCGCTGCAGGATTTCAGTCCTTCACGGCGTAGTGTGTTACCAATTGTTTTCTTGGTGACTATGGTCCCAGCTGCCGTGAGATCATTGACAAGATCCTCCCATGTAGTTCTGGGCTGATTCCTCACCGTTCTCATGATCATTGCAACTCCACGAGGTGAGATCTTGCATGGAGCCCTAGGCCGAGGGAGATTGACAGTTCTTTTGTGTTTCTTCCATTTGCGAATAATTGCACCAACTGTTGTCACCTTCTCACCAAGCTGCTTGGCAATGGTCTTGTAGCCCATTCCAGCCGTGTGTATGTCTACAATCTTGTCCCTGACATCCTTGGAGAGCTCTTTGGTCTTGGCCATGGTGGAGAGTTTGGAATCTGATTGATTGATTGCTTCTGTGGACAGGTGTCTTTTATACAGGTAACAAGCTGAGATTAGGAGCACTCCCTTTAAGAGTGTGCTCCTAATCTCAGCTCGTTACCTGTATAAAAGACTCCTGGGAGCCAGAAATCTTTCTGATTGAGAGGGGGTCAAATACGTATTTCCCTCATTAATATGCAAATCAATTTATAAAATTTTTGACATGCGTTTTTCTGGATTTTGTTGTTGTTATTCTGTCTCTCACTGTTCAAATAACCCTACCATTAAAATGATAGACTGATCATTTCTTTGTCAGTGGGCAAACGTACAAAATCAGCAGGGGATCAAATACTTTTTTTCCCCTCACTGTACATGCTCAACCACACATTACCACCTGGGTGTTAGCCCAGAGTTCTCAATTACACTGGCTTGGTGCCGTCACCCCCGAGCTACCGAGCCACTTTCCAGCTTCATATTTTCCCCCGAAGAACGCATCCCATACGATTTCACGTTTGTGTTTGCTATTGCCCGACATTTCACGCAGGTGACAACCCCAACAAGGAGATCAACCCCATCGTTACCGGCGCATTTGGTGCCACTGCCGGGGCGGCCAGTGTCTTCGGCAACACGCCACTCGACGTCATCAAGACTCGCATGCAGGTCGGGTTTCAGAATTAAAAAAAAATTGTGTATTCTGTTTTTCACAACAATACAGAAGCAAACAGAACGGGAAGACACGTTTGCTGAATGCACGTGTTTAATCACGGTGTTCTTCAGGCGTGACCTACGAAAATAGGAGGGAAGAGGGAAAACGGCAAGAGGAAGGAGAGGAGAGGACACAGAACATTTTGGAGAGAAAAGTGGAAAAAATTAAGACGTCGTCGGGATGAAGTCACGTAATGGGGCAATGCGTCAGATCAGAAGAGAATCAACAAAGAGAACAACATCTCCCTGTGTGCCATTGATGATCCTTGCGACAGAGCCCCGAACAGAACATTTTGTTCCCACGTCACGATATGGGCCTGCCGCATTTTCATATTTCGGAATGTGGAACGACGTATCCAGATTTTATCTTCCTATGGTATTTACACGTGTGCATCGCTTCTGTTGTTTTTTTGTTGTTGTTTTCCTTCTAGGGACTGCAAGCTCACAAATACAGAAGCACGTATGACTGTGCTTACCAGATCTTCAAGTACGAAGGTCCCAGGGCGTAAGTTTTACCGTGTCACCCTCGGATTATTGCGCACGATCACATTTAGAAGTGAGATGTGATGCTGCCGTTCTATAATGGGTCAGCAAGCTGAACTTGCAATGCAGAGGTCGCATGTTCGATCTCCTGGTGCCGCAGTTGAAACAACGGGCACGTTTCTTCAGTCGCCCTTTTGTCCAAGCTGCGTTTATAAATGGGTACACCAACCATATTTATAATTGTTTCACGAGCACAATTCGTCTGCGACCTGGATAATCCACCACACGTGGTTACCCATGGAAAAAGATAAATCCAGAGTTAATTGCACATAGCGTCTTAAGTGCCAAGGATGTCACATCAATTTTGAGATTGTGAACAGAAGGGGGTGGGGAGCTGTCACCTTAAGTTGTGAAAATGACTTTCCCTTTTTTTTTTTTAAGGTTTTTCAAAGGCACGGTGCCGCGTTTGGGCCGCGTCTGTCTCGATGTCGCGATCGTTTTCATCATCTACGAGGAGGTGGTGAAAGCTCTCAACAAGGTGTGGAAGACCGATTAGGAAGCCTTTCAAGGTCCGCTTCGGGGACGAGCCTTCTTGAGGACCACGTGGCGATTCCTGTCGGGGACATTTGAAAACGTATTACGAGTTGTGTAAATGTCCCGTATGTTTACACAAGATAAGAACGTGACTTATCCGAGTGGCTTCTATATCGTCAACTGCCAGACATGGGTACAGGTGCTTATTTCACTTTGATTCGACTTGCACTTTCAAGACATACCATGCAATTGTTATCCCCCACTCTCTTTGGGTTTGTATAATTCTATTGGACCCATGGGAAGAAAAAAAAATAGCTGTGCATTTGGAAAGAAAACTGGAGAATATTATGGAATGTGTAGGTCTGGAAGGACAAGTTGAAGTGTCATCAAAGTGATATTGTACTAAGAGCCCTCTCCTGGCCTTTTTTGAGTAACAATATTTAAAGAGTGAATTGCACTGTGATGCGCATTTGCCAAGCTTCATAACATACCGTGATGTAATTTTTACTGGAAATATTGTACCAATGATATTTTTGTTGACACGTGAAACAAAAAAACACGTCATTTTTTTTTGGGTGGGGGGGGGGGGACTAAACAAAATAAGATTGTTTACCAATTAGGTTTTTACATCGTTTTGAATATTACGTTTTTTGTTGTATTTGGATGAGTAACCGATAACGTGTCTGTTTTAAACATGTTTGTTTCAATATGACCTTTGAATTAAGGACAGACAACGCAATGGTAATTTAAGAACAGATAAATATGCAATTAATACGTTCAGAAGGAACTGCAATACGGTTTTCAAACAATTTAACATCAACTTTTTTTTTTTTACATTTCATATCTGGGTTAGTAATGCCATTTCACGATACATCAGGACAATTGCCTCCCCTTTGTTATCAAGCATGTGGAATTTCTTTGACGAGGTAAGGGATGGGGGCGTCCTTAGAGAAACCCACAACATCTTATTGTGCAGAAAGACGGCTTTTGTTGAGAGTAGGCAGATTAAGTGGAAGAAAAAAAGTGATTTATCAACTTCATTTGTGCAGCCATTTGCAGGGAGATGATAGATAAATAAATGGTCCAATGAAGCTAACGTGGGTAATCTTACAAACAAAAAGCTGGCGATTATCAACTTTTTCCAGGACACCCCTCAGATACAGGGAGGAAATGTACCCTTGATGTCAGAGCCATATTACAATGAAGGAAATGATTTCGACATTAATCGCTATGTTAACATAATACGGTAAAAACTTGGATCGCGAGCATAATTCGTTCCGGAAACGTATTTGTAATCCAAAGCACTCGTATATCAAAGCACTCGTATAACAGTTGTGATCACGTGACGCTCGGCAGACAAAGCGTATACGTGCTACTCGTATTGCAAGACCCTCGCTCCTTTATCAAATTAATATTTAAAATTTTTGCTCGTCTTGCAAAACACTCGCAGACCAAGTTACTCGCAATCCAAGGTTTTACTGTATAGGGGTTTTTTTGGGTTAAATTGCGTAAATATATAAATGTGTCGTTAAACCCGCCACCACCCGATACAGCCAATTAGTAAGGTTTGTCACGTAAACAGAACGTGCCAATTCGTTATTAGAACAGCACACCGGCGTGTTGGAGGGCAAATCCACAACATTTACAATCTGGGTACGATATTTCACCAGTAATTACAATTAGCTTCATCGGGCGATAGCCAGATTTGTGGAGAAATCCTCCTGTTTCGTTCCTTAAATAGAGGGATAGATGTGATGACGTCGGGTGGTGGCGGGTTTAACGACACATTTATATTAACGCGATCTAACCTAAAAAAAACCTATATTATGGATTATATTGGTTGCGAAAGCCTACATGATGTTAACCGTACGTATTTTGATGTTGGGTTTAACATTGAAAGCATTAACTTTAAAAAAAAATAATACAGTTCTGTTTTCAAAGTCCTAAGTGGGGGGAGAGTATGACTTAAAAAAATCGTTAAGTAAAGAAAAAAACATTGCCTACCCGTTCACATGTCGTGAAACTCCAAAGTGCACCTCCATTAAATGTAGAAAAAAATGACCGGGTCATCTTTTAAAATGTGTTAAGTCACCAAAAGTGATCTCAGATAGTTTGAATATGCTGTGTGTCTAAGCTGTGGGCACAACTAATTAATAATGATAATACTAATAATGCTTAATGCGCATTCAGAGGGATCATGCAATGGCATGGTTGTCGGCTGGCTGCCATCAGAAAAGCCATCGCGTGCTGTATAGTGAAACTGAGTGTTTTTAATGAATTGCTCCATCATTGCGTAGTACCGGTGCCATGTTTGTGCTTGTAATGGGGGTGCCTTAATTGTTAGTGAAAAACCATTTTACTACATTGCCAGATTGTTTGCTGATTATTGTACCGGATATCGCTTGGACTAAACTGTTTACACTTCACCAAAGTCGCAAACGGGGTAGTGGTTGTTGTGTGCAGTATTTTAGGTGTCGCAAAGAGTATTGCATATACGTTGGGCTCTCCAGTAGTTTTATTTATGAAACTCAACAAACTTTGATTTTAAGAATCGAAAGAATGCATTTGATTACTGCAGTGTGATGCTGTGCATTAGTTTGTAATCGCAAAAAAAAACGCAAACGGTAATACATTTTCACGAAAACGACTGCTTTATTAAGCCACTGGTGGACGAAGGCTTTCCAACTTAACCACTCTCGGTAACTACGTTATAATCATAAAAGACAAATGATGGGGGGATAATACGTTTAAAAAAAAGACGTTAGATTGCTTTGTAAATCCATTGTTGGATGAAGGCCTTCCATTGCTGTATCGGTGGTGGGCGGTCTGGCCATACTTCGCCATGCTGCCAAGTTCGTATTGGATGGATATCACTCGCCGAAGATGTCGACCGTGGCTGTAAATGTAACTTCATAGTGCAGTGAGCTAATTGCCGTCACCAGATTCCCTCGAGGAACTGACAGCATTACTTGGTAGAGAAAAAAAAAATCTCATGGGTCCAAAGTACTACGATTACAAAAGTCTGTGAAATGTACACGTGCAACGACTCCGATGCCTTTGTTTCGAAACCAAAAAATTGTATCGCATATTTATTAGCCGTTTAATACAAGGATATTCTAAGTAGTGGTGGTCTTCTGAAAAAAAATCCATCAGGAAATCACTGATGATGTACGGAGGCCCATTAAAGGTCTAATCGCCAAAATAAGGTATCAAATTGTTGCTTCGGTTTCACTTAAGACATAAAATGTCACGTTAATACAAACAACGGTTTTTTTTAACTGTCGTATAAAAAAATCTGTTTCTGTCGTCTGACCAAGAAATACTACGTTGATATTTACGAAACTCCAGCCTGCCCTTTAAGGCCAAGACTATTTTTTGCAAATCTCAATATTTCCAGAATGCCAATTAACGAAAACACCAACATATTTTTTCTCTCGGATACAATAACACACACAAAAACCCCTCAAGTTATTAAACATTGTTACTTTGTTATCCAAAAATGTTAATATTCCTCGTTCTCTGATGCGTTTTAAGGTTGTACCGCGTGTTGTTTAGTATCGACTCGGCCTCAAATGAGTACCTGGTGCGGTGTGTACATGTCTCCACTGGGGAGACAAAGGCGGCCGGGCGTGGTGCTGGCCACCCACCCCCTCGTGTGTCGTTCCGGCCATTCGTCGGTGCTCGCTAACAGCACTTGCCCCAACATTCTGTTACAGGCTATACTGGGTGGGGATCTTTGTGAACGTAGCAGAGCCCCAACCGTGACCTGCTAAAAATATTCCCATTGTCGGCGATTCGGAAGGTCAATGGTGTAGTGTTTAACATTGTCATTGATAACGTTGTTGTATGCCTTCATGAATCTGATTAAATAACAAGACTCAATGTTGCATCTTATATTTAGTTCTTCATATCACACCCTGGATCAAAAAACAATTAGCGCTTACTACTCTCTGCTTTGGTTGAGATGGTTTTCTCTCTCGCTCTCATATGTCTATATTGGCAGATGTACATACATACATTTGGCATCTAACCATTGTTTCACTTTAAATGTTTACCGACCTAAAAACTGGATCCCTAGAGTTATAAAATGTACAAAATTATGCTTGGTAACATGTAAATGCAAATATCTTTAATAATTATGGTAGAAGCTGTGGTCTGAAAGTCATGCGCATTGCATTGGCTTGCGGGTTGCTCTATATGCATTATGGGTAAAGGCAAATATAAACTATTTTGTATTTCCACATGATTTAGTCCATCCTAGTGGCTTTCCAGTCCAATATCTCGCAACATTAACCAAAGCAAGCAAAAGGCTTGTCTGGTTTCGAACCCCTGGGTCTCATCAACAGTCAACTTTGCCACTCAAATGCTGATTAATTGTAAGATGTGATTGGCAAGAGTACTCCTTATAAAACATTGGACCCCCGTGCAATGCAAACGCAATATCATACAGTATATGCGCTACATTAGAATAGTTACATGTGAATAGAGGCTGTAAATGTATGTGGGACGAATGCCTTTTTACCAGTTTCATTACAAACTGTCCACTTTGGTCTCGTGTTGTCAAGACAAATAATCCATTCGCAACTCTCAAAGAGAAGGGCGACGGCGCTTGTTATCGTAAGACCGCATGAAGAAAATGTTCACAGAACTTGAGATCCCTTCAAGTGCTCTTCTTATTCTACACGCGAGGGGGGGCCCTTCACCATTGGTTGCTGCATGATAGTAAAACTTATACATTGAATAAAACAAAACATTTTTATTTTAATTCTCAGAATTGGACTTTAGCCAAATTATGTCGAAAATCCGATTTAATATTGCGGGGTTTTCTTGCAATCATTGGTGCCTGGGCTGAGGCAATCAATTCAGTACGACACTTAATGGGAATTATAATACAACAAAATCACAGCGCTGTGTCAATCCAGTTCTGGATCAAGGCTTTCCAGCGCCGTGTTGACTGTGGGTGGTTTGTTTGAGCATACTTCACCACGCGGATAAGTATGGTTATAATAGCGAAATACGTCATTGAAATAAAACCATCGCAGTGCTGATATATTCAATTTTCATATTTGTACCTTAGTCAAAATATATTGAAATCGAATTTGTACGTTGAATTTCTTTGGCACCGCACATAGTTAACCATGCTAATATGATGGGTGTTTTATGCACGCATTGGTGACCGAGCTTCATTGTTTAAACAAATAGAGAATGCATTTTAAATAATGGGTGGCTAAACCCTGGATCTGAACCCAGGTACTCATCGGTGCTGACAAAATACATGCAAATTTCTTTTTTAAAAATCTCTAAATGATCTTATCAGTGGTCAACAACAGAAGAAAACCTCATAGTAATTTTATTTGAATCCTATCGTTATGCATACATCTTAGACCGTAAATACTGCAGAAGAAATATATGTTGAGTAATACATGTTGGTGCATATAATTTCAATGCATCAATTTCAATTTTTTTTTTCACCATCCATGTAGCTCCAGATGAGGTCTGTATAAATGTGGTGACTTGCTAAAATTGGGTTTAAATTAACACCTCTGCTGGATGCATACAAGTGAATATTGGTAAGGGTGCGATATCAGTTCCTGGGATGAATGGCGTTAACGAGCGAAGGCTTAGATGGGTCTCAGAGTGGAAATTAAACATCTAGCTGGCCGGGTGGTTCAGAGGTCAGAGCGTTGAGCTGCCATCACTGAGATTTTGGGTTCGAAATCGGGCACTTACCTTTCATCAAATGTGGTTCTTCAATGTCGCGAGTTGATGGTCTCAAGCAACGCTCTGCTCTCTCCTTGAACGAATCTGAGGCAGTAGCTCTGCGTGATCAGCTGACGTGCGCCATTCTCTAACACGAAGGACAGTGCATATTATTATCAGAGTTGTCTTTTTTGTTTGCATTTTGACTGCTTGTGTTGTGGTCATTGCAAACATGATGCCTTGAATAAAGGTGTCAGTTTTTGTGCCAGTTAAAAGGGTAAAACCTATTCCTACGAAGGGTTTCATTGGCCTCCGAGAGATGGATACTTCATCTCATGTATGTATAATTTATGCCATGATGTGTCGTTAGAACAATTGGGATAACATCGGGTGCAGATTTAAAAAAAAAGAAATGAAAAGTGGGCACATTTATGTCTGTTGTGTATTTTTAAGGAATATATTTTAATTCACCTTCACGAGGCCAATTCATATTTTACACGTGTACTCCGTAGTAGGCTATACAAAAAGCCACGTGTTGCTTATTGCAAGGCATGAAATGTCATTAACAGCTTCGTCCTCTGTTGAAGCATGCTGTGGGCATTGTTGATAGACCCCATTTAGTCGGGTCCCGTAGCCCTCAAGGGATTTTTCTACTATCATGATATCATTTAATTCAAATCACAGCATGGGTCCCTTACGCTTGGCTCCACCGAAGGGGTTCGGATTTCTTTTTTTGTGCGATGGGAAGCCCCGACAACGACAGAGCTACACAAATACTTTATTCGACTGGAGGAAAAAAAAGACGACGCGTAACTTGTAAATAAATTGGAGGCACCTGCGTATTTTGTAATCCCCCTTTTGCACTCACCGCAGGCAATTTGGGACACGAGACGGGATTTAATGGATGGAGAATACGTGGAGGAGGAGGATGGGGGGGGGGAGAGGAATTGGACACGCGCAGGTCGCGGCTCTGTAAACGCCACAATAGAAAATCGAGTGGGGGGGGGGGGACCAATCAAGCACTACGCCCAACCAACAAACCAGCCGCTCGTAAAAGCCCAAACAACGAATCAAGTAGCCATGATTACGATCCCTAACCATAACCAAATAGGGGTGGGGAACCCACTGACCACTAGAACTGCCTGTTTGTGTTTTTGGCTCGCCATCGGATAAAGATGATCACCACATCGCACGCGTTCGCGGCCGTGTGGAATGTTCTTCCGATATTAGGAAGGCACTTTTAAATCTAGATGAAAAACTAATTTCTGTAGAACCGATGTTTGTGTTTAGTTCGTCGTTTTTATCCTCGCGCCTCCCGATTCACGCGGTGGACTACGTACGGTGCGAAATTAAGTTCAACATGCACACATACTAGCCCAAACCCCAACCGGTTATCCAACCGACCACGAGTACTAGCCCTTAACCGAACGAGTCAATTGGCTACTATCCTTTCCCCCAATAGTAACCAACTAGCCAACCGAGCACGTACCCCTAACCGCACTAACCAACCACCCTGTCACTAACCAGAGCCCCCTCGCCACCATCCCAACAGATTCACACGTCCGTTACGTTGTGTTAAGTAAACGGATTGAAAGTTTGTTTTTATTTCGTCAAAATAAGTTGCGCGCGTGACAGATTTCACCCAATCAAAGTGAGTAATTATTTCATGAGGCCTCCTTTGCCAGTACCAAAATATAATAATGGGGTTTTTCCCAAACTTGATTTCGCGCGTTCGTGACTGCCAGTACCAAAATATAATAAATAGGTTTTTCCCTTTTTTATGGCGACATCCTTGCAAAAGATTTCAGTCTTGTCGCCAGAAAAAAGGGGAAAACCTTATTATTATATTTGATTAATTATTATCAAGGCACTCAAATACAGGATCTCTTCACCTATACCGCAGCCTCCACCCCTTTGGTTCTCAATCGTAAAAAAAAAACCCCATTCATCACGTTAATTCAGACATAGCTTTGATGAAACGAAGTAGCCGTGTCCTTACGTGCCCCTGCTCAATTTGTATTTTCGACGATTTGCCTTCTAAAAAAAAGAATGTATCTGCCCGTGTCTCGCACCGCCCAGAAAGAGGGCATCTCGCATCCCCCAGGGGATAGGCGTGCACCCCAAGTGAAGAGCCCCACTGGTCGAACGGAAGAACATCGTGGAAACCCGCGGAGAAAACGGCGACAGAGACGCAATTCCGTTCCTTCGCACAACGGAAGGTTATTAACGTGATCTGGTTAACCGGGCAATTTTGATTCGAACAATTTGCCGAGTTAATAACCTTAATGGGAAATCCATTGATTCGCAAGCACGCGACGCCAATAGCGGCTGTGAATTAACAACAAACTCGTGTCTTGGAGACTAACGATGACGAGTCACTCAATTTACTTGAGTAACAGGGCAAATTGATTCGATTGAGTCGTCTCCCTTTTATTGGGAACCCGAGAACGTGATTGTTGCATTGCCCCCTCCCCCCCAGGGCAAGCCCCCCCCCATCCCCACCCCACAGGACATGCCCCCCCCCTATCCCCGTCCTCCAGGGCAAGCCCCCCCCCCCCCACTCCTACCCCCAAGAAAAGCCCCCTGCCCCCTTATCCCAACCCCCCAGGGTAAGCACCCCCCCACACCCCACACTTCCCAGGGCGTGGTTTCCGATGCCTTTGTTTAATTCCACGGTGGGGTGAGCCCATCTGCCTTACCGCACACGCGCGCACGCAAGCGCGTGTGCGGTAATTATGTACACGGCTTGACCTCCCACCTCGCGAGCCACCTTTGCTCACTCGTCCACTCAGCCACCCACCCACCGCACTGCCCTCTCTCCTCGTACCCAATGCGGTCAGTTGCTCTGCTGGAACATGTATACCATACTCTTTGGTTCTTTCGGTAAAGTCACGTTGGTAGAAAAAGAATAGATCGCAGCACAAGCGATGGTCATCAGGTGGAACAACCACAGCAATTAAAAAAACTGCCGAAGTTGTGTTTTCTTGTGTTGCGATCGAAACGTCTTGATCTATTATTTTTCTACCTAAGTGACTTTACCGAAAGAACCAAAGAGTATGGATTTCTGCAGTCACGAAAGCTTCAAATCAACATGTATACTGTTGCGTATATTCGCATCCTCCGTCCGCCCATCCACGAACTTTATCCAAACCCAAGCCACTCCGTGCACTGCTCATTCTCTCCCGTAGAGGCAATGTGGACCAGTGGCCCATCGAGAACCATATATATGATTATATAGCGGATTAGCATACTCCACCCACGCAGCCCCTCCCCACCGCTTTAAAGGGACTGATTTGGTTCAAACCAATACACAAGACCATCACCGTGGGTGACGACGATAGGACCTGGGCCGACCCTCGCTCAGTCATTGAATCATCATCATCATCAACAGCACTATCATCAACAACAACGCCATCAGCAACACCATCGTTATCAAGGGAAAGGCGAACACGCATCCCACGTGTTGCCTCCATTCCCACGTCAGCTAACCTACAGGACAGCCTATTCCGTTAATGACACAGGTGAACACTGTAACAGTCAATCTTTTTTAAATACATTTATTTGAACGAGGGTACAGTACGAGACTTATCCAGTTGAGCATTTGCAATCGGCAGCCTCCCTCCCCTCACCTTAATTGCTTTCAACTCCGAGCGCAGCCGCGCAGAGAAGAAGAGGAGGCTCAAGAGATCCATCCTCTGACGATGCAGCTGATGATGATGATGCTGCTGCGGCTGATGATGATGATGGTTCCGCTGGTGCCATCTCCGAGCGAAGCAGCTCGCTCCTGGTCGCGTGTAGGAGGTGTTGGCGGCGCCGGTGGTGGTCGTGGTCGTGTCGTGGTGCAGGCGAGGCTGCCTTCATCATCATCCTCATCATCCTCCTCGTCATCAGCCTCCGGTTGTGCCGGGCGCTGGGTCCCGCGCTGTTGCCCCGATCGGGACCCCGACTGCTTTGGCTACGGGAAACGCGGGGGTCGCTGCTACTGCGACGCGGCGTGCGCAGCCACTGGGGACTGCTGCGAGGACTATCGTCGCGTGTGCAACATCGCAGGTAGGTCGAATGCGCACGTGGATCAAACAGCAGGCAGTGTCTCTCTGCTCGTCTGTCCATCCGTCCGCCTTTGTCGAGGCTCTCTCTCTCTCTCTCTTAGCCATGGGGGTGGGTAAGAATGTTGTGTACAGGTGTGCAGAGGGCAGGTGAGCGTGGTTAGTGTATGGGGAGGGGGGGGGGGAGCAGTGTGGGGTCTGTCAGTCATGGGTTTACGTCGCGCGCCTACATCACGGCTGCGGCATGGATACGGTGCAGGAGAAATTTTGAATTTTTTTCTAGCCGGGCAACGTCGGCGCCACGTTACGGCGACAAAACGCACGGACACAACACGGACGTGGGCACGCCGTCACACAGTGACCGCGTGCCCACGTGGTAACCTGGGCAAGGGGGCGCCAGGTGAATCTGGCAGGCGTAGGGTGTGGAGCTATGGGTTAATATTATGGTGATAGCGACAAGTGAAAATGTAAGGTTTCTTGAGTGAAGCTGACTCAAGGGCAGGTCCTAGGCATGGTGTTTAGAGCAAGGTTTGGAAACATCCGTACCGAGAGTTGCATAAGACTTTCAAAAGTTTTTTGCCAGACAACCACACGGTCGCATACCGTATACACCTCAGCAATAATAATATGTGTTTGTGTACCCGGAGCCGTCCCTAGGGTATTGCGAATTGGGGCGACCGACCCGGGCCCCGCGCTTTTGGGGGGGGGGGGGCGCGCTTCGACGTCACGGTATCGGATGTTAATATTTTCGGTTTAATTTTGAAGGCGTTTGGGGCCCCACGGAGTGGGATTTTCCCGCCTATGGATGGCCCTGCGTGTACCAAGTGCAGATAAGCCTGGCCATGAGCATAAAGGTCCAAGGTGGGGTTAGCCACGGGGGGTGGGGGTGGGGAGTCGTGACTTGGCGAGTCAAGTGCAGCTGCTCAGTTTGTCCATTTTAGACGGAGGTGCATGTGGTATCAAGCGGAGATAATGCTGCTGGCCACGGGGCGACCTGTTCTTTACGGGAACAAAAGTGCAGGTGATTAAAGTGCAGCTAAAGCTGACGGGAGTGGCAGCCAATGAATGGAACCTGCCCACCGAGGAGATGGAGCGATCTACATTTGCTCGTGCGCAGTTGGTGCTGGGTGGATAATTATGACACGCCACAGAGGTTGAGAACGACAAGACTGATGGGGGGTAAGGGGGAGGAGGGGAGGCCGAGCGAGCAAGCTCTCGGTGACGATGGGGCCATGGCTGATGATGAAGGCTGGGTGACTCGCAAGCTCGCACGATGGAGGAGGGCATGCCCCATATCGCAATGCGCTCTCACACAAGTGGGTTTTGTCAGTGACCAGTCAATCATAATAATTTGTATTATTTCAGGCAGTTGCGCTGGGTTTCTAACTTGTTACACCAACCGCGCTGCTGAGTGTGAGGACCCCCCCTCCCCCCCAACAGGACCCCCCCCCCATCCATCCACCTAGCGGATTTTATTGGGTGGGGGCGCAGATGTTCACGGAGTTGAACTGGGCCCCCAATGGGACCCCTTTCCAACGATCAGCAGGATAAGCCCACTCTGGGGACTCGAATAATGGACCTGTCAATAAACTGTCATTTCCACAACAATCACAAACCGCAGTTTAAGTGACTCTTCATTAACCCCTTGCACCGAGGACGTACTTGTTTAGTTGATTTATTTTTGTTTGAACTTTTGTCTTCCTCTTTCCCCTTGGACAAAATAGAAATGAAAATCCAAGATTTATTTTTGTTGGCAATAAAATTGATTTTTCTGTTTCATGTTCGTTGGCCAGATGGCAAACTGCCCCCCCCCCCCCAGTGTCCCCCTCAATAAATATGTAACGAGATTGGGCGATCCATTTACAGACACCCCACAATAAAAAAACAATGAGGAGAGAAATCAACATTTTATTTGAAGCCAACACACGTGTAAAATCACTCATCACTCTAAAGGTTTCGGGCCATCTCTTTCATCATAGCAAAGCACCTTTTTTGATAAGTAATTCGTGGGGCATCTATACATGGATCAAGCTGTACAATGCCATCATCATCCACGGTCGATCCACTGCTGGATGAAGGCCTCCCCCAAGCCTCTGCCACATGTCACAATACTGCGATGTACTAATCCACCAGGCACCTGCCGCGTATGAACTGCACAATGAAATGATACAGCATGTGTTATTTATTTTTCCTTGAGAAACAAAAAAAATGCTTGGGACAGGCAGTCGGAATATATCCCCAGGACACAACTGTACATCCTTGACGCCTTTTCTTCAAAATCTGGTCACGACGCTGGTAACGTGAAATTTTGTGGTTTTGTGCCCATTTATCTTCATTCGACTCACATGTTCGGGCTTAAAAGTAGTGACCCCCCGCCTCCCCCAGCTGTAATGAAGGCGTGTAAGCTTTTAATGAGCGGGGCAGCTGGCCCCTCTCGCAAGGCTGTGGAGTAGTAGGAGGAGGAGGGAGGGAGGGATTTGCCGTGTCCCATTGCGGTTCAATGGGCTATCACCCAGGCCACACCCTGGCTCTCTCGAGTGCTCTCCCGAGTGCCAGGGTGGTGGAAGCAATGAATGTGGGGAGGGGGGTTGACGGTACACACTCTGACCCCCCAACATCCACTCCTCCCGTGACCTTAGAGTCCTTGAAAAGAAACTCCCAACATCGCCATCCAAATGGGTATCTTGTCACCGCCACGCGCAAATGGTATCCCGATGGCGCTATGGACATCATGTCCGTTCGGAAATCTTGCGACGCAGTGTGCACGCATTGTGATGAAGGTTTTTGGGTTAGATCACATAAGAATAAATGTCTTAACCCTTTACCACCCGACACAGCCAGCAAGGTTTGTCATGTAAACAACGCGCCAGTTGGTTACAACTTCAGTCTACCGGTGTGTTGGAGAGTAAATCCACAACATTTACAGTTTAGAGTACGACGTTTCGCTAGTGATTACATCCGGCGAAACCCAACAAACACCTTAATTGTGAATAATATCGGTCGCGAAAGCCTACGCGTTTTAAACTGCATGCGTTGTGCTAGAGAATAACCCAGGCAAGCGATATCTGAGAGATGACGCTTGAGATCCTTGCTCGTGACCTGTCGAGCTCCAAATTTATTTATTTATTTATTTGGTATAGCCCTGGGAGCCATTCGGCTCTTGAATCGGGTGCAACCACAACAAACAAAAAAACACGAACAAGAAAAACATCTTGGCCTTGAGGGCGGATATGACATCGGCAGTAGTTTAACGAGCAAGGATCGGGGAAAATGAAAAGTCCTCATGATTAGGTTTTTTTCAGAATCGTTCTTTATCCTGGAGAAATCCGATGAGCTGTTAAGCTCTTTTTTTGGAGATATGTCGTCACACTGCCTTCAGCGTCCTCCCCACTAACTCTGTAACGGCCGTTGTCCCGGACGAACGACAGAGTAGCAGTCAAGGAGGGAATGGACGAGTCACCTGGAAATCGTCCTATCATCCGTGACCTTCCATAGCAAACGGGAGTTACTATTGCGGATAATACGATCTGCCACCAACGCGACCTTCACATCAAAACGGATCGGGGGCGGAGTCTCACAGTGGAGAGTATTTTTTATGCGTTTTGGCATTTCTCAGGACGATGATGATGGCGGTGCATTTTTGTGGAGGAGCTGGCCCATTGGGGCCCAAAGCAAAAGTTATGTTTGAGCCCCCTCCCCACAGCCCCTCTTGATTCATAAACTCCCAGTAGGATGACAAAAGAGATGTAGACAAGAGATACAGATGGAGAGTTTTTTTTTACAAACACAGATTAGGGGGAGGAGAGGAAGAGCGAAGATTAATGGGAAGGATAACATGAACAGGGACATGAAAGTGGCTGGGATTGGGGGGGGGGTCTGGGGAGACCATTCACAGACGGAAGTGGAGAAGGGAGACCTGGGCCCCCGACCCCAGAGCAACGTGAGAACAGTGGCAGCAAGAAGGAGAGAAATGAGATCTAGAGACACGGACAATAGAGATATAGTGACGTGAGAAACACGGAGAATAGAGATGTAGTGACGTGAGAGACATAGACAATAGAGATGTAGTGACGTGAGAGACACGGACAATAGAGATGTAGTGACGTGAGAGACCAAGACAATAGAGATGTAGTGACGTGAGAAACACGGAGAATAGAGATGTAGTGACGTGAGATACATAGACAATAGAGATGTAGTGACGTGAGAGACACGGACAATAGAGATGTAGTGACGTGAGAGACCAAGACAATAGAGATGTAGTGACGTGAGAGACACGGACAATAGAGATGTAGTGACACGTGAGAGACACGGACAATAGAGATGTAGTGACGTGAGAAACACGGAGAATAGAAATGTAGTGACGTGAGAGACATAGACAATAGAGATGTAGTGACATGAGAGACACGGACAATAGAGATGTAGTGACGTGAGAGACCAAGACAATAGAGATGTAGTGACGTGAGAGACACGGACAATAGAGATGTAGTGACGTGAGAGACACGGACAATAGAGATGTAGTGACGTGAGAGACACAGACAATAGAGATGTAGTGACACGAGAGACACGGACAATAGAGCTGTAGTGACGTGAGAGACACAGACAATAGAGATGTAGTGACTTGAGAGACACGGACAATAGAGCTGTAGTGACGTGAGAGACATAGACAATAGAGCTGTAGTGACGTGAGAGACACGGACAATAGAGATGTAGTGACGTGAGAGACACAGACAATAGAGATGTAGTGACGTGAGAGACTAGGACAATAGAGATGTAGTGACGTGAGAGACAGGGACAATAGAGATGTAGTGACGTGAGAGACACAGACAATAGAGATGTAGTGATGTGAGAGACACGGACAATAGACATGTAGTGACGTGAGAGACATGGACAATAGAGATGTAGTGACGTGAGAGACATAGACAATAGAGATGTAGTGACGTGAGAGACACAGACAATAGAGATGTAGTGACCTGAGAGACACGGACAATAGAGCTGTAGTGACGTGAGAGACATAGACAATAGAGCTGTAGTGACGTGAGAGACACGGACAATAGAGATGTAGTGACGTGAGAGACAGACAATAGAGATGTAGTGACGTGAGAGACACAGACAATAGAGATGTAGTGACGTGAGAGACAGGGACAATAGAGATGTAGTGACGTGAGAGACACAGACAATAGAGATGTAGTGATGTGAGAGACACAGACAATAGAGATGTAGTGACGTGAGAGACACAGACAATAGAGATGTAGTGACGTGAGAGACACGGACAATAGAGATGTAGTGACGTGAGAGACACAGACAGTAGAGATGTAGTGACGTGAGAGACACAGATAATAGAGATGTAGTGACACGAGAGACACGGACAATAGAGATGTAGTGACGTGAGAGACACAGACAATAGAGATGTAGTGACGTGAGAGACAAAGACAATAGAGATGTAGTGACGTGAGAGACACGGACAATAGAGATGTAGTGACGTGAGAGACACAGATAATAGAGATGTAGTGACGTGAGAGACACAGACAATAGAGATGTAGTGACGTGAGAGACACAGACAATAGAGATGTAGTGACGTGAGAGACACAGACAATAGAGATGTAGTGACGTGAGAGACAAGGACAATAGAGATGTAGTGACGTGAGAGACAGGGACAATAGAGATGTAGTGACGTGAGAGACACAGACAATAGAGATGTAGTGACGTGAGAGACAGACAATAGAGATGTAGTGACGTGAGAGACACAGACAATAGAGATGTAGTGACGTGAGAGACACGGACAGTAGAGATGTAGTGACGTGAGAGACACAGATAATAGAGATGTAGTGACACGAGAGACACGGACAATAGAGATGTAGTGACGTGAGAGACAGACAATAGAGATGTAGTGACGTGAGAGACAAAGACAATAGAGATGTAGTGACGTGAGAGACACGGACAATAGAGATGTAGTGACGTGAGAGACACAGACAATAGAGATGTAGTGACGTGAGAGACACAGACAATAGAGATGTAGTGACACGAGAGACACGGACAATAGAGCTGTAGTGACGTGAGAGACACAGACAATAGATATGTAGTGACATGAGAGACACAGACAATAGAGATGTAGTGACGTGAGAGACACGGACAATAGAGATGTAGTGACGTGAGAGACAGACAATAGAGATGTAGTGACGTGAGAGACACAGACAATAGAGATGGAGTGACGTGAGAGACTAGGACAATAGAGATGTAGTGACGTGAGAGACACAGACAATAGAGATGTAGTGACGTGAGAGACACAGACAATAGAGATGTAGTGACGTGAGAGACACAGACAATAGAGATGTAGTGACGTGAGAGACATGGACAATAGAGATGTAGTGACGTGAGAGACACGGACAATAGAGATGTAGTGACGTGAGAGACACGGACAATAGAGATGTAGTGACGTGAGAGACACAGACAATAGAGATGTAGTGACGTGAGAGACACAGACAATAGAGATGTAGTGACGTGAGAGACCAAGACAATAGAGATGTAGTGACGTGAGAGACACAGAGAATAGAAATGTAGTGACGTGAGAGACACGGACAATAGAGATTTAGTGACACCAGAGACATGGACAATAGAGATGTAGTGACGTGAGAGACACAGATAATAGAGATGTAGTGACGTGAGAGACACAGACAATAGAGATGTAGTGACGTGAGAGACACAGACAATAGAGATGTAGTGACGTGAGAGACACAGACAATAGAGATGTAGTGACGTGAGAGACAAGGACAATAGAGATGTAGTGACGTGAGAGACAGGGACAATAGAGATGTAGTGACGTGAGAGACACAGACAATAGAGATGTAGTGACGTGAGAGACAAGGACAATAGAGATGTAGTGACGTGAGAGACAGGGACAATAGAGATGTAGTGACGTGAGAGACACAGACAATAGAGATGTAGTGACGTGAGAGACAGACAATAGAGATGTAGTGACGTGAGAGACACAGACAATAGAGATGTAGTGACGTGAGAGACACGGACAGTAGAGATGTAGTGACGTGAGAGACACAGATAATAGAGATGTAGTGACACGAGAGACACGGACAATAGAGATGTAGTGACGTGAGAGACACAGACAATAGAGATGTAGTGACGTGAGAGACAAAGACAATAGAGATGTAGTGACGTGAGAGACACGGACAATGGAGATGTAGTGACGTGAGAGACACAGACAATAGAGATGTAGTGACGTGAGAGACACAGACAATAGAGATGTAGTGACACGAGAGACACGGACAATAGAGCTGTAGTGACGTGAGAGACACAGACAATAGATATGTAGTGACATGAGAGACACAGACAATAGAGATGTAGTGACGTGAGAGACACGGACAATAGAGATGTAGTGACGTGAGAGACAGACAATAGAGATGTAGTGACGTGAGAGACACAGACAATAGAGATGTAGTGACGTGAGAGACACAGACAATAGAGATGTAGTGACGTGAGAGACACAGACAATAGAGATGTAGTGACGTGAGAGACACAGACAATAGAGATGTAGTGACGTGAGAGACACAGACAATAGAGATGTAGTGACGTGAGAGACACGGACAATAGAGATGTAGTGACGTGAGAGACACGGACAATAGAGATGTAGTGACGTGAGAGACACGGACAATAGAGATGTAGTGACGTGAGAGACACAGACAATAGAGATGTAGTGACGTGAGAGACACAGACAATAGAGATGTAGTGACGTGAGAGACCAAGACAATAGAGATGTAGTGACGTGAGAGACACAGAGAATAGAAATGTAGTGACGTGAGAGACACGGACAATAGAGATGTAGTGACGTGAGAGACACGGACAATAGAGATGTAGTGACGTGAGAGACACAGACAATAGAGATGTAGTGACGTGAGAGACACAGACAATAGAGATGTAGTGACACGAGAGACATAGACAATAGAGATGTAGTGACGTGAGAGACACGGACAATAGAGATGTAGTGACGTGAGAGACACAGAGAATAGAAATGTAGTGACGTGAGAGACACGGACAATAGCGCTGTAGTGACGTGAGAGACACAGACAATAGCGCTGTAGTGACGTGAGAGACACGGACAATAGAAATGTAGTGACGTGAGAGACACGGACAATAGAGATGTAGTGACGTGAGAGACACAGACAATAGAGATGTAGTGACACGAGAGACACGGACAATAGAGCTGTAGTGACGTGAGAGACACGGACAATAGCGCTGTAGTGACGTGAGAGACACAGACAATAGCGCTGTAGTGACGTGAGAGACACAGACAATAGAGATGTAGTGACACGAGAGACACGGACAATAGAGCTGTAGTGACGCGAGAGACACGGACAATAGCGCTGTAGTGACGTGAGAGACACAGACAATAGCGCTGTAGTGACGTAAGAGACACGGACAATAGAGATGTAGTGACGTGAGAGACACAGACAATAGAGATGTAGTGACGTGAGAGACACAGACAATAGAGCTGTAGTGACGTGAGCGACACAGACAATAGAGATTTAGTGACACCAGAGACACGGACAATAGAGATGCAGTGACGTGAGAGACATAGACAATAGAGATGTAGTGACGTGAGAGACACGGACAATAGAGCTGTAGTGACGTGAGAGACACGGACAATAGAGATTTAGTGACACCAGAGACATGGACAATAGAGATGTAGTGACGTGAGAGACATAGACAATAGAGATGTAGTGACGTGAGAGACACAGACAATAGAGATGTAGTGACGTGAGAGACACAGACAAAAGAGATGTAGTGACGTGAGAGACACAGACAATAGAGATTTAGTGACACCAGAGACACGGACAATAGAGATGTAGTGACGTGAGAGACATAGACAATAGAGATGTAGTGACGTGAGAGACACGGACAATAGAGCTGTAGTGACGTGAGAGACACGGACAATAGAGATTTAGTGACACCAGAGACATGGACAATAGAGATGTAGTGACGTGAGAGACACAGACAATAGAGATTTAGTGACACCAGAGACACGGACAATAGAGATGTAGTGACGTGAGAGACACAGACAATAGAGATTTAGTGACACCAGAGACACGGACGATAGAGATGTAGTGACGTGAGAGACACAGACAATAGAGATGTAGTGACACGAGAGACACGGACAATAGATTTAGTGACACCAGAGACACGGACAATAGAGCGGTAGTGACATGATTGCCCTTTGTTTGTTTTTACGTGACATTAATTGGCTCGCGAGTGTTTTGAGTATTTGAATTTTGAGCTGATGTTTGGTTTCCCCGATTCTATGTTTGTTTGTCACAAGTCCAGGGGTCGTTTTGAGCGAGCTTCGTGCGGGCCTGTGGCTTCGCCTGCTTTGCTTGCACAGAGTGCCACTAAATGTGCACGTGCCTGGAGTCTGTATTCTTTGTATGCATGTAGATCTTCTTTCGTACCGTATGTAGCCAACAGCTCTGATTGTGGGGCAAAGGACGGCAAACTCAAAAACAAGAAAGGCGCTCTCAGGAAAAAAGAGTTTTCAATCCGCATCGGTGGTTCTTAACCTTTACTGCAGACTTACACTCCTTTTGTTCTTCAATCGTAATGTTTTTTTTAAAATAATGTTAATTAAATACATAGGTTTGATTAATCAAAGTAGTTGTACTCTCGTGCCCGAAAGGGCATCTCGCACCCCCAGGTTAAGAACCACTGGTCTAGATTATGTCAGTTTAATTTATTAGGTGTAACCCTGTGAGCCACGCGGCTCTTGACTCGGTGGCTTCCTTATATCGGAGGCTCATCAAGTAACAATCGGAGAATGAAAAAAATGCCGTTTGCTTTGCTAAACAAAAAAAAGAAAAAAACTATTTGACCAAACGCAGTCATTTTTATAGCCTTAAGTGCTCCTCTCCTAATCCCTGGACACTTGGCGATGGATGGTCCCCCTCTCAGATTCATGGGAGACTTGGGCTGCAAAGGAATCGCTGTAAACTCGCGTAACAAATATTTACGGTTCACCATTAAGAGGGGAGTGGCTTTGTAAATATGTTTGGACAGGAGTGGGGGGGGGGATTTTTTTCCCTCCTTTAGTTTGTTTTGTTTTAATAAGTTGCAAGCTGAAAACTTGCCAAGACAAACCGGTGAAGCTATGTTTGCCCAGTCCCGTTCAAGCACAATTGAACAACTCATTACACCGTTGTTAACACTGACTTACAACAACAGCAGCACTGCTATTTAATCGGCCCATGTTTGGGGCCCATGGCCTGAGGAACTGTATAGAGTGGTTGAAAGTTGTACATCGTGGTGCTGTAAAAAAAAGCAGATGTAAAAAAACGAACGGTTTTGAATTTAAAAAAAGTTTCTTTGCATGTGCGGAGGGAGGCGGGGGGATACAGGGAACCCTCTACTTACGAACGAGTTAAGTTCCAGAGATCTGTTCATAAGTAGACTTGCTCGTACGTTCAACTTTACTACTGTCGATTCCAAACATGTTGTACGGCATGTACACTAACCACGAGGAATAGCTTTAAACATTGTATTATATCCTGTAGATGTAGATGCCACTGGTTCTTCACGTTCTGTAGATGTAGATGCCACTGGTTATTCACGTTCTGTAGATGTAGATGCCACTGGTTATTCACGTTCTGCACATGTAGATGCCACTGGTTCTTCACGTTCTGCAGATGTAGATGCCACTGGTTCTTCACGTTCTGCAGATGTAGATGCCACTGGTTATTCACGTTCTGTAGATGTAGATGCCACTGGTTCTTCACGTTCTACAGATGTAGATGCCACTGGTTCTTCATGTTCTGCAGATGTAGATGCTACTGGTTCTTCACGTTCTGAAGATGTAGATGCTACTGGTTCTTCACGTTCTGAAGATGTAGATGCCACCACCGCCAGCTATTGCTCGGCGGTTGAACTCACGACTCTCAGTCCCAACAGGCAACTGGACATACGGACAGGTTTGTTCGTGTCTCTGAAAGTTCGTAAGTCGAATGTGCGTAAGTAGAGGAGTCCCTGTATTTGGTCTTCTCCTACCAACCCGCCATTGACGGGCACCGTTAAGTATGGTCAAAGAAGCCCTCCGTGACTGGCACGGCTTGAGGACATCCCCGCTCCTCTCCGTGCAGCTGTGCATCGACGATGGGCGAAGGCGATTTGTCGGTAACGCTGAGCGCGGTGGCAATGGGATTCGCACGACGGCCTTGCAATGCAGAGGTTGTGAGTTAGACTCCAACACCGGGTGCGGCGGTTGAAACAGTTGGTCAAAAGCCTTAAATCCCCCCCCCCCCGCCCATTTCATAGAACAATGCAATAACCAGTGATTTCACCCCAGCCCTCATCCAGCAGTGGATCGACAGATGGACGTACGTACGTACGTGTATATATATACACGTACGTACGTACGTGTGTACGTGTTAGAGATGTTACTAGAGAACGTGGGGCAGGCCCATATTTTCACCACGAAAGTCTTGAACGCGTCGCGCGTTTAATGCGTCCGCTGTGAATGGTATGGGGGGGAAAAAAACCAACAACAACAACAACCTAATCAGTCGATTAGCACCTGGGATGGCTCGCCTTGTCAAAACTTGCTGAGCCGGAGACTTTTTTTTTTAATCTGCGCGAGGACTCGACGTTCACATCAACGTCGCTGTATGGGGCCGTCCATAAATGACGTCACGCGATTTTGGACGATTTTTGCCCCCCACCCTTCTTCGTCACACGACGTCACAAGTCAGATCCCCCCCCCCTCAAATATGACGTCACAAAGCTCTGCCCCCCCCCCAAATAAATAAATCATGCTTCACATCGCTTTAAACTATTGTCATTGTAGTGCGTATTTAATGTGGTGCTGCACTCTGATGTTGTAGGAGAAAACATTTATTAAAAGTATATTTAATTAAGTAGAACGTGTTGTTTATATTTATTTAAAGTTGCGCATTTTGATGTGACGTCACACTTCTCAAACCCCGCCCCCCCCTCGTCACACAGCGTCACAAATGTCTGACCCCCCCCCCCCCCAGGTGCGTGACGTCATTTATGGACGGCCCCGTGGTCAAATCTTGTAATGAAGATGTCCACTTCCAGTTGTCCAATCGACTTCTTGACTTTTTAGTGCACTTTAAAATAAAACCGTTGTTTAAATTTTTTTAAGGAGTTTATTTTAATACATCACGAGGTGTGATGTTGCCATCATCATAAAAATGTTAATTGGTTGAGAGGTGGGGCACGATCGTAGCATGCAGTAGCCGATGCAACCAGTAGATGCTCTTTCACAATTTAATTGAAGGTAATATAAGTTTTTTGACAGCCCCTTTTTTTTCTTTCTCCAATCCCACTGCTGGATCAATGCCTCCTCGACACCGTGGCGATTATGAGAATTGCTAGACCATACTCAGCCACGTTGGTCAGTGTGGGTTGGTGGGCATGTCAACTCGGGTCGTTGTGACGATGGCAGTGCAACGCACTAACCGCTGTGCCCTCACCGCTCCATTGCCAGTGCGGTGTATATCCGAAGACGTACTCCTTTTGGTGCGGTGTATATCCGAAGACGTACTCCTTTGGTTCTTTCGGTTAATGTCACGTGGGTAGAAAAAAATAATAATAGATCACGACGTTTCGATAGCAACAACAAGCGTCGGTCTTCAGGTGAGGCGTGGATTCCTGCAGTCACGAAGGCTTCAAAAATCAAGATTATCCGAAGGCTGTCAGCCACGTGGCCAGTGAACGCGGAGACCCAAGGGCGGTTGTTTGGCCATGGCTAACGTCAGCGGCGAGTGACATTCGAACCCTCCGTACTGACCAGCACGGCGAAGAGTATGTCTATGGGACCTTTTTTTTTGGAGGTATAAGAAAAACAAATGGCGAAAAATAACAATAGGTTTTTACTCCGGTAGTATGACCGACCCCAGCCTTTATTCAGCAGTGCTTTAGCTTGTGATGTTGTTGGTATAATGCCCGTAATTTAACAATGGTAAATTTGTGTTCTAATTGTCACACAAAAGCGCTTGGCACAGTCCTTGGGAGTAGTCATTGTCGAGTGCACACGTTTGAATAGTGCGGTGAGTTGCTTTGTGTTCTGTTACTTCAACCACTCCCTGGTCTATAATCACTCTCATCCACCGCTCGCTCTGACCCATTCCGCTTTAATCTGCACAGGCCCAGGCAGGCCTGGGTTTCTACACTTCATGTAGTGTATACATCGAGTGTGCTTATTTTTTTATGTTAAATCAGTCTATTTTTTATATTCTTAGCTCAAGCATTAACCAAACGTTTAAACGTCCGACACCTGTACAGCGTGTTTGCATTCCGCGGATTTGACAATCACGGGGTGGGCGGGGGGGGGGTACTTTGTCTCGGAATGAAAATACAAGAAGCACGTTGTACTGGTGCTCTTTTGACAACGTCTTTGTTTTGAGCGAGCATTCTTGGGCTAAGACATTTCGTTCGTGTGCGCGTGTGGATTTCCCCCTCCTCCCCTGCTTGCAACCTGACGCATTTTGATGAACAGGGAGACAAATAAAGCACACGTGGCTTTGCAACAGGAATCTTATTTGCCCTAAAGTCGGTGAAGGGTGGGGAGGGGGGTGAGAACCCCCTCTCACCACGAAACAGATTTTTTTTGTCCGAATGTCAAATGATCAAACGGTTAAATGTCAAATAAAATGTCGAGGCAATCCATAAAACGTTGTTTTGCACGCTGGAAATTCTGAAACATTCAACACTGAAAGAGTCACAGTCTTACATTCTTAAGAATGAGTCAATATACTGTGGACTATTTTATTTATTTACTTTTGTTTAGGGTCCCCCACTGCCACCCCCCCCCGCTTTATTCCAAGTGTGCTGTCATCGTGACGGCATGAGAAAAAGAACCCATTCGGAAATCTCTCGAGCAGTGGACCTTGTGCAACCCAGACCAGCTGAGAGGGCTTCTCGCTCCCCCCCCCCCACCAAATAATCCTTCACGTTGCCTTCCTTCCTTCCGTCACACGGCCGAGGTCGCGCAAACGCTCGCCACGCGGCAGTCAAATTGATGTATTAACTCTCAAGGGATTGGAATTTGACCAAATTCGGTGGAAAGCTATTCCTGCATACGGTGGGATTTTTGTGCAGTCATTTGGCAACCTGGCTGGGACTATCGACTTGCCGCGCACGAGAACCCAGTCTTGTATGCATGAATGTTTTACTTCTTTCGTACCGTTTTCAACACAGGTAATTTTCAAAGTGCATAGCTCCAGTGTCTTCCTAATATCGAAAGAGCATTCCAGACGGTCGCAGAAGCGCATCTTTGTTCGATGGCTATCCAGAAACCGCCGCTGCGAGGATGACCGGAGTCCGCGTGATGATGGGTTTATACTCCGAGATGAGATCTTCAAGTTGTCGTGGTTCGTCCGTGGCGAGCACTTTGTCTGTAATGAATATGCGACCTCGTAATGTATCGCGGGCGGCTAAAACCTGGGCCCGAACCCAGACTCTTGGCGGTGCTTGCTCAGTGCTCTGTGACCTGTGAGTCACCCGGCCTCCGAATGCTGCCGTTTCTTGACCCACGTTCCCGACCCCCCCCACACCTCCCCCAAAGCAGCCAGTGATTTAAATAGAAGCACTCCGCTCTGATGCCCCAATTATGTTTGTGGATGGGTTTGTGTGGTTGGCCAAACCCAAAATGTAATCAAATTCCGCTTAACCATCTGTGTGCTGTCCAGTCTTGCTATTGTTTGGTGTTTTTAAATTGATCTGTGCACAATTCTGTTCTTGTTACAATGATGCTCTCCATTATCCGAGTCTCCACGTGGAGTCAAAATTAATCTTCTTATACGAGCTTTTTTGCTGCTTCTGTCGTATAGCTGATGTAGATACAGAGCAACAACTGCAATTTGACATTCGGGTGGTCAAACCAACTAACCGCGTCAGGAGTAGCATATCGCCATGTCTCCTTCGTCTTTGTGGATCGGGGAATTCTGTCGTTACACGCAGTACAGTCTGTTCTGGATGACCACAGTCCAGTGGCGTGCGGTGAGGTCAATGGCTGGGGAGGCACTGGCTAGTGTCAGAGCCAGAGTCACTCGGACGGGGGCGTGGCCTCACGGACCGGGGCGTTACCTCACGGACGGGGGCGTTGCCTCACGGACGGGAGCGTGGCCTCACGGACGGGGGCGTGGCCTCACGGACGGGGGCGTGGCAGATGAGAGGGGAGGCTGAGCTCGTCGCTGCCTCACCTCCCATCTCTTCCTGTATTTTCAGCGGAGCTCCGCAACTTTTGGCGATTTTTACTTTAAAAATGATTGGAATCGTACACAAATGACATTTGTAACACAGATCAGTGGAAAAATCCTAATATTTATTTTATTTGTGTTTTTTAGTAACAGCTATTTTCATTGGAGTATGATAGGTGAGGCTCTGCCTCCCCCGACCGCACGCCCTTGCCACAGTTGCACACTACTGGAGAGGTTTTTCATTTTCCATTTGTACATCAGGTGTCTGCATCTGCCATTGTTAGTGTGCAGTGGATGCGGTTTAGGGTGCATCATTTGCTTGGGTAAGAGAGGAGTGTCTCGAGAAATGGTGTTATGTTTATCCTGTTGTCTGAGCCTTCTGCATGGAATGGATGAGTCACGAGAAGTGGTTTCGTACTGCATCAATCCTATCATCGGAGCCTTCGTGCCGATAAAAGGAACGACTGTTAGTAGTGGTGGGAAATCCATCCAGTTATCTTGAGATGTTTGTCCTTTGTAGAGGGAGGGGACAGTGAAAGATGGTGGCGGCTGGGGGATGCCTTCATCCAGCAGTGGCTTGGCCATGGCTGATGATGATCATGATGGTGATGATCATGATGGTGAAACGAGGTGACCTCCAAAAGTGGTGAAAGATGAATCCCGTTATCTGAGCTCTTCCACCCGCGTAACTGGAGTGGTTTGCACGTAAACACGGATTTCAGGATCTGCCCCAGCGTCTCGCACGTTAAAACGGATTAACAAGGTTTTGATTGCACTGCACCGTTAGAATGCAGATTAAACGTAAACAGAACCTACCATTCCGTGTCTCCCCATTTTTAAATGAAACTTTTTTTTTATCCTTTGGAGTAGTTTCTTTGCTGACCAACATCACCAGCCAGCAGGTGGACGGACTGAAAACCAT
Organism: Petromyzon marinus; assembly: GCF_048934315.1. Taxonomy (NCBI): domain Eukaryota; kingdom Metazoa; phylum Chordata; class Hyperoartia; order Petromyzontiformes; family Petromyzontidae; genus Petromyzon; species Petromyzon marinus. The sequence continues at coordinate 6,457,493 of NC_133704.1, read as the reverse complement.
TTGTGTTTTGTAAGAGGAGAGGGAGTACCGAGTTTTTGCCCGTATATGCTTTAACCCATAATGCTCCGCAAGAAGGTGGGAATGAGTGTGTGTACAAATTAAAAAAGTCCGCCCCGAACATCCATCTGTGGCACGTTAGGAATGGATCACTCTTTTAATTATTTCCTTGTGCAGCAAGGGAGTAAAGTGTGTGGTTCTATGAAAGTCCTGATGTGCTGTGCAGTACAACAATGCACGTGTGTACACCAGCATGCGATAATGGAGGTGGGCCCGTAGGGGGGTGGCAGGGTTCTTGATTAACCGGCCTTGTACACCAGTCACGTGGTTAATGGCGACTCAGTGAAGATTGCTGCGTGTGGCACACGTGCTGTTGCATCTTACAGATTGACCACAATAAATGTGTTTGCCCACGTTTTGGAGGACCTGCCCACGTCCTTCATTTCGAGTGTGCAACACATCCCTCTCCGCCTGGCGCAACACAATCGGATAAGAGAGAGAGAGAGAGAGTACTCCACTGCACTGCACACTTAATAAATAATTTTGTCATCTGGTTCAGCGTGATGTGCGGATTGCGATTGAACAGTAACGTTGACTTGCTCGTCATGGGTGACGAAAGGTTGAACTCCGTTCCACTGCGCCTGAGATCACACACGAAGGTTGGCTGGCGGTCGCAGCCCGCACTAATGCTTCAGAGTGCTTTATGTAACCTTGGTGAAAGCTGAAAGCTTTGCGGCCGCTTCAGGATTAATGGAATTTTGACATGCTTTGGAGATCGTAGTTTACAATGTGCAGGTAGTTGTGTATTTTTAGAAAAAAGCTTTTTCCACCCCGCAGGTTTTTTTGTTGTTGTTGTTGTTGCGTTTGTGCTGCTGTAGTAAACGGCTCTCCGTGTTTTTCGGGTTTTGCCACGACGTCCGTGCCCGGTCCACGTGCCCCGACGGTTTTGCTTCGGTTTCTTCTCGAGCTGAAGGCGGTCCCTGAAGTTGGCTCTCGGCCAACATAGCGAAACGTCGGACATCGTGCCGAATTGCACGCGGTACATCCAGACGATGCATCGGGGAGCTACAGAAGTAAAGTCGGTGCCAAAAACGTGTGCGCAATGTTTCAAAAATGATCGCCTCAGCATTTTGCAAATGAGAATTCCCTCAAATGTACAATTAAGTAACGGAATAATTTTTGTTTGTTAAATAGCTCATCTTTAATTCCAATGCACGCATAACATGAGAAACAACTCCAAGGACAGTTTGCTTATCATGCTACTTATGTTGCCGCTGTATTATTGATGAGCTGGCAAAAGCAACCCCCACTTAAAACAAATATAATGGCATTTTGTTTTAGAGGTCAAAATCAGATTGAAATGTATTCCAGCCAGTGAGTCATCGCAGAGAGACGTACGGAATGAGCGATGGCATTGCCAGTTTATTTTTGTATTTTTTTTTCCCCCCTGCTCGGGATGGGATTATCATCAGTGGGCAATTGAGACTACTCTAAAAATGGGCACTGCATTGTCCGAAACTCCAAAGCAGATTTTACAAGGACGTTTCGGTACAATTAAAACAAATTTAATCACGCGCGGCACGGTAGTAGGTCTTTTGGCCCGGTGAGCTTGCAAAGCTTCGTAAAGTAGCATGAATCTAATTTACGATTTAAGATGTGATTTGCCGAGTCTGCATAATATTGTGCAGTAAATGGCCACTCTTTGCGGGTGTGCATTTTTCTCCGTGCATGTAACAATAATGTAAGTGGACCAAGTGAGCATACGTGTTTTTTTAGGGTTGAGATCTTGCTGGTCAATAATGAATTCCAGCCCTGTGCCAAGACACTGCTGCATGGATGAAGGCCTCCCCTCGCTGTGTCTATAAATGGGGTTGTTTGACCATACTTCACCAGGCCGGTTAGTGCGGTTGAAGAGGCAGGCGCAGGACCAGTTGGGATACCACTCGCCTTTTTCATGTTGCCGTGGTTGAGAATCGAACTCGGATCGCCGGGGTCATCGCGCAGTGCACTAACCACTGCGCTAAAGTTCCGCTCTCTTGCTGGATAGGTCATGAATAAACTTTTTTTTCGTTGTGTGTGTATATATAACTATACAGACATAATATACAAACCAACCCATTTAATTAATCATTCCCCACAGAATGACAATCCAAATGCCTCATTATAACAACTGTGCATCCTCGATTGCTGTTCCAGCATAAATAGATTGAATGATTTTGTTATTGTTGTAATTCCCGCCTCCCCCCCCCTCCCCCCCCCGTATCTGCTAGTGCTGGTGAATTGCTGCCAAATGTCTAAGCAACTCTTTGTGAAATGAAAAATGCCTTGAATAGGGAGCCGAGTGACTCACAGTGGTCAGGGGCACTTCTTCTTCTGTACGGCGGGGAAGTCGATCACAACATTTGTGTGCCCATGCCGAGGTTGGTGGGCGATTCGGGGGGCAGCACCCAAGGGTGGCCTGGTGAAATTTTCTGAAATTCTGCCGATTTGAATGATCGAAGCGGGCCAGCACCGGGCCAGCACCGCTGGAATCCTGGGATCGAATCGGGGGTTTCATCCGCCGTCCTCGATGTACAACATTTCACGCCTACTCATTTCATCCTTGTCAGCAAAATGACGAAAGCTCACAATCATCTGGGTTCTCTTTTGTGGTGAGCATCACGTTGAGTCTGTCGTGTTCTGTTTTTGTATTGTTTGTTGTGGTCACGTTTTTGACCTGCCCCTTACTGGACGTCTGTGAAAAAAGAGCTTTATAGCTCATCGGATTCCTCCAGTAGAAATACATATTCTGAATTCGAGTCCAGTGACACGGAGTGGATACAAATTGTAGACTGCACTTCACACTGTGGGTCCTCCAACTCTCATCCACTCGGTCTCTCTGGCCTCTCTATGTAATGTGCTCTGAAGGAGGACCATCGCCCGAAACGTTACCCACTATATGTTCTCTTTTCAAGACCACAGTGTTATTGAGGAATGCGGGTGGGTTTTTTGTTACTTGTGCTTGTTTCACCACTGCCAATGCAACAGCATCGCCGGATAATCTGTTTTATTGCCTAATTAAAAACTATTTTATTATTTTATTTTTACCTGTTAAGGCTGACTGAGCTTTGCAGCTCTTTTTAAGAAGCGACCTGGCCACAAATGATAGCTCAACGAAGTGGCTTGTCGTGTGGAAAGTTACAGCAGCCAAACACTCAAAACGCACGATGACTCTAAATTTGGTGGGAAAATCCGGGGGAACCGGCGGAAAATCCACGCGACCACGGGAGAGAGAGAGAGGCACGCAAACTCCATACCATTCAGGCGTCAGGGTCTGGATCAAACCCACGACCTCCTGTACACCTGGCGAGGTAGTTAACATCTCGCCACCGTGGCGCCTACTATGGAAGGAGGGCCACTGCCCAAAACGTCTTTACGGCAGCGCTAATGAGAGTTTGGGTTCGATCGCAGGTGGCTGAAATTGAGCATTTGAATTGAGGAGCTCGGCGTTCCTGGCTGATTTCTCTCTGATCACAGAGCCTCCCGGCCACCTCCCAACTGTAGCGGCGTTTTTTTTTGTTTGAACAACTCAAGCCGCAACGGTCTGCTGTGGCGCTCCGTCCTTGCGAGCCCGCAATGAGTTTGCGCAAGAGGTTAACGATTTATCTTGAGAGGATATTTTCAGGAATTTGTGTGGTGCACAAAAACTCCTCGCGGTTAAGTCGTGCTGTAAGCAGACGCCTGGTCAATGTCTCACTTTTGGAGAGGGGAAAAAATACGGGACTCGATACGCGATTGTGCTGTGTAATTGAGTAAAACGCATACGATACACATTGCACAAGGCATATTTAAGTATACTCCCGCCAGAAGCAATTCATCGGAATTTCGACGATTTCTTCTGCTTTGTGTCGCTTAGCAGGTCCCGTTTGCATTGTCTTTGTCACCTTTCCCCATCCCGTTGATGCGGTTTGCACTGTTTCAGTAAATGTCATATCTGCAAACCATTTGAATGAAGCATATTTGATTGTAAAGAAAAAAGATCTCCCGTACAACCTAACATACTTTTGGGTCACGTGCTGTTAGCGAGCACCTGTGAAGGCTGGATCGGTATACAAGGGAGTGGGTGGACAGCACCACGCCCGGCCGCCTTTGTCTCCCTAGTGGCGATGTTTACACACCACGACAGGTACTCATTTGAGGCTGAATGGACCTAGGAGATGCCCAGGACCGGTTCACATAATCGTCACTGGTGTTGGCCGTGAGCGGGAATGGAATCCGGGTTGCTGGGTTTGTAGTGCAGCGTGCTAACCGCTGCACCACCGCTCCCCACATTGTCACACACGCGCAATTTAATATTCATGCATCGCAAGTACAACCCAGCTGGTTTATTCAGCCTATCGGCCCTCTGTTGGAAGTCAACAGTGGTTGTCCGCCATACGAAAACGCAATTTACACTATTGACTCTCAATTCTCATTCGCACGTGCAATAATCATATTTGATTGACGAATCTATGTGTAGTGGTTCACACGAGGGAGGCAGAGACTTCTTTGGAGGCAACACGTTTATTTCACAATAATCCCTAAAACACGAAGGGGTATAACTGCCCCTTCACCAGCTCCCCTAGGGAAGTATCTCCTCCGGGCTAGCTCTCACCCTAGCTCACCCTAGCTCACACGGGCTAGCTAACCCTAGCTCACCCTAGCTCACCCTAGCTCACACGGGCTAGCTAACCCTAACTAACCCTAGCTCACCCTAGCTCACACGAGCTAGCTAACCATAGCTCACCCTAGCTCACACGGGCTAGCTAACCCTAGCTCACACGGGCTATCTCACCCTAGCTCACACGGGCTAGCTCACCCTAGCTCACCCGAGCTCACACGGGCTAGCTCACCCTAGCTCACACGGGATAGCTAACCCTAACTAACCCTAGCTCACCCTAGCTCACCCTAGCTCACACGGGCTAGCTAACCCTAGCTCACACGGGCTATCTCACCCTAGCTCACCCTAGCTCACACGGGCTATCTCACCCTAGCTCACCCGAGCTCACACGGGCTAGCTCACCCTAGCTCACACGGGCTAGCTAACCCGAGCTCACACGGGCTAGCTAACCCTAGCTCACACGGGCTAGCTAACCCTAGCTCACAGGGGCTAGCTAACCCGAGCTCACACGGGCTAGCTAACCCTAGCTCACACGGGCTAGCTATCCCAAGCTCACACGGGCTGGCTAACCCTAGCTCACACGGGCTAGCTAACCCTAGCTCACACGGGCTAGCTAACCCTAGCTCACGCGGGCTAGCTAACCCTAACTCACGCGAGGTTGGCTAACCCTAGCTCACACGGGCTAGCTAACCCTAGCTCAGACGAGCTAGCTAACCCTAGCTCACACGGGCTAGCTAACCCTAGCTCACACGGGCTAGCTAACCCTAACTCACGCGGGTTGGCTAACCCGAGCTCACGCGGGCTGGCTAACCCGAGCTCACACGGGCTAGCTCACACGGGCTAGCTCACACGGGCTAGCTCACACGGGCCAGCTCACACGGGCTAGCTCACACGGGCTGGCTAACCCGAGCTCACACGGGCTAGCTAACCCGAGCTCACACGGGCTGGCTAACCCGAGCTCACACGGGCTAGCTAACCTGAGCTCACACGGGCTAGCTAACCCTAGCTCACACGGGCTGGCTAACCCGAGCTCACACAGGCTAGCTAACCCTAGCTCACACGGGCTAGCTAACCCTAGCTCACACGGGCTGGCTAACCCTAGCTCACACGGGCTGGCTAACCCTAGCTCACCCTAGCTCACACGGGCTGGCTAACCCTAGCTCACCCTAGCTCACACGGGCTAGCTCACCCTAGCTCACACAGGCTAGCTAACCCTAGCTCACACGGGCTAGCTCACCCTAGCTCACACGGGCTGGCTAACCCTAGCTCACCCTAGCTCACACGGGGTGGCTATCCCGGACCCGGACCCTGACTCGGGTCCGGGTCCTCTCGTCGGGCAGGTCTTCTCCGGGTGACGGCTTCTGTCTTCAGTCTTGCAACAGCTCCTCCACCCGTTCAGGGGTCCGGCTCATATTGCCAGTCCCGGGGCTTCCTCCGCCCCTGGCCCCACGCCTCCCTTCTCGAGCCTTCGAGAGGGACCTGGTCATGGTCCCGTGGTCCCCCCAGCCCCCTCCTTGGGGCCCCTTGGCCGGTACCTCTGATCACCAGGCCTCCGGGTTCACCTGGAGTGCCATGGCCCAGTGCGAACCCCTGCACCGTCCCTGGCGCTCTCGCCCCCTAAGCGCCAGAGGCTGGCACTGCACGTGGCTGGTGTGAGCGGCGCGCATCGTACCGAACACAGGGCGGCTTATACCTCGTGCCGTGGCCTCCACCGATGCCACTACAGATGCATTGTAACCCCACCTCATTTATACCGGCACATGACTTTGTGCAAATGAGTAGTTCATTTGTGTAATATATATAAAATAAAAATTAGTTTTTAGCCTACCTGGCTAAGGCATGTTTTACTGACACTTTTAATCTCTCAACATGTTACGTAACAGAAAATGAGCGACTTTTGACAGCCCGGTGCATGACCGTGCTTCTTACTGATGGCCTCGTCTCGGCATGAGTGCCGTTGGCCGCTGTAAGGTGCTGTGGTGGCGAGATGTTATCTCCTTAGCCTGGTCTGCAGGAAGTCGTGTGTGGGTTCGATCCCGACCCTGACGAAGCCTGTAATATTCCGAGTTTGTGTTTCTCCCCATGGTCGCGTGAGTTTCACTCCGGGTCCTCTGACTTTTTCCCTCCACATTTTAGAAACGTGCGTTTTTTCAGATTATTTGGCCGCTATAAATTTCCATGTAAGCCACTTAGTTGAGCTGTCGCACCTCCGGATTTAGCACGGTTGGCCATGCGCGGTGCAAAAGTTAAATATACGTATATTTGTGGCAAGGTCACTTCTGAAAAAGGGCTCATAGCCCTGCGGGCTTTACGTGGAAAAAATAAAAAAAAGTTTTAGTTTTCCCCGTGCCAAGTGGTGTCATGACGCTGGGAAAACCGCAGGTGCCACGCGTAACACACGAGGCACGACCGCTGCGCTATTGGACACCATTGCGAGACGCTGATGTAATCCATCAGAGAAGTGGCCCTTGGCCTGTGAGGAATAGCACTCAATCGCCCTGTTTATTTTTAAAGTGGCGTTGAACGCAACTCGGCAATGTTTAAATATGCTTTTTTTATAATAATAATAATAATAATAAAGGAAAGTTAAAGGTGCAGCCCTGCAATTGCTTGTTCACATCACTGCTTGCAGAAGAACTTCCATTTAGTGGGAGCTCATGAGCCCCTCTAACAAGGTATTGGCCTGCTCTTCCACGCTCGCCAGGCATGTTGGACTATGAGTGGTGTACTCGCTTATAAGTTACATTATGCACCATCGTTGCCAGCTGAAACTGTGAACGCACAGAACGGTTGAACTGACGTGGCCGGGTGGCTCAGGGCTGAAGAACCCTGGGTTCGAATCCGTTTTGCGTCAGCCCCGTAATCTGCAAGTGTATTGAGTTGATGGTCTGAGCTTGGGTCACTTAAAAAACATTGCAATAAATTTGTTTCCCCCCCCCCGCCTCCTACTGAAATTGGATACATTTCATCTCTCGGAATAGTATTAATAATAAACATTAGATTTCGATTTAAAGCTTTCGTGACTGCAAGGATTCATTTTCTTTGGTTCTTTCGGTAAAGTCACGTAGAATGAGAATAAAATAATAAATTGATAAAATAAAATAACACAATAAAATTCTCACGACGTTTCGGCCACAACACAAGCGGCCTTCATCAGGTGAAGGGAAGAGACTGTCTGGAGGACAGCGCTCACTTTACCGAAAGAACCAAAGAAAATAAACGTTAGCTTGCCATGTGACCAAACCTTTATCTGTAGCAGGGCATGTATGAAATTGTGCCTCCGAGCGTGCTGCTTAAACCAGTTCACTTGAAGGGAACTCTCAGAAGCAGGTTCTGTACTACCTGCCTCATGGAGGCTCTTCTCTAAAACGAGGTGATCTATACACAACGCGAATACAATTCCTGACCAACACAAAGCATGCTGATGCACCGCAACCATGAAACGCACGCCGTTACCGACGCCGTACAGGCAGACTTGGAGGCGTGGACATGTCGTGTCATCTCTCTGGGTATTGTGACGTTTGTAATCTGGGTGGTGGCAGAGGGAAGCCGGGAGGCGGGGGTGGTGGGACCGGTGGTCACAATTTGAGGGGCTACCATACTAGACGTGGTGTTGAGCACCGCTGGGCTAAGTGGATATTTTGTGTGGCTCTAAAGTGGATGTCTGCTCGTCGAAACTTCTAAAGAAGTGCCCCCCCCCCTCCCCCGAGCTGCCATAAATCTACCCCTACGATGGCGCATGCCCGCTTTGAAGACTCTACACAATTCAAGAGGACATGTGGTTTTGTGTTTTACGTAGCTTATGCATGCGTGCTATTTCATAGCGACGAGAGAATTTCATAAACCGTCTCGGCAGCATAACTCGGCTTTATCTTAGATAGCACGTTTGTTTGGTTCATTACAACGATTCCTACAGACTGTGCAATGTAAATTGTTGTGGTCTCTTTTTGAAGAATGGCCCGAAATTGACTCCCGCTAAACATTTTCACATCGACTGTTATTACAATACGATAGCGTAGTTTATTCTCTTGTTTTTTTTTTACTTTCCTGTGGAAAAACGCCAGCCGTAGAAGTGCCTCTCACTTTTGCTTTAAATTTCGAGACAAGACGGCAGGGGTGAGTACGGTGGCCAACACTTGTGCCTCACGGCAAAAAAGGGGGCTGGGTTCGATGTCCGACTCGTGCCGTCTGTGTGGAGTTCGTAATGTCCCTCCCCCTTGTTCGGCATGGGTTTTCTGCCGGATTTTATGGCTTCTTCCTATAGTTAACCACCAACACCCCCACGTACAATGCAACGCAACTGGTATTGGCCAAACCGCATCCAAATATTGAAAAATTACCTGTAAACTACTCCATTGGCGTGACGGCAACATCCCCCCCCCCCCTAACTGCAAAAACACTTGGCAGGACCCTCCTGAAAAAGAGTTCAGACTGAGTGACGGCTTTCCTGGTTTAAACGAGCCGCTTAAAGCGCAAGCAAAACTTAACGTCAAAAAGCCTTCTGCCACAGAGAGGCGCACGACATGAAAGTCAAAGTCCTTTCCTGCTCCGATGGCCGTTGAGACGGCGCCCTATCTCCCTTGTGCCCAGCTGTGGGAATTCCACATTCCTACGGCAGCGGAGAGTTTGTCCAGAGGCCTGTGTTCGTGAGTGCAATTGGAGCAAACGAGCCAAGTGAAGGACTCGAGGAGCCCAAACACGCACAAAAAAATCCCAGATTCAATCCAGCTGATGAGTGGGCCGTGTGATTTAAGTGAAAATTTTCGTGGCTGCAAGGGGAATGTGGGGGAGGTCACAAATCCCAGCTGTCCGTGAGGGTCACGGAGATCCGCCGTGGACTGCATTCGCTCTGTAAAATGTCCCGCAGTGCATAACTGAGCTGGAACGACTTGCAGTAAACAGCCTTGCTCCCAAGGCAAAGGTCCCCTGTATAGCCTTCACAGACTTGTTGGGCAAGTGCTGTTAGCGAGCACCTACAGAAGGCTGGCACGGCACACGAGGGCTTGGGTGTCCAGCGCCACGCCTAGCTGCCTTTGTCTCATTTGAGTCCGAGTTGACCTGGTTGATGCCCAGGACCGGTTCAGATAATCATTGCTGGTGGCAGCCGTGAGCGAGAATCGAACTCCGGTTGCCGGGCTTGTAGCGCAGGACTCTTAACCGCTGCACCACCGCTCCCGAGATCCAAACGGAGACGCACGCACACTTGCCTTTCATGAGACTCTCTCGTGTGGCACGCTGGGGAAAAAAAAACGCACCGAGCCTCTACCCATTAGCCCCAGGGGCTTTGTTTATCCTTTGCAAGGGGCATTCAATATCTCCCCCTCCACCCCCACGCATAATCTTACGATGGAAATGGTGGTGTCAAAACAACGACGCGCCGTGCTGGCATCGAATTCCTTCTGTCCGCCATGCACGCGGCGCGCGCCGTCGGTGGAACGGTACCGACGCCGCGAGCCCGGCAACACGTCGCGAACGTGCGCGGGAGCGCCCTTTGTAAAACCACCAGCCGAGGACGTGGGCCGAAATTTGACGAAAAGTGTCCACGAAAGTCGAACTTTTTTTGCGTTTTCATGCAGGGCGGCCCGTTGGTGGACTCCTTCGCTGAAAATTAATCGGCAGAAGTTTCATCGGAAACGAGATTTCACTTTCAAAAGGTTCTACACGGCACCTGCCATTTGGCTGCTATAAATCTCAAATATTATCCAACTTCGTGTGAGCTATCATTTGTGGTCGGGTCACTTCTGAAAAGGAACTATCAAGTTCAATGGGCCTTACCCGGTAAAATAAAACAAAAATTAAAGCAGCTTTTGAGAAGGATCGCACGAAGTGTGTGGTGTACCTAATACATGGATTGCTGCGTAATTTGCCGACGTGACGGGCACATCGATAGCGCCTTCTCAAACGTACATCGCGCGTCTGTGCCGGTCCGTTGTTGGCAGCCGCTGGTGGAAATTCCACGGTCCCACGGTTGAGGCCAGCATTTTACATGGCGAGCGGCGCCTGGGGGAGAAGACGACGGCCGATGACTTCTTGTAAAGTGGTGCATACTTTGTCCATCCCGGAGGAATTCTGGGGCCAGAGTCAATCCCCAACAGAGATTTGAACTTGCAGGCTCCGCGCTGCGGTCGTGGATGAGTCAAATCGGAGTTTGGTTTTTTTAGTTTCATTGACACACAATGCTTCACAACAGCATTGTGTGGTCATAACATTGTAATTAAGTATTTTTTTTCAGTGACATTTCCCTACCCATGTATGCAGGCGTGCACTTACCAACAACACATTTCTACCCAGCGGCATTTAATTTAAGAAGCCTCACCCCCGCTGCAAAATCTGTTGAAAATAATTGTCATTTGCATTGCCCGAGTTTGCCTCGTATGTGCCCCCCCCTGTTAACGTTGTCTCGTCGTGGTTGCAGCCACAGACTGCGCGGTGCTGGGCTGGGGCGCCTGGTCCCCTTGCAGCAGCGCGTGCGGCGTGGGCAGCCGGGAACGCATTCGCCAGGTGACGGTGCCTCCGCACAACGGTGGAGCCAAGTGTCCCCACCTGCGCCAGCGCCAGGGCTGCTACAGCCACTCGCTCCAGCTGTGCCAGGGCATACGAGGTGAACGGCACGGCACGTTGGCGAGACGGCCACCTCCAGTGGCGTAACATGAAATTAAGGATCGCCTGTACCAATTCCGCCAGCGCACAGCTGGTTTGGGTAATTATTAAGATCACCGTGTGCCTTTTTCTTCTTCTTCTTCTTCTTGTAACTTCCCCATTTTTATACCCGGCATTGTGTGGACTTGCAATGTGTGAAAAGGCGCTTCATGGCTCATCGGATTCCTCCAGTCTAAATATTCAGATTCCAATTACTGTCACGAGACAAATAATTTCCATCCGGATCTTTTGCAGAGCAGTGCGGACCCATTCATTGTCTGACAGAGCGGCCCACTGAAGTAGATATCGCAGAGCTACCTCTGATGCACACAGTAGGGGGCGGCACTTTCCCAACTGCCCTATCACACAGAGGGTAATGTTCTTTGGATGACATTCAAAGCATTAAAAAAAAAAATTCTCAGATCTGGAATTTTGTAACATTCAGCGCAGAACTAAATTTAATGCGATGGGTTATTTTTGCGTGCCACGATTTGGGCATCTGGTTTAATCACAGGTGACAGAAACCTGGATTGGAACCCCTCGGTGGTGTCATCTTGGTGCGCTGTTCTTAGAGACACTCAGCTTACCTTCCTTAGATAGCGATAAAAAAAACCAATAACATTCGGAAAATATATTTTTTTGTGGGCATGTCGTAACATTTTGTGTGACCGTTGACGATGCGACCCGATACCATTTACCGTCGGGTGCACTGCACTCTACCAACGTCTCTCTCTGTGTCCCTCTTGACATTCGCACCGCAGAAGTGGCCCAGCTGCTGCCAAATTACTACACACGGAGCACAAACGACCCCTGGAAGAGGCCCCACATGATGAAAAATGAGCCCGCGACCAGGTGAGGATTCCGATGTTTAGCAAAACGACGCCGATTCATTCATAACGCGTAAGTTAGCGGAGGACCATTGCACCAGACGTGACCGCATTCATATAAACTCGTCTTGCTGTCATTCCGGCGTCTCGAGTGATTTGTTTGAGCCACGTATCACGGTGGGGGGAGGGGGGGGCGGGGGGCGGGGGGCGACCATCCGGGCGGCGCCATTCATTTGAGGGTCGCAGTCCACTTCGAAGGTCGACCGCAAACTGAAGTGCCGAAGTTCACCCTAAATTCGGACCTCCTGATCTCACAGCCCGTGACGATATCGCCCGATCCTATCGGACGCCCGGAGCTGATCCGATTTTTTAAAGCCTGGATTAGAGCTTTGATAGATGGCCACCGAGCATTAGACTCGTGTAGCAGATTCTCTGGACAGTCGGGGGCACTGCAGCAAATCCCATTGTTGCTGTCACCACCCACCCCACAACCACAACCGGCCCCCACCTTCACCAGCCTATACTGCGCATTTTGGTGAAGTGTAATCTGATGGCTCTCACTGCCCGCATGGTGTTGGCAAGCCCTCCTCCGGCAGTAGATTGATGCACACAGGCTGCGCGTGGCATTACACCCTGAATGTGCTTAAAATTCGCCAGATCCCAAAAGCTAAGCAGCTGGTTCGAGCCCGTTTAGTAGATGGACGCGAAACTTACCCGGTTGGTGTCACTGTTGTAGGCTGGAGTTACGAGGGTGGTCCGGAGATCTGGAGTGAAAGATTCGATTCTTGCATATTTCTGCGCGTAGATGTGTGGTGGGTTTTCTCTGGGTGCTTTGGATTCTTCCTACACAAAGCCACCTCACGAATAGGATTTGTCAAACCCAATTTAGGGCCACCATGAAAATGAGTCCTGAGACACGGTAAGGCTTTCCTGGCCAATGAACATCCGTGCCATTTGTTACCATTATGATAATAGGGTTTTCCCTTTTTTTTCTGGCAACAAAACAGGTGTTAAGATGTTAAAACACCAAACTGAAACCTTTTACAAGGAATCATGTCTGCATTAACCACAATGCTTGTGGTCGGAATGCAAACAAAAATATACTCTGATAATATATGCATTGTCCTTGAAACTGATTGGTCCGCACCAGGGACAGCTTTCTTTAGAGCCTCGTCTCAAACGGTGTTACACCAGAGGACGCCTTTGCATATAATATCAGTGTTTTTTTTGTTTGCATTCTGACCACAAGTATTGTGGTTAATGCAGACATGATTCCTTGAAAAAGGTTTCAGTTTGGTGTTTTAACATCTTAACACCTGTTTTGTTGCCAGAATAAACTCCTTAAAATTCTTTTTTTTTAAAACAACGGTTTTATTTTTAAGTGCACTAAAGAGTAAATAACTCGTTTGGACAACGGGAAGTTGACGCCGCCTTGATTACAAGATTTGACCACGACAAACATAGGAGTCAAGTGAAGTTAAAACGTTGAAAAAAGGGGAAAACCTATTATCATGTTTTGGTACAGGCAAAGGGGAGGTCCCATGATATTACCATTATCTTCAGTTATTATTTTATCTAGTAAAGCCATGGTGGCAGAGGATATAACGTGCTGCACTACGAACCTGACGGTCAGAGTTCGATTCCCGGGCACGGCTAACATCAGCGGCGAGCGAAATCTGACCTGGTCCTGGGTGTCTTCTTCACCAACCCGCACTGACCAGCGTGGTGAAGTATGGCCAACGAATTCCACTATCTACACGGCATGAGGAGGCCTTCATCCATCGGTGGTGTATTGACCACGGGGTACGAGTGGAGGATGGTGTTTGCATTGTAAGCGACCCCACTTTTTTTTAAAAGCGAGATGCCGGCACGTCCAGTAAAACGCTAGCAGACACCACCGCTCACGAGCCCCGCACTGAATTTGCTAGTCCAGTGTGCGCGCTGCTGACCACTGCACCCGCGATATCGCCAACAATTTGCTGCCACGATTACACACGTTGGGCCAGAAGGCCGATGGATCGAGCTGTCAATGCACGTATTAAAGTCCAGTGCGCCGACCATTACACCGCAGGACCACCCGCATACGAGACCACAACGCATTGTAAAACACAACGGTCCGTGACTTACTTGCTGGTACTGCCACATACCGGGCCGGACTCGAAGATCACGAGTGACGTGCCCGCGTGCATGATTGCCCCCTCCTCCACCGCCCCACCCCCCCCCCCCCCCCGATTTGGTCCACAACCTACTGGCTGTATTGCTACATACTGACCGGACTCAAATGTCACAACTGACCCCTCCCTCCCCCCCCAGCTCGTGCGTGTTCTTCCACGTGGACGACGCGTCGTCGCCCTGTTCCAGCCGGAGCACCGTGGCTCCGTGGCTCCGTCTCCTGCAGGCCGGGCGCAGGGTGTGCGTCGAGTGCCAGGGCGAGGCGGTCCGGCGGGGCGAGGGCCGCTGCTCGGGGGACGGCGTGCAGGGCACCAGGTGGGCCTGGGGGAGGCTGGCTTGTGTGTGGGCCCCGTGACACACGGTCACTGCGGCGGCGGTGGTGGTGGTGGTCGCAGCGGGTTGGTGTTCCGTGCTACGAACCCGGCGACCCCCGAGTTGGATTCCCGCTTACGGCTGCCACCAGTAATGATTATCTGAACCGGTCCTGGGCATCAACCAGGTCAACTCGGCCCGCAAATGAGCACCTGGTGCGGTGTGTAAACATCGCCGATGGGGAGACAAAGGCGGCCGGGCGTGGTGCTGGCCACCCCCACCCCATTGTGTGCCATGCCGGCCTTAATTTGTACTCGCTAACTGCTCCTGTCTTCCTCAGGCCGAGGTTGTGTAGATAGATCAAGTTAGGCAGTGTAATTTTCACGATTGGTTCAACTGATCGGTATTTACGGCCGAGTTATGTTTCTTTTTTTTTTTACAAATTAGAAGTGTCCAGTAAGGCTAAAGTTATAATACTGTAAATATTAGCAACTGTGGGGGGTGGTGGTGGTGCAGTGATACGCCCACTGGCGCTATGCACCCAGCAACCCCAGTTCAATTCCCAGCCATGACTAACATCTTGACTGGTCCTGGTCCCACACCAAATTTGCCTCCCTGCACTGACCAGAAAGGTGGAGTATGGCAATATAATCCAATTGGTCGATTTGGGTTTGTGAATGGGGAACCCAGTGCTTGGTTTTCCCCAGTGGCTCAGGCTTAAAGTGTTGCGCAACGAGTGAAAATATAAAGTGGTAATGTTTAGGGGATCGTAACAATTTTGTAATGGGGAAGTTTATCAAATGAAGCATGACAGATTTGTCTCATTATGCAATATGTTTTCGCTGAAAGAATGTGGCGGGGGGGGGGGGGGGGAAGCTTAAAGTTGATGTGGAATGCTAAGAAATCAATGCAGTGGAATGGTTATTTGGTAGTTGGGGTATTTATGTTGCCGTAAAATGGTTTCGCTGCAGTAACAGCTGTGCTGTAAATACATGTTCACACTTATGGGGGATGTTGGTGCAAAACATTTTTCCAAAACAAAGCGGGACTGCTCGCATTTCAAGCGATGTGAAAATACTGTCGCATTTTCTTCAGTTGTTGATGCCAAGGTAGGTTTCAAACTGAAATGAGCTTTTATTTAACCCGAGTTTATTTATTTATTTTTAAGCTGACCAAACTGTAGTCTCATTCGCTGTCATCACGATGAACCATGTTCTATCCACTGATGGATGACGGCCCACCCATGCCGACGTTGTCCCTAGCGGTCCTGCGAAGCAACAATCCATCTCGCTCCTGCCCACGACTTGTTCGTATCTCCCCATCTCCGCAGAGGGTGCCCTCTTGGGCACGTTGACTCCTTCTTGAACGGCCATGCCATCGCCAGTTTTGTCGATCGGCCAGTCGTCCCTTCCTGCAAATGTCTCCTGCCTGACCCCTACGTGCTTTGCTTAACGGTCAACACGATGCCTCCCTAATTTTCATTTGTTCCCGAAATCCGTGTGTTCCTTTTTCCAACTCTCGGTCTCATTCCACGTACTTCCACCTCTCCTCGTGTATTTGCGCACTTTAAAACGTTTGTTCCATTTGAGTCTCATTCTGATCCATGTCACCACAGGTACCAATGCACTGGACTCTGGCCTCCTCGCTCCAAATATCCGCTTCGCCACCAATGGCGGTCGTTATTTTAGCCACGATGTGCCCTCCACCCCTCTGGAACGTTCTCTCCAGGGCACCACAGATGTTAACTATCTTGCCTGATTTACAGGAGGTTGTGGGTTCCATCCCAACCCTAACGCCTGTATATTTGCAGTTCGCTTGTTCTCTCTCCGTGGTCACGTGGATTTTTCTCCGGGTCCTCCGGTTTTTCCCCTCCACATTTGGAATCGACATCGCGTTTAGAGTATTTGGCCGCTATAAATGTCCACGTGATGATAAGCCACTTCGCTGACCTGTCATTTGTGGCTGCGTCGCTTCTGACAGAGAGCTGTGTGGCTCACTCGGCCTTTGTAAAAGAAAATTAGTTAAAGAGTGAAACTTTTGTTACATTTTTGAGTCCACGCATCTCATTCTGAGCCGTGTCACCACAGGTACAAATGCGCTAGATTCTGTCCTCCTCACCACACGAGCACACGAGCCCCCCCTCACCTCTCTGGAATGTTCTCCCCAGGAAACTCTGCCTACCCCCCCTGCCCCCCCCCCCTTCATTCAAGTCTCCACTCAAAGCCTTCCTCTTCACCCCATGCTTTCAGGGACCTCCCCCCCGTAATTGCTTCCCTTCTCTGCTACCCTTGCACGGTCCCCACCCGTTCCCTCCCGTTTCCCCGTGTGCACTTCTGCACTCCGGGGCATGCGTACGTTTGTTGTGCTACGGGTGCATTATGAATGCCAAGTTGTTTTTTGTTGTTGATGCAAATGTTGATAGTAAATGTCCGCCACTGCCCCCACTTCCCAATGAAAACAAACAACACGAGCGCTCGCGATGGCTCCTGTTCGCGGTGGTTGTCGTCGTCGTCATCGTCGTCATTGTTGTTGTTGTGTCTCTTGCGTGTGACGAGGACGTTTTGGGTGGCTGTGCCCGGCTGCCGGGGTTCGTGGCTGCGCTCACGCTCTCGCTCGCTCACGTTCCCGGTGGTGGTTGTTGTTGTCGTTGTTGTTGCGTGCGACCCAGGACGTTCTGGGCGGCCGTGTCGGTGCCCGGCTGCCGGGGTTCGTGGCTGCGCGAGCGACACCACAACGACTGCCACTGCCCCCCACACTCCTCGCTGCTCTTCGTATAGCGGCGACGCACGCACGCACGCACGCGGAGTTCACCACCCTCATAGGAATCCGTGACGAAAATATTTGCCGGCGAAGTATGCTTTTTTTTTATTGTTTGTTTTACAAATGTATTTTCCGTTCGCTGGTGGCTGCAAGCGGCCGAAAATCATCAAGCGTGTGACGATGAACTCCGACTGTCCGATAAACAGCAAAGCTTGACCTGACTTGCGACGAGACGGAATTAGCTCGTTTTATTGAAGAAAAATACTGGGATGTGTTCGAGACTGTAAATGCATGGAGGAAGACCAACAATGTTGATTTGTTATGCAAGTAGAAAACCACGAATGGAGTTCACTGATTGGCTGACATGATACTGAGGTGGGGGGGGGGGTGCAAAATTCTTGCATCGCTCACCAACGCAATTAAGTGTGAACTCAAATGTCTGACTTCTGGAGTTAAAGTTGACGGGACTGAGAGAATGACTCCGAAATCCACAGACTAGGACTGGACTCGGGACCCCGCAGGATGTCGTTGACGAGACGGAGGCTGTGGCCGAAATAAAAACTGCCGCTTGAATTAAGCTACGGGGCTCTGCATCCTTGGGACGTCGCTCTCGTATCATTTAATGTCGACGTCTGGTCCGGTGCTTCTCACATTGCGTTATTTTAGTTATATTTTTTCCTCCATGACGATAGTTCTTGCGGTAGCTATTTATTGCACGGGCGACCGTGCTCCGACACCTTGCGTTGTGATGCTGTAAATTCACAACCTTCCCAACAATTTCGGGGGAGTGAGGTGGGGTGGGGGGGGATTCCAATTCAATTGCATGTCTGACGTTTCCCTCCACGTCCTGGGGTTTCCAGAATTGAATTCACTTCCTGGAGAAGCTGCCCGGCACGTGGTGCAGACCGTCACACACAAGTGCCGGAGCGACGCGCGGTACTGTACATCCCGCAAACAAATCGGAGCTCTTCCATGATACAGGTTTATTTTGGGTTAGATCGTGTAAATATACAAGTGTGTCGTTAAACCCGGCACCACCCGACCACAGTGACGTCATCACATCTACCCCGCTATGTAAGGAACGAAACCGGAGGATTTCTCCACAAGTCTGGCTGTCGCCTGATGAAGCTGGTTGTAATTACTGGCGAAACGTCGTACTCGGATTGTAAATGTTGTGGCTTTGCTCTCCAACACACCGGTTAGTGCTGTACTAGTGTAGTGTTGTAGATTTGAGGCGGACGACTCATTGTCTTTTTCATTCTGGGCCACTTTATTCACGATGTCAACATTACAGCACTTGACGCAGCACGCCGAGATTCTGCCGTGCGCCGCTCATTGGCTCTCTCACTCGCCGCCTCCCGGTCTCACTCTCTGCGATCCTTCGTCGCTTCGGCTGCCGTGTCTCGCTGTCTCAGCGGGTCGATACCACGGCAGCCGCGGCGTTGTTTAAGCGTGCCGACGTACGGACTGCGCTCACGCCCTTAGCGCCTCTACCCCTAGCCTATACGAGTCCACACCGGACTACTCCCGCACAGGGATACTCTAGCTAGCCTATGCTGGTCCGACTTCAGTCTGTCTTCTGTCTTCGGCCCACTGCCCCTCCGAGCTCGTTCGCTCGTCTTATATATATGCCTCGCGACCCTTCCAGAACATCCTGTCCGGAAGATTCCTCTGTGTGATTGACAGGTACCGGTCCCTTCAATTCCTGTCCATGTCCCACTTGAATCACACCGACGGTCTTCCCCGCACCCGGCCGTTCCCGTGCCGAGGCTCGCCAACCGCCTTCCCCTGGCAAACCGAGCGCGGCCGTCATGACCACGTGCGCGCGTTGCGCCACTACCCCGAGTAACAAATCGTCACGTTCTGTTTACGTGGACGTGTACCTCACGACTTGGGCGTGTCGGATGGTGCCGGGGTTTAATGACACACTCATTTTTTTTACGCGATCTAACCAAAAACAAAAAAAAAACTCTGCATGATATTTGTCGCGAAAGCCTACGTGTTAAATCGGAGATCTTGATTCGTTGAAATTTTCGCCGAATCCTCAATGTGTCCCGCGACAAGACGACGGATGTTGGACGCAAAACGCAAGGCAACCGTGTGATTTCCGTATTTAAACGAGGAGTTCATGGCAGCGACATCGTGATATTTAAAAATAAGCAGTGGCCTCGTATATATATAAAAAAAAACAATAAAATGGCCAATGCAATATACAGCATGCTCGCTCCATTCAGGTGTACTCACATTCTAGGTTGTTTTTCCTTCCGTTGCTATTCCGAGTTGTGCTATCGTGAGCCGTCAATCGGCAGGTGCACCATCCTGTGGCAGAGAAAGGTGGGACCTCGACGATGGCTCGGGCTTCATGAAGCGTTTCCCAAGTCTCCGGGCACACGCCGTTTCTCTCGTATGCAGCGCAAGAGGGTGTTCGTAGCATGTCGATAAAAAGCAGCGTTGGAAGTCTCGCGGTTGGGGAGTTTAGCCGAATCTATTGAAGAACCCGTTTTGAAATATCTGCGAAAATCGGTGGAGACTGCCATCTCGCCCGGCAGCTTGGGAATCTGGTCTCATCATGGGGTGGCCGAAACCTGAATTCGAACCCAGGGCATCGGCGGTGTCCGGGGGCTCGGTGCCACCCAGCCACGTCGTGCACAACGTACCGACGTGGCTCCGACGCTCTGAGACGAGTGTACACTTTTTATGAAGTCTCACGTTTGTATGCTAGCCACTTATCTTTAGTGAAGCGTGTACAATTGTGCAACTTTTTGTTGTTGTTGTTTTAAAGTCATGATAGTGTTTTTTTTTTACACATTTATAAATGCAGTATTTAAATGTTTATTTCCATCGTGTATAAGTTTAACACACAGCTTAGATAGGTTGGTGACTATATCATTTGTCCCATCACCACAGGGAAGGGATCGGGGCGGGGGGAGGGAGGTGCTGCTAATGAATAAACTATCCAGAGCCACAATGCCTCCACCACCACATGAATACTGCAGTAGCATTTCAGACTTGTAAGCAATGGCTCTTGTGTTTTTTGCTAATCCACTTCTGGACGGTGGCTGAAGACGAGGAGCCATAGGCACGGTAGCGCAGTGCAGTACAGCGATAGATTAGGCTGCACTGCCCTCTGCTGGCCACAAGCTGCGCAAGTCATCGGTCATCAGAATGGGTCATAAACCTCTCGCCGTGTCCCCAAATGGCGACATTTGGCCGTTCACTTTGGTAAAGGGGCGCTTAATTTCAGCCGGAACAGTCCGGAGGTGCTGCTCCGGGACTTATTTTGGCACCTCGCCTCTCTTTACGTGCGCAGTGGACTGAAGAATCGCAGCGTCCGCTTTCGAAGTGGGATAAATAACATCTTTCATCGTAAAGTCATGATCCTTTGATCCGCGATGTGCATTTCTCCATGTAGGCAAAAAGGTTTATGTGAAGAATGTCCCCTTCCATAAATTCGTAGGAGCCATTTCCCGTGAAAGGAGTCGTGCAAAAGTGTGCATCCTTTAGGGGCAGCAATGGCTGCCGCAGTCTTCATGTACAAGTGCTGGATCACTTCGTCCTTTGGTTGGAGTGTGTCACTGCATGACTGCAGCCTCCTTGAATTAGCCCCCCCCCTCCTGCCCCGAGTGTCCCACAGTGCTGCTGCTACTCGCTGCCGTCTGTTAAAGTGCAGCAGCAGCAGGAGGAAGAGGAGGAAGAGGTAGAAGACGAAGTTCCCTGCGTGGGGCAGCTGCAGATGCAGGCCGCCCATGCCGCTTGTATATGATGCTGCCGCTTTCTCCACGATCGGTCAGCCGCAGCCTCCGATCCTTCTCCTTCCTCACCATCCTCCCGCATCCTCATCCCCAATCAAGGTCCACGATTGATGTCTGGGGTGACATCATCCTGCCACCTCCTCCTGATCTCTGCAACTTCAGCCCTTAACTCGCTTACCATCGTTTCAATCCCATCTCGAGATGGCCTTTCAGTTGCTGATTGTCTTGTTGCCCTTCTCTGTTTTGGTCCTGGCCTTTCTGTTGTTGGATGGTTGTATTGGTGATGTAACCAACTTTTAAATGGTCCCTGTGAGTCCTTCACGTGGGAATGCATAGAATTGACAATGGGGGTATCCATATTCTTGGTTCTTTCGGTAACGTTACGTAGATAGAAAACCAAAAATAATAAATATAAAATAATAAAAGCAGAAACCACAAAAATGGTCAAATAAAATGTACATTAAAAATAAATTGAAAATAAAAGCAAAAAACCCACGTCGTTTCGATCGCAACACAAGCGGTCTTCATCATTTTTTTTGGTTTTCTATCTACGTGACTTTACCGAAAGAACCAAGAATACGAATTCCTGCAGTCACGAAATTTTTAAGTCAATGGGGGTATCCATTAGCGGTTGGGTTGTTCACCGGGGTAATCGACGCACATTGTGCATCCTGCCTAAGTTTGTGTGCACGGAAATCGCAGTTCCCTGATGTCTGCTCACAGGTAATCGCCATCGACTTGTAGGCGTGCAGTTAAACAGTCGTGTTGCTTACTAGCAGTAATTACCCGGCTTTGCCCGGGGTAAAAATATGTTACGAAATTTGTATTCTCTTAAAAAACATAGCATATGCATACATAACTACTAAGCTATTGTGAGAGCCCGGCGTTACTTGTAACAATAGGGTTTACCCCTTTCTGGCAGTAATACAATAGTGTTAAGATGTTAAAATGCCAAATTGAAACAAGGAATCATGTCACTGCATTAACCGCATAGACTTTTGGTGAACATGCAAACATAAACATGCTCTGGTAGGATATGATGATGCATTGTCTTTGAAACTGATTGGTCCACACCAGAGACGGCTTTCTTTAGAGCCTCGTCACAAACGGTGTTGGACCAGAGGGAAACGCCAAAAGGCGTTACAGAAAGGGTATGAAACCTCATATATTGATATTGGCAAGGGGAGTGTATTCACCTGATGAAGTGTATTCACCTGATGATTCTCTTCCACTAAGGCTGCAGCTACCATGTAGCTAGCCTGTGTAATTGAACGGCGTGTAGTCGTAACCAGTGTCATCTCTGGGGGAGAGACAAAGGCGGCCGGGCGGGCCACAACCATCCACTCTGTGGGTGGCACTTCGCCGGCCTCAATAGGCGCTGTTACTGCTCGCCACTAATAGCCACTTGCCCCTACAGTCTGTTAGAGGCTACACGGGGGATCTTTGTCTGTGTGGAGGTGCTGCTACTCTCTACTAACAGCACTTGCCTCTACAGCCTGCTAGAGGCTACACGGGGGAGCTTTATCTTGTGTGTCTGTGTACGTGGGGAGCAGTGGTGTAGTGGTTAGCGCTACTCTGCACTACGATCCCGGCGACCCGAGTTCGCTTCCTGCTCACGGCCAAAACCGGTGACGATTATCTGAACCGGCCCTGGGCCTCCCCTAGGTAGACTCAGCCTTAAATTAAGACCTGGTGCGGGGAGACAAAGGCGGCCAGGCGTGGTGCTGGCCACCCACCATTAACCACGTGACTGGTGTACAAGTCCGGTTAATCAATAACCCTGCCAGCCACCCAAGGGCCCAAATCGGTTATCGCATGCCGTTGCACACACGTGCATTGATGTACTGCGCAGCACATCGGAACTTTCACAGAACCACTCTTTACTCCCTTGCTGCACGAGGAAATAATCAAAAGAGTGGTCCATTCCTTCCATTCCTAATGTGCCACACCTGCCGAAACAACTGGTAGAATAATACAGGGAGTGTTATGGATGGGCGTGTACTCTGGTCGTTAGTGCCTTCGTTGATCCCCTTACAGTAAAATGTCCTCCCGAACCAGCCCCTATTGGCAGCGTTGCGGAAAAATATTGAAGAGAAAATGTAACCACCTCCGGTGAACACGTGACTGGATGTTACTGGTTGTATTACTGTGTTGTGAAACGGTTGTTTGCAATTAAAGTTCTAATTTAGCACCGTATGAACGACATCGCGCCTTTGTATGTGAAGTGAGCGAATTTATGACACTAGTTCAGAAAGCCTGTCTTCGCCAGGCAAAAGTTTTCAATAATTATAATATTAATGAACCTGATTATTATTGACATTTTATCTCCGATCAGACACTAACTGCTCCAAAAATGTGTAATATTTCCACAAGACATTGTGTTCTTGATTCAAATATTTAAAGACGTACCCATCGGAAGCCGCTCAATTTAAATGTTCCATTCTTTTTATTATTAGAAAGAACAAAAAAATTATGAACTTAATACTCTGAGGGGAAGCTCCTATCTTTGACCGTTTTCGAATTATTCAAATGTGAACATTATAAAACGCGTATTTTTTTCGTTCAAAACAGCTTGAATCCGAAATATCTCAAAAACAATAAAAGATAAACAATGGTTTTCGCTTTAATTTTATTTGCTGTTTATTGCTCTATCAAACGAAACAACCCACAATCTTATATTTGAACGGTTTCTGAATGACACTACGCACAAACGTGTTTATGTGGCACTTATAATCGAGACTTGGGGGCCTTAAAATGAAAAATCTCGGATTTTGAGAGTTTTTTTTCTCTCTTTGTCAGCTTTCTACCATATCGCTAAGTGCCCTAGAGGTTTTTGAGACATACAGATTAAGGAATTTATTTTTAGAAATAATGACATTATTTTGTAATGACGCTGCGGTTGCTGCTGCTTGGTTTGCAGTGGTGCTCGAGCACAAATGAACAAACCAAACGAATTCTTCAAAAGCACAGCCTTTAAAGGAAACAATATACTGCACTGTATATGATGGACAACGTTCTGGGTAATGAGCCTTCTTCAATAGCATCCGCGAATGTTTTTGGTTGATATTAGCATGCCATGGTTTAATGTGTCAATACATGATAAACAAGACCCGGTCTAGGGCGGCGCGGTGGCGAGATGTTAACTACCTCGCCTGATATGCAGGAGGTTGTGGAATTCGATCCCGACCCTGACTACAATTTGGAGTTTGCGTTGTCTCTCTCTTTCCCCGCGGTCGCGTGGATTTTTCCTCTGGGTCCTCCGCTGGTTCCCTCCACATGTAGAATCGTCATCAGGCGTTTAGAGTATTTGGCTTCTTATACATTTCCCAATGATAACAAGTCCCTTCGCTGAGCTGTCATTTGTGGTCAGGTCACTTGTGAAAAAGAGCGACATAGCTCAGTGGGCCTTACCTGGTAAAGTAAAACAGTCACTTAGTGAGCGCTACGACCCGACACGTTGTCACATCACGTAAATTATCTATGACATTGTAATGATTGGCAAATTCATCGAACTACATAGCTCAGTGGTGGCCTCTAACCTGGCAAAATAAAGAAAACGTTGAGTTGGTTATTCGGTAGAGTTTTTCGACCTGGGCCGCCCGTGTGCTTTTGCTTTGCCTGTGATGCATCAATTCCCGCGGCATGTTCAGAGACAGCTGTCTCCGTCGACCACCAGTGGACCATGAGGAATTTGAGGGCCCAAAAGGCCCTCATATCCTGCGGAGGCATGACCCAGGAGATGAGTTAAAGCTTTCGTGACTGCAGGAATTCATACTCTTTGGGTCTTTCGGGAAAGTCACAGATAGAAAAATAGTAGCCTCACGTAAGGTGAGGCTATTATTACTCACGTAAGGTGAGGCTACATCGGTTCGAATTAGTAAAAAAATCTACACTAAGTAAGAAACGAATAGGCTAACATTAAGGAGTATCTCTTTACGTATTTTAAACACGTGTTAACCATTCTTAATTCTATAACATCTTAGAACATTGTCACCTAGTGCTCTACATTGGTAGGCCAAGAATACCGAATGTGAAATCTTTAGCGAAATTTAAACGAAGCGATCTTTCTAACAGTTTGAAAATTACTTTTCTTACCTCGTCTTCCTCCCTCTGCTTAAGCGACTCGACTTGTTGACAAGAGCCCTCACCGACATTCTGCAACGTTGCGCGGCAGGAACATCGCTGTTCAATTTAACACGTAGGCTTTCGCGACCAATATTATCCTTAATAAAAAAACAAATGTTGGGTTAGACCGCGTAAATATGAATGTGTCGTTAAACCAGCCACCACCCGACACAGCTAATTAGTAAGGGGTTTGTCACGTAAACAGAACGTGCCAATTCGTTACTAGTACAGCACACCGGTGTGTTGGAGAGTAAATCCGCAGCATTTACAAATTGGCACGTTCTGTTTACGTGACAAACCATGCTAACTAGCCTTTTGCCCGTCCAAAGACGGGTGTGTTTCAGTTAATCTGAAACTTGCAAGCGACGTGATATTCATTGCATCAATTCGTGCGCAATTCGTAAAGCCGCGGTGACACATACTTATTTCATTTAAAGGTTATAATCCCTTGTTCATCATGACGTCCATTTTACTTCTATGTCTCAACAATAGCGTGACGGAGATCACGTGACGTGATGAGGGTTCTGCCTTTGTAGTGAGGGTTGTGAGTTGACCCTGAGGAGGGGGGAGGAGGCGCCTCGCCCCCCATGTGGAGCGACGTCACACTGCTAATTGTTATTAATTAGGGGGTGTGTCCATTTGGAAGACGTCACCTCTTCATGATTATTAATGCGGGGGGGGGGGGGTGCTACATGTGGAGGCCGTCACCTGTTCATGATTATTAATTAGGGGGGCTGGCTGACGTGAAGCGACGTCACGCGCGGGACACACAGACATTCTTGGCTGTGTCGGGTGGTGGCGGGTTTAACGACACATTTAATTATTGACGCGATCTCAACCCAAATAACCTCTATTGTAGTTGGCTCTTCAAGTGAGTTCTGAGTCACGTGGGACGATTGGTCGTAAATTAAGATTTTGTACCCTAAGTCTATCACCGGTCGCCTTTACATAGACGTTGTAAATTGGGCGTCTCTCAAATCTGACTGTCGTAAGCCGGCTGTAATGTTTCCTCCCCTCAAAAACTTGAAATCAACATTTTTTACAGACATTTAAAATACATAAAATCAATACTACATTGAATGTTTTCGTTTCACGAATGTTATTGCGCTCAGAAAATGGGCTTTAAAAAATCCTGACAAGAATATCAGACAAACTCACACTTGCTCTATTATAGTATGCATGCCTGTCCATTCATTATCATTCCCCAGCTTTTTACAGACCAATTCAGACCTTATTGGTCACCCCGTGCCCTTATAAATCTCAACGTTCATCCTACAAAGTCCCATTACAAGGGAGAAACATAAAACAAATAAATTGTTTTGCCTGTATTTAAACCGCTGTATGCCGTATGGCCCTGAAAAAAAACCCATGTACAAGAATACGGGTTAACTGTATGGGTTGACAGGTATGAGTGTGTGATGTAATGATGCCACAGTGTGACTGCTCTGATCACCAATCTCAAATCGTGAACCATTAACTGCCTCGCACAGATCGCTTAAATCTGAGTCTCTCTCGGTTCTCTATGTGAATATATAGGTGGCCTCTGGTAAGCCATCTCAGTCGACATCTCAAAACACGGATCCATGTGTAGTGCCATAGCGCTGGCTGCTGGCGACTAAGGGGATCTGCGGCGTACGGCAGCCCTGACGTCAGCAGGCCACGTGATAGACACGAGAGGGGGATCTAGGGGAAAGGTCGCAGAAGGGGCACACCAGGAACCCGCCGGTAGGTTCCAGAAAGGGGGCGTGGCCGGGGGGGAAGCAAGGCCACGCTGACGGTATAAGAGCCCTCCCCACCCCCCCTGTGGGGTACCTCGGGGCTGTTGTTGGAGTGGGATCCCCATCGTGGTGCTCAAGTCCATCCGTCACCATTCTTCTTGTCGTCTTCACCGTTCTTCTCGTCGTCCTCTCCGTCTCGACCATCTCGGGGTGCCGCCAGTCAGGCCGACTACCCAACTGTCCTGGCTGAGTAGCGTCGCCGATGATAGACGGACTAGTTATTATATTCTTGGTTCTTTCGGTAAAGTCACGTAGAAGGGAAACAATAAAATAATAAAAATATTAAACAATAAAATTCTCACGACGTTTTGACTGCAACACAAGCAATCATCATCAGGTGTGAAAACCACAAAAAGAAAACTTGAAAAAGTGGCGGTTTTTTTTAACGTTAGCACCACGGAGAGCGATTTGACAGTTTGTTCAGATGGACGAGTCCATCTATGTTAGGAAAAAAGGAGGGGGGGGAGACGAAAATAATGGATGCGTTCTTAAAGCCATCGTAAGCGTGAACAATCAATTAAGACCCGAAATGGTTTATCAAATCCTTCCAATGATTGCTAAGCCAGAATCCATCTTCTCGGTTGAAATTGCCTCTGTGTTTGTATATGTGGATATCCTCATGAACGAATCTCTCATGGTAGCCAGATGGCTTTCAAAGAACCAAGTATATGAATCCCTGCAGTCACGAAAGCTTTAAATCAAAATTCGGACTAGTTATTATTAAGTGTGTTAATCCCGATGGTGCTCGTTAATCAAGAAGTGCCTCCAAAGTCTTATCGTCTCCGAGTTAGTCACGACACACGTGTCGTAAACACCACTGCCCGCTCTGATCATTTCGTCTGGCAGCATTTCCACTCCCGAAGTCGTCCGTCCGTCCGCCAGCTCGCCCACCGACCCCCAGACATAAACGTTGCTCATAATAAAAGGTTTTTGGGTTAGATCGCGTTATTTATAAATGTGTCGTAACCCTCCACCACCCGACACAGCCAAACAGTAAAAAAAATGTGTCACTTTTACAAAGGACAAATAGTGCACTACTTTAGCCCACCGGTGTGTTGACGAGTGAATCAACATAATTTGAAATTTGAGTACGACGTTTCGCTGGTAATTACATCCAGCTTCATCGGGCAATTTGCTGCTCAACACGAGATTCCACCGTGTCCGTTCAGTGCTCACCGAGCTGCATTGGCTTCCAGTTACCGAACGAATACATTGTTTTAAGGTCGCACTTATTTACGCGTCTCGTCTAGGAGCATAAACCATCATCACGCAAACTCCGGTAGTCATCCTAGCAGCAGCGGCTTTTGGCTAGCCATTGCACAAAGTCGGCCACTGCATTGCGCGCTTACAGATACGCTTCTGCGGCCGTCTGGAACGCTCTTCTTTCCGATATGAGGAAGCCGCTGGAGCTATGCCACTTTTTAGTCCAGACGGACAGCTTATTTTTTTTAGAACTGTTTTTTTGTGTGTTTCAACATACGGTACATGCAACACGCCTCCAAACTAAATAATAACAAAGACTTCCAGTTCTCGCCGCCAGGAGGCAGTGCAGGCTTTGTGATGCATCGCATCGAGGAACCTTCACTTTACGGGGGGCTGAATTTAGGACTTTCAAAAATACCTTTTGGCGGGTGGCCACCAATGAATTAATGAATACCCATAGCTCGTTCTCTTCTCTTCCTGCGCGAGGCCCTTGGGGGTGACAGGGTGTGATAAAAGTACAAAACACACAGTTGAAAATATCGCTCACACCCCCCCCCCCCTACTACCCCCCTCTATTGCTCGATTCGTGCAGTCAAGGTTATTTTTGTTGTTGTTACGTAGATGGATTAATATCGTTTGCTGGGCGTTTCGAAATGTGAGATCCCACGTGCGGCCCTCTGCAGCGTGGGCTCTAGGTCTCTAAGCCCGTGCCATAGCCACGGGAAGTTTGTGGGCCCCGAGCTACCCAGAACGTGGCTTGCCAATCGTCTGAAATGTTGAAAAATTATCCTTCCCATGATATCTCCTGGCATTTGGTGTTCATATCTCAGAGGTGGCGGCAACTGCCCTAAGCGTCCACGCGTGTGGCCCCACAAGTTGTACACGCCACGGTGGTGGCGAGACGTTCACACTACATTGCCTGGTATGTAGGATCCTAATCCTGACCCTGACGCGTGTTTATTTAGAGTTTGCATGTTCTCCCCGTGGTCGCACGGATTATTATCCGGGCCCTCCATGTTTTTACCTGCACATTTCGAAACGCGCGTTTCGGATCATTTGGCTGCTATAAAATGTCCACGTGATGATTTGGCAACTTCGTTGAGCTATCCTTTGCGGTCAGGTCGCTTCTGAAATAGAGTTATATACCTCAATGTGGGCCTTACCCGGTAAGTAAAAAAGAAAACAAGCTTTAAATAAAAAAAGAGTTAAGTTTATAGTTTAAAGCTGCGTTGAAGAACACCAGTTCGTGGGCGCAGCTAATCGCCACCACCAACGCCGTCACTGCGGCTGTTGGCCGTGCAGAGAGGCGATGAAGCCCCGCACGCTGGAAACGAACGAACGTGGGTTTCAACGCCTCTCCTGTGGTTCTGGTTCTTGTTGTTCTTGCTGTTGTTGTTGTTGTTTCGGACTGTTCCCATCACCCGCGCCTTGGAAATGTTCTCGCGACGGCCACGATCTCAGCAATTAAACGGGGGCGATAACTCGCTCCTCGCTAAGCTCCCGTCGTGATGCAATTGCTGTCATGCGTTTCTCGGATAAATTTAGACTCCGCGATGGGAATAAACAGCGGAGGGCGGTTCATGTTTTTTTCTTCTTCTTCTTCTTCTTCATTCGCGTGATGTTGCGCAGAGCTCCTGCCACGCTCGGGCAGTTTGAATCTTAAGCCGCGTGCGATGATTGTCATAGCGGAGGCTGTCGCGTTGCGTGCCTTCCTACCGTTCATTTATTGATTTGTCAGTTTCGGAGTAATTTAATTCAACTATGACATCCCCCAGGCACTTTGCCCCGTGCAATGAGAAATCAAGCGATGCTCTCGTTTTATTATTGGTTATCACACGGGGGGGGGGGGGGGTGGCTGCTATCCAGGGTGTCGTCCACACCGGAGACGGCTTTTCTTAGAGCCTAGTCTCCACTGGTGTTGGACCAGAAGACGCCAAAAGGCGTTGAGTTGTACAGTGGAGATTAGGCTCTAAGAAAAGCCGTCTCCGGTGTGGACCAATCAAATTCAAGGACAGTGCATATCATTATCAGAGTTGTCTTTTTGTTTGCATTTTGACTGCTTGTGTTGTGGTTATTGCAAACATGATCCCTTGTATAAAGGTGTCAGTTTTTGTGCCAGCTAAAAGGGTAAAAACCTATTACTATATCTTGTTACTGGCAAAGGAGGTCTCACAATGTAAAGGCTTACCCCGAGCTCTCAATACTCTGATAGTGCGCTGTTTTTGAGTTGTACGCCTTATGGTGTCATCTGGTCCAACACCAGTGGAGACTAGGCTCTAAAGAAAGCCGTCTCGGGTGTGGACCAATCAAATTCAAGGACAGTGCATATTATTATCAGAGTTGTATTTTTGTTTGCATTTTGACTGCTTGTGTTGTGGTTATTGCAGACATGATGCCTTGAATAAAGGTGTCAGTTTTTTGTGCCAGTTAAAAGGGTAAAACCTATTACTATATCAAGCTGTATTGTTCAAAGATAACTAAGGGGGAAATAAACGAAAAATGCAGTTTATTGCATCAACTATTTTGTTTACTGAACTCAGAATGTGTGTGTGTGTCATCTGCTGCATACCTGCTGTGTCCGTGTTTGTGTACAAGTGGCTCCGCATGTGATGCGGCTCTCGAACTACTTTGGTCAAAGACAAAAATAAACAAAATGTATCTTCTTCTTACTTTAAAGGTTGGCGACCCCCCCCCCCCCCTGGAATAGAGGAATGCCGCGGCTCCAGGTCATATGGCCAGCGGGCTCTGCCCCAGGTTTTCCACGGCCAAGACCTCGATACGACCACCCTGGAGAACATGTCTGACGATAGCCAATCATCTACCCGACTGGCAAATTAAACGTTGCCAGCGCTATTATTGTCATTGATTAATCCCAAAACCCCCAACGACTGTAGGAGTTCACCGTTACGCTGCAGGGCTCCCCGATTTGTTCGCGGTGTTGTTCAGTTTCTGAAGAAACTCCCGCCGGCACGTGGAACGAAACGTCGGGACATTGCGCCGAACAACACGCGGTTCAACCTGCGGAAGGGGGGGTCACATCTGAGAGCTTATTCATGACTTGCTCTAATCCCATGCAATTACAAAATCCGAAACGGAGCTCATTGTCTCTCTGAATTGTCAGCCACAGCGTGTCCTCTGCCTTTCCATGGCCTCTGCTTCATAGAAACCCACCACAGTTTTTTTTCGGTAAGCGCTAGGGTTGCTGTCTATGAGATACAAAACTACTGGGACATATCATGGGATTACCAAGATTGTCTCAATTACTGGAAAAGTGGAAAAGCTACCCGCAAATGGATTGTCTTGACTGGTGCATTATAGTCACGTAGCGCTGTCCTCCAGACAGTCTCGTCCCCTTCACCTGATGAAGACCGCTTGTGTTGTGGCCGAAACGTCGTGAGAATATTATTGTGTTATTTTATTTTATCGATTTATTATTTTATTCTCATTCTACGTGACTTTACCGAAAGAACCAAAGAAGATGAATCCTTGCAGTCACGAAAGCTTTAAATCGAAATTTGGTGCATTATATTTCATGTTTTATTCATGTATTATTTTACCAGGTAAGGTCCACTGAGCTATATAGCTATTTTACTGAAGCGGCCTGGCCACAATTGATAGCTCAATGAAGTGGCTTATGTTGAAATGTGTTGCAGCCAAATACTCTAAACGCATATTTCTAAAGATGGAGGAAAGAACCCGAGGAACTGGAGACAAATCCACGCGACCACGGGGAGAACACGCAAACTCCAAATACACAGGCGTCGGGGGTCGGGATCGAACTCACGACCTCCTGCATACCAGGCGAGGTAGTCAACATCTCGCCACTGTTACGCAACTGACAAAAAACCGGGACTCTGAATGTCCCGGGAAAACTTTTGCGCAGTTTCCACCAACGACTGTCACCTCAGAGAGGGCGATCTTGGGGACAAAAAAAAAAAACAGAACAGGTGGCAACCCTCGTTGCTAGTGGTGTGCAAGCACACGCGACAGTCACGTGATCGTCGTGATCACTCCCTTTGGACAGACGATGCACGACTGGTCCTTTGTCGATCCACTGCGGGACGTGAGGCTATCGCGTGCATTGTCGGTCGTTGTGGCTAACAGCCAGTGGTGAGTGACCATGTGTATCGGTGGCACTGACCAGAGTGGTGGAATGTGGGGTCAAATAACTCCCCGGTAGCGCTGGCCGGCGTGGAGAGGCATTCATCCAGCAGTTGATTGAACATGGGCCTTACATATAACTGACAATAACATGGAAAATAAGCTGACGTTTTGGGGAATGGTCCTTCTTTAGGTCAGAGTAGCGAGGGAGACGGTGCAGAGACGGACTGGATTATAGTAGAAGATCAACACTTTACACTGTGGCGCCTTAGAAACCTTAACGTTGACAATAATTGTTTTAGAGAAATTGCAAAACTCTTCATGCACAATCTCCGACCACTCAATAATTAACACAATCTTGTCTGTTCTCTTTCTTCCGAGGGAAGTTTACAAACAGCCATTGCATTTCTAAATGGGCAGTGTTCAATAACAGCAACAGCAACATTGCACTTAAAGCACCTTTGAGAAGGAATGCCTCGCAAAGCGCTTCATTAGTAAGACATTTGAGTGTCAAAGAAATGCTTCGGAAGGCTCAGCGGACTCTCGTCTTGGTTGTAAACGAAGGTCGTGAATCAACGGGATGGATTCACGGCCGTGTCGCTGGTCGGCTCAGCTCGATGCGCTCTTCGCTTTCTTGCTCGTCGCTTCTACAGGTGATTCGGAAAATTAGTGGACATTGAGCATCAGACAAACCGTTCGGAGGTCTCAGAGGGCTCACACTTGGGCATAAATAAATGTCGTGAATGAATTAACGAATCGATCAATGCTTTCGGTGCTGGTCAGCTCAGCTCAATGTGGTCAGCCGTTAACATCCTCTGCGATTTGTAAAGAATGGGTCCCAGGACAGCAAACTTCTCTCTCTCTCGCTCGCTCGCTCGATCTGAATTGCGTGGTGCGAACAAATTTACGGTTCCCGCTTCACCAGGCAACGATTTGCAGCCCCCTTGGTCAGTCCCAGCGCTGGAGGAAAGCCTCCCCACGCCGTGTAGGTCACGGGGGTCATTGGACTCATACCCCAAGATGCTGGTCACTGCGGTTTGGTTCAGGGAGTCACCGGGAAGATAATTGCTGGGTCCATAGCGCACTGCGCTAACCACTGCACCACCACTCCTTGGTGTGTGTGTGTATAGGGGTGGGGGGGGGGGGGAAGTGGAAGCGGTAGAGCAGCGATTAGCGCGCTTGCGTTGCGCACTCAATTCCCGCTCACGGCCACCAACACAAAATGCCGATGATTTGAACCGGTCCTGAGCCTCCCCTAGGTCGGCCCAACCTCAAATGAGCACCTGATGCAGCGGTGTGTAAACAAATCGCCACCACGGGCGTGGTGCTGACCGCCCATAACCCTCGCGTGCCGTTCCGGCCTTAATAAGCGCTCGCTAACGGCACTTGCCACAACAGTCTGTAAAGGCTATACGGGGGACCTCAGTCTTTGGTGGGTCGGGCAAAACATGTTTTACGTGATCGGGAATGGAACTCGGGTGGCCGGATTCACAACGCAGCGCACTCACCTTTGTTACTCATTCCTCGACGAATTCCACGCACCTGCTCACCCCCTAAAGAGCCCCAGCAATAGCGGCTGAGCTCAGCTGCAATTTCATTTAATTGAGTCGCTGCCGCTCAATGCAGATTTGAAGTTTTCGTGACTGCAGGGGAATCCATACTCTTTGGTTCTTTCGGTAAAGTCACGCAGGTATAAAATAAAATAAATTAAATCACGACGTTTCGGGCGCAACACCAGCGTCCACAAGCGTCCGCTCGCTAATGCGGCCTTGTCCTGATTCTGTCTCGCACGGTTGGACGTTCTCCGTTTGCTATCCCTCCCCTCCCCCCATGCAACACACTTGCAACAACGAGCGTCGACACTCTCTCTGGAATATTAATTTAAATTGCTTTAAAACCACTGGGATGGAGCGGTGGCACAGTGGTTAGCGCATTGTGTTATGAAGCCAGCGACGTGACTTCAGTTACCCGGCCACGTCTAATGTCAGTGGCGACTATTGTAAGTTCGTTTTCAAGTATCCCCCCCCCCCCCCCATGTGTTTTGGGGGTTGTATCGCGTGTTGTTTGGCATGAAAAACACCTATCTTTCCACGTGTTGGGAGTGTATTCAGTTATTTAGTTCTAGCAGTAAGCGAGGAAGGTAGGCGAGAGGTAGGTTGAGGATTATGCAGTTCTTCATTTCCTTAAGCAGCTCCCAACGCCGTGAACGAAACGTTGGACATCATACCGAACAACACGCGACACGACCCGAAAACACGCCGGAGGGCTATCAGCTGTAGAATCGGGTTTCCCCTTTTTTCTGGCAACAAAACAAGTGTTAAGATGTTAAAACACCAAACTGAAACCTTTTACAAGGAATCATGTCTGCATTAACCACAATACTTGTGGTCAGAATGCAGACAAAAAACACACTCTGATAATCAATGCATTTATAGATTTAAAGCTTTCGTGACTGCTAGGATCCATACTCTTTGGTTCTATTGGGTAAAGTCACGTAGGTGAAAATAAAATAACAATTTAATAAAATAAAATAACAATGTTAATTTTTTTGTTATGTTATTTTCACCTACGTGACTTTACCCAATAGAACCGAAGAGTATGAATCAATGCATTGTCTTTGAAACTGATTGGTCCACACCAGAGACAGCTTTCTTTTGAGCCTCGTCTCAAAACGGTGTTAGATCCCAGAGGACGCCAAGCAATCAGCTTGCAAGTGATGTCTGAACTGGTTCTGCGAAACCTCTACTTACCCGTGACGAGCGGTGTGGTGAAGTATGGTCAAACGGCCCCCATTACTGACATTTGTTCTACTCCTCGCAAACCTTAAACTCTGCATTTACAAATAAATATCACTCGTGACGCACGCACTGTTGCTCGTACAAATTGAGAACAAGTATTCTGTAAATGCAGTTGTGTTTTTACAAACATTCTAAGCAACAAAGAGCATGAAATAACCCGTTCACGATGGTTCGACATCGGAGACAACGTAACGTTCCATCTCGCTAAACCTTAATTTAGCAAAGCGAAAATAAAACCCTAAAATTTTACCGGACATGCAAAGCCACTCCAGAACAAAATAAAATAACACCCTTCAGTTGCAACCGCTGATATGTCCTAATTTATGCAACACTCAGCAGTCAAAGCCCATTATCCATAAACGAATCCGTAACTTTTACGCTCCTCTGCCAGACTATTGAAGAACATCTAAAGTGGTTTTCCATTTTCAAATGTT
This sequence comes from Petromyzon marinus, assembly GCF_048934315.1. Classification (NCBI taxonomy): domain Eukaryota; kingdom Metazoa; phylum Chordata; class Hyperoartia; order Petromyzontiformes; family Petromyzontidae; genus Petromyzon; species Petromyzon marinus. Next base: position 6,421,956 of record NC_133704.1, on the reverse strand, counting down.
CCCTTCAGTAGACTATCCACTCTGCATAAAAAAACACCATCCAGTCATCTTCACAAGGGCGGCGACAACTCATGCATTATGCATCGTGGAACGTTGCAACAACAAGAAAGTCAAAGTGGGTCCCCCTGCCCCAATGAGCATTAAGGCAACGGGGCTCATCTCCTCTTCACAGTCCAGAGCCAGTGGGTGGAAATTCCACATTACTACGTCGGGGGCGAGTCCCTTGATGGGGGCAACCGCACATTCCGATTAGCGAGGCTACGTACGGTGCAAAAATAAGTTCAACATGCGCACAAACCAGCGGTGAATTCCCCTATGATGTGATACTTATTTGACCAACTTCGGAGCGATGATGAGTTGAGTCAACCTCCAACCATAATTCCCTTCGAGAGCGAGCCGCTTTGCTCGATCTGTGAAGCCTCCCTGACTCGGCCCATCACAAATCGGCACAACATTATTGTGTTTCTCTCCTCCTATCACGAGTTTGTATGTCGTCGCAGAGACGTCGGTCAGCTGAATCATTTTGCGGGACCCTGGGGTCCCGCAAAAATCAGGTCAATAATTATTATTTTTCAGTCCGCCCACTCGTGACCCCGACAGCAACGCGCCGCCCGCCCAGACTCACGCCAACAAGCGCCAGCAGCAGCAGGCGGCGATCGACACGATGGGCGCCACCCCACCGGCCAAACGCGAGCCCCGGGGGGCGTCAGCCGCAGTCGCGCGCGACGACGACGCCCTCCGGTCAGCCGTCGATCCTCAGCTTCTTTGCCAAGGCGAGCCCCACCGCCACCCCCCAGGCAGTGAATTTAACGTGTTTATGTAATTTTTCAACTTTTTACGAAACTTAGTGCCCCCGAGTAGCTCTCGACGAGGCCAATCGATTGACCACTAGTTTTGTTGTTGTCGGTAAGGCCTTAACAAGACTCGTGTCGCTACGCGGGTTTTCCCACCCCGGGGCAGTGATGGGACCCCGGGGTCCCGCCAATTGCTTCAACCGTTGCGTCAAATGGCTGTCGCGCGGTTCACGTCCAGAGGATGTTCGGCAGCGTCGCGTGTTGGGGAAAGTTTGGGAAGAGGGAGTGAGCGGGCACGTGGGCACCCACGTGGGTGGTGTGGCCTTAAGATTCCGCGGTGAGGCCCCCCCCCCCAGGGCCCTCTGGTGCTGTCGGCGTTATTGCGTCAGTGCTGTCAGCCACATCCGTATCGTGCCGCAGGTCTCTGATGCACAGCATCTCGGACCTACCTCCTCCCGTCTTCCTTCTCAATCGTTACCTCTCTCCTGCCTTACCTATCTCCTACCTGCATCTCCACTGCACGCATCAACTCTGTAAATCTTATCTCTCTCTCTGATGTCATTCTCTCTTAACTTACCTCTCTCATGTAAGATCTCTATCTCTTTACCTCTCCCCTGCCTTACCTATCTCCTACCTGCATCTCCACTGCACGCATCAACTCTGTAAATCTTATCTCTCTCTGATGTCATTCTCTCTTAACTTACCGCTCTCATGTAAGATCTCTATCTCTTTACCTCTCTCCTGCCTTACCTATCTCCTACCTACATCTCCACTGCACGCATCAACTCTGTAAATCGTATCTCTCTCTCTGTCATTCTCTCTTAACTTACCTCTCTCATGTAAGATCTCTCTCTTTACCTCTCTCCTGCCTTACCTATCTCCTACCTACATCTCCACTGCACGCATCAACTCTGTAAATCTTAAATTTTGATTTAAAGCTTTCGTGACTGCAGTGATTCATATTCTTTGCTCTTTCGGTAAAGTCACGTTGAAGGGAAACATTTTTTGTCTGAAATCCTGCGGCCTTTCACTGGAAAAACACCTCTGTGGTAAATTTTTTTTACTCACCTGGTATCGACAATCAAGGGTATTTCACTGTCCCCAGACGACCTGCTTGTCAGTTTTGATGTAGTTTCCTTATTCACCAAAGTTCCTGTACCTGACACCATCGCAATCATTGAAGATTTGGTTCATGAAGGACTAAACACTGAGGTACCCCCCCTGGTGAGACACTGCTTAACCAATACATACTTCACTTGGAATGGACCTTTCTACAAACAAACTGAGGGCACCCCAATGGGCTCCCCCCTATCTCCGGTTGCAGCCAACATTTTCATGGAGAAATTTGAGACTGACGCCATCCAGACTGCCACTCTGCGCCCAACCTTATGGAAGAGGTATGTTGATGACACTTTTGTCATCTGGCCACATGGCCGGCCTGCTCTAGACCAATTCTTCGACCACATTAATTCCATACACCCAGCCATCAGATTTACCATGGAAGTCGAAAAAGATGACAAGCTACCTTTTTTGGATGTCCTAATAAAAAAGAGACCTGATGGTTCAATGAGCCACTCTGTCTACAAGAAAGCTACCCATACGGATGCTTATCTGAAACCGGATTCCCACCACCATCCATCACAGAAGAATTCTCTCATCAAGACTCTGCACCATAGAGCCCAATGCATATCCGACCAGGAACACATAGGCAGTGAACTCAAGCATGTACACCAAGCTCTTAAGGCTAATGGTTACTCCGACTATACAATCCGCAAAGCTATCACTCAAACCATGAAGAAGGACCCTCTTGAGGAGCCTTTCAAAACCATCACTTTACCTTACATTGCGGGGATCACAAAAAAGACCTCCAAAATCTTGAATAAACACAAGATCCAGGTCCGTTTCAACACATTGCATAAAATCCGTGATCTGGTTCTGTCTGTAAAAGATGTGATTCCGGACATACAGTACCCTGGTGTCTACAAACTAAGTTGCCTCTGTGGTAGTAGTTACATTGGAGAAGCCAAACGACATGTCTCGGACCGCATTCCTGAACACAAAGCAGACCTTAAACACGGTAGGACCAACACCTCGGCCGTGGCAGATCACTGTTATAATTCAGTAGGCTCACATGACATTGACTTCTCCAAGACAGAGGTTCTTTGCAAGCCATCGGGCTACCATGAGAGATTCGTTCATGAGGCTATCCACATATAGAAACACAGAAACAATTTCAACCGAGAAGATGAATTCTGGCTTAGCAATCATTGGAAGGATTTGATAAACCATTTCGGGTCTTAATTGATTGTTCACGCTTACGGTGGCTTTCAGACAGCATACATGAAATTTTCGTCTCCCCCCTCCTTTTTTCCGAACATAGATGGACTCGTCCTTCTCAACAAACTGTCAAATCGCTATCCGTGGTGCCAACGTTTTTAAAAATAACTAAATGCAAACGCCGCCCAAAATACATAAATAAAGACAAACAACGTTTGAAAATAAATTTATAAATACAAACCGCCACTTTTTTCAAATGCTTCTTGCCGTTGGTTTTTTCACACCTGATGATGACTGTTTGTATTACAGTCGAAACGTCGTGAGATTTTTATTGTTTTATATATATTTTATTATTTCTCTGTAAATCTTATCTCTCTCTGATGTCATTCTCTCTTAACTTACCTCTCTCATGTAAGATCTCTCTCTTTACCTTTCTCCTGCCTTACCTATCTCCTACCTACATCTCCGCTGCCCAACTCTCTTGTCTACCTATGTTCCTACCTTACCGCGCCCCTGCCTTATATACAGGGTGCTTAAAAAAGAAATTGTTAACACTTTTGAGAATTTGCAACAATGCCACAAGAAATGTGACTCCGGGCTCTGGAGAATATTCAAGGCGTGTGTTGACAACGATGGAGAACAAGTGAAGACTTTGACTTTTTGAAGCTATTGACATACATTTGTTATCATATTACAGTGAATTTCGATTTAAAGCTTTCGTGACTGCAGGGATTCATCTTCTTGGTTCTTTCGGTAAAGTCACGTAGATGGGAAATAATGAAAGAATAAAAATAAAGCATAATAATAAAAGAAGAAAAAAATATTATTTTATTATTTCCCTTCTACGTGACTTTACCGAAAGAACCAAGAATATATATTTGTTATCATGTCACAGTGTATTATCCGTTATTTTTCCATTAAAAACGATAGTCCCATATAAGTGTTAATTTTAAGCACCCTCTATATCTATCTCCCATTTGCCTCGCTTCTTTTTACCTCCACTGCTGACCTCTACTGCCTACCTCTAATGGCTACCTCTTCTCTTCCTACCACTCGCTTCTCATCCCAAACCTACTGCCCTATTTGGCTCCATCCATCGAGGGTCTTCTGTCAAACCACCCCCCCCCCCCCCTCCGTCAACCTTCGCTCGATGGGAGGTCGCAGCTTCTCTGATGCTGCCTCTGTAGTCTGGAACGTCCTTCCTCTGACCGCGTGCACTGCAGAGACTCTTGGCCTTGTTCAGGTCCAACTTCTTAATTTACTGCCCTCCAGGTCCAAACCGTAGAAATAAAAAAAGGTGTTTTAAAAAATAAATTGAATTATCTCCAATGCCCATGGCCAGGCCCATTTGTGCCACCTTCCGAGATGCAGTCGCGTCTGAACATTCACGTGAACATCGTGACGCAGTTGCGTCAACCTCGTGCACCCAAGGGTCCATCCGGTCTGGTGCACACTCTTCGCGTTGCACCTTGGAGGTGAGCCTGCACCACCCCCCCCCGCCCCCCAATTATTGCTGTGTGGGTGGAAGAGCCTTCGTCGACTGAGCTGCCTGATTTCATGAGTCACCCACGTGTACACAACATCTCCGTGTTTTCCCCAAAAGCCATGGTGGAGTAGATACGCGTCGCACCTTGGAGTCTAGCCTGTCTCCTCCCCCCCCCCCACACCCATTGCTGTGTGAGTGGTACGTACTTTCCCCAAAAGCCACAGATAGGGTGGATACAAAGCCACGCATTCGTCCCAAACGTTATTGTATCCTACGCGTAAACAGGTTAAAAAAAATACTTACTCGTCTTCTCTATATTTTTGGGAATAAATAATGTGAATAGGGACGCTTGAATCACAAATCTATTATGATGACCTCTCAGTCATCTCTATGCAATTCAAGGTAAGTAGTTTTATCTGCCAAGAGTGCACTGGTTGGGTTTGTCTAGGATTCACCGGTTTAATATAATTTGAACATTGAGCATTGTAGACGTTGGTGTAATGATGTAATGTGAAGCGCTCTTTGACGAGTTCATTGTAAAGGGCGCGATATATTAAATAATAATAATAACGTTTGATCGATTGGTTTTAGCCCCACGCGAAGCCAAACCCCTCGTTATGATGGAACTGAACAATTATCGCGGTAGCCTCGGGGTAACACAAAGACTTGCCTCAGGACTCAGAAGAGGGCTTTCACCCAAGTAAACGATCGGCGATATTTGGACGCATTCTTGATGACAAATTTCAACACATCTCTGCAAAGGGTTTATTCAGAGTTCGTCGTGAATTAAAAAAAAGGAAAATTAAAAAAAAGTAAGCCGTCAAACTTGTAAAATGTAGCGTAAACTTTTTGCGGGTGTTATCATTTAAAGCGACTTCAAACCAACAGCAAGAGGAAACAACCTAATTAAAGATTGATATTAAAAGTAGACGTTCGTACAACGCAACGACGATTTGTAACAACCCTACACGGACCAAAACTAATCACGCTTTATTAGGCTAATTACGGTCAATCATGAATGCGTTTTTTTTCTTCTCTAAACCACACAACCAGATTACGTTGCATCTCACATTCGCGTGAGCAGCATGCCAGGATGAATAATGAATCGACGGTGCAAATTCATGCCAGCTGCGTCTTCAACACCCACACACAGGAAATCGGGCAGACGCGCTCCGGTTCTAATCACCCCGAGGGACCGTGTCTCTCCAAAGAGATGCTGCACATGTTTCCCTCGATATATGCGGTGGTAGTAGATGCGCCCCCAAAAAATACATGGCGCACAAAAGCGAAAGCGCACGAGGACGGCTGCCTGCCGAGTAGGGCAACACGGTACACACCCAGTACACACAGCACACACACAGTACACACCCAGTACACACAGCATACACAGTACACACAGAAAAGACACACACACAGCACACACACACATAGTACACACCCAGTACACACAGCACACACAGTACACACACAGCACACACACACAGTACACACCGCAGACACAGTACACAGAAAACACACACACAGCACACACACACACATAGTACACACCCAGTACACACAGCAGACACAGTACACAGAAAACACACACACAGCACACACACACAGTACACACCCAGTACACACAGCACACACCCAGTACACACAGCACACACAGTACATACACACACAGTACACACCCAGTACACACAGCATACACAACATACACAGTACACACAGCACACACAGTACACAGATAACACACACACAGTACACACAGCACACACAGTGCACACCCAGTACACACAGTAGACACAGTACACAGAAAACACACACAGCACACACACACACAGTACACACAGCACACACAGTACATACACACAGCACACACACACAGTACACACCCAGTACACACAGCATACACAGTACACACAGAAAACACACACACAGTACACACCCAGTACACACAGCCCACACAGTACACAGATAACACACACAGCACACACAGTAAACACACAGCACACACAATACACACAGCACACACAGTACACAGATAACACACAGTACACACAGCACATACAGTACACAGAAAACACAAACACAGTACACACAGCACACACAACATACACAGTAGACACAGCACACACAGTACACAGATAACACACACACAGTACACACAGCACACACAGTACACAGATAACGCACACACAGTACACAGAAAACACACACGGCACACACAGTACACACAGCACACACAGTAAACACACACACGGCACACACAGCACAAACAGTACACAGCACACACAGTACACACAGCACACACAGTACACACAGTACACATAAAACACACATCACACACAGCACACACAGTAAACACACACACGGCACACACAGCACAAACAGTACACAGCACACAGTACACACAGCACACACAGTACACAGAAACCATACACACAGTACACAGAAAACACACAGCACACACAGCACACGCACAGTAAACACACCCAGTACACACAGCACATACAGTACACACACAGTACACACAGCATAAACAGTACACACAGTACACACAGTACACAGAAAACACACAGCACACACAGCACACACACACAGCAAACATACAGTACACACACACACAATGTTGTCCCACCTCCAAACGCACAACCGCATGCAGACTGACTTTAACCCGCATATATCGAATTTTGGGGTCGGAATATGTTCCCCGCATCTACGCGAACTCGCGCAAACCAAGCCCGCACAAAGCGAGGGAAACATGTACGTGGAATTTCGCACGGCACCACGGACCGCTTCACAAAATGTTTCCGCATTGCGTGGAACTCCACAAGGCGCGCGGCACAGCAAAAACAAACGCGTCCGGTTTGCCTCCCGAGGCGTGCTGCAGGGCACTACATCTTGCGCAACGCGAGAATCTGCAGCGGTGGGGGTACGACAAATAAGGAGCGCAGCTGTGGTCAATAGTTCCAAAAACTGGCGTGTTCCAACTGAGTTGTATTAGCTACAGGCGCAGTCCTGCAATGGCTGCTGGTGGATGAGCCTCCGCTAGAGTACGCTCGAGAGGGCCGCTCTCCCCCCCCCCCCCACCCCCGAGGGTAATTTTTGGTCTACTCTTCCATGAACTGGCGAGATGTCTCGCGAGAGGTGGGAGTGCGCACATTGTTCACCACCGCCACTGCGAGAACTGCTGATGATTGACTGCGGTGGAATTGTTGGTGTTGCTGGGTGAATAGAGGTGGGGGGGGGGGGGGTATACAAACAAATCCTTGTTCCTTGATATCAACTTCCGCGCTGGGAGATCGAACTGGAGACCCATGGATCGCGAAGTCCGGTGTAGCAATCGTGACCAAACGGCAGCATATCTCCCTCCGTGACAGGGCACGGAGACTAACTAACGAGGCAAACAGTAAAAGGGACTCGTGGCTCATTCCTCCCAAATTGTTTGCGCGTCCTAAACGTGACGTTTTGAATTGCATCACGACGGTTCAAAAAAACACGAATTGCACATCGTAGATTGTGATGTTCGTAAAAAAAAACCGAATTAGTGAGAAATATTAAGCATGTAAAAAAAAGTACACAACTCAACGACGTGTAAATATGCATACAAAAATAGATATATTTTAACGTCATAATTTACAGCCCTTTGTGAATCCAGCGTTGCATGCAGGTCTCCCACACTGCCTCAGTCATGGGGATTACTTGACCCTCTTTCACCACGGCGGTCAATGCTGGCTTGGTGAAGGCAGGGGTGTGGGGGGGCAGGAGGCGAAGCGACCAGGACAAGTTCAGACTTCACTTGCCAACTTGATGTACTTGATTATCAGCCGTGGCTTCCAAATCGAACCCAGCTCGTCAAATAACCAAGCCAGGGAGCCGGCAATCTTCGGCTCCTGATCCGCACGCGGCTTCTTCTTCAAGGACCGCGTGCTTCCGTGACGCGTTGTTTATCAAGGATCAACAACGGTCTTCGTATTCACTGCACAGGTGCATTGCGTCACTTGAATTATTGAGGTTTTTTTTTTGCGCGCGCGTGTGTGTGTATCTCGAATTCGAAACAATAAGTGGCTCTTCTTGTTATTTTGGATTGCCGATCCCCCTGCACTGAGCCAACTCCTCAACGCATTCATTAAACGACAGTACCTCCACTCGAAGGCCAATCCTCGTAACCTGCACGCGATATGCGGCACATTTACCTTACCGGGGACATTTGTAACGCGGTATCCAGTGCACGTCGACGCGAGCGTTCGAAACGTGGCAAAGTGAGATTGCGTTGGAAATGAGACGAAAGGGACTCGCGTCCTTTCCAAAGGGCACCCTCCAAAGGATATTTTCAAAACGTGGTTGGGGGAAGGGGGGGGGGGTGAAAACGTGCACAAGATGCCCGTGCCATGGCCTCGAGTATCGAGGCAAGTCGTTTTTCGTCGCAAAATATAATCCGCTTATGTGCGTGTGATTTCGCGCAATAGCAACCTTCCACCGATGAGTTCCAGATGAAGCCCCCTCCACCATGCCCCAACATCAGGTGACCCGGGTATGCGCAGAGGTCCGAGTGCCGAGCCGACCCTGCTGAGGATTCGCTTGGGTTCGACTCCAGGCTGCTGCTCGTGGTTTAACCTGGGCTCACAAGTGCAGTGATTTCATGGGTCTCAGTTCGGTCACCAATGACAGCGAAAAGACAAATATCCCCCGTATAGCCCCAACAGACTGTAGGGGGCAAGTGCCGTTAGCGAGCACCTATAAAGGCCGGCACGGCACACGAGGGAGTGGGTGGCCAACATCACGCCCGGCCGCTTTTGTCTCCCCAGTGGCGATGTTTATACATCGCACCAGGTACTCATTTGAGGCTGAGTCGACCTAACTGCACGCACACATACACACACACAAAAGCGACCGCCACCACATTAAATTTGGTGCCGCACTTAATTTGGGCTAAATTCCAGCACGTGAGAAGCACTGCCCTCTACCGTGTGCTCACCGAAAGGTCACCTTGAAGGGATCTCAGCAGTAGCTCTGTGATATCCGCGTCCGTGGGGCCCGCTCTCTAACACGGAGTGGGGGAGGGGGGTTGGTTGCACTGCTCTGCGGAGGATCTCAAGGAATACTTCGTCGAGTGGCTTAATGCCGAGGGCACGATCACGATGACATGGGGGGGAGGGGGGGAGAGATTTGCACACGCACAAAACAATTGCAGCACACAATGCAAATTCTGCACGCTCGAATTCACGATGCCACGTTTCATAACAATGACAAAAGCGCAGTGACATGTAGTTTTCGAATGCTGCCAAGTCTTTAAATAAACAACACATTTTTATAGGGTTCTAATTATAAACAAGCGCGCACATCCAACTGTATCCTATACACTTTATTTAAACATGATGACTCATACATATATATAACTATCCGCAAGTTGTTTTTGCTCGCAATAACTACAACAGAAATACAAAATGTCCTCAAATGTGCCCCCTTAAACGCGATGGATATTTCACAATTTGGAAGCTAAGGTGGCACCAAAGATAAACTCAAAAAGCACACGCACGATGCACATATCCGGCCTCAGTTACGCCACAAGTTTCCTTTGCACCAAGTTTAAAGTTGCAATGTTGACTTTGTTACACGCGAAGAATTACACGGAGCGTTTACGACCGCGTAGGATTTTGTGCTCGTGCCAAGCAGATCTCCGACCGTGATTTCCGAGTAGATCTCTGATCGTGATCTCGGAGTAGATCTCTGATCGTGATCTCGGAGTAGATCGCCGATCTCCGAGTAGATCTCCGATCTCGGAGTAAATCTCCGATCTCTGAGTAGATCTCCGATCTCGGAGCAGATCTCCGATCTCGGAGTTGATCTCCGATCTCGGAGGTGATCTCCGATCTCGGAGCAGATCTCCGATCTCGGAGTTGATCTCCGATCTCCGAGTAGATCTCCAATCTCCGAGTAGATCTCGATCTCAGAGTAGATCTCTGAGTAGATCTCCAATCTCCGAGTAGATATCCGATCTCCGAGTTGATCTCTGATCTCCGAGTTGATCTCTGATCTCCGAGTTGATCTCTGATCTCTGAGTAGATCTCCGATCTCCGAGCAGATCTCCGACCGGTGGTTTTGGGCTGTACCGTGGTGTTGTGATTGTTGTGTTGTTTGTTGTGTTGTGATTGTTGTGTTGTTTGTTGTGTTGTGATTGTTTGTTGTTTGTTCGGCGAGGTGTCCAAAGGTTTTTGCCGGGAGCGTCATCTCCTGGCACGTGGAGCAAAACGTAGGGCATCATGACATACGACACGTGGTACAACCCGAAAACACATTCGAGAGAATGCATGCGTGTATATATTTTAGAGTTTTGTTGTAGTTTCTAATTTTAAAAAAATTAAGCAAAAAAGTTGTAATTGTATACAGACTCTTGCAGTTTCAGACTTTTGCAGCATTAACCTCTTTTAAAACTCACAATATGGAATAACAAAGGGCGTAAATTAGAATTATCATACGCATGCGTATATGTAACTCGGCGACCCGAGTTCGATTCCCTTCCATGGCCAACATCAGTGCCAACTACAATGCCCTGCTTCTGGACCTCCCGCTGTAGGTTAACTCGTCCTTAAAGGAGACAAAGGCGGCTGGGCGACCAACGGGAGCCGCTGCCCTATTGAAGTAATCCATCCACTCTGAGTGATTGACATGAACCCGATAGCGTCTCAACCACAGACCCATGACGCAAGGGTTGGGGAAGAGGGAGAGAGGGTGGGTGGGGGGGAGGGTATTTGCTGATGTAACTACCCTTGCAAAATCTCTGCTCACCTCTGATAGCTTACAAGTACCTCTTTCATGGGGAGAGAAAAAAAACCTTCCACAAGTCGTGATCGTCAAAATGAAATCCCTTCCATGCGTTCGGCGTTTTCGTTCTTTGGTCGCCCTGGCTTGGAGCGTTAACGCGCTGTCGTGAAAACAGTCCCGGTGAGCCGATACGCCGTGCATTGTTATCACGTTGCTGGCTAGTCGAACTTGTACGTTTACAACTCTTTGGTTCTTTCGGTAAAGTCACGTCGTTAGAAAGAACCAAGGAGTATGGATTCCTGCAGTCACGAATGCTTCAAATCAAGAATGAGAGAGGTGTGTGTGTGTGTGTTTTGTTCTTCTTCGTGAGACCACGCGTGGATATCGAGGCTCCATTAGCCAGCCTCCGCGGAGGCTTGGGGGGTCACGGTGATATTGCCCCCCCCCACCTCGCCCACTCCGAATCGGTGGTGCCGTCTTGCGATTCACTGTGTGGCTACTGGGTGCCGCAGCAATGAGAGGTGCATTGAATGTAGGATCGGCAGAGGTGGCTCAGGGGTCAGAACACTAAAAGCAGCTTGCACGGCCGAGTGCCTGGGTTTGAATTTAGGCAGCCCGCCTGTGTATAAACCGAGCTCTCGAGTGCAGTGAGTTCCATGGTTTTAACCCAGCCGCTAACGACTGCCACTGCACATACAAAAATAAACCCAATCGCATTCAAATATTTCCTCTCACTTCATTTTGGCTAACAGCGTGGAAAATTCAAATATCGCTCTTACATGCTGAGCAGAGAGGGCAAACGTGCCGAAGGTCACTCGAAAGGACATCTCAGACGTCGTTCTGAGATGTCCAGACCACTCACTGGACCAGCGAGCCGCTCCCAGCCTTTTGCAGTGTGCGGACCCCTTTGCAAACCTCCAAACATTTTGCGGGCCGCCACCTGCCTACAACTAGTTATTTGATATCGTTCTTCTTCAACTCAGAGGGTTGAAGGTGCACGGCCATCCCAACACTTGTCACCAGCCCACGCTGTACGCATTCTTGCGGCTGCGATTGGTTTTCCAATTGCATACAGGACCTGTCGGATTTGACGTTGTATCGACTAAGCTCATATTACGCAATGCAGTTCTCTAGTAAGAGGGCGATACCATCATAGACAGTATGTTGATGTATGCTATTTTTTTAATTGCTGCAGCTACGCGGAGAGACGCACCTTTTCCACGGAATATATATATATTTTTAATTCATATATACACGTAAATTAACCCCCCCCCCCCAAAATGACACCCGGTATCCTAGCAACGCAAAGGATGCGCTTAATCGCCAGTGCAAGTGTTTCACGGCATTTCCTCTCGGTGGGATTTTTCACAACGTCGATCTTCCTGCGTAACCCCCCCCCCTCCCCCCCCCGCCATCCTCCCTCTGCCACAAAATCGGGAAGACAGAACTTACCGCAGGCATTCGCAAGAGCGTCGTAATATGCGGCAGGAAAGAAGCATGTTGTGTTTTAAATGAGGTCAACTGATTTTTTTTATGATTGGGGGCGCGGGGCAGCTTAGGGGTTCGTGGCAGCCAAAGCCTGTGATCCCTTGCCATTTGCGGTCAGTTGCGCGCGATATATGCAACTGATATCTTCCCATACGTTTGCAATGAGTCAGTTATAGCCGGGTGGAATTTTTTTTTTTTACCGAAGCCATTTCTACGTATCTTGCCACTGGCGCTGCCGATGAGTCGACGACGGATGTGGTGTGCATGAGGCCGTTGCCCGCGTGTGGTTATCGGGGGGGCCCCCAAGCTGTCTTGCCCCAAAAAACGTAACTTCCACAATAGATGAACTTGAGCCGAAGGTAAAGCTGCAGCCTTGTTGTTGACTAAATTGTGGAAAAAAAAAACCAGGAGCAACATCGCCCTCCTACTTGTCTCTGTGTGACATCTACCGGGCCAAGACAGCAGAACGGAGATGTCTCATCCGCAGCCCCCGCTGGTCTAGAAGTCAGCCAAACGAAATCCGTTCAGCCGTGACAATCGGTGCTTTTAAGCCCGGGCCGTTAAGTTTGATTCCGTTTAATATCCTCAGTGCTATCTATCCACGATTCCGTCTCAGCTTTGTGCTAGGTATACGCTGCGCCATAATTGTATTGATTGAATTAGTGGCAGACGAATCCCCACTTTAAGGCCGGTGTAGTGTTCACCGTGTGCCACGCAGGGACAGCTGTCACCAGGGGGTCCCCTAGGCTCAAATATAAAAAAACACCCTCTCGGAGATGTTTCATTATGTCATGAGCACGATTTAAGTGCAATCGTTGCTGTACTCTTGTTCAGCTGATAGCTTGGGTAAGGCAAAGAGCATCATGCAACTTGGTGGTCACGTGCCATGCATGCAAGGCGCGGTGGGAGTTTTGCCTTCCTACTGTGAGTGGCACACCTTTCTGTGCAGTGATTGCCGCTTGTGTCTGGCTTGCATTCATTCTCCGGCTGTGATGGTGTGTTTGATTCGAATTATACTTGGCGCGTGGTTTGCCATGTAATAAAAAGACATGTCCTGGAAATGAACGCAAGAATCACATTCGATCTTTTTTTATATATATAATACAAATTTCAAATGCAACGTAGACGATAATGGGTTTGGTGTCTTCACAATACCCCGTACATATTTACCACTCAGAGGCACGATGCATGGATCGAGTGTATGGAGTTTAACGTTGAAGCAGCGCTTATTGCACTGCGTTACGAAACCTGCAGCCCAAGTTTGATTTCCCCAGCGACGGCTATGATCAGTGGCGAGTTATATCAAACATTATCTTTCATCAGCCTGGTCAGCATGAGGAATTATGGTCAACAAACCCCCGTGGCCAACGCAGCCTGGCCATAGCTTTCATACAGCAGTGGTTTGACAAATTGTCGTAAATTATCATATTTGAGATGTTTTTTTATTTCTCGTCTTGTTGATTAATTAAAATCTACAACGGTATACACTGCAAAGAAAGAGTGCTACATTCACATGTAACTGTAGTTGAAATGTTTTTATTCAAACATAATTTGAAATTATTTACAAAGTTTACCTACTTAATTAGATATTCGCAAAATGCCCAGTAAATAAAAATGTCATTAATGACGAAGGCTGCACCAAACAGTACACGTGACTCAACAAATCGGTGGTGTCAAAGTGACAAAGGTGACATCGTGTGTCAACATTTCCAGAGGTGCCATCCCTGACGCATTTGAGTAAAAACAAAAATCTGAGTCACTCCCACTCCCTCTCCAGCTCGCTTTTTTTTTAAACCGACACATCTCGTCTTATAAAAGGGCGTCCAGATCACGGAACCCCCAGAAGTCACACCGACGACACGGTGAAAACTCCAGAGGACACATGGCGAACTCGATGGTGTTGTTGGCTCTGCTCCTAGCAGCCGTGACCGTGTGCAGCTCGGCGCCCGCAGATATTGACGAGGAATTGGCAGAGGTGAGTAGTCAGTGGCGGTTGTAACGCACACGAGGATGCATTTGAATAAAACAAAAAAAAACTAAATTTGTCTTTAACATGTTACGAATTATGCACTGTGTGGCGTTCGTAAATGATGATTATCATCATGATTACAATAATTATAACATAATTATTACAATCTTACAAATGATGCGCTGTTGTCTGGCGTTCCTAAATGATGATGATCATAATCATTACAGTAACACCCCGATATACGTCTCCCCATTTTACGTCGCCCCGCTCATACGCCGCCACTTTATTATCACGGCGGCCCGAGTCGCGCCGCTGACGGCAACATCGTCCGTCCTTCCTCGTTATCCGTCGCCTCTCAGCCTTCGCCTCCGCCAGCTACCACCCTGCGAATCGCTCTTTGAGATTGACGCCGTTTCGATATTCGTCGTAGCACCTTTCAAGGAACGTATCCCCGACGTACACCGGGGTACGACTGTGTCATCAGCGAGAGTCAAACCACCGTTGCTTGAAAGGTCTCCCCATGTGTTCACCACATCTCGCACGGTTCCGCGATTTAGGGATCTCACCTGCGCACGAGTGGATTCCGTCGCTCCATCTCCTCGGTGGTCACGTCTCCGCGGATTTCTGGATGTCTGTGAAAACAACTTTCGGAGCTAAATCGGATTTCTCCGGGTGAAATAAACATTCCGATTCTGACGCGTCGTGCAACGACGTGAGTAAATAATCAACGATAACGGACTCTTGTTCATGTCTCCAAATTAATTTAAAATACTATTTCGTCACCCTGTCGATGAGACCCAGAACTTCGAGATCCGGTCCAGAATTTGCCTGCTTAAATAGATGCTGCTGGTTCTAAATTGGTATGGAAAGTCCGTAGGCCGGCCGATGGACAAAAACAGATTCAAACTTTGATTTGCATGGGCGAACGGTAGACTGTTAATGTATTTCGTTAACATGTATACATTTATGTTTTGGTGCCCTCTGGACATTATTTTCAGAAAATGATAAATATTTAGAAAATCAATGTGTTTGCAATGGTGATTAAACCTGACGGCTTGTTCCACCATCTAGGGGGGGAAAACCCCATAAGAATACACGTGTCAAAGGTCATGATATAACAGGACAATTTCATGCCAATATTTTCCATCAATGTTCACAGCCAATGGTTTTAAGATTTATCACGTGGTGCAGTGTTTGCTTTTTTGTTTTTGGGCCGATTGCTATTTTCTTTATAGCTGCTCTGCTTTATTTATTTAACTCGTTTTGTTTTCGTCACATTGATTACCCAGGTCACGCTCCTAGCGAACGAGACTCCTATCCCTGGGTCAGATCGAGTTATCGCCCTGGTCGAACAAAATAACCTTGAAACTTGGAACTGGAATTGTTGCCACAACATTATTAATTCTATACGAATATTCATTTTTTTCCGTAGTTTTTTTCCCTTTTTGGAAATAAAACGGGTGTTAAGATGTTTAAACACCAAACAGATACCGTCTTACAAAGAATCAAGTCTGCATTGACCACACACAGTACTCGTGGTGAACATGCAAACAACCATGCTATGGCAATATACGATGCATTGTGTTTAAACCGGATTGGCCTACACCACAGCCAGCCTTCTTTAAGCAATCGTCTCACCAGTGTCAGACCAGAGAACAACGCACAGACACAATGCACGTATCATATGATTTATAGCTCTGGGTGAACAGCCATATCATGGGGTCCCGTGATCGATTATGAAGTCACTTCTATCTGGACACATCTTGATTCCCCGTACCCCGAGTGGGCAATCGGGATTGGAGCTTTCAATCAATTTCGCAAACGCAGGTCACGTGCTTGTCCGAGGTCGCGGGCTCTGCAGACCAAAATAATTGTTTTAACTAATGTACATACTTGACAACAAACTGTTGTCATTTGCTAGACAACTACTCCATCAATCTCCGTTGCTGCTCGACTGACTTGCTATGGTTGCTCGCAGTAACACGTGGCCGGAGACAAATTGCCAGTCGAAAAAACGCCCCTGCTGGCATCACCATAAATCAGCAGCAGCCGTGGGTCAATCCACTGCTGGATAAAGGCCTCGACCAATATCGCCACTGCATCTCACGGTTCCTGCGATGCAACCAGCCCCTGTGCGCATCACGCCCGTAATGGATGAACGATGGTGACGAGGCATTTTCCTTAATGTAATCTGCAAAGTACAGGGTTGCTTCAATATTTTTTTTTTAACATTTCTGAGAATTTTCAACGACACCACAAGAAATGTGCCGCTTCCTCCGGGCTCTGGAGACAACCTGGAGAAGATTCCAGGCCACGCGTTGACAACGATGGCGAACAAGTGGAGACTCTTTGACTTTTTGAAGCTATTAACAAACCTTCGTTTTCATGTTACATTGCATTATCCGTTCTCTTTGCATTAAAACGATAGTCCCATGCAAGTGTTCAATTTTTTTTTTAAGCACGCTGTATTTTGTTGTTGTTTAAGTTTTAACGGCACCGCTCCGTTGCCACGCGTGTCTCTCTCCTGCCCCGTAGACGTACCTCAATCATTTCTACCACTTCAAGCCGAACTCTCGGACCAACATGGCGGACACGTTGAAGGTCATGCAGGAGTTCCTGGGTCTCCAAGTGACGGGGAAGCTAGACATGGAGACGGTAGAGGTGATGAAGAAGCCGCGCTGCGGAGTCCCCGACGTCGCTCAGTACAACCTCTTCCCCCAGCGCTACAAGTGGCCCAAGAACGACGTCACCTTCAGGTCGGGCAATTCACCAAAAAAAGACAAGAGTCGAGAGTGGCTTCCAGAGCGGGGTACCACTTGAGGTGGCAAAAACCTTGCAACAAGAGTGAAATGGGTTGATAACTCACCGACTCCAAGTGGTTATCACATAATTCACTGTCATTGGCCGCAAAATGAAATTGCAGCTGGTGAATGTACGCCCACGTGGTACCGATTAGTGACAGATTGGGTCTTCTGGGCTCATGGATTCAAATGAGCATTGAGACAATTTTGCTAATTTTCGGTTTAGAGCAGTGAGCCAATGTTGGGAAATTCACAGTTCTATGGCGGGACAACCACCGTTGACTCCCCTGCAAAGTGGAACCAATTTTATCGACCCTGGAGGGGTGATGGGCTGTGTCAACCCGCAACCAGGACTTAAAATCGCATCTTTCCCCTCGCCTTTTGATTATAAGCGTGGGTGATATGGTATATAATGCTCATAAAAATATAAATTACACAAAAAAACCCCACAAAGACTTAAAAGTGAATTGACATGTATTTATGCAGATGGGTATGTGCTTTTAGATGATTAATTAAATAGAAAGTGCATCAAGCTGTAGTTAATATTAGGCTTTTGATGAGACAGAAGTAACTTCTGGCTCAAAGGAGCAATGCACAATTTATAACGTTCCTGGTTGTTTTGAACAAAGTGTATCTCGAATTGTATTTTTGCCTTTAACGTTCGTTGTACGTATGTAGAACTTCTTTCGCGCCGGACGAAAGAAGTTCGACATGCGTGATCACATGATGCTGGTGCACATCATCAGCAATAATCACGATCTAACCCACCGTCGGATGAAGGCCTCTCCAAGGCGGCTACTATCTGTCGTGGTCTTGAGATGGAAAGATCTATCGTATCCATCTAGCTCCTGCACACAACCCGATGGAGTGATTCCATCGCTCCATCTCCCACGGTTGACGTCCTCCCGGTGCGCCTTCCGTCATCCTTTGGCTGTTGCCGACTCTTTCAAACGCAACCACCCGCTAATCAGACTTTCAAAGTTGCGACTTCAATCGAACTATCAAAGAAAAGAAAAAAAGCAATAAACATAATTTTGCGTCGCAGAAACTCCCTGCACCACCCGCCCACCCTTCATGCGATCGCCTGCACATTTGTCTTTCCCTGACAGGATAAACAACTACACGCCGGACATGCCGGAGCAAGAAGTGGACAGGGCCATCGTCGCGGCCTTGAAAGTGTGGAGCGACGTGACGCCGCTCGTCTTCACCAGGCTCTACGAAGGAGAAGCCGACATCATGATCAAGTTCGGTTATCGGAGTAAGCCATCGCTCCCCCCTACCCCCCATGTCGCTTCTGGCCCTAGTGACTGACCCCTGCCACTCACCAGGACCCCTACCACTCACCAGGGCCCCTGCCACTCACCAGGACCCCTGCCACTCACCAGGACCCCTGCCACTTACCAGGGCCCCTGACACTCAGCAGGGCCCCTGCCACTCACCAGGACCCCTGCCACTCACCAGGACCCCTGCCACTCACCAGGACCCCTGCCACTCACCAGGGCCCCTGCCACTCACCAGGGCCCCTGCCACTCACCAGGACCCCTGCCACTCACCAGGACCCCTGCCACTTACCAGGGCCCCTGACACTCAGCAGGGCCCCTGCCACTCACCAGGACCCCTACCACTCACCAGGACCCCTGCCACTCACCAGGACCCCTGCCACTCACCAGGGCCCCTGCCACTCACCAGGGCCCCTGCCACTCACCAGGACCCCTGCCACTCACCAGGACCCCTGCCACTCACCAGGGCCCCTGCCACTCACCAGGGCCCCTGCCACTCACCAGGGCCCCTGCCACTCACCAGGGCCCCTACCACTCACCAGGACCCCTGCCACTCACCAGGGCCCCTGCCACTCACCAGGACCCCTGCCACTCACCAGGGCCCCTGCCACTCACCAGGGCCCCTGCCACTCACCAGGACCCGTGCCACTCACCAGGGCCCCTGCCACTCACCAGGGCCCCTGCCACTCACCAGGACCCTGCCACTCACCAGGGGGGTGCGTGGGTGGGGAGTTGTGGCTGAGGGGGAGGTGGGGGGTGTAGTGATTAGTGAGCGGCACTACGAACCCCCCCCCCCCACCCCTACCCGAGTTCGATCCCCGCTCACGATCACCAACAACCAGTTGCGACTTATCTGAACCGGTCCCGGGCCTCTCCTCAGCCTCAAATGAGTATCTGGTGTACAAGAGACTGTTTGCGAGCACCTATGAAGGCTGGCACGGTACACGAGGGGGTGGTTGGCCAGCACCGCGCCCGGCCGCCTTTGTATCCCCCCAATGACAAAGTTTACTCAAAGCACCGGGCACTCATTTGAGGCCGAGTCGACGTAGGAGGAGGCTCAGGACCGGTCCAAATAGGCGTAATTGGTGTTGGTGACCCAGAGTGGGAATGAAACTCGGATCGCAGCGCAGCGCGCTCACCACGACGTCACCGGCCTGTAAACAACAACAACAACAGCCGCCATTCGCCACCAAGTGGCGGTGACGTCACCACGGCACTCGTGCCAGGCTATGTGCCCTTTGAGGCCACGTGGAGCGTCGAAAGCTCGCAGGTGGCAAGAGGTCACGGGACAGACCCAGGTGGCATGGGTGGTCTGACTGAAATGACCGACAAGATGCACAAGCTGTGCCCCGCCCCCCCACCCTCTGCTGTGTTCAAATTGCTGCGTTTGAGCCGCGCGCAAGGAGAGAGCCAGGCGCGGTCTGGCCACAGGGCAGCAGTCCGGGAAAATGCTCGATGGGCCGGCCAATTCTGAGGGCCGGTGGGCCGGTCTTGCTGGGGAAAATTGCAAATGCGATCAAAGTAACTTTCTTGTTAAATCAAAATGTGTTATTCCCTCTCATGTGTACGCTTTATTGTTTATTTACGCTCTCGATTGGCATCAAGTCCCCGTATTCAGCAGCCCCAAAGACTTTTCCCCACGGGCCCATTTCTCTTTTAAGGTCCCCAGCCTCAATGGGCCAATGACTCTGCACGGCAATTTAGGCTCCCCCCCCCCCTGCCCCCCCCCCGTGTGTTGACAAATGCCGCCCGGGGGGGGGGGGGGGTGGCCGATGTTTTATTTTTTTTTAGTCCCAGTCCGTCACTGGAGAGAAAAAAAAACAACCGAAATGATGAACGGAACAAAGTGCCGACTACACCGAGCATCTTCTTGTTTCCTCTGATCGTAAAAAAAAACAGAAGAGAGAGGAGAGATAGCTGCGCTTAAGCAAAACGCGTTTCCCTTCCTCCATCTCTGCCGCAGGCCACGGTGATTTATCGCCATTCGACGGCCCCGACGGGATCTTGGCCCACGCGTACGCGCCTCCCACCGCCGGCATCGGAGGCGACGCGCATTTCGACGAGGACGAGTTCTGGACGTCGAGCTCCAAAGGTAATTCTCTCTCTCTCTGTATCGCCAAGTGGCATCGCGAGCGATTGTCAGCAAGGCGAGCACGGGTACCGCGAAATGTGTGTTTGGGTTTTTGGTTTTGTTTTGCTCAGCCACGAAGTGCAGCTCAGATTCCGAACGGCACTGATTGGCACCGCTGCAAATTGTTGATCGGGCTGTGCAATGCATACGTATGTTGAACTTCTTTCGCACCGTACGTAGCCAACCGTGCTCATCGGAGGTGAGCACGATTGGCCCATTCTGAGGCTACGTACGGTATGATATGTCGGGACGACAGAGCTTCAAAGAAGCTCTGTCGTCCCGACAGGTTTGTTCCTTTCACCTGAAGAAGGCCACTTGTGTTGTGGCCGAAACGTCGTGAGAATTTTATTGTGTTATTTTATTATTTTATTCTCATTCTACGTGACTTTACCGAAAGAACCAAAGAAGATGAATCCTTGCAGTCACGAAAGCTTTAAATCGAAACATACAAATATCGTTTGAATTATTTTCCCAGGCAATTGAAAAAAAAAACATCACTGTGGCATTAACAGAGAGAAAAGCACAAGCGAGTGTGCGTTAAGATATTTAAAATTCACTTTCTCCAACGTATGCAAATTCTAATTGTCAAAACAACGACTCTAATCGTACAAGTAAAAGCAAATGATATTTTAATGGATGTCAATAGTGCTGTAGACGCAACATTGTAAATTCATTAATTCCACTCGGGGCTGATTTTCGCCTGGGTCTATCCAGGGTTGACGAATCGGAAGATATTTCTGCACCCGGCACACCACATCCAGTATGGCTCTCGCTACGGATGTGCCTCTTTTACTGGTCACGTGCCACCTACTCCAGTCTACCGGTGACCTGGAAAATATTCACGGGGAAATTAATCCCTCAGTGTACTGAATTCAATTGTACCGTTGCCGCTATGAAGCTGCACACAAATTATTCATGGCGGTGACCCCAATCTCATCATCTGCTTGGGTATATTTATAGACTGCAAGTATAATTCTGGCGCATTTCTCCATTACCTCTGAGAATCACCTGCCTTGGAGTCAAATGAAATCAGCAGCATTGCTTCACGGCATATAACGGAGTCCGCGAAATATTCATAAAACGTAAACAGCTAAAGGCGCAGCCCTGTGTTTACTTGCTGCTGCTGCTGCTGCTGGCAGTAAAGGGTCCACAAGAGATAACTCTAGAGAGCATCTACTAGAAAGCATTTGGCCAGCTCTTCCACGCTGGACAGGCGTACCCTCCGCTTACTGGACATCTGTGAAAAAGAGCTTCAAAGCTCATCGGATTTCTCTGGGATAAATACAGATTCTGATCTTGATTCTGACATTTTGGTCGAGATGGGAGTAACCACGCTTTACCCCATGACACGCGACCTGCTATACGGCTGTGGCTTATCTATCTATAACGCTGTGTGGACAGAGGTGGTGTGGGCTGTTTGAGAAACCTGCCACATTGTTTAAACTGCTGTAGCAGGAGATCAAACTGAACCGCCCACGTCCGGATTGCAAGCCCAGAGTGCCGACCATTTACCCCACGGCAGCACCTCCACGTCCGCTGTAAACCTCGAGCAAGTAGATTTGATCGTTTAAGCGCCGTAGTGTGATTGCCATGGGCGCTGGTGCAAGAACTGCAATGTTTGTAGTCCCCACGTCCTTTGTCACCAATCATTCGCAGTCCGGCGCCTGCCCACGGCGCAGTTGCACCGCCTGCACACTCGAATGGCCACATTTACCGTACGCTGTCCCGCTGTTCCCGTCGCAGGCTACAACCTCTTCATCGTCGCCGCTCACGAGTTTGGCCACGCGCTGGGGCTGGAGCACTCGGAGGACCCTGGCGCGCTCATGTTCCCCACCTACGCCTACGTGGACAAGTTCTGCCTCCCCAAGGACGACATCGACGGAATCCAGGCCCTCTACGGTACCGCAACGTCCACACCAAAGCCTTAAACGTGGAAACATTACGGCCGTGAAATATCCTCCACGCCGGCGGTTTTACAAACCTGGTGGTCCACGGAACACAAGTCAAATAATGCAAACAATAACCCCACCCAAAAGGAAATTTACGATTTCAAGCAACCGCTAGTAGCGTGTGGTGGTCCGAGAAATGCTTTGGAGGTTCAAAGGCGAAAAGGTTGGGAACCGCTGCTCTAGGACTTTCCCAGTGGTCTGCTCTGGAGGACCCGCGCAACGCGATGCGATGTGCATTTATATATAGCGTCTGAATGCAATCACGTGGCCAGGTGCTTCGCGGGAGGCGTTGGCGCATTAAGGGAGTTGGGTTTCAATGGGGCAGAGAGCCGCATTCATTTATGGATGACGCCGTAAATTACCGAGTTGGTCATTTCGAAAACGTGTTGCGGGCCATTCACGTTGCGACGGCGGCGACGCGATTACCGCGGACGCTGCATCGAGCGAAATATCGTCGCTGTCGCAAACCATTTCGGCGACCGCGCGCGGTTTGTGTGACCGCCGCGGCGAGCGTTTTATCGTGGCAACGTTTCGAAGGCTCACGGGCGGGCCTTTGCTGAGAGATGCCTGCAGTTGATACGGCAAAATTAAATACAATCGCGACGTTAGCAGGGCAAGTGATATCGCGATGCTCGCCTCAGCTTCGTGTCACATCTAAGGCCCTGGTTTTTTTACCAGAGGCCATCCTCGATTTGAGGCGGCGGCTGCTGTCACTGTAATCATCATTTCCACGCAGGCCCGAACCCCAATGGGAACGCCATGGACTGCAAGCCCCCAGAGGGGGCCCCGAAGCGCTGCAACTCGGAGACGACTTTCGACGGCGTCACGGAGTTCCGCACCGAGCTCATCCTGTTCAGCGGCAGGCAAGAGACGCGGCCCCGATCGACGAGATGCCGGGGAGCCGATCATCCTGACGTGACCGGCTCCACGCGCCGGTGACGTCAGGATGAATCGACGCAGCCCCGCACATCGAGGATGAGAGGAAGACGCTCCTTCTTCTTTGTTGCGTGTGATTAAATTTCGATTTAAAGCTTTCGTGACTGCAAGGATTCATCTTCTTTGGTTCATTCGGTAAAGTCACGTAGAATGAGAATAAAATAATAAAATAAAATAAGACAATAAAATTCTCACGACGTTTCACCTGATGAAGGCCACTTGTGTTGTGGCCGAAACGTCGTGAGAATTTTATTGTGTTATTTGATTGTATTAATTTATTATTTTATTCTCATTCTACGTGACTTTACCGAAAGAACCAAAGAAGATGCGTGTGATTAGTTTGTTGTCCTTCCCACCCACCCGCGCACCTCCGATTAGCACGGTTGGCTACGTACGGTGCGAAGCAGGTTCAACAGCGTGCATACAACCCGATCGTCGATTTGCTGAGGAGCCAATCAGAATCTGTATTTGATTCATCCTGGAGGAATCCGATGTTGCAAGGGCCTCCGCTAGAGGGAGGTATAGAGAGCCCCTCCAAGGAGTGGTATTTGGCCTACTCTTCGACGCCGTCCGGACGTCCTGGTAGAAGAGATGGGAGTGCCCACCACTTTGTAGCGCCACCACACGCGACCTGCCGCTTGGCTAACTGTAATCTCTGCCTTCATATTCGCCGAGTGGACAGACAGGAGGCGGAGTTGGGGGCCGTCCATAAATGACGTCACGCACCTAGGGAGGGGGGGGGGTCAGACATTTGTGACGATGTGTGACGAGGGGGGGGGGGTTTGAGAAATGTGACGTCACATCAAAAAGTGCAACTTTAAATAAATATAGACAACACGTTCTACTTAATCAAATAGACTTTTTTTAAAATAAATGTTTTCTTCTACAACATCAGGGTGCAGCGGCACATTAAATACGCACTACAATGACAATAGTTTAAAGCGATTTGAAGCATGGTTTATTTTGGGGGGGGCAGAGCTTTGTGACGTCATATTTAAGGGGGAGTCTGACTTTTCATAACGCCGTGTGACGAGGGGGGGGGGGGGTCAAAAATCGCGTGACGTCATTTACGGACGGCCCCTTGGGGGATTTAAGAAACTTTGCACCGTCGTTTGAACTACCGCGCCGGGAGATCGAATCGAACCGGCCCAAACCTTTGCATCGCAGCTACCTGTCCGGAGTAACTTTTGTTTATACGTGGAGTTTCAAAACGCACCGCCAACAATATACCCATATTTTTTCGTTGGAATACACTCGCAGATACCTGTGGCGAATCAACAATCAAAACACGCGGAACCTGGAAGCGGAACTGATCAGCACCTACTGGCCCTTCCTGCCGGACACGGTCGACGCGGCCTACGAAGACTACGAGCGCGATGTCATCTTGGTTTTCAGAGGTAAAACGCCGGCCGCCGCGATTCGCCGGCAGCAAGAGATCGTCCGTGAGCATCAGAAGTTTTTGTTGTTGTTGTAAATTTTAGAATTTGAGAGACCGCCGCCACCACCGCCGCGCGACGTTTAGCGGCGGAATGGACTCTGAAATCCTGCGGGTCGCCGCGTCGATTTGATCTTCCGGCGTGGCAGTTAAAACTACGCAAAGGTTTCTTAAACCCTCCTCCCCCACCCCCTCCACCTTCGTCGAGCCTGCAGCATAGGTGGGTTACACCGCAGTGAGTCCATCGGCAGGTGGCGTGCGGTGGCGGTGCAGTGTGGGTACACCTTACGGTGGCTCTCCGAGCGTCGAAGAGTGGGTCAGCATCCTCTCTGAAGGAGCTCCCTTCCAGGAGCATCCGTCTCGCGAACGGAGGGCCCCCTACAGACAGCAGCGGCACGAGCGAGCTATTGCTTGGGCTGCGTCCGCATTGCCCGTCGTTGCTTGCGGGCGATCATTCACCGCGTGTTTACGCTTTACAACCCGGACGCAGGCAATCAATACTGGGCGATCAACGGATTCGACATGATGCCGGGGTATCCCAAAAAGCTGACCCATCTCGGCTTCCCGTCGGACGTCAATCTGATCGACGCGGCCCTGCACATCAAGAATGAGAGGAAGACCTTCTTCTTCGTGAGAGGCAGATACTGGAGGTGGGTTTCACCCTTACGGACGAATCGCGAAGGACGGCGCCCGGGGTCAAGCGGGGGGGGGGGGGGGGTCAGTGCTTCGATGGCGAGACCGCCGGGAGGTCCCCGGTGTGCTGTCGGCTTGGGCTGCGGGGCGGCTGGCAGATGGCAATACAGGGCAGTCCCCGACTTACATTTCGTCTCCGTTATGAGTTTAACAATTCATTCCCTTTTTTTGTTGAACGGCAACACATTGCACCGACCGGATGAATATGACAGTGTGTCCGGCTTACGAACGGTCCCACGAACGCAATA
Source organism: Petromyzon marinus (assembly GCF_048934315.1). NCBI lineage: Eukaryota > Metazoa > Chordata > Hyperoartia > Petromyzontiformes > Petromyzontidae > Petromyzon > Petromyzon marinus. The sequence continues at coordinate 6,395,716 of NC_133704.1, read as the reverse complement.
CGTTCGCAAGTCGGGGACTGCCCGTGCAGCAAATTGATTCTCGGTTTTGGTCTGAATTGGGGTCTTCGGCGTCACCTCCTGGTATGCGTGCTGGGGTTTCTCTGGCTACTCCGGCTTCTTCCCACACAAAAACATCTGGGGGAAAAAAAGAGAGCTTCATAGCTCATCGGATTCGCCCAGTCGAACTAAACATTTCGATAATGATTATGACGACAAACACGCACGGCTCAGGGAATTGGCCCCAACAACCCAACGATTGCAGGACTGTCCTGAAAAGTCTTGAGACTTTGCGTGGTTTTTTTCTTTCTCTTTCTGGATAATTAAATGGCATCATTACTATTATTATGATGATTGATATATAGTTTGAATCATGGGATACAGGTTGGGTACCCCAGATGGCAATATAATCATCACCATTTTTGTAAGCGCTTCCAATTAGCACCGTTTGCTGCCTCGTTAAACATAGCAGCATAATAATAATTCGTTTTTGATAGAGTGTCTATTGACCGGGGCGTCTCGATAGAGCATTTTGCACGCGACAAGTGACTTGCATCACATCTAAAAACATTTCAAAGGGCACCCCCATTGGCAGCTGTCACCTGCGGCCACGACGAGGTGAATCAACATCTGGCCCCCAAAGGGGAAATTGTCGACAAGTGGGGGGGGGGGGGGCTAACGGGCGATTATTGCTTTGTGCAGTCCCAATTGAGTAATAGTTCGTCGGTATTTTTTATTTATTTATTTGGCAAATATGGTTCATGACGGCAGGCAGACGATGGCCTACTCGTTTGGAATCACACCAGGGGACCTTTAACATACGCAAGTGAAGCAGATGGCGCGTAGTATTAACCAGGGTGGCTGCTGGGTTCGAACCGCGCACCTCTGCAATGAATGACATTTGCGCTACTGCTGGGCCATGTCACTTACACACATATAAAGACAAAAATCCCCCGGATAGCCTTACCAAACTGTTGGGGCAATTGTTGAACACACATATACACACACACGCGCTCATACGCGACACACGCACATGCACACATATGCACAAAGACACAGATCCCCCGTATGCTGCAAACATCCACCACCACCACCACCACCACGCCCGGCCACCTTCGTCTCCCGAGTGGCGATGTTTACACATCGCACCAGGTATTCATTTGAGGCTGAGTCGACCTAGCAGAGGCCCAGGACCAGTTCATTTCACCTTCGCTAACCACTGCGCCACCAGTCCCCATATACTGCACACACACACACAGACGCACACAAATGTACGTGGATCCTCACCTACATAGATACGCACAGTCGCTGTGCTTCAAAGTAACGTCCTGCTTTTAAAGAAAAGGGCATGAACCTCATGAACGCAGTGAACGGGTGGCAATTACAAATCTACACGTGCACATCAACGAGTCCACCGGTCCGCGAGCAGATGCCAAAAGGCCTGCAGTGCTCCTCCTGGAGAGGAATGAAGCCCACGTTGGCAAGCAGTGACCGGGCCGCAGACTCTGGGAAATTTACGAAACGTCACCATGAAACCCGCTTTTTGTTTCGCAAGCGCGCGCGCGCGCTTACGTACGTGTTTTCATATCGACGTATTTGTTTTACAGCTACGATGAAAGCACGAGGAAGATGGACTTGGGATTCCCGCGGAATGTGCGATCAGACTGGCCGGGGATTCCTAGACGCCCCAGTGCTGCGTTCACCCACACCAGTAAGTGGGGGTTACCCCCCCCCCCCCCCCTCTGATCACGACGGCTGCGGCAAAAGCCAGAGCTAAAATAAATACATTTCAGGTTCACGTACAACCTGGTTGGGGACGTCGTGGATGTTGCATTTATAACAATGTGAGATGGTGGCGAGATGTTCTAACTCCCTCGCCTGCTATGCAGGCGGTATGTGGGTTCGATCCCGGGCCCTAACCATGCCTGTTGTATATTTGGAGTCTGCGTGATGTCTCTCTCACTCTCCCCATGGTGGCCACGTGCATCGTTCTCCGGGTTCCTCCAGTTCCCCTCCTCCCCCGACTCCTCATCCACATTTACGATCAACACGCGTTTTAGATGATTTGGTCGCCACTGTAAATGTCTAAATAACACGAAAGACAGCGCCAATTCGATAAGCTATCACATGTGGCCCACCAGGGCACTTCTGAAGAAGGACCTCGTAGCTCGGTGGGGTTTAAGCTTGGTAAATAAAAACAATTCAAACAATAAGCACTCCGATTGAAAGCTATCGTGACTGCAGGGATCCATGTTCTTGGTTCTTTCGGTGAAGTCACGTAGAAGAGAAACAATACAATAATAAAAAAATAAAACATAATAAAATTGAACGCAAGTGGCCGAAACGTCGTGAGAATTTTATAATGTAATATTTTTATTATTTTATTATTTCCCTTCTACGTGACTTTACCGAAAGAACCAAGAATATGATAGGCACTCCCTCTGCACGCAGCTGGCTCAACAACATAAAGCCCTTGCTGAGTGCTCCGTGGCACTCGCAGGTGCTCTGTGCATCGTGCCACGGCTGCGGGAGTTGTCCTCGTGCCCGTAGCACCGTGGACTCGCACATTTTTTGCAACGTAAGAAAGAACCCCGATAGAAGGCACAGACCGCAACAAGGGGCAAGCCGGTGTACAGAAACTCAGTGGAACCTCAGTCCCGAACTCGGTACTCCTGAGTCTAGAGATGGCGAGGAGATTGGTGCTCACTGCCCCACGATACACGTGGGGGACTGCGAGCGGGAGCCTCATAAGAGGAGGGGGACAAAGGTAAGGCGAGAGCCTAGATGCGCCAAGTGAACTTACCCTCGGCAAAAGTACCACGTGGCGGTGATTATATAGCAGGGACGTGCGGTCAGGGGAGGCAGGGGAGGCAGAGCCTCACCCGTCACGCTCAAATGAAAATAGCTGTTACGAAAAGTAAACAAAAAAGAATAATCAAATAAAATAAATATTAGGATTTTTCCACTGATCTGTGTTACAAATGTCATTTCTGTACGATTCCAATCATTTTTAAAGTCAAAATCGCCAGATTTGCGGAGCTCCGCTGCAAATACTGCAGGAAGAGACGGGAGGTGAGGCAGCGATGAGCTCAGCCTCCCCTCCGATTGCGCAACCCCTCGGTAACTGGATGGAGCGCGGGCAATAAGCGCGTGCCTGTTACTATCTCAGTATGTCACCAATGTAATGTTTGTAGAGTATATATATAGATTTCTATTTGTTACCGGGTAAGTCCCACTGAGCTGTATAGCTCTTTTTCAGAAGCGACCTGGCCACAAAGGGCCCTATGGTCAGTGTTGAAGCGTCCTTAACCTGCAGGTGCTCTAGCCGGTGTTGTGCTGACCACGCCGCCGCCGTGTGTTACGTCCGCAGAATATGTTTACTTCATCGACGGGCGACGCCAGATAAAGTTCGACTACGAGCGTAAGCGGACGCTAGCGGTCAACTGGTCCAACGTCTGGCTGGGCTGTTAGACGACGATCAACTCAACAGCACCGCTACCACCATCACCACTACCACCACCACCACCACACCCAGCAACCAGGGCCTGGAGTAACCCAGGGGGCTTGAATGGCTGCAGCCCAAGACCTCGGATTTTAACCCCCTCCCCCACCGCACCCTACCCCGCCAATATATATTGTATTCTTTGGATTATAAGACACAAAGTTACGTCCCGCAGTAATTTAAAGCAAACCGTTGGGAGCGCGTCTTACGATCCGGAGAATCCATTGGTCTTGGGAGGAAGACGTGTTTGTTTGATGGTAGTCTTCCAGAAGGAATCTTCCGGATGGCGGTTCTCCGGAGCGGCAAATTACTGCCCAGAGGACGGGAGGCACTGCCAGCCTGCTGAGAATAAGTCTTCCGGGAGACTTCTCTCCCCCATTCTAAAGCAGCGTAATAATAATAACAATAATCTTTTATAAAGACGGCTATCCACACGACTGTATCACCCCAATTGTAAACATGCCTTTATTTCCCTCCTCAATGTTGACCCTTCCAAGTTTCGTGGTGCGTCTTACTTTGTGCGGGCTATCTTATAATCCGGAAAACACGGTATACATCATGTAGGATACAACAGATGAGATGGATAAGTAGCGTGTGATTTTGTGTGGGGAACAACACGGCTGTTTTACTGAGATATATTCAGCCGGAGCAGACTGCCTGGTCACATCGCGGGTTGAGGGACCCCCCAAAACCAAAGGACCACCGCCAACCCTAAAAAAACTCTCACAACAGACCCTCAGCTCCCCCACCCGCCCCTCCCCCCCCCAACAAACAAATCTTAATCCAGCCCTGCCTTCAACAAATGTGATTGTGTGAAACATTGTGCACTTGATTTATGGGTTTTGGCGGAAAGATATTTCACCGCCCCCCCCCCCCCCCCCACAAAAAATGTCAATGTTGAACATTTGCAATATCTGGCTGTTTTCAACAAAACATATTTTGTGCTTTTGGCCAATTTTTGGAAGCAATCACCACTCTGCTGCCAATACATGGATCAGGCCCTATGTGCTCACTGCTTGACGCATGCAGCTTAATTTAGATATATATTTTAAGGCGCACATATATTTTGTAAACCGTGCAGAATATATAATTTTTACCAAAAAAAAGAGTAAAAAACTAAAAAAAACCACCCTAACCAACCCACTGCCACCGATTTATTGTCATTAACTATAATTTAATTAAGCAGGTTAATAATAGTTATTTTTAACAATGTTTTCTATGGATGCTTTGTTTATACTTTGATTATCTTAAATAAAAAGCATGGCTTTGCTACATTGTCTGACTGTTTCATTGCATCACGTTTATTATTAAATGCCGTAAGATGACGTAATAAGAGAAACAGGGGCGGAGCCAGGATTTTCAGCCCGGGGTGACATTCAACTAATTTTTATTTCAAGAGTGATTGAATGAGAAATCGGCTATACCCCACGCCATCGGTTGGCGACACACTCTGACAATGCAGTTGCACGGAGTCCGCCAGACCGAGTGTCGTGCACTTATATGCAGAATGTTTCAGATTTTCGATTTTTTATATTTTTTCGGGGGTGACAATTGTCTACCCTGTCACCCCCCTGGCTCCGCCCCTGAAGAGAGATGACAGGCCTTTGTCAATATAGTGCTGGAAGAAGACCTCCCCCACGCCACGTGGGCCATGGGGGTTGTCTGACCATACTTCACCACGCCAGTCAGTGCAAGGTGGTGAAGGAGGGGGATCTCAGGATTGGTTTCGGATATCACTCACCACTGATGTTAGCCGTAGCCAGGAATCGAACTCGGGTTGCCAAGCTCACGGCAGGATAAATATGGTGCGAAAGATGTTCAAAATACACACATACATACATATAGGGCACTTACCTCTGTGCCACCGCTCTCCCTCTGGGTGGAAGTGTTTATATTCTCGACAATAACTCTCAGTGTTTGAAATAGTATTTAACAAAAAAAAACATTTTTTTAAAGGGGGAGCGCATTTCAATGTGAATTCACGCCCGAAGTGTGATGTATGACGAAAGTGTATATACTGCATATGTATATTGAAATAAAATAATCAAATCTTTCTAGTCCATCAGCCTTTTTGCCTTTCTCGACCAATCTTATCAAGCGGCATTTGTTGAAGCAAGCAAGCAAACTCTGTGGACCGGTTTTTTACATTTTGTGTCCCATCGCCCATAGCCAGGATTGCTAAACAAACGCCGCTTGATTGCAAGATGTTATTGGCAAGAGCGCTCCGTCTAAACTATGGGGTCCCGTTCAACGCAAAACGAATATTGAAACCGTACATGAAAGGAGAAGCAATAAGAACGCCAAAAAGTGTTCACCACCTAAGGACGCATTCATTGTTGTAATTCCCTGCACGGTGTCTACCGGGCAGCAGACGGCGCTGTGGTCGTACTCTTCAATATTTATTCTCTGTACTCGACGAATTATCTTCATGGACAACATAACGAAGCAGTCAACGGGCTTCTCTCACGTATCTCTGTCCCTTCAATGAAAACTAGTATTTTCTTTAACACATCCCATCAGTCACAGGGCCTTCTGGGAGTGCGCCGTTTCATCGGCGTTGGTTCCACACATGCACACGCCGGCACCGGTCTTCGCCACGCACTGTCTCATCAGCAGAGCCACACCTGCCTGAACTAAGACCTGCACTTCCAGATTCTCACAGTGGAAGCTCTCGAGAGGCAGAGGGTTACCCCATTCGTTGAGACGACGAGTTCATAACCGTGTTTCTCAATCGTAAATTAAATAAAAAAATCATGTTAATAAATACATAGCTTTGATGAAACAAAGTAGTGTTTGTACTTACGTGCCCGTGCTCAATTTGTCTTTTCAATGATTTACCTGTTAAATAAATAAAAAATCTGGCCACGGCTCGCACCCCCAGCGGGTGAGTGCACCGCAGGGTAAGAACCACACTTCGCTTAGATTCAGGTCCGAGTTCGACCAACAACATTATATATAATAAACAAGAGAATAATACTTATGACGCAATTTCATGTTAAATCTAAAAAACAACTTTTTAAACTTACTTAAGAAACTTTTTATAGTGTTATTTTCTCTTAATATGCAATTTATTATGATGCTATTTTGTTTTGTATGGAAATTGATTTGATTGTTCTTGCGATTTAGTCATTTCAACAATCTTTTCTTTCACCTGCACAGCCACCTTGAATTGCATCTTTTGCACGAAATACTGCTATGGAAATAAAGCCTTGATTGATTGACAACAATAATTATTAATCGCGTGATCGAGCCATCATTTGTGACCGCCAAGTCGTTTCTGAAAACGAGCTATATAGCTCAGTCAAATAAAAAATAAATCTTCTTTGGTTCTTTCGGTAAGGTCACGTAGCATGAGAATAAAATAATAAAATAACACAATAAAATTCTCACGACGTTTCGGCCACAACGCAAGCGGCCGTCTTCACTTGCGTTGTGGCCGAAAACGTCGTGAGAATTTTATTGTGCTATTTTATTATTTAATTCTCATTCTACGTGACCTTACCGAAAGAACCAAAGAAGATGAATCCTTGCAGTCACGAAAGCTTTAAATCGAAAAATAAAAAATAAAGTTTAGCAGTAGTTTCGAAAGAGGAGGCCAAGACTGTACCCTCTAGCTCTCTAGAGCTTCCACGAGTGGACAGCCTTCCACCAGCATTCACGTGAGCAAGCAATTGCAGGGTTGCTCCTTTACCCTTGAGAAGAAAGTTGTATAATGCGAAATCAGCAGCGTATCTGTTCATGGATTACGCTGTATATCTATATCTGGCAGGCATGAGTGTTACGCTGTTGAAAACAAATAACGATTTGCTATCAACGATATATATTTTTTGTAATTTACCAGGTAAGGCCCACTGAGCTATGAAGTTATTTTTTTATAAGCGACTTGGCTATCACAAATGACAGCCCAACGAAGTAGCTAATCACGTGAAGATTTACTTCAGCCAAATACTCGAAACGCATGTTTCTAAAGTGGAGGGAAAAACCGGAGGACCCTGGAGAAAAATCCACGCGACCACGGGGAGAGACACGCAAACTCCAAAATATACAGGCATGAGGGTTGGGATCGAATTCACGACCCTTCTGCTTACCAAGACGAGATAGTTACCATCTTGCTCCCGTGGCACCCACAATTAAAAGTCAATGCAGCGCTGCACCTTTGCCCCTATCTCTCCTTCTCCCCATTTAAAACGAAAAGCTTCACTGTACTGTATTAATCCCACTGGAATAATACTTCTATCCATCGGGTTGGAAATTACTGGCAGCGATGCAGACACATCAACACCGGAAGGTGTAGCGGTAAACATTGAGTTATTCTGAGGAAGAAAAAAAATATTGACCACCCGCTGCGCTTAAGCATCTGACGAGACCACAAACTTTGAGGAGGGTGTAAATGAATTATTAATGAAACGCTACGATACCTGCTATGTTGCTGTGAAAATTTCACAAGTGTGTTAGTCACAGCGACGCCTCTGGGTGATAATACCACCCCACATATCAACAACGGCTCATCTTAAATCTGTACTTGTTGCTGGAAGACATTTTATTCCAAGTCAGGAAACAATGGGTTAAGGCATACGGTATATAACCCGAACTCCATTCTATCTCCACAGACAAATAAAAAATAGTTTTTTTCTTTAGTCCGTGAGCCTACTGGCTTTCCAGACTAATCCGCAAAGTCCATCAGTCAAACCAATACTATTAAGCAGTAAGCTGTGGACCGGTATTCATCAGTAGAGTCAGGCCTGTTAGACACATGCCACTGGATTACCAGACGTTACTGGCGAGAGCACTCCATTAAAACTATTGTGGCCCATACTTCACCACGCTGGTCCAGTGTTGGGTACAGTGAAGGAAGGAGGCCCAGGGCCGGGTGATGTATCACTTGCCACTGGCGTTAGCCGTGGCCGAGAATCGCCCCCGGGTCGCTAGATTCATTGGGCAGTGTGCCAAGCACTGTGTGCCGATTTTCCAGAATTCTTAATGACCAAAATTCTTAATGTTGGCAAATCGCCTGACGAAGCTGGTTGTAATCACCAGCGAAACGTCGCACTCAAATTGTAATGTTGTGGGTTTGCTCTCCAACACAGCGGTGAGCTGCAGTATCCACTAATTGGCAGCTTTTGTTTACGGACAAACATTACTAATTGGCCGTGGCAGGTGGTGGTGGGTTAACAACACATTTATATTTAAATGATTTAAACCCCATAAAACCTTTATAATGACTCATATTGGTCGTGAAAGCCTACTACGTGTTAACATGTTGGCCAAATTACAAACTATTTTGCACAAATTCTTGTCATGCTTTGACTGAGCGGGGGCGCGTATCAGCGTGTCTCGAAGACAGCGTGACATCTCATGGCACCTCCAGACCCCCCCCCCCCCCAACTGCATGGTAATTCTCTTTCGTGAGAGATCAGCAAGGGGGCACGTCACAGTCATGAGAAGTGTTATTTTATTTTATACCTACGTGATTTTACCGAAAGAAACAAAGAGTATAAGTGTTAAAAAGACCTAAAGTTACAATCACACACTGACTCTAGAATGATCAATTTTTTTTTTACACTGGCCAATAAGCCCCATGAATAATAAGCTAACAAGACGTGAGGCGGGCAGAGTGGGGGGGGGGGAGGCATTCATCCAGCAGTGGATTTCCAAAGGCGTGTACATCAACACTGACTTTAAAGTCAGGTCCACGGCACTTAGTCCATGAGGCGAGGCCAAATATATTACTTGTCGGCACCACTCCAAGAATGCTTACCTGCAGTTGTTTCACGTTTTCGTGGGTGACAGAAGTGGCATTTTGCGATCACCATGTGGAACGAGCGGGCTACCAATCAAGAATTCGCTCACATGAGCCAGACACGTGTAACGTTCTGCTACATTAGACGGCACCCAATATCTGCTCTCGCGCGTGGCGGGGGTCGAGTTGCCCATTCCTTTGATCGCATGCAACCGAAATCCAATTGTGCGCGACCAAACCGGTTGCTCACGGGAGGAAGAGACTCGGGGTTTTCAAGCGACGAGAATCCCCGGCGGGTTCATTGCCCAGCCCCTGGCTTTGAGCAGACGGTTTAACTCGCGGCGGCACTCTCAGTCTTCAATGTGCGTCGACTGCCACCCTCGGAATCACGGTGTGTATCTACACTGGAGGAATCCGATGAGCTATGAAGCTTTTTTTACAGATGTCCCTCCCCCAATCCACGTTCTCCACTCCCCCATCTATCTCACGTGCGAATCGAGGGAATCATCATCTCGGTACCACACCCACCCCCACCATCGCCCCCACCCCCACCATTGCCCCCCTCCTCCCACAAACTGGCTGCTATATATTTCTGTGTGACGGGAAGCCGCTTTGGTTGAGCTATCATTTGTGAGAGTCAGGTGGCTTCTGAAAAAGAAGCTAATAGCCGAGTGGGCTTTACCCGGCAAGAGAAACATTGTTTCGTTAAATTTGTAGATATTTTTCAAGTAATTTGTTTAGCTTTCTTATACTTTGCACTCCTGTCGTCTCGTTGTATTGTTGTTGTTATAACGTTCTGACTCGCCCAATCGCGTGTGACAAGGAGCTTTACAGCTCATCGGATTTCTCCAGTAAAAAAAAACCAGATGAATATTCTCATTCTGTTCCCTGCCTTGGCGGGGCCTATCGGCGCGCGCGAGACGTGGCACTGTGACACTACCACCACCACCACCACCCACACACACACAACAACATCATCCCTCCGTCTCTCTTCTCCTGTGGCCGCACTGCTCTGTGTTTGTGAATTTTTACACGCTTTCATTTAACTGGCTCTGTCTGTTGTTGTTGTCGTTGTTGTGACCTCAAATCTTGTAACTCAATTTTAACCCACTTCCCAATGTGATATCGACTGCAAACTTGGTATACTTATGTCATACTGATGAAAATACTATATTCTATCATAAAAATAAAAATATATATATTTAAACAAAAAATATATATGTTTAAACAATATTTTTTTTTATATGTTATGTTTCGGCTTGGGTCGAAATGTCCACGGTCAACTCACGTTGGCTGTAAATCACCACGGTCCCCTTACGTTGTGGCAAGCTTCGGGGCCACTGCCTGGAGTCGTGGAGTTCTTCCATTACTAGTACGGTACATTTCATAAAAGCGTCTTTTTAAGAATTTTTTTTTTAATATTACTGATTTGTACGACGCCTATACTCCGGTGCGGTGACGCGCTAGGGAGCCGAGAGTGACGGCTGGCTGCCCGCAACACCGTAGGGCGACACGAGCTGGTGGTGGGTGGGTCACTCCACTCACTCCGCTGGCGGGGCACAACTTGAATAAACTAAAACTCTTTGTTGTTTTTCCTTCGCCCAAAAGTGTATATTTTTTAAAATGTTGTTTTATTAACACAATTATATCAGGTACACAGCACAGGGGATATGAAAGGGGGGTTGACACGAGCACACACACACATTCCAGCGCAATGGAAACCTGCTTAAACCGCATGTTTCAATAATCAGTTTTAATAAACGATACAACCCTGGTGTTTCCCTAAGCGATTAAGATACTCCTGCAGGATAAGAAGAAAACAGGGGGAAAAGGGGGGGGCTAAATGTCCTAATGAATGCTCTTAAGAATCAATGCCAACTGGAGGAGAGGTATTAAAACTGTTTTTGAAACATTTTTTTCTCTAACCAGGTAAGGGGCCGTACATAAATGACGTCACACACCTGGGGGGGGGGGGGTCAGACATTTGTGACGAGGGGGGGTGGGGGTTGAGAAATGTGACGTCACATCAAAATGCGCAACTTTAAATAAATATAGACAACACGTTCTACTTAATTAAATAGACTTTTTAATAAATGTTTTCTCCTACAACATCAGAGTGCAGCGCCACATTAAATACGCACTACAATGACAATAGTTTAAAGCGATTTGAAGCATGTTTGATATATATATATTTTTTGGGGGGGGGGGGGGCAGAGCTTTGTGACGTCATATTTGACGGGGGGTTCTGATTGTTTGTGACGCCGTGTGACGCGGGGGGTGGGGGTAAAAAATCGTGCAAAATCGCGTGGCGTCATTTATGGACGGCACCTAAGACGCACTGAGCTATCTAAACATTTTTTTTTTACAAAAGCGACCTGGCTGTCACAAATGGCAGCTCAACGGAGTTGGCTTATCATCACGTGCACAATTACAGCGGTCACAAATACTCCAAGCGCACGTGGAGGGAAATACCGGAGGACCCGGAGCGAAATCCACGCGACCACGGGGAAAGAGAGAGAGAGCGAGAGAGAGAGAGACACGTACACCCCAAATATGCAGCAGGCGTCAGAGCTTTGGGTCAGGATCGAACCCACGACCTCCTATGTCCCAGGCGAGGTAATTAACAACTCGCCACAGTGGCACGGGGACCGCGTGGGATCCGCCTAAAAATCAAGTGTCAGAACTTAAGGGGTAAATCCACGAGGGATTGATTAGCAGACACAAAAGTTGCATCGGTGGGGGAGCTAAATAAAAACGAACTCGAGGGAGTATCGGAGCATTTGTTTTGTGCAGTAGTGAGAACAGGACGTGGCAGACTTTAAATAAAAACTACAAAAACAACCACAAACACACGCGGCGGCCAAGTGATTGACTTATCGATCAAAGGTAAGCCATGGCGGGGGGGGGGGGGGGTCTGACGGTGTTTTATTAAAAAGGCATACATCTCTCCGAGTGGTTCATTGTCCAATTAACTTTGCCAGAGCGATCGCGGCATCAGAAGCATAAATATTTGGCTGAAATCCATTTGCGCGAGTTACGTGCGCGCGCGGGGAGAACGCGGGCCGAGTGGAGATTGAACAAATCGGCTCCTCGATGGCAAATGTGCTAGGCCTGATCGCAACAACGCAGGAATCGGGGGGGGGGGCCTTCATCCAGCAGCGGATTGAGCATGGCCGATGATGCTAATGATGATGATGCTCATGAAACATTAAACCGGCTGCTTTGCGAGCGATCGTTTAACGGCGGCGAATGAAGTTCAGCCGAGCAGCATACAGGCGTGTTCGTGGTGAAAGTGGGCAGGTGTGCGATGCGACTTTTCGACGTGCGTGCTTATAGACACTGATAGATTACGGGCTCCTCGTCCACTGTGGCAATGGAAACGATGCATCCCGTAGAAGAGCCTCGCCGGCGGGTCTCAACAAGACTCCCGTCCAGGAGAGCCCTGCTACATTGAGAAGTATGGCCATTTCGATGTAAAGCTTTCGTGACTGCAATGATCCATCTTCTTTGGTTCTTTCGGTAAAGTCACGTAGAATGAGAATAAAATAATAAATTGATAAAATAAAATAACACAAAACTATTCTCACGTGGCCGAAACGTCGTGAGAATATTATTGTGTTATTTTGTTTTATCAATTTATTATTTTATTCTCATTCTACGTGACTTTACCGAAAGAACCAAAGAAGAAGTATGGCCATGCCATGGATTTCCGTCACGAGAGTGCTGCTTTGTGCGGGAGGAAAACCGGAGGAGAGCGTCTGGAGAAAGCAAGCATCGCGCTGTGTCAGAGGCGGTGACACTCAAGCACGACCATCTCATGGGCACTCCTCGCAGTCCCACGCTTGCAACACCTGGCAAGCCGTGGTGGTGGTGGTGATGATGATGATGGTGATGGTCACCCACTCCAAGTGCTAACCAGGCCCAACCTTGCTTACGTACGGTGCGAAATCACTTCAACGTACATACACATACAGGGTGATTAATACAGAGGCATGTTTATGAGGTTACCATGCAAGTGCCCCTCAATGTAAAAAAAAACATCCCCGTAATTACCAACGAGCACCACAATGAACCCACATTTGTTTGACGACAAACGTCAACAACAAAAAAAATACGCCGCGAATGGATTTCAGTGCGCATGGCCACGCTCGCACGGCTCAATTTCCCCGGGCTTACGGCACGCAGTTGAGCGTTCTCTCCTGTGCACTCAGGACACAAGCAGAGCCGGAGGACGGCTATGGAAGGAACCTGAGCCAGATTACGGGCAGGATCTGCGAATGTTCGCCCCCCCCAACTTTGTCACACGTAGGGACGAGTTCCACTGCACTAGCCAACCGTGCTAATTGGATGTGCGGTGGAAGGACAACAGACTAAACACAAAACGCTGTTCTAAAACAATGAGTTTTCATTCGAGATTTAAATGTGGCTTCCTTATAGTGGAAGGAAGAGCGTTCCAGACGGCCGCAAAAGCGCATCTGAAAGCGCGCGACGCGGTGACCTATTTGTTCGATGGCTTGCAATCGAATACAGACGCTGCGAAATACAGTAATGCAGTACAAGTAATGATGGGCATCAGACTCTCAACTAAAGAACAAATAATTTTAAAGCCACGCGACTGCTGGCCACTGGCTCCGGACTAGGACAAGGTTTCGTGCGCTACTGTCCTCAGCGCAATCAGAATTTATGGCATCTTCTTGAATGGAGAACAACGCTGACTGAAAAAACCACGACGTTTATTTTTTTGTCATAAATATTGTGGGTGTTTCTTGGCAATGTCGAAATACGTGGGTGCCCTCTTAGCCATATCCAAACATGTTCTGGGTATCTCTTAGCCAAGTCTAAACATTCGTTATAGAATATCTGAGCCAAGTCTAAACATTTAGCGCGTGTCTCTTATCCATATCTAAACCTATTGTGTGGGTATCTGGACACGCCCGGCACCAACAGTGGCTGCACCTCTTCTGGCAACTGAATATTAGCCGTGGCCAGGAATCGAACCGAGGTTAACCAAGTTCATAGCGCATGCAGTGCGCGAACCACCACCCCGATGAGATGAAACGACACAGACACCGCCCACATTTATTCCGATCCTGCCACTTGCAACAGAGAAGTGGACACCTGTAAAAAAAAAGAGAGAGCTTTATAGCTCATCGTATTCCTCCCCGTATTGAATAAGTATTCTCATTATTCTGAAGTGACCGTCCGGGCGGAGAAACCCGCGCAGCACTTTGGGTTTCAAGAAGACGACCGCTGCCTTGCAGAATGAAAAGTTCAGTACTTGCCGTGAACCTACGCGCTCGTTCATTTTTCATTAAACCGGAACAAACCTCCCCGCCCCCCACCCCCCCTCCATCAGTTGAGTGGAACATTTCACAGACCCCCACCCCCAAAACCACTCCAGCACTGACAGCCACACACGGCCCCGGCGATAACCCCCAGCAGAGGCGTCACTCGGCTCGGGCCGGGTGATTGAAGGCGAATCCTTTCCCTTACATCGGCCGTGCAGGTGGTCTGCCCTCCCGCGGGATTCTCCCCCGACTCTCTCTTATTTGGATGGCAACCCGCTGCCGGCCAGCCGGCACAGCAGGGGGTGGAGGGAGTGGGAAGTGGGGGGGGGGGGGGCACGAGGAATGGGGGGGGGGAGAGTTGTGATATTAATGGCTCAGCGCAGATGATTTCCTTTGGAGAGATGAAATATAGGGTTCGGCCAATGTATCTCATTTTACAGTCCGTCTGGCCGCACGAGCGAAACGTTGTCCTCAAATTGTAAATGTTGTGGATTTACTCTCCAACACACCGGGTGGGCTGAAGTAGTAACTAATTGGCGCGTTTTGTTTACGTGACAAACCTTACTGGCCGTGTCGGGTGGTGGAGGGTTATGATACATTTTATACTTACGCGATCTAACCCAAAAACCTTTATTATGATGAGGACCGTATTTTATTTATGCTGAGCACAAGATGGATAGACGATACTTGTAGAACTTCAGTCTGACCCCTGCTCTGCAAGTTACACCAATCAATGTGATTAATTTTGAGGACTTACATTAATATCTTTCGGTTAAGCATAACCCTTGCTTATACTTGTGTTCAAGTTGCAGCTTTCTAGCCCTTGTAGAATGTACATCAGTCACTCAGTGACGGCCATCCATATGTATTGGATGCACCCACATATGTTTAAATTAAGATGCCAAGGAGTTGCAAAAGGGTAACGAATCATGAATAATTAACACCAGTCCTTGAAAATTGTCATGACATACGTAACATTAATAGATTAATACGAGAATGTGAGCTTTTAATGGAAGGTATAGAATCACATGTTAAGTTTGTGGCACTTAATATCGTATCCTTTACAGTATTTTTATTTATTTAATAATACTAAAACAGATGTACGGCCCTCTGTCAAACCAACTGATACCTTCTCCACACCGCGGTGTCAGTCCTGTGGGTTGTTTGACCATACTTCACCATACTTCACCCTACTTCACCGTGCCAGAATGTGGTTGGAGAAGGAAGTAGCTGAGGACCGGCTCCAGATACCACTAGCCAATGATGTCTGCTGTGACCGGTAACTGAACTCAGGTCGTCGCTGCATTCATAATGCAGTAGTGTGCTAACCACTGCACCGCTAACCATCCCCCCATTGAATCAGACAAGTTCAAACACGTAAGTATGTTGAACTTATTTCGCACCGTACGTAGCCAACCGTGCCAATTGGATGTGCGGGGGAAGGACAACAGACTAAACATAAAACGCTGTTCTCAAACAATGAGTTTTCATTCGAGATTTAAAAGTGGCTTCCTTATATTGGAAGGAAGAGCGTTCCAGACGGCCGCAAAAGCGCATCTGAAAGCGCTCGACGCAGTGACCTATTTGTTCGATGGCTTGCAATCGAATAAAGACGCTGCGAAATACAGTAATGCAGTACAAGTAATGATGTGCATCAAACTCTCAACTAAAGAACAAATAATTATCACCAACTGGGGTCGCTGTTTTCACAGCGCATTGCACTAACGGCTGTACCACCGCTCCTCCCGCCAGACAAGTCGTCTTCCCTTTTGGTCAATATTTTCAATGTGTTGACATTGGAATTTTTCATAATAAAGGTTTTTGGGTTAGAGCGCGTTATTTATAAATGTGTCGTAACCTTCGATTTAAAGCTTTCGTGACTGCAAGGATTCATCTTCTTTGGTTCTTTCGGTAAAGTCACGTAGAATGAGAATAAAATAATTGGTTTATTGCGTTATTTTATTTTATCAATTTATTATTTTATTCTCATTCTACGTGACTTTACCGAAAGAACCAAAAGAAGATGTGTCGTAACCCTCCACCACCTGACACGGCCAATCAGTAAAAAAAAGTGTCACGTTGACAAAAGACAAATACTTCACTACTTTAGCCCACCGGTGTGTTGAAGAGTGAATCCACAACATTTACAGTTTGAGTACGACGTTTCGCTGGTAATTACATCCAGCATCATCGGGCAATTCGCCAGAATGGAAACGTCGTACTCAAACTGTAAATGTTGCGGATTCACTCTTCAACACACCGGTGGGCTAAAGTAGTGAATTATTTGTCTTTGTTCAACGTGCCACTTTTTTTGCTGATTGGCCGTGTCGGGTGGTGGAGGGTTACGACACATTTATAAATAACGCGATCTAACCTAAAAACCTTTATTATGAATAATATTGGTCGCGAAAGCCTACTACGTGTTAAATTGGTATTTTTGCTGCAATTTCAAGTGCTGCGTAATTGCGAACAGAAGCGGCAATGCCAAGCATAAACACTTACGCCTAGTAAAGTCTGAGATTTTTTTTTCAAATACGCAGTTTATTTGCAACATGAATCTGCAAGATATGCACTGTTGAGTGAAGTCAATTTACAGGATATATACCAGGTTGAGGTGACCTCATAGCTGAGGGATGGGGAAGGTACCACACACTGTGTGAAGCCACGAAGTGCGCGATTCGCAATCTATACAGTACGTACATACATTCTCAGATACCGTTTCACAACGGGGGATGCGTTCGTTGGTGCAGTTCCCAAGCTGGGCTATGAACTCGGCGACCTGAGTTCGAGTCCCGGCCTTGACTGACCTCACTGGCGAAGTGATACCCGAACCGATTCCCCGGGCCCTCGCCCTTCACCAATCCGCACTGACGAGCGTGGTGAAGTATGGTCACACAACCTGCGCGTGCGGAGGGGAGGCCCTTCGTCATCCAGCAGTGGATTGACAAACGGCTCTGTCGAGGAGGCAGGAATGCGGGAGCGGAGACGGGAAGGAGACGATTATTTTTTTGGCAGTGTGCAAGGAGATTTTGGACCTTGCAGGAGGTGGCTGAGGGAGGGGAAAAGAGATGGTTCATGTGGTTGTTGCTCACTAAACATGACAGATGAAGTGGTGGTGAGAACGATGGCCTTGGTGTCGGAGATGGTGGGGTTGAGTGAGAGATGAGATCAGTTGAAAAAGATGCATGGATAACGAGAGTATGACGTTAGTATGTACTGTATGTTGAACTTCGTTCGCACCGTTTTTTGTGCTTCCAGGGAAGCACAAAAAAAACTAAAAGCAGTTCTTAAAAAAAGTGAGTTTACAATCTAGATTATTTCAAAGTGCATAGCTCCAGTGGCTTCCTAACATCTGGAAGGAAGAGGCGTTCCAGACGGCCGCAGAAGCGCATCTGAAAGCGCTGCGATGCGGTGACCGCCGTCTGTGACCGATGGCTGCTGCGAGGATGACTGGAAAAATGATTCTAAAATAACGACTCCAGATGATTTCTCGAAACCCCCAGCAAATGGGGAGCGCAGATGAGGAGAGATCCTGGTGCCGAGGTGCGATGAGCAACGTTCGGCGTGAAATTTGAGTTCGGCTTTGGCAGAGAGTCGATGATCGAGAATTTGAAATGGGAAGGGGTTGTGGGAAGTGACCAGAGGGATGTTAACTGACGGTCGATGAATGAACATGACTAGTTCCACTCTTGAATGCACACGAGTGGAAGATGTCGCCCTTCACGCGGCCCCACTCTGTTGAGTGAGGAATCGAGACGAATGCCATCGACCATCGATCATCGATCTCCCGGTGTCCAGAGTAACAAATCAATAAACAGGAACCGTGTCATTAATCATCTTCCAAGACGTCTGACCGGCGAAGAAGAGCAGGCCAATGTAGGGAGGCCGTTCACGCCAGGTGTGGCATGAGTAAGTAATTGTAAGGCTGCGCCTTTGCCTTCTTAAGTTAATAATATCACCATTATCTCAACCATACCGTGCACTCCACGCAAAAAAAATATACAATACAAACGAATTGGAAAAATAAAGATGTTTAACGTTTCACACAAGTTTTCTGCGTAATATATCCCATTACCTGCATATCGTTACCGAAGCAGAACCAATTTATCACGCTGCTCGACTTGCCGTGACGTGTAAGGTATATTTTCGACGCTACTTACACGGAAATTCGGTTAAGTTCGTTGGAAAAATGTTTTCGTGCCGCATATTTTTTTTTGAACGAGAGGAAAAGCCCCCCCCCCCTCCCTCCAGACGTGTCGTGGTGGTTTGCGCTTTGCGCCGAGTTTGACGACGCTCTCGAATTTGACGGCCGCATTATTCACTCAGAGCCGCAGTCGCAGCGACGACGAGAGGCCGCGCGCGTGATCGTGAAATTCTTAAATTGTCCCGCGCGTACCCAAAAATATGACTTGCGCGCTTGGCTCGCGCACTGGCGCGCACACGCGCGCACACGCGCACGGAGCTGTTCACACACATCACGAGCGCCGTTTAGAAATTGCAATGCCCTACGATGCGACGTGCTTACATTTTAACTCAAAACATATTGTCTCGGGGTACATCATCCCATAAACACTCCGGAGCATTTATGAGCGCCGTTCCACAATTACGCATACACGCACCGCTGTCCGAGAGAGAGAGAGGGAGGGAGGGAGAGAAAAAAAACAACCACCCCAAAACAAAACCAGCTTTTTGCTGGATGCAATTACGTTTACACTGCTCACACACGCGCGCGCGTAAATACAAGCACGCTCGATTCCCGGAGCATGGCCGGACGTTATTTTTCTTAAAGTTGCCAATGGTCCGTTAACAGTGCATCGGTTCAGACACCGCCTTGGGACCGAAGGTCAAGCGTTCTGTGACATCGGGCCATGCAAGCCGTGCACGTAATACGAGGCGAGCTCGTGGATTTATCGCGAGCGTCGAAATGCGGCGGCGTTCTTCTCAAGGCGCTGGCGCAAGGAGGTTTTGGAACACGCGCGTCACGAGATGCCACCAGAACACCGCGAGGATACATGCAGCGCATCGAGTGAACACGTTATAACTATCTCGGTCAGTCAGAGGTAGAAGAGCGGAGACGGTTACTGTTATCGTGACACTTGTTTTCACTCGGGTTAAAGCCTCACTGTGTCTCTCAAGGCTTTCTTTCAGAAGAGGGTACTTTGCCAAGCTAGTGGGGGGGGGGGGGCACATTGCGCTGCGTGTAATCCAAATTGGTTTGCAGGTTAAAAAAAAAAGTGTCAGCGTCGGGGACGGTTGGGCCACACCAGTCACGTTCGTCGTGTTTGTTGAGCGAGAGTTGTTTTTGTTAGCTGTGAGATCAACGCCACCGAGCATGGCACTTGACCGGGGCGTAGGGAGGTCGGGTTAATACCTGTCCGGGTTTTCCCAGGACAGTCCTACTCCTCCTCCTCGGTGTTGTTGTTGTTTTTGCTGCGGTAACCGTCCTCTGAAATCTTCAAGCCTTCCCGGGGACATTAAAAGTTCAGTTTGTTGTTGTTGTTGTTGCCAATTTCGTAACAAAAAAAACCAGAGCATGTTTTTTTGTTTGCATTCTGACCACAAGTATTGTGGTTAATGCAGACATGATTCCTGGTAAAAAGGTTTCAGTTTGGTGTTTTAACATCTTAAAACCTACATCATTGGAACCTCCTTTGCCAGTAGCAGAAAATGATAATTGGGTTTTTACCCTTTTATCTGGCAACAAAACTGACACCTTTTTTTACGTGGAGTCATGTTTGCATTGACCACAAAAAGGCGCCTTTTGGCGTCATCTGGTCCAACACCATGTGAGACTAGGCCCTAAGGAAAGCTGTCTCGGGTGCGGACCAATCAATTTCAAGGACAGTGCCACATACATTATCAGAGTTATGTTTTTGTCGTTTGCATTCCGACCGCAGGTATTGTGGTCAATGCAAACATGACTCCTTGTAAAAAAGGTGTCAGTTTTGTTGCCAGATAAAAGAGTAAAAAAACAATTATCACCTTAACACCTGTTTTGTTGCCAGAAAAAAAGGGGAAAATCTATTTAAAAAACAACGATATTTAACACGTAGTAGGCTTTCGTGACCAATATTATCCCAAAATAGAGATTTTTTTTGCGGATTATATCGCGTAAATACAAACGTGTCGTTAAATCCGCCACCACCTTACACACACAATTAGTAAGGTTTGTCGCGTAAACAAAAGGTGCCAATTAGTTTCCAGTTCAGCACACCGGTGTGTTGGAAAGTAAAGCCACAACAGTTACATTTGCACGTGACAAACCTTACTAATTAGTTGTGCCGGGTCGTGGCGGGTTTTACACGATGTAACCCCACAAAACCCTCCATTATGGAAAAAAAAACCTAATATTATTGCAACACTCCAGACAAAGTAGTCAAATGCAGTTCGCCCTCTCGTCCGGACATAATGCAAGAAATTATTATTGCAATCCATCATATACAGCGCGTACGTCGTTGGTTTATTATTATTATTATTTGGAAAGCTGAGTGGAGGTTGCAACCCTGCTCTTGAACGCGAGGAAATGTAGCTGTCCTCAGTCAAGCCGGGTCACGGAGAAAGACGGCAACTCTGGAGCTGGTTATGAACATAAACAAAGGCGCTGCTGCTGCTGCTGCCACGGCTGGCCCCCGTTGGCTCGCTGAGCGGGGCGTGTGCGGGGCTCGGAGTGAATAAATGCTGCGATTTGGCTGGCGGCACTCAACGGGAGTGTCGGCAGTTGCCGCGATTATTAAAAACACACGCGCACGGACATAGAGCTGTGCATACACACACGCGCGCACGCACGCACATATACATGCAGATGCGTACACACATACAGACAGACAGACACAGATCCCCCGTATAGCCTTAACAGACTGTAGGAGAAAGTGCTATTAGCGAGGCGAACACCTATAAAGGCAGGCACGGCATACGAGGGGGTGGGTGGCCAACACCACGCCCGGCCGCCTTTGTCTCCCCAGGTACTCATTTGAGGCTGAATCAACCTAGGGGAAGACCCAGGACCGGCTCAGATAATCGTCACCGGTGTCGGCCGTGAGCGGAAATCGAACCCGGGTCGCCGGGTTCATAGCGCAGCGCGCTAACCGCTACACTACGGCTCCCCACAATATATGCACGCAGACACACACGCAGGTACACACACACATAAACGCGCGCACACACACAGGGCCCCAAATAGTGACGTCATTTATAGCTTTCCGAATCCTTGGCCCGCATCGCAACCTCGTCGATGTCCCACGCGTGCGACTCTCTGGTGAAGATATTTGCCAACGAGCGTTATGGGTTGTGGTTTATTTGTGGGTTTTGTTGTTGTTGTTGTTGGTGGAGGTGTTGATGCACGCGTCAGCCGAGAGCAGGGTTCGGAGTTGTGGTGGTGTACGAAACGAAAAAGTTGGAAATATGAAAAAGCAAGCACCCCAGCACTTGGCCGCGCGTGTTGGAGTTTGCTCGCTCAAGTGCAAACTCACTGCTGATGTCCGTGTCATTTGCCCACGTTCAACGATATCCGATATGATGGCATTGATATGTAACGGATCATGTGACCTTGTTTTTGCCAGTATCAAAGTATGCAAAAATAAGTATAGGTTTGACCCTTTCTGGCAATAAGGCAGGTGTTAAGATGTTCAGACGGCGAATCAAGTTTGCATTAGCCACACGTGCTTGTGGTACAACGTGCAAACGAACATTCGCTGATAATAATACATACGCATTGTATTTGAAACTGATTGTCCTATCTTGATTTGAAGCTTTCGTGACTGCAGGAATCCATACTCTTTGGTTCTTTCGGTAAAGTCACGCAGGTATAAAATAAATTAAATCACGACGTTTCGGGCGCAACACCAGAGACAGCCTTCTTTAGGGCCTTGTCTCACCAGTGTCAGACTAGAGAGCAACGCTAAAAGGCAGGTCAATGTCAAACTTAATTCCTTCCATAATGTATCTGTTTGGTGTTCGAGCATGTTGACACCTGTTTTATTTCTAGAAAGGGTAAAAGCTATTCTTATTTTTCATACTTTTATACGAGAATATATGGAGTGACTCATGTTGTCAACTATGGCTATAAAGTTTGGTCGTCAATGTTACGTATATCGTGTATTGTTAAATTTGAATTACAGTTCCTATGATCACTGTTACGTTGTTTTTATAGCTTTATTTTGGTGATTTAGAATTGGATTAGCCACATTTGTTTGTTGTTGTACAGAGTTATACTGATAGCTTTAATCTAAATTGTCTTATGGTTGTTATTGTTTGACGTGCATCCCACTGTGATTTTTGCACGCAACGTTGATATACGGTGCTTTTTCTGGAAGACTTTGCTGTTTTTTCCTGGATTTTTCTGTTTGCGCGTAGTCACTCTCAGATGTTTCTTGTTCATGCTTTTCTTTGTTGCGGTTGCATCCGATTCAAGAGCCGAACGGCTCACAGGGCTCTATACCTAATAAATGAACTGAAATAAAAATATAAATGAACTGAATCTATAAATGCTCTGATACATGAATTGGCTTTATACTGTTCGCCTTTGGCGCTCTCTGGTCTAACACTCGTGAGACTAAGCCATGAAGAAGACTGTCTCTGGCGTGGGACAATCAGTTTCAAACACAATGCATATATGCTTGCTAAACGCACGTGTGGTTACTGCCGACTTGATTCCTTACAAAATGTATCTATTTGGTGTTTGAACATCTTAACACCTGTTTTAGTACCAGAATGGATAAAATCTATTATGATAAAAAATATATATAATGTCTTGATATACGTGGGGTACAGCGGTGACACAGATGGCTAACGTGCTGCGCTGCTGTGCGATTGATCTTAAAAACACACCTGAGTTCGATTCCCGGTCATAGCCGATGTCAGCGGCGAGTAATATCTGAGCAGTTCCTGGACACTACCCTTCATCAACCCCTTCCTGACCAGCCTGGTGAAGTATGGTCAAACAACTCCAGTGACTGGCATTGCGTGAGGAGGCCTTCATCTGGCAGTGGATTGAGAAAGGGTTGTGCGTTCATACCGTGTTTACGCATTTACAGAATGTTGAATTCTAATTGGATCGGTTCTGCCTCTGCTCCCCCACCACCATTCACCAATCCACATTGGCCACCTGGGTGAAGTATGGTCAATAAAGCCCCATTACCAACACGACATGAGGAGTACTGAATATAGCTGTGGATAGCCCAAGGCTGTTGATGCTATGTATGTTGAACTTCTTTCGCACCCTACGTAGCCAACCGTGCTAATCGGGGGTGCAGTGAAGGACAACAGACTAACACACACACACACAAACTGTTCTTAATAAATGAGTTTTCAATCTAGATGATTTAAAAGTACATAGCTCCAGTGGCTTCCTAAGATCTGTGCGTTGTGACTTGAGTTACTGGTCCCTATCATAGGCAGCACAACCATATCACAAGTCGCGGGCTAACTCCACGACAGGGGTGGGGGGCATATGGGGGGCAGTGTGGTAAGCACGCTGCCCACACACAGCACGTGGTGTTCGGATCCAATTCACTGGGACTCTTCAGTAAAAGGGCACCATGGTGGTGAGATGTTAACGACCTCGCCTGGTATACAAGAAGGTTGTGGGTTCGATACCGACCCTGACGCCTGCTGTATATGTGGAGTTTGTGTGTTCTCCCTGAGATCGCGTGGATGTTTCTCCTGGTCCTCTGGTTTTCCCCCTTCTACAATTCAGAGTCAACAGGCGTATGTAGTATGTCTGCTCTAAATTTACACGCGATAAGCCACTTCATTGGGATATCATTTGTGGCCGTGTCGCATCTGAAAAAGAGCCACATAGCCAAGTGGGCCTTACCTGGTAAAAAAAAATAGTTTTAGTTTCAAAACACCTTTTTGAGATTCTAGAATCGATCTGCTACTCACAAACCAACGAGGCAGATGGACTAATTGCCCCCCTCTTGCCAGCACCACACTCTATGCCATTCGATGCCAATGGAATATTAATATTGTTTCCACCAAGGGAAATTAATGCATTCCATACCTCTACTAATTTGGACCCCCTGGGTTACATTTAGGGGGTTAGTGGATAGGGTTAAGAGCCACATTGGCGAGAACAAAGTTAGGGCTGAACAGATGGTAATGACAAAGTGAAACTACGCTTACAAACGAACTCGCGATTTGCTTCCCAAATAGGTTTTGAGAGCCATGTAAAAATGAATGGCTTTTTTTTCTTTTTAGAAAATCCATGACATATATAGACTTACGTGAATATATGAACAAAATATTCTTCGAGGGTAGAAATATTCAGAAGGGGGTATAAATAATTCCGAATAATGGTTCTTAGAGAGTGCACGCATATTTCGTCCTGAAGGAGCAAATATTCCTGACAGGGAGCAACACATACAGTATTTATTACAAGGTGGCCCAAATGTCAGGACACATTGGGTTATTATATTATGTTTTTACAAATCACGCAATGGTTGTTAAATTAATTTTAACAAACGCTCAACATGACTTTCCATTAGCATTAATGCATGATGCATGAATTCTCTTTTCAGATGAATTTAGCACTTTAAAAATAAATGATGCAGCTGCCTTCTTGAGCGTACATAAAACACGAAGTCGTTCGTCTTGAGCAAAATTTCTGAACATTTTGAAACGTCATCTTAAAAGGAGGAAAACACATGGACATTAATAATGACAATAGATCCCAAGTCAAATTAAATAATATTTTGTAACGGCAGCGTTATAATGTGTCCCGACTTTTGGGCCACCCACGCATATAACTATATATTCTCTCTGACAGCGGCTTGCCCGTGAATGACAAGTGCAGCACTTGTGACTCTCCGGGAGGTGCAGGGCAGAGTGTGTAGCAGGTGTCCACTGCGGGGGGCCTTCAGAGGGCCGCAGGAGATGGTGGGGCGGGCGGGGGGGGGGGGGGGGAGGTTGAAATGGAAGAAAAAGAAGCATCAGTTGTCTGTGTCTCAAGCCTCCTCCAGCCCGCATTCATTTGTCACGAGTGGCTGGGTGGTCGCCGGGTCGAGTGTTGTCGTCCGGGAGTTCAAGGCTCGCCTGTGTGAAGGGGTCCCCCCCCCCCCAACTCTCCCCCCACCCACCCTTCACCCCGCCACACCACCCCGGCTCCCATCTTGATGTGTTTGTCGCCACCCGCAGAATTGCAAAGCGCCCCACGTGCCTCGCTCGAAGGCATTACATCTCGCCGCGGCCGCGTTCCGCAACACTCGGCCGACTTGTGGGCCGAGTGTTCCTGGCCCGCGGAATCCATCACGCGGATTTACGAAAGGGGGCGACGACGTCTTCCCTGCAATAAACGCGGGCCGACCCTCCCGTGAACCATTGTGCGGCGAGTAGCTCAACACAGAGCTTCGCCGACGTGAAGATATTAGTGGTCCGTAAATCATCATCTTCGTCGTCGTCGTCGTCGTTATCATCACCGTCATCGTCATCATCGTCAGCCATGATCAGGGATTCGGGCAACCGGCGGCTCCGGATCCGCATCCGGCTCTTTTACAGACTCATTCGTGACGTAATGTGTTCCTTTGTGACGTAATGGTGTTCTTTTGTGACGTAATGTGTCCCTTTGTGACGTAATGTGTTACTTCGTTCGTTCGCATCTCAATGCGCTTGTCCTCGTGAGGGTCCCGGCGGCAGCAGCAGCGTGTTGAGTAGGGCGGTCCAGTACTACTACACTGTATACTACACTATACACTACTATGCACTACACTATACACTACACTAAACTATACACTACACTATACACTACTATACACTACACTATACACTACTATACACTGCACTATACACTACACTATACACGACTATACACTACACTATACACTACTATACACTACACTATAAACTACTACACTTTAAACTACTATACACCACTAAACACTAGTATACACTACTACGCCTATACACTACTATACACTACACTACTATACACCACTACACTACTACACTATACTGTACATTAATATACACAATTATACGGAGACTATACTCTACTACACTATACACTGCTATATGCTACACGAAACACTACTATATACTACTATACACTGTTATACACTACTCTAAACTATACACTACTGTACACTACACTATACACTTCTATACACTACCATACACTACATCATACACTACTATACAATACACTATACACGACACTATACACTACACGAGCGACATCGTCCCTCCGTAGATGTGTGTGTATGTACTCACATGCATTGCGGCTCTCGAAATATTGAGTCTTGTACCGAATTGGCAATTCGAAAAAAAAAGTCTCTTCTTGCTATGTTTGGTTACCGACCCCTGACCGTGATCAATCCACTGCTGGATGATCAATGAAACCGCGAGCCGGCGATTGGCACCGGCACGTGAGCCGATTTCATTGACTTCATCTCCACCCCCCACCCCCCGCCGCTCATCCCACCCGTGGACGTGCCTTGGACGTTCCCAGGACGTGTTCCACCCCGTCATTGTGGTTGATCGACGGTCATCGTCCCCTGTCTGCGACATGTCTTGCCCAGGCCCCTTCACTTTCCGTCACATTTTGAATGATGGCAGCAAGCAATATTTATATATATATATTTTTATGCACAAATAAACCACTATCTGGCCTTTCGGGCCACGCTCGGTGGGTATATTAAAGCCGTTGCTCGATAACAATGCGTGCCTTTGGTTGGTATTTCAAGTGACAGAGGTGAATATCAACCAGAAGATGAAATTGGCAGAACAATTTTTGGGAATGAGAACAGCATAACAACTAAGAAAAAGGCAACAAAAATATCATTAAAAAACTATGAAACGTTTTTTTTTTTAACCACGTACGGCCCACTGAGCTATATAACTATTTTTAAGAAGCGACCTGGCCACAAATGACAGCTCAACGAAATGGCTTCTCATGTGGAAATGCATAGCAGCCAAATGCTCTCAACGCGTGACGTTGATTCTAAATGTGAAGGGGAAAAACCCGGAGGACCCGGAGAAAAATCCACGTAACCACGGCGAGAGAAAAAGAGACATGCAAACTCCAAATATACAGCAGCAGCAGCAGACGTCAGGGACCGGTTCGAACCCACGACCTCCTGTATACCAGGCGAGGTCGTTAATATCTCACCACTACACCACCGACTCTACATCAGCGAAGTGGGTGGTGGAGTGGTTAGCACATCGCATTTCCCACCCAGTGGCCTGGATCTGGTTTCCATTCACAGCCAACATCAGTGGCAAGCAGTGCCGGAGTATCCTAGTCGCAAAAGTAGCATATGCTCCGGTTCAGTGACTCTGCACTTGCTCTATTACTATAGTAATGCCTTCAACTTTTATGTACGACTGGGTGTTAAAGGTTAGCGATTTGTCGTATTATCTGGCTGTATAGCAAATGAAAAAAAAATAGTATTACTTTACTATGCAAGTAAAAAAATGTGTGTTTGAATATTTACGTGTTTAAAAAAAACAATTTTTTAGGGCCCCTTTATATAATATGCTACAGGCCCCGCACGAGCTTAATCCGGCACAGGTGGCAAGTGCTATCCGAATCGGTTCTCTGACCAACCCGCCCCCTACCCACCCTTTATACGTGCCAACACGCGATGATCAGAATGGTGAAGTATGGCCAAACAAACCCCATGACCGATATGGCACGGGGAAACGTTCATCGAGCAGTGGATTGTAGATGAGATTAAACTAAAAGTTAACCGATGTGCGTAACATGGGGTCGCCTGCTTGAACCTCATTTCTACGTTTTCCCAGAAAAGGCCCATGCCAGGAATTCATATTCCCCATATATTTCAGACATAAACTAGCAAAAAAAAATGCTTATTCATTTCAAAGTGCCCATTTGTCTTCACAGCGGGGGACTTGTGTTTTTGTTCCTTCACTTTTTCTAACTTATTTTTACGGCTATAATTTTTTTACGTTCTAGGCATGCGTGAGTGAGCGCAGGACATTTTGTCAAATGTCTTGCCTCTTCAAAAGCATTAATCCTGACTGCACAGCACCCATCATAGCCCCAGGCATTAATACCTTAACTGCCTTAACGGGGCTCCTGGGTATAACACGGGCAGCTTAGATGATGTGTGTGTCTTTGTCGTGGTTAGGTCCTAGCTAACCGCAATTGCCCCAAAATCATGTTAAGGCTATGAGGGGGATCTTTGTCTGTGTAGTGGTTAGCGCGCTGTATATTGATCCCGGAAGCCCTAGCTTGATTCCCGCTCACGGCCAACACCAGTGACGATCATCTGAACCGGTCATGGGCCTCACATAGGTCGACTCAGCCTCAAATGAGTAGCTGATGCGGTGTTTAAACATAGACGCCGGGGAGATAAAGGCGGTCGGGCGTGGCGATGACCACCCACCCACCCCCTCGTGTACCGTGTCGGACTTCATATGTGCTCTCCAACAGCACTTGTTTCCAAATGTCTGTTAGAGGCTTTATGAGGGGGCTTTGTACGAAGTGTGTGTACGAGTATCTGGGTTTCTTTGTTAAACAAAAAAAAAGATCCCCCATATAGCCTGTAACAGACTGTCGGGGCAAGTGCTGTTAGCGAGTACCTATGAAGGCCGGAACGGCACACGAGGGGATGGGTGGCCAGCACCACGCCCGGCCGCCTTTGTCTCCCCAGTGGCGATGTTTACACACCGCCACCAGGTACTCATTTGAGGCTGAGTCGACCTAGGAAAGAGCCCAGTACCGGTTCAGACAATCGCCACCGGTGTTGGCCGTGAGCGGGAATCGAACTCGGGTCGCCGGGTTTCGTAGCGCAGCATAGCGCTAACCGCTACATGACCGCCCCCTTGAACTCAAACACACACAGACACGCACACACAGACGGAGGCTTTTTCTTTTTTTTACACTCAACGCATTCCTAAGAAATGCGCAAAGTTCTTCCTCCTGGCTTGACGATTAAGAGAGGAACTGACAGATGCACAAAAAAAGGAACGAGTGTAGGAATGAAAGAAGGAACCAAACGCACAGAGAGCTAGTTTGTTTTCAAGGCACGACTCTCTATGAAAGCGTTTTCTGTCTCACGCCTCTCTATTAAAAAAAAAACTGAGAGCTCATCGCACAGGAATCCCACTCAGCTTCGTGGCTGATGCCTTGTGTCGATGACAAACAGAATGATAGAATTTGGTGTTCTCCCCCCTTCCCCATCCTCTCATTCTCAACCAAAATAATTCTGCAATGTCGTCTCGTTCAACATGTTTGAGCGCGTGCGGTGAAGCAAGCTGCGTTTCTATCAATTTACGACAAAATAACAATCGACCAACGATATATCCATGCCGTGTCGGTCATGGGGGTTCATTTGGTTGGGACTGCGTTGTCGGTGATGCACAACCAGGACATAAAAATAAAACTCAACACATTCGTCAATAACACTGTGGCCTTGAGAGAGGAAAAAATATATAGTAGGCGACGTTTTGGGAAATTATCCTTCTTCGTAGTGCATAAAAAGGGTAGATCACGTTATATTTATTCTATTTTATATCTTTGGTCGTTCACGGCCACATTATGTTTGACGGATGTGTTTTTTTGAACTGCTAAATGTAATCAAAATATATTTAAAGAAAAAAGCAAAAACGATAAACTTCGTGAATTCTAGGGGTGCAACAATTAACCAATTACCAAGTATGAATGCTCATTAAAGCCCACATTATATACTGAAGCACGCGTGTAGGATCAACTGTCATTCAGTTTATGCATATTAATTAAACACATGATGTTCATGTTACATGTCGGCTCATGGAGTGGACCAAATGTGGCAAAACGATACGGAACAATGCAAATGAGACGGTGAATATTGGACGATACAATGATCGATTACTGAAACGACTCTTGACTATCCTGACCGTGAAATCGGGGACAAATAATGAGGATTATTTATAATGCTCATTATTTATAATGGCCTTTTATTTAATTCAACTCCACTGAACAATGCGAGTGCCTTTGTATTTGAATCGCGCATTTGTAATAGTTGTTATGGAAATCTAAACACGTATTTTATAAATAATACCTCCGAAGAAAGGCCACGTTTGCGTTGTTTTTATTTACATCATGATAAGAAGTACTGTTAGTGAATGGAGCGGTGGTGTACTGGTAAGCGTGTCGCGCTTCTAAACACGTCGCCCTGAGTTGAATTCCCGGTCAAGGCAAATATGAGTGGCGGGTGACATCGCAACTGATCCCTGCCTTCACCCCAGCAGTCGATTGATAATGTGTTTCTAAATTCAGCATAACGTTGGACTGTTCGGGATTTATAGCTCATCCAGTTATACAGGACTCCCGCCAACTTAACTAACCCGCACTGGCCGTCGTGGTGAAGTATGGTTAAGCAACGCGCCCCCCTTCCCAAGAGTCAAAGGCTTCGAGAAACCGTAATTCAGCAATGTATTGACGAAGGGCTGCAATTTATTCAGACTATTAATTTTATCATTTAATACTTACGGTATAGTACTTACACGCAAGCCCCCACAGACAATTGGACTTAATCGTCAAGAAGCACTGCCCTTCACATCCTCTCGGCTCCTCGGCCACAGATACCGTCCTATCGTAACAACACGACGTGAAAGAGGTGCTATTGTCTTTTTTTAAATCATTCAAATGGCAAGTGAGCACGCAGGCAGTCACAGCAAACAACTCCCTGAAAATAAACGTCGAGCAATCTTTTTTTCGCGATACTTGTATCTTATTCTTCTTCTTCTTCCTCCTCGTTAGCGCCTAATCAAGGAAGCACGTGGTTTTCCGGCCAAACCCCTTGGGTGGATTAGCAGGTCTTTGTGATGGAGGTCAGCATCAAGGTCACGAGCCTGACTGGTGATAAGGACACGAGGCCCGTGCCGTCACCGGCTTCACACGCGGCTGCCGCTGCAAATGAAAACGCAAAAAAAAACTTCCCCGGCAATCGAGCAAAACACACACACATCTACACACCACACACACATTTACACACCACACACACACATCTACACACACACATCTACACCACACACATCTACACCACACACACATCTACACACACATACACACATCTACACACCGCACACACATTTACACATCACACACACAGCTACACAACACACACACACATCTACACACCACACACACCTACACACACATCTACACCACACACACACACATCTACACACACATCTACACCACACACATCTACACCACACACACATCTACACACATACACACATCTACACACCGCACACACATTTACACATCACACACACAGCTACACAACACACACACACACATCTACACACCACACACACCTACACGCACACATCTACACCACACACACACACATCTACACACACACATCTACACCACATACAACAACAACCGCCATTCGCCACTAAGTGGCGGTGACGTCACCACGACGCTTGTGCCAGGCCATTTGCACCTTGAGGCCACGTGAAGTGTCGAACGCCCGCTGGCACGAGGTCACGGGGCAGACCTAGGTGCCACGGGTCGACTGACTGAGATGACTGGCTGATGCACCACCTGTGCCCCCTACTGTGCCAACCTGCTGTGCTTTAGCCACCCAGCGCTCCGCTCGTTGTTGTGAGCGTCGCTCCTTCGCCCTCCGTTGTTGTTGGAGGGCGACTACCTCCAACTGCCCAGTAGCAGCGTCCTTCACGAGTCTCCTCCACAGAGGCCGATCTTGACACCGCTGGTACCAGTCATCGGCAAGTCCACTCAGCTCCACGTCCTCCTGTACCACATCACTCCATCTCTTCTCTAGCCCGTGCCGCGCCCGTTTAGCCCCCTCGATCCGGCCGAACAAAAGCTGTTTCGGCATGCGGTGGCTGGGCATGCGGGATACATGACCCAGCCAACGCAGCCTTGCCTGCCGGAGGAGCTCACCGATGGGACCTTGCCCAGATCTTTCAAGGATTTGTGAGCTCCTCACACAATACAGCCTGGTTACACCCAGGATGGATCGTAGGCAGGCCAGCCTAAATGTTTCCAACCGGCAAAAATGCTCCCTTAAGGGGGTCCACGTTTCGCAAGCGTAGAGACGGGAGGGAATGACCGTGGCCGAGAAGACCTGAAGCCTTGTGCGGAGCAACAGACCAGGTAGCTTCCACACAGCGTTACGCAACCGATTAAAAGATACCACACACACATATACACACGCACATCTACACCACACACACATCTACACACCACACACACATTTCCACCACACACACATCTACACACACACATCAACACACACACATCAACACACACATCTACACCACAGACACACACATCTACACACCACACACACATGTACACATCACACACACACAGCTACACAACACACACACACACATCTACACACCACACACACATCTACACACACACATCTACACACACACATCTACACCACACACATCTATATACACACACATCTACACCACACACACACATCTACACCACACACACATCTACACCACACACACATCTACACCACACACACCTACACCACACACACACATCTACACCACACACATCTACACCACACACACACATCTACACAACACACACACATCTACACAACACACACACATCTACACACACACACACCTACAGCACACACACACATCTACACCATACACATCTACACCACACACATCTACACCACACACACATCTACACACACACATTGACTCACCCCCAATTGTTTTGCTTGATAATGCAGAGGAGAGGGGGGAGAAACTCCATGCCCCCCCCACCTCCACCACCCATGCGGTGTTGGTAACGGGAAATGTCTCCATCATCATCATCATCAATCGTCTTGACCACGCTTGGCCATGGCAGGGTTGGTGATGTGAGGCCGCTAACACCCGGCTCAGATTTCACTCGTCACTGACCAGCGGTCCTGGCCGGGAATCGAACTCGAGTCGATGAAGACGGAGCGATGATGATGATGACGACGATAATTATTATCAGTTGATAATAATGGAATTGGTCGTGAATTCTTGCCATCTTCCACTCCAGTCATATATATATACGAACCTGGCGACCCGAGCTAGATTCCCGCTCATGGCTAACACCAGTGACGATTGTCTGAACCGGTCCTGGGCATTCCACTAGGTCGACTCAGCCCAAAATGAGTACCTGGTGCGGTGGGGTAAATTAATCATTTTGCGGGGACCACGGGATCCTGCAAAAATCAGGTCAATAATTATTATTTTTCAGTCGGCCCACTCGTCATCCCGACAGCAACGCGCCGCCCGCCCAGACTCGCGCCAACAAGCGCCAGCAGCAGCAGCAGGCGGCGATCGACACGATGGGCACCACCCCACCGGCCAAACGCAAGCCCCGGGGGGCGTCCGCCGCAGTCGCGCGCGGCGACGAGGCCCTCCGGTCAGCCGTCGATCCTCAGCTTCTTTGCCAAGGCGAGCCCCACCGCCACCCCCCCCAGGCAGTGAATTTAACGTGTTTATGTAATTTTTCAACTTTTTTACGAAACTTAGTGTCCCCGAGTAGCTCTCGATGAGGCCAATCGATTGACCGCTAGTTTTGTTGTCGGTAAGGCAACAAGACTCGTGTCGCTACGAAGGTTTTTCCCACCCCGGGACAGTGAATGGGACCCCGGGGTCCCGCCAATTGCTTCAAATGTCGCCACTGGGGAGACGAAAGCCGCCCGGCGAGGTGCTGGCCACCCCACCCCATCGTGTGCCGGGCCGGTCTTCATAGGTGTTCGCTAACAGCACTTGCCCCAAAATGTCTGCAATGACTATACGTGGGATCTTTGTCTTTACATGTATTTATATAAGTAAAAAATGACGTCAAAAATTATTATATAAACGAAATACCATAACAACACATGTTTCTGCTAAATTCCGCTGGAGAGCGGCCCGCGCGAATGTAAGGCATTAAGCTGCGGCGCGTTGTGGTGACGAGATGCTAAGTGAGCCTCGAGGTACGCCAGGGTACTAAGACCATGTCGCCGTTGCAGACAATTGCGGCGAGCTGCTGACTACCTCGCCTGGTATACGGGAGATCGTGGGTTCGATCCCAACCCTGGCGCCTGTATATGTGGAGTTTGCGTGTCTCTCTCTTCTCGTGGTCGCGTGGATTTTTTTTTTGTCCGGGTCTTCCGATTTTTCCCCCTCTCCACTTTTACAGACACGCGTTTTAGAGTATTTGGCTACTGCTATAAATTTCCACGTGATAAGCCACTTCGTTGAGCTATCATTTGTGGCCAGGTCGCTTCTGAAGGAGAGCTACAGTGAGGGAAAAAACAAGTATTTGATCCCCTGCTGATTTTGTACGTTTGCCCACTGACAAAGAAATGATCAGTCTATAATTTTAATGGTAGGTTTATTTGAACAGTGAGAGACAGAATAACAACAAAATCCAGAAAAACGCATGTCA
Organism: Petromyzon marinus; assembly: GCF_048934315.1. Lineage (NCBI taxonomy): Eukaryota > Metazoa > Chordata > Hyperoartia > Petromyzontiformes > Petromyzontidae > Petromyzon > Petromyzon marinus. Next base: position 6,360,827 of record NC_133704.1, on the reverse strand, counting down.
AAAATGTTATAATTTGATTTGCATTTTAATGAGGGAAATAAGTATTTGACCCCCTCTCAATCAGAAAGATTCCTGGCTCCCAGGTAACGAGCTGAGATTAGGAGCACACTCTTAAAGGGAGTGCTCCCAATCTCAGCTTGTTACCTGTATAAGACACCTGTCCACAGAAGCAATCAATCAATCAGATACCAAACTCTCCACCATGGCCAAGACCAAAGAGCTCTCCAAGGATGTCAGGGACAATATTATAGACCTACACAAGGCTGGACTGGGCTACAAGACCATTGCCAAGCAGCTTGGTGAGAAGGTGACAACAGTTGGTGCGATTATTCGCAAATGGAAGACACCCAAAAGAACTGTCAATCTCCCTCGGCCTGGGGCTCCATGCAAGATCTCACTTCGTGGAGTTGCAATGATCATGAGAACGGTGAGGAATCAGCCCAGAACTACACGGGAGGATCTTGTCAATGATCTCAAGGCAGCTGGGACCATAGTCACCAAGAAAACAATTGGTAACACACTACGCCGTGAAGGACTGAAATCATGCAGCGCCCACAAGGTCCCCCTGCTCAAGAAAGCACATATACATGCCCGTCTGAAGTTTGCCATTGAACATCTGAATGATTCAGAGGACAACTGGGTGAAAGTGTTGTGGTCAGATGAGACAAAAATGGAGCTCTTTGGCATCAACTCAACTCGCCGTGTTTGGAGGAGGAGGAATGCTGCCTATGACCCCAAGAACACCATCCCCACCGTCAAAGATGGAGGTGGAAACATTATGCTTTGGGGGTGTTTTTCTGCTAAGGGGCCAGGACAACTTCACCGCATCAAAGGGACGATGGACGGGGCCATGTACCGTCAAATCTTTGGTGAGAACCTCCTTCCCTCAGCCAGGGCATTGAAAATGGGTCGTGGATGGGTATTCCAGCATGACAATGACCCAAAACACACGGCCAAGGCAACAAAGGAGTGGCTCAAGAAGAAGCACATTAAGGTCCTGGAGTGGCCTAGCCAGTCTCCAGACCTTAATCCTATAGAAAATCTGTGGAGGGAGCTGAAGGTTCGAGTTGCCAAACGTCAGCCTCGAAACCTTAATGACTTGGAGAAGATCTGCAAAGAGGAGTGGGACAAAATCTCTCCTGAGATGTGTGCAAACCTGGTGGCCAACTACAAGAAACGTCTGACCTCTGTGATTGCCAACAAGGGTTTTGCCACCAAGTACTAAGTCATGTTTTGCAGAGGGGTCAAATACTTATTTCCCTCATTAAAATGTAAATCAATTTATAACATTTTTGACATGCTTTTTTTATGGATTTTGTTGTTGTTATTCTGTCTCTGACTGTTCAAATAAACCTACCATTAAAATTATAGACTGATCATTTCTTTGTCAGTGGGCAAATGTACAAAATCAGCAGGGGATCAAATACTTTTTTCCCTCACTGTATATAGCTCGGTGGGCCTTACCTGGTAAAATAAATATCATAGTTTAGTTTCATTAAACACCTTGACACGACGCACAACTGCGACTGCCACCTCGAGTGTGGGGTGGGAATAGAAGAAGGGTCGGCTAACCTGAGGACCGTGCTTCGTGACGGTTATTTATTAAGGACTCACCCGTTTCGTATTTATCACGTGCATTGGGCGAACACAAATGCAGCTTCTGGTTACTTTTGCTTGCCGACCCTTGGGAATAGACGAACGCGGTTCAAATTGGTGTCATGCCCGCGCTGCTCAACGTGTCTCGTGTCGTCTTAAAATGTTTCGTGTCGATTTAAAATGTTTCGTGTCGATTTTAAATGTCTCCTGTCGTTCTAAAATGTTTCATGTCGTTTTAAAATATCTCGTGTCATTTTAAAATGTCTCGTGTTGTTCTAAAATGTCTTGTGTCGTTTAAAAATATCTCGTGTCGTTCTAAAATGTTTCATATAGTTTTTAAATGTTTCGTGTCGTTCTAAAATGTTTCGTATAGTTTTTAAATGTTTCATGTCGTTTGAAAATGTTTCATGTCGTTCTAAAATGTCTCGTGTCGTTTTTAAATGTTTCGTGTAGTTCTAAAATGTATTGTGTCGATTTAAAATGTTTCATGTCGTTTTAAAATGTTTCACGTCGTTTTAAAATATCTCGTGTCATTTTAAAATGTCTCGTGTCGTTCTAAGATGTCTCGCGTCGTTTTAAAAAGTTTCCTTGCGATTGCGCTATCGGCACCACGTTGTCAGGTGACGGAAGTATCCGCTTGGAAACTCTCGCGGAGCAAGCACAGAGAACTTCGTGTGAGCGAGCGACACGTGGAAGTGAATGTCACAGAGCCACCTCCGAGAATCCTTCAAGTCATCTCTAGATCCACGCAGTGCAAGAGCAGAACCTTCCATCTCGGAGATGGAATTTAGCCAAACTACGCAACAGAAATACACTTAATTTGATGTTTTTTTGTGCGTGCAGTCATTGTGGGGAGCGGAAGTGCAGCGGTAATGCAGCAGTTAGCGCTTGACATCAAACCCGGCCACCCGAGTTCAATTCGCGCTCACGGTGAACACCAGTGACGATTATCATGAACCAGTCCTGGGCCTCCCCTAGGTCGACTCAGCCTCAAATGAGTACCTGATGCGGGTGTGTTAACATCGCCACGAGGGAGACAAAGGCGGTCGGGGGTGGTGTTTGGCCAGCCAACCCGCTGGTGTTCCGTTCCGGCCTTCCTAGGTGCTACTCGCTAACACCACTTGCCCCAACGGTCTCTTAAGGCTACACGGGGGATCTTTGCATTTTGTGTGCGGTCATTGGCAACCAGGCTGAGACCATCAATCAGCCCGCCTGCGCGCGATTCGAACCCAAGGATCTCATCGGTGCCGGCTCAGCGCTCTGACCCTCCGAGCCATCCGTGCGGTTACCTCCCGGCGGACGGCGATGCCAACATTTTTTGTTCGTATTTTTTGTTGTTGCTAACTCATAGCCGTAAACTTCAACCGTCACCTGGGTACTTTGCGAGCATTGCAAGAGACGCCCTTTCACCACCCCCCCCCCCCCCGTTGTGTTGTACGCGGAGTTTCGTTGGGGGGGGGGAGTGGGGGGCTGGGAGCTGGGTGGAACTCTGTTGTGCTTGGCCGGGCTATATCTGCGCTAAGTCGGGCCGTGTTCTAGGAGGGGAGCATGATGTCATTGCTTGTTTAAGAAAGCACAACTTCGAACTCGATATTTTCACAGCGGCGGGCCCCTGTTAAGGCTCATTTAGGTAATTCGAGCCGGGAGGAGAGATTCCCCCTACCCCCGTAGCATGGAATATGTTAGAGGTGTAGAGATGTTAACTATCTCGCCTGGTATACAGGAGGTCGTGGGTCCGATCGCGACACTGACGCCTGATGTATATTTGGAGTCTGCGTGTCTGCCTCTTCCCGTGGTCGCGTGGATTTTTCTCTGGGTCCTCCGCTTTTTTTTCACCCTCCACATTTCGAGTTAAAATCCGTGCAGAGTATTTGGCTGTAATACATTTCCACGTGATAAGCCACTTCGTTGGGCTATCATTTGTGATAGCCAGATCGCCACTAAAAAAAATAGCTACATGGCTCAGTGGGCCTTACACAATTAAAAAACGTTTAGTTTAACACTAGAGGTGGCTATGATTGCGTCCTGCCTCTATCCGTCCAGAGTCCTGAACGTTCGGACTGACTTGCAGGGTTTCCGCGTGCACATGGCCAGCGGAGAGACGGGCTAACAATTAACGAATGTGTTGAGTTTTGTTTGTTGTTATTGTTGTGTTCCTCGTCAAGGGAGAATAAATCATCAACAGGAACAAAACAAATGTTACACGGTGTTATCACGCGAACACCGGCCACCATCCTCGCGGTAGCAGCGGCTTGTGGCTGGCAATCGAACACAGACAGCGGTCACCACATCGCGCGGCGCTTTCAGATGCGCTTCTGCGGCCGTCTGGAACGCTCTTCCTTCCGATATTAGGAAACCACTGGAGCTATGCACTTTTAAATAATCTAGATTGAATTTTTTTTTCCTTCGGAACTGTTTTTTTGCGTTTAGTTTGATGTCCATTCCCCGCACCTCCGATTAGCACGGTTGGCTACGTACGGTGCGAAAGAAGCTCAACAACATATATACGTACACGTGTGTACTTGTTCACCACTGACAATGCAGCGGCGTCACCACATACGCCACTGACATTCGTGAGTAATATATATTTAAAATATATATTTTAAATAAGATAGCACATTTCACCTGGATAACTAATCCCTTCAGATTGAAAATCTCGTTTGTCACGAGTGTTCATGGCATCAAGTGACACATACGCACCTGACTTAATGACACGTATATATAAGCATTTTATGATCTTTAACTTACACGGAATGCAATGAACATCGCACCACACTCAAACGCATAAAGGATGAATGAATTAATGAGTCAATTAAATGAGTAATGTATTCATTAGTGTACACCGCCAGTTCATAAAGGATATTTCATTTAACATATGTCGTCATCATCATCATACGCCTTGCTCTATCCACTGCGGGTCACGCGATGTAACAACGATCCATCTGCCTCCTGCACGTGCGCCGATCTCATCACTCCACTTCTTGAGTAGGAAGCCGTTTGACGTGGCTTCAGAATGTGAGATGTTGAGCAGTCCAGCCACAATGGCATTCAAAATAAATGTCGCGTAAAGTTGACACTGAGAAACAGGGACCCACGTTTCTTGCATCTTCCCGAAGCACCGAGACACCTTTATGCATGCGCGTATGTTGAACTTCTTTCGCACCGTACGTAGCCAACCGTGCTGATCCGTGGTGCTCATGAGATTGCTCTTCCCTTAAAAAAGATAGATATATTTACACGCCTTTGTCCATCCACTCGTGGATGAAAACCTCCCCACGCCGTGTCGGTTTTGTTGGAGTTTGTTCGACCATACTTCACCACGCCGGTCAGTGCGTATCGGCGAAGCAGGGAAGCCCAAGGACCTGCTTCGGCTATCGCCTCGCAAACGTTCACCGTGATCAGGAATCGAGCGGGCGCTAACCGCAGCGCCACCGCTCCCCCCTCCCCCACACGCACACAACCCCCCCGCAACCACCCAAAACCACATACTCAAAAAATAACCAATAAACAACATCTGAACCGGTGCTGCACAAGTGGATTTCGATTGCCCAATTGGACACGACCGAGAAGAGAGAGAGGCAACGGGGCCACGCATTGGCCACGTCCCCCGGCTCGGCCCCTCCTCCCCAACTCGTCGAGCAAGAGAGTTTGCTCTTTTCCCAGCCCGTGCTCAAAAAGCGACCGGGGCTACCCGCCCTTCCCTCTGGCTCGCCCTCTGCATTTTCCGGAGCATGCTTCTTGACGATCGCCTCTGCAGCAGCAGCAGCGGCGGCGGCGGCGGCGGCGGCAGAGGTAGCGTCGCGGTTCGGAGGTTCCAAGGGGGGACATTTGAGCCTCGGCATCCCGTCCACAGGTGGCTGGGCCGGAGCACCTGTGGTCGGCCCGTGGACACCCCGTTCCCGTGTGCTGTCACCTTCCGCGGCTGAGCTGAGTGGCCCACGGAGCTCATCCCGTCGCGTGGACTTCCACAAGGGAGGGGGGGGGGAGAGAAAAAAGCCCCCCAATATCAACGGTACTCTTGGAATTTATGTTGTTGTTTTTTTTGTCTTGATGATGCCGGCGTTCTTATCTTCTTTCTGTAGAAGAGCAAAGGGCCATGGGTGCTTTGGTGTGAATTTTGTTTGTGTGGGTTTCCGCCACGTGTTACGTGCCATGTGCCAAAACGCGAATGAAATTGTGACCCTGAATTGTCACAATCGCGGGCTCGTGAAAGCGGAAATTGATTGTCCCGTGTGTACCACAGGGCACACTTTACGTGCACCCACGTCCACACTCTGTAATTTGTCAATCCACTGCTGGATGAAGGCCTCCCTGCTGGATGAAGGCCTCCCCCACGATGAACCCCTCCCTCCCCCTCTCTCGCCCCCCCCTCCCCCAACACACGTGTGGTTTTGTCGTCGTGTTCTGTATAACACGTACAAAACAAAAGTGGGCTAATAACTGTAAAAAAAAAATGCCTCCTAACCTTCCACTTACACAACCGTTGATTGTAGCGCATTGAAAAGTACTCTTTCTGGGAGGTGGTTATTCCGCGCCTACATCGTTTATGCACATGCTGTTATTGTTGTTCGCAACGGGAAACGTCTTTTCACCAAGGCAACGTTACCGTTTCTGATTGTTATTGTTTCGAGTTTTTTTTGTTGTAAAATATATATTTAAATATCGTGTATTGACTTTTCGGCGACCTTTGCGTCGATGTATACACCGTGACTTTTTTTTTCTTCCCGGAGGGAAAGGCGAGGAGGGGAAGGAGCGCGCTCCCTTTTGGCTCCAGTCCCAACCAGTCGGAGTGCAGGGCCCTTTCCCAGTTTCTATTGTGCACCGCGACAGATGTCTTGGAGCGCACGGACGGGAATCTTGACTCATTTCCTGAAACCTCAACCTTTTCCCACCACGCTCCGCAGCCCCCCCTGCCACCCACAGCCCCCCCCCACGCCCCCCCCCCCGTTCTCCAACTCTTAGCTCAGACGTCTCCCCAGGAACGTGTACCGTGATGTTGCTGTCAAAGTTTAACAACGACTACGACAAACGCGCAAATGCAAAAGCAGAAGTTGTATATATATTTTTTTACCCCGTGATTAATGTTAAAGATGTGGGGCGCCGTGCATTAGTAACGCACATTGCAGAGACGGTGTCTTCGGGTTTGACTGCCGTCCAGGCTGAGAGTTTGCGGCACTCGCCCAAGGCTTTTCGCGATCGTGCCCTAAAGCTCTTGCGACGTTTGTTTTTTTTGTCGGTGCTCTAGCGGCGTGTTTGCTCGGCGTCGTGTCCGACGTTTCGCTCCAGGTTTCTGGGGGGAGCTTCTTCAGCAAACTGAATCTCGAAGAAGCTCCGGGCATGGCACGTGGAGTAAAGGGCGGGACATCGCCGCGGTGGCGAGATGTTAACTACCTCGCTCGGTATACAGGAGGTCGTTTCGTTTGATTCCGACCCTGACGCCTGCTGCTGTATATTTGGAGTTTGCGTGTCTCTCTCATCGTTGTCGCGTTAAATGTTTGTTCCGGGTCCTCTGGTTTTTCCTCTCCACATTAAGAATCAATATGCGTTCAGAGTATTTAGTTGTTGACTTAATGCTTTCGTGACTGCAGCAATTCATATTCTTCGGATCTTTCGGTAAAGTCACGTGGATAGGTTCAAATTAATAAAAATAAAATAAACCAAAAACTACGACGTTTCGATCACAACACAAGCTTTCGTCACCTCCTGATGACAACCGCTTGTGTTGTGATCGAAATGTCGTAGTTTATTTTATTTTATTATTTTTCTATTTACGTGACTTGACCGAAAGACCCAAAGACTATTTGGTTGTTCTCAATTCCCACGTGATCATGATGAGCCGCCTTCGTTGAGCTGTTATTTGTGTCCCGGTCGCTTCTGACAAAGAGCTACATAGCTCAGGGGGCCTTAGCCAGTAAAAAGAAAAAAGGTTTAGTTTTGAACGTCCCTTCCGAATCATTTAGAGATCGTATACAGATAAGTGTATTTCTTATCTGTATTCCACACTGCTAATACACTGCCCCTATTCAAGTCCACGGTGTTCACTTTTCTCCATCGCTTACGACGGAATGCCTCGCTTAGTGAACGATGCATAGTCGTTGTGGGAGTCGAGTGACCGGGGGGGGGGGGGTTGGGGGGGGGGGGCTGGAAATTGATACGGGGAGGCCGAACTCGGGACGCGGTTTCGTCTCCGGGCCAACGAAAGTTTTCGTTTCGTTTTTGCCAGGTCCAATTATCCGGCAATAAATTGCTGGATGCTGCCTGGCACCGCCGCTCGCCACGTTATTGGTTTACGTCGTTCCGTCCGATGCGCCGGCAATGGCAGACTCCCAATGAGCGACGGCGTCGTCGTAAACGAAACGGGGATCCGATTACAAAATCTACAAAAAGTGCGTCGACCGAGCAGCCGTGACGCCGATTAAGCGGCGCTCCGTGACGCTCTCAAATTCACGAAGAGGGCTCATGTGCGGACCACGCGACGTTTAGTTTCGTCGACTTGAGTTAACCAGGTGAAGACGGTAGGACGGTTGCGAGTTAAAAATCCTGGTTGGGGGTTGATTCAGCCAATCATCACCCCCATCCCCCCATCCGTGGTCGATAAAATAACATCGCTTTGTGAAGAAGTCAAAAGTGGTTGCTCCAATGGATAGACTCGTGCCCCTGTCATAGGACTGTGTAATTTCCACCACTGGCTCAGGGTCGTACACAGACGGGTAGCAACTCAATGCTCATTTTTGCAGGACATCACTTTGACCTTTTTCTTTTTACAACACAAATATTACCGCAGGATGAGTCTCACTTGCAACCTTGACCTGGGTCACCAAAGATACACAACCCCCCCCCCCCAAAAAAAAAATATAGCAGGGAAACTATGAAAAACTCGGAGCAGAATGACCACATTACAGGAGACATGACAACGGCAGCACAAATATAAACATATATCTCAAATATATCTAAAAAAAAATGCTGTAACTCAAGTGGGCTTCGTCAAATTACTTTTCAAACATTCATAGTCTTCTTCTTCGTACGGTTGACGATGATGTCGAACACCCACCCTGCACATGCACAGTCATAGGAAATCTAAGTTATAGAGAACACACGACACGGAACGAAGGCAGTCATCGCACACATCGCTGGTTGCTTTTAAACTCGCACTTGTGTTATTACATCCCGGATCGATTTCAAGATCACACTCACGGTCTGTAAGATCCGCCATGGACTCACTCCTGCCTACCTCTCTCCTCTCATCTCACTCTACCCACCTCCACGCACTCTCCTACCTTTCCCCTCTCATCTCACTCCACTCCCCCCCACGCACTCTCCTACCTCTCCCCTCTCATCTCACTCCACTCCCCTCCACTCACTCTCCTGCCTCTCCCCTCTCATCTCACTCTACTCCTCTCCACGCACTCTCCTACCTCTCCCCTCTCAGCTCACTCTACTCCCCTCCACGCACTCTCCTGCCTCTCCCCTCTCATCTCACTCTACTCCTCTCCACGCACTCTCCTACCTCTCCCCTCTCATCTCACTCCACTCCCCTCCACGCACTCCCCCACCTCTCCCCTCTCATCTCACTCTACTCCCCTCCACACACTCTCCTACATCACCCCTCTCATCTCACTCTACTCCCCTCCACGCACTCTCCTACCTCTCCCCTCTCATCTCACTACTCCCCTTCCACGCACTCTCCTACCTCTCCCCTCTCTCTACCATCCTCCGCACGCTCTCCGCCCCATGCAACCGACGCTTTCTTGCGCAGCCTCCGCTCAACCGCTGCCCAGTGGAAGGTCGCTCACTCTCCCCTGCCTCCCGTGCTTCTTCTGGAAGTCCCCGTCGCCCAGCCATCGGGGCTGTCGACTCCCCTTGCCCAGGTGCTGGCTCGACAACTTCAATTGTCCCCTCCGCCTCTGACCCGAGCAGCGGAAATCTCTCCGCACGTCTTAGGATGGCGGTCGCGTTTCCACATTACATGAATCCCGAAATTGTAGTGGATTATTGTCGGCTCGCAGGCGAAAGCATAACAATTTACAAAAAAAGTTGGTTCTGGTAAGCATCAGAGCGTAGTTTAACTATCACAGAAAGGGGGTGTCTTGTGGGTGGAATGCAATAGACCTGTTGACAATCTGTCCGTGGCAATGACATTTTTACGTGGCCAGGCTCTAAACCTGGTATACATCACGGCCGTGACGGGATAAATGTATATATAGTTGCGTTCGCCGTCCGAAATCTCACTCTGGACAGATTCTTTTCACGAGTCCATTTATGCAGGGTTTGTTGACAGCATGCATGATGGCAGAGTAGCCATTATTCTTATCTCCGCAATAACACAAAAAAAAACACTAAAAAGGAATGTCAAAATAGAGTAGTTAAAATTATTTGGCATATTTGGTTGAAAAATTTTCAAGCTTAGCAGTGTTCATTAGGACGCTGTCTTTCCGACAGCTCTGTTCTTCACCTGAGGACGGCTGCTTGCGTTGTGGCCGAAACGTCGTGAGAATTTTATTGTTTTATTTTTATTATTTTATTATTTCCCTTCTACCTGACTTTACCGAAAGAACCAAGAATATGAATCCCTGCAGTCACGAAAGCTTTAAATGGAAAAATGAAAAATGTTCTATGTACGGTCGCGAAAGAAGTTTAACATACGTACGTACTTGAGGGTTCTCCGATGCGCTTTGTGGCCGTCGTCCGACGTTTCGCTCCACGTGCTGGGAGCTTCTCCTGAAGCTGGGAGACCATTCGGTAGAAGCCCTTGGCACGTGGAGCGAAACGTCAAACGTCGTGCCACAGAACACGCTGTATGACCCGATAAACACATCGGAGGATCGTGCGGCACAACCGTGGAAAACCTGTGCAGGAATTTCTATAAATATGCAAAATATAATACACAGTAAAATATAATTATGTTCTAAAAGGGTTCGAAATCTGTTTCTTCTGGTGCTCAAGTACTTGTAAAAAAAATATACCTTAACAATTATATGGATCCCAATAATATTCCCATCATCGGCAGAGTCATAGGGCAGGGTCAGCTTGAAGTAGAACATTTATTGAAGTCTCATGCTCAATACTTACATATTTATATGATCCCAATCATCAGTAAACTACGTAATGTTTCTTAAAGTGACGTGTAACATTGAAGTGGACAGAACGTGGCTATATATGTGTACACACCCACACAAAGTATTACACACATGATACAAATTCCATGCAAAAATGAACGTTTTGGGAAAACTCGGGATAGTTCAACACGATTCCCGAAAATAAACGTTGCTCTGATAAAAATGGAAAGGAATTCATTAAAAGAAAAAAAAATCATTCAGCGATAATATACAACTAACGTTAATATAATATAACTAACAATAGTATAGTATACAACTAACGTTCAAATTATAGATGCGACATCTCTTTTTTTTGCAGCGATAAGCTACTTCATACTTTGCATCGCACAACGTTACACTGAAGTTAGAAACACGTGAACATTTACAGTCCTTTTGGCAATCCACTGCTGGATGAAAGGCTCTAAACGCCGTGTCGGTCATGGGGGGGGGGGGGGGTGGGGGTGGTTGGTTGACCATACTTCACCACACTGGTCAGTGCGTGTTGGCAAAGTGGCAGTGATGATGAAGGGTGCCCGGGGTAACTTCACACACCACTTGCCACTGAAGTTAGCCGCCCTCGCAGGGAATCAAACGCAGGTTTGCTAGATCGATCGCACTGTGCGCTAACCACCGCACCGCCATTCAAATGTCGCTGGATTTATTTTTATTATTATTACTACTAGCTTTTTATTAACTCACTCTGCCTGTTGTTGTCGTTGTTGTATCCTCAAATCTTGTAACTAAATTTTAACCCACTTCCCAATGTGGTATCGATTGCAAACTTGGTATACTTGTGTCATACTGATGACAATACTATATTCTATCATAAAAATATATATTTTTAAACATTAGTTTGTATATGTTATGTTTCGGCTTGGGTCTAATTGTCCACGCTCAAATGACGTTGGCTGTAATTGTGGCCACGGTTCCTTACGTTATGGCAAGCATCGGGTCCACTTCCATTGAGTCGTGGAGTTCTGCCATTATCGTACGGTACATTTCATTAAAGCGTGTTTTAAAAAAAGTTTGTTTTAAATATCTACTTATTTACGGACAGATTGCGAAAGTACATTTTGTTATAACTATTGCAGTGAAACATCCGGCTTCGTTCGCTTGAAAAAAAAAAGCAAAAAGTATGGAAACACTTGCGACCTTTGCTTTTGTTAGAATCGTTTATATAAATATGAAAAAAAAATCGCGGATGTTGAGCAAAGTGCTGACAGAATCCTGGAGGATTTTTTTTTTGTCTAAATTTATTTTAGGATTTTTCTGGCAATGAGCAGCAAGCTAACAAAAACAAAATCCGTGCAAGTGAAAACAGCAATAGCGCTGTAAAGCCAAGGGGCCAAAAGAGCCCCCCCCCTCCTCCTCCCTACACCCCCCCCCCCACTTCATTGCACGAATTAACTAAATAACCGAAACCAACAACTTGCCAAACATCCAAGTCGTCTTGCTTGAGTTTACAAACTTCAGGAAGCCTCGAGAAATTACGATTTGCCAAGACGCAGTTTCTTTAATCATTATCTGACAGCTACCACATACTCTGGATGATGACGCCATCCGCGTCGCTCCCCCCCCCCCCCCCCAAAACTACCCCCTCCTGCCCCCTGCCGTAACCGTATTTTAAATCAATATTTGGGGGTGCTTCTTGTAATAATAATAATACGGTAAGCATGTATGAATGTATGTGTGTGAATATATTTGTATAACTTTGTTGGCACCCGGGCACAACGTTTTAAGTACGTCTTATTTTCCGAAGCGTCTTATCATCGAGAGAATGTGGTTTTTCTTCTTTGGTTCTTTCGGTAAAGTCACGTAGAATGAGAATAAAATAATAAATTGATAAAATAAAATAACACAATAAAATTCTCACGACGTTTCGGCCACAACACAAGCGGCCTTCATCAGGTGAAGGGACGAGACTGTCTGGAGGACAGCGCTGGAGCGAACAAAGCCAAGCTCAGACCGCGACCTTTAAGCTGTGTGAGAAGAAACAGAGCGCCTTGACAAAGGAATTAGCATAGAATTTAGCATTGAAATGGCTGAGTGATTAGCTTGTGATTGGTCACAGAAATGGCTATGTTAAAGTTAAAGCATACACATCCACAGAGGCACCCCTTGACAGAGGCACCCCTTGACTTTAACATAGCCATTTTTGTGACCAGTCACAAGCTAATCACTCAGCCATTTCAATGCTAAATTCTATGCTAATTCCTTTGTCAAGGCGCTCTGTTTCTTCTCACACAGCTTAAAGGTCGCGGTCTGAGCTTGGCTGTGTTCGCTCCAGCGCTGTCCTCCAGACAGTCTCGTCCCTTCACCTGATGAAGGCCGCTTGTGTTGTGGCCGAAACGTCGTGATAATTTTATTGTGTTATTTTATTTTATCAATTTATTATTTTATTCTCATTCTACGTGACTTTACCGAAAGAACCAAAGAAAATGAATCCTTGCAGTCACGAAAGCTTTAAATCGAAAAAATGTGGTTATTATTATTAATGCACATTTTTTTTATTGATATGAATGGGCTGTTTGAGCCTGAGTCGGAATAACCGTCCTAATCGAATTTCCAGAAAACCCAGGCCGAGGCGATTTTGCATGAGGATATGTACACAAAGACAAAAAGATCCCCCGTATAGCATCAACAGGCTTCTGGGGCAAGTGCTGTTAGCGAGCAGCACCTTGTGAGGACCGGCACGGCACACGAGGGGGTGGGTGGCCAACACCACGTCCTGCCGCCTTCGTCCCCCTCGTGGCGATGTTTACACATCGCACCAGGTGCTCGTTTGAGGCTGAGTCGACCTAGAGGAGCCCCAGGACCGGTTCAGATGCAATCGTCACTGGCGTTGGCCGCGACGCGGGAATCGAACCCGGGGTCGCCGCGGGGACTCGCAGTGCAGCCGGGGAGATCGAATCGAACGTGCGACCATGAACATCCACGTGGCAGCGACCTCGTTTCGCCGTCAAGATGTTCTTTTTCCTTTCTTCCTCCTTTGCAAATAAATAAATGAAAGGTGCCCATCCTTGGGGGGCTCGACAGCCTGCAGCGGCTTAGACTTTACAGTGCCGGCCAGGGTCGGGGGTGGGGGCACCACGGCAGTCAGCATTAGCCTCCAGAAGGTCGCCGCTGCGCTTGCAATGACCCCCCCCCCCCCCCCCCGCTAAGACATTGCCAAATGCCTTTAAAAAAAAAAACATCATCGAAGCGGACCCCGAGCTCTTCAGAGATTCCGAGTGAAACGTTTGTCCAGATTCCGCAAATACCCAGCTTCGGGATAACCTCAAGATGCCGTGAGGCCTGTAAGCGAGCCGCGTTGCTCGCTACCGCTAGCCGCCGCGATCTTGACTGCTCGTCCGTCGCTACTCACCGCGGCCACCGTTCGCGTGAACTTCGCTCGCAGATTCACCGCGGTCACTCGCACACCGGCAGGCAGGCAGGCAGCCTTCTGTCGCTACTACCACGGTAACTGTTCCAATGAACTTTTCACTCGCTGATTCGCTCGCTCATTGGTGGACAATCGCTCCATTATCACTCGTCTATTGTTACTACCAACCATTACAGCACTCGACGATTCGACATTGCCAAAATTTGATATCGCATCGTGACAGAACAACGCAAAATAAACCACAGCACGAACACAATCGTCAAATAAAAAAAAAAAATTACAAACGCATGGGAAACCGATATCGCGATAATCACCAAATTAATATCTCATCGCGAAGAATGGTATCGCGCGAAGTCCACTTCCCCAAAGCGTCTGCCTGCCTGCCGACAATGCAATCGCAGGTTCCTGTGGGCCCTACGGAGGGACCCGCGTCTCTCACGGGCCAAGCGCGTTGCCCTTTGTCAGAGCCCAACGGGAACGTGCGCGGGAAATTGGCCCGGGCAGATCAGCTGCGACCTCAGCGGTTAAATCATCCCGGAGATGGGAGGCACATCTGGCGCGCATTCTTGCAGCCGAAATGACTTTTTAGTGACGCAGTCGGGCGACAGCGGAGCGGAAAGGAAGGTGAGCGGGGGGGAGAGATTCCAGATCGTTCTGCGTTCTTGAAGTAATTTATCGTAGCACAATCACAACGTACAGCCCGCTGGTCATTCCACTGCTGGATGAAGGCCTCACCATGCTGCGTTTGGTCCGTGAGTGGGCTATTCGATCGTACTTCGCAGCACTTGTCAGTGCATGTTGGTGAAGTTGGCAGGAGTCCTCGTATTGGATGCGCTATCACTTCCTAACAGTACAAAGTTATACACTTATCAACCCACTTCTCGATGAAGGCCACCCTATCTTTTGCTGGTCACGTGAGCTACTTGACAATACCGCACCATACTATACTAGTCAATACGAATTGTTGAACTTGAACCAGCTCAGATACAACGTGCAACTGATGTTAGCCGGGACGGGGGATCAGACTCAGCTCACGGGATTCGTAGCACTGTGAGCTGACCACTGCACCACCGTTCAACCCACTCAGTCTTCTGAAAGATAATTCGATCTATTTTTGATTCACCTGACAAAAAAACACACACACACACCAGTAAATGTTATAAGGAGAGACGTGGCAACATTTTGTCCACGATAGCACTTAAAATAATGATCTTTTATTTCAATATAGAAAAGCAGATAATGCCTTTTTCTACGCGTCTCTCCACGTACATTTTTTTTTATACATAACTCTTAATCCCCACTGCCTTCTGGGAGTGCAGGATTTCAGCGGTACTGATTTAAGACAAGCAAAACTGCTGGGCCGGATTCGACATTCGGTGTCTCGTCAGCAGGGTCACTGGTCAGTGTTATCGTTATGAATCTGAACGTGGCCATCCGTGCAGCGCACGGGAAGTATTTATTCCATTAACAACAAAAAAACATCAGCAGCTAATATGTATCTATGTATGGGACGCGGTGATAGTTTCTCTTTGATAAGTTTCACATGTTAAGCGACGTTGGGAATGGTGCCGTTTGCAAAAAATAATTTAAGTAATGCTTTTCAATTATTTTAATTCTTTGCAGAACCCACGATTTAAAGCGATGTGGCAATAGAACAAGACAATTTTTTTTTTAATCAGCGAAAGAGCGGCTCGCAGTCGGAAAGGTTGCAAGTTGAAGTCCTCCTGGTTGGGGATTGTTTCAGAACCATAATCCTTCTTGGGTCGATACAATAGGTACCATCTTGTGGGGAAGTCAACAGTGGTTGTCCTATGGAGAGACTCCCCCCCCCCCCCCCCACTATAGGAATGCGGAATTTCCACCCCTGGCTCAGGGAAGTAAATAGTAAGATGAGATCGGCTCAATGCTCGGTTGAGCAGGACACCACTCTTGATTTGAGCTAAAGAAGAACACGAACACCTAAATAATGAGCGGTGAAATCAGTTCTTGTGCGCGCGCGTGACGGATGGTAGCTGCACTGGACCGTGAGGAATGGCAACTGCATGGAGAAGCCGTCATCTAGCAGTGGATAAACGATAGCTGCTGCTGGTGATGATTGATGATGAAGAATCCATTGTAAATTTGAGAAATACGCCATGTCTGCGACTTGTTGTGACCATTCGTATTTATTTATTTCACTGCTCATGCAACTTCATCATCAGTCATGATCAATCCACTGCTGGATGAAGGCCCCCCCCCCCCGACTCATCGCCATCTCTCACGTTTTGTGCAATGCAACCAAAGGGGAAAAACAACGAATTCCACCAAGCACCTGAACAGTAATGGAATTATCATCGCTCCATCTCCACGGGTCGAGCTTCCTCTCAGACGCGTTGCGTTCATGGGCTGCTTCTCCATTCCCTCTTCTTGACAATCGGTCATCGTTCCTTCTGGCGAGGTCTTCCTGGCCAGCAAGCCCCCACGGACTTGCATTCGCAGTTCAAGTAACGCGTTTACCCCCTCCACTTTGGTATGTATCGACAAGACTACTGTACCGCTCTTTCCTTTCTCCCCCGTGCGTTTCATTTGCATCGCGTGCTGTTCGGCAAAAAAAAAATTGCCCAATGCCTTAGAACGACGTGAGTTGAAGAAGCTGCCAGAATGTGGCGCAAAAAGATCGGGACAATCGTTGCTGAAGGAAATAACGCGTCAAAGTCAAAGATTCCCCCGTATAGCCTTAACTGACTGTTGGGGCAAGTGCTGTTAGTGAGTAGCATCTTAGAAGGCCGGCACGGTACGCAAGAGGGTGGGTGGCCAGCACCACGCCCGACCGCCCTTTGTCTTCCTCGCGGCGATATTTAAAGACCACACCAGGTACTCATTTGAGGCTGAGTCAACCTAGGAGAATCCTGGGACCGGTTCAGATAATCTTCACTGTATGTACGTATGTTGAACCGTACGTAGCCAACAATGCCAAATCGGAGGTGTTTGCCGTGAGCGGGAATCGAACTCGGGTGGACCAGGTTTCGTGCCAGCACAAACACTAGCACCTGGGACAGCCGCAGCATTTGGGCGTCATACTTTCGCTAAATAACAAGACAACAACAACAAAAACGCTAAAAATCAATCTTACGCTGGGACTTGCAAGGCGGCACGGGTTACGGACGAGCTAAGTTCGCGTGTCTCGGCAAGAGCCCCTGACGACGAAAACGCATCGATGGTCCTCCTATACCTGGCCGCCAATGGAGCGAGAAATGTTGACAGCCCACGAGCGAACGAGGAAGGGGGAGGGGGATGTACGCCAGGGCGCAGGGAGCCAGCGGTTATCTTTAACCGGGTGACAAGCCGCATCAGATAGCGATCTGCTGTCGTACAAAAGCAGCGGATTGAGATGAACAAAACCTCTACACATACATACACACAAAGACCCCCCGCCCCCCCCCCCCGTGTAGCCTTAACAGCCTGTAGGGGCAAGCGCTGTTAGCGAGCACCATTATAGGCCAGCACGGCACACGAGGGGGTGGGTGGCTAACAACACGCCCGGCCGCCTTTGTCTCCGCAGTGGCGATGTTTATACATCGCACCAGGTACTCGTTTGAGGCTGAGTTGACCTAGGGGAGGCCATGATGTCACCGGTGTTGGCCGTCAGCGGGAATCGAACCCGGGTCGCCAGGTTCGAAGAGCAGTGCGCTAACCGCTACACTACCGCCCGCACATACACACGCCACCACCACCACCTAAACTCACTCATTCGCTCGCCCCCCTCCACCTCGCTTTGTCCCCCCCCTTCCCCCCCGAGTGGGGATATTTTTTTTGCTTTTGGCCACGCAGCCGCTCGTAATCTGCGCGCAAATCAGTTGCCCACATTCAGGCTCTCAGTGCCGGCACCGCGATGCATCAGATAATCCCCCTCGATGACTTCATCAGTTTGGCAGCCGCAGTATATCCAATACCATCCAAAAAACACTGCGTTTGTTATTGTTACTTGCACTGTAAAACGGTGTTGTGCAGCTGGCAAGCGACCGAGGGGGGGTTTTTTTGGGCGGTGAGAGAAGGAGTTTGCAAGTGAGATCGGACTCGCACTGTGGATACGGCGGAATGTGACGGTCTCGATCGTCCCCCCAACCCCCACTATTTTATCGACCCGCCTCCCCCCGAGTGATGATTAGTCTGATCAACCACAAACCAGGTTTTTTAAACTTGCAATCTTTTGCGAGCCGCTTGCTCTTCGTCATTTTTTTTATTTACCAAGGAATTGTAAACAACAAAACGAGATGAGTGTTAAAGCAAAAAAAAACAACCACTTTTTTTCCACGTTTTCGCTGTAGATTCTGTACAGAATTAAAAGGCACAAGAAAGCGTCCGACATTCCAACTCATGGATCTTGGTGCCATCAACTGCCCGCTGAAAGAAAGTGCTCCCCGGACAGCAATTACATCTCCATCTAAAGGGAGAAAAGTAAATCGCTTTATAGTTCACTCAAAATTCTACACGTTCGCCAAAAAAAAAGAACCCACCGTTCCTCCAACCCAAAGGAAGCATACACGTATGTACGTTGAACTTCTTTCGCACCGTACGTCGCCAACCGTGCTAATGGGAGGGGCGGGATAAGGACAGCAAATAACACTCAAAAAGCAAGACTCCAGAGTTATGTAATAGGCGATGTTTTCGGCGACTATTCCTTTCCTTTCTTAATGCGTTCTATGAAGAATTCCTATTGCCCGAACAGTTGCCTATTATATATGTATTCCTTTGAGGTCAAGTGGTAGTCATTACTGTGTTGAGTTTGTTGTTGTTGGACAACTCTTGACGCAGCAGCAGGACCACATTATTTCTATGCACCAGGTGTCATGCTGTACGGTGGAGCCTGTTCAGGTAACGCTATGGACCAGGTGTCATGCTGTATGGTGGAGCCTGTGCAGGTAACGCTATGGACCAGGTATCATGCTGTATGGTGGAGCCTATGTAGGTAACGCTATGCACCAGGTGTCATGCTGTATGGTGGAGCCTGTGTAGGTAACGCTGTGGACCAGGTGTCATGCTGTACGGTGGAGCCTGTGTAGGTAACGCTATGCACCAGGGGTCATGCTGTATGGTGTAGCTTGTCCAGGTAACGCTGTGGACCAGGTGTCATGCTGTATGGTGGAGCCTGTGTAGGTAACGCTATGCACCAGGTGTCATGCTGTATGATGGAGCCTGTCCAGGTAACGCTATGCACCGGGTGTCATGCTGTGTGGTGGAACCTGTCCAGTTAACGCTATGCACCAGGTGTCATGCTGTGTGGTGGAACCTGTCCAGGTAACGCTATGGACCAGGTGTCATGCTGTATGGTGGAGCCTGTCCAGGTAACGCTATGCACCAGGTATCACGATATAATTTTCTCCGAAACCAAGGTTCTTTGCAAACCCACAGGTTTTTATCAGAGATTTGTTCACGAGGCAATTCAGATCTACAAACACAGACACAATTTCAACCGAGAAGATGGTTTCAAATTAAGCAACCATTGGAAAGATGTTCTAAATCGAACCAAACATTAAACTAATTTTCATTGGTACAGTATATTTTTTCAAGTAGTGGTACCCCAAACTTTCGCAGCACAGGCGGGTGCACTGCCGGTGCCGATCACTGTGCTACACCTTTCATCATGATAAGTCCGCCATTCAAATGCTAATTTTTACGCTAATTCCTTTATCAAGGCACCTTAATCCCTCTCACACAGCTTAAAGGTGCACTGCCGTGTGCTACACCTTTCATCATGCTAAGTCCGCCAATCAAATGCTAATTTTTTTTATGCTAATTCCTTTGTCGAAGCACCTTAATCCCTCTCACACAGCTTAAAGGTCGTAGTCTGAGCTTGGCTCTGTTTCACTCCAGCGCAGTCTTCGAGACAGGCTGGTCCCTTCACCTGATGAAGGCTGCTTGTGTTGTGGCCGAAACGTCGTGATTTTTGTTGTTTTATTTTTTTACCTACGTGACTTTACTGAATAGAACCAAAAAGTATGGATCCTTGCAGTCACAAAAGCTTCAAATCTAGAAAGGTATCATGCTGTATGGTGGAGCCTGTCCAGGTAACGCTATGCACCAGGTGTCATGCTGTATGGTGGAGCTTGTACAGGTAACGCTATGCACCAGGTATCATGCTGTACAGTGGAGCCTGTCCAGGTAACGCTATGCACCAGGTGTCATGCTGTGTGGTGGAACCTGTACAGGTAACGCTATGGACCAGGTGTCATGCTGTATGGTGGAGCCTGTCCAGGTAACGCTATGCACCAGGTATCATGCTGTGTGGTGGAACCTGTACAGGTAACGCTGTGGACCAGGTGTAATGCTGTAGGGTGGAGCTAGGTAACGCTGTGCACCAGGTGTCATGCTGTAGGGTGGAGCCTGTCCAGGTAACGCTATGCACCAGGTGTCATGTTGTAGGGTGGAGCTTGTACAGGTAACGCTATGCACCAGGTGTCATGCTGTAGGGTGGAGCTAGGTAACGCTGTGCACCAGGTGTCATGCTGTATGGTGGAGCCTGTCCAGGTAACGCTGTGCACCAGGTGTGCAAAACGCTGCTGAAAACCACCCGCATGAGGGCCCACGCCGTCGCGCGCCTGTAATCGCCGTCGCTTATTGCGTTCCTGGAATGTTAATCCCTGCCAATCTCTCACGCCGTGACAAGTGGCTGAAACCACCACACGCGCTGCTGGGAGCGGTGGGAGGCCGGGGGGAGTCGAGGGGGGTAAACACATGTACGGAATATTCCACGTTCGCTCCTAAACTTTTAATTAAGAAAAATGCTCCATAGGAATGCCCCGTCGTCAGCTCTGACGATGCTGCTGCGCGATGCCTGGTTTGTTGTTAATTAAATGGTTAACTCGATATTTTGTGTAATTTGGCAGTGTAAATAGTTTCACGCTGTGACCTGTATATGGGTCTTCACACCTTCGAGTGCGTTGAGGATTCATCGTGTACTTAATAACATTCTTCGGAAATTTTGTCACTCAAAAATATGCACCTACAACCCTGCTCCTGGAGTGGTGGAGTTGGTGGCGCAGTGGGTAGTGCACTGCGCTATGAACCTGGCGACCTGAGTTTGATCCCCCAGCCATGGAAGTAACGTACATTAACGGGTTCCTGCACGCACCCTGTCAGTGATTGTGCTAACCCGCACTCACCAGGGTGGTGAAGTATGGTCAAACAACCGCCTGAACTGGAAGGCACCAGTGGGCCTTCACGCAGCAATGGATTGACAACAAAAGGCCGCACATTATTATTTTGGTGAGATGTTAACTACCTCGTCTGGTATACAGGATTGTCGTGGGTTCGATCCCGAACCCTGACGCCTGTATATTTGGAGTTTGCGTGTTCTCCCCTTGTTCACGTGGATTTTTCTCCATGTCCTTCGGTTTTTACCTCGACAGTTAGAAACATGCGTTTAGGTTATTTGGATGTCATGCATTTCCACATGATAAGCCACTTCGTTGAGCTTTTATTTGTGACCAGGTCGCTTCTGAAAAAGAGCTACATAGCTCAGGGGGCCTTAGCTGGTAAAATAAAAAAAAGTTTAGTTTTTGGCGTCCCTTCCTAATCATTTAGAGATCTTATACAGATAAATGTATTTCTTATCTCTATTCCACACTGCTAAGACACTGCCCCTATTCAAGTCCATGGTGTTCACTTTTCTCCATTGCTTACGACGGAATGCCTCGTCTCTATGAACGACTTTCATTGTTCATTCTCAGAGTCAAACTTATTGAATTTTTTTTTAAACGTTATGTGAAAAATTGTTTCCCTCTCCAATAGCCAATTGGTGGCCGGGCTGCATCCATCAAGTGGCTACGCTTGAGAACTCTGTTCACACAACAGGCAGCTGAACGCCAGGATTACAAGCCAGGATAAAAAGCGAGTACACCACCAGAGCGCTGACGGCTCAGCAGCACTGCTTCTCAATCCCCCACGGCAGCTTCCAAGATTCATGTTCACACGAATTTCGGTGGCTTGCGACCGCCTTTACTCTGTGACTCCTGTTGAGGGCTTCTCGACGCTTCGTGTCTCGCCCCCACTGATGTCCCCCCCCCCCTCCCAATGTGTGCAGATAATACTATAGACTCTATTGTATGTAGTGTGTGGAGGCATATATACCTGCAACATAATAAAGTAAAGACAATTTGGGGGAGGGAGTTATTATTTTTTGGTGGAGGGGTGGGGGGTCGACAATTGTTGTAAACTTGTTGGATCAATATTCTTGGTTCTTTCGGTAAAGTCACGTTGAAGGGAAACAATAAAATAATAAAAAATATATAAAACAATAAGGTTGCATATATATTGCATGATATTTATTTATTATATATTTTATTATTTTATTGTTTCCCTTCATCGTGACTTTACCAAAAGAACCAAGAATATGAATCACTGCAGTCACGAAAGCTTTAAATCAAAATTTGTTGGATCAACTTTTAACCTCCACATCTGGGGAGGGGCGGGGCGGACCACTTTCTATAACTTTTTGATTCAGGCCTTCGCAAAGGCTCTCATAACTTAGTAGACTGACAAACGGAACGCCGCGCTTTCATAATTAGATACATCGACGCAGATTTCCGTAGGATTCTGAACGCAGCCACATCTCCGTCGTGTGGATGAATGGGTATCTTTCGCAAGGTCGAGCTCTCCGATGCGCGCGTATGAACTCTATGTGCGTTGAACTTCCTTCGCACCCTACCTAGCCAACCGTGCTCATCGGAGCTGCGGGGGAATGACAACAAACTAAACACAAATAGTAATTCTGCAGAAATGAGGTTTCAATCTGGATTCAAAAGTGCACAGCACCAGGTGGCTTCCTAATATCGGAAGGAAGAGCGTTCCAGACGGCCGCAGAGGTGCATCCGCACCGCGTGTTGCTCAGCACGATGCCCGACGTTTCAGCCGAACTTCAAAACCCTAAAAAAAACACGCCAGAGAGTTATACGGTACAACCGCGAACACATATACGCGGTAGCGTAGGCAGGGGAATTTCAAAAGTCCCCGAATGGTGTAACAAAATATCGTGCTGTCAAAACAACTCGGCGGGTCACTGACGAGCGATTGTACGAGTCCCGATGTCGCTCACAGCGATGGGCCCTCACTTTCCACCAAAGGCGATGCACCGACAACCACTCACACTGGGGATGCGTGAGTGGGCAGGCAACAAAGACAAAGATCCCCCATATAGCCTTAACAGACTGTAGGGGCAAGTGCTGTTAGCGAGCACCTACGAAGGCCGGATCGGTACACGAGGGGGTGGGTGGCCAGCACCACGCCCGACCGCCTTTGTCTCCCTAGTGGCAATGTTTACACACCGCACCAGGTACTCATTTGAGGCTGAGTCGACCTAGGGGAGGCCCGGGACCGGTTCAGATAATCGTCACTGGTGTTGGCCGTGAGCGGGAATCGAACCCGGGTCGCCAGGTTCATAGCGCAGCGCGCTAACCGCTACACTACCGCTCCCCACAACACCTCCCCACCCACCCACCCCTCCGCAGCCAGTTTTTTTTGCCAAGGGTAACAACAGAAGGACTGGCGAATGCTCATCGCCAGGTATATTTTGCACCCCGCTAGACGTCGGAACTCACAGATAAAGCCCTATGGGGTGTATTTACACTCACGAAGAGACGTTTGGGTTCTTGTTCCCACACTTAACACCCGTCTTCTGCACGTTAGCATGACACATATGTGCAGTCCTGCTGAGAGAGCGGAAATGTGATTGTCCGTGATATGTGTACAGAGTTTTGTCAATCAGCTCAGTGGGTGAAGGGAGTTGTTTGACCACACTTCACCACGCCGGTCAATGCTGGTTGGTGGAGAGAGGTGGACGCCCGGAACGTCACTCGCCACCAATGGCACCCAGGTATCAAACAAAGGGTGTTCCGATGGTCATGGTGCGGTGCGCTAACCACTGCCGCCACCACTCCACTCTACCCCCCACCCCCCCACCGCCCGAGTCTGGGTTTTTAATAACGAAATAAATATGCTGGGGAGCAGTGGTGCAGTGGTTAGTGCAACGACGCTGAGAAGCTCCAGGGCCAGACTTTCATTCCGGGCCACGGCAAACTATTGGTGATATCTGAACTGGATCCGGGCCATCGCGGCATAACCAGGGCGAGTTGTGATGCATAAACACTACACTGGGTATTTATTTAAGGCTGAGTCGTCCTTGCAGAGGCCCAGGACCAGTTCAGACATCTTTTGCCGCTGATGTTAGCCATAGCCGAGAATCAAACTAAGGTGGATATGTTCATAGTGCAGTGCACTCACCATAGCTATCACAATGTACTGATATTGCAGAATTTGCAATATAAGATACGTACGGTGCAAAAGAAGTTAAACATACATACAGAAGGATAGAACAAGTCCCAAAGCGCCAATATAATTAAGAAGCACAGCTGAGCAGAAAGGCAGTAGTTGCACACGTGAAGTGAGCATCACAACAAGTTGAATGTGAGCATTCGGTCCTTGTCAAGTCTATGGGGCTCTCTGGGAGTATATGGGTCTCCGTGTGAGCCTATAGGTTTATATGGGTCTCTGTGTGGGTCTCTGGGTCCTTGGGTGAGCCTATGGGTCTCTCTGTGAGTCATATGTAGCAGCTCACCTAAACTTACAATCACAAAACAGTTTCCAAGACAACCAATAACATTGTATACGCTGGAATGTATAATAAACTCACACCTAAAACAAATAATGTAAAGTCACATCATTCTAGGCTCAAGATAAGCTATGCATTGTACAAGGTTTGTTAAAAAAAAAAGGTAACGCACTGCTCCTCACAAACACACAAAAGACAGAGACTCGCTTATAGCCATCAAGACTTTCGGCGAAAATGTTGTTAGCGAGCACCTATTAAGGCCGCGATGGCTACAACAATGGGCTGGTATGGCCAGCACCGCACCACACCACCTTTGTCTTCACCGTGTTAGCTCCTTAAACACCGGTCCTGACCTGTCGGCCAGGACCGATTCAGATAATTGTCACTGGCATTGGCAGTGAGCGGGAATCGAACTCGGGTCGTAACCGGTGCACTACGGCTCCCCAACATTCACAAACGCACGGACAAAAACGAAGACAAACCCCCCCCCCGCCCCCCCCCCCCATATCGCCTTACCAGACTGTTGGGGCAAGTGCTGTTAGCGAGCACCTACGACGGTCGGAACGGCACACGAGGTGTTGAGTGGCCAGCACCACGCCCGGTCGCCTTTGTCTCCCCAGTGACGATGTTTACACATCGCACCAGGTACTCATTTGAGGCTGAGTCGACCTAGGGGAAGGTGGTCCAGCACCGGCTCAGATAATCGTCACTGGTGTTGGCCGTGATGGGGAATCTAACTGGGGTCGCCGGGTTCCTAGCGCAGAGCGCTAACCGTTGTATTACCGCTCCGCCAACACTCACAAACGCACAGACACACAAGGGACACACACAGACACACAAGGGACACACACAGACACACAAGGGACACACATACACACAAGGGACACACACAGACACACAGGGACACACACAGACACACAAGGGACACACACACACAAGGGACACACACAGACACACAAGGGACACACACAGACACACAAGGGACACACACACAAGGGACACACACAGACACACAAGGGACACACACAGACACACAGGGACACACACACACAAGGGACACACACAGACACACAAGGGACACACACAGACACACAAGGGACACACATACACACAAGGGACACACACAGACACACAGGGACACACACAGACACACAAGGGACACACACACACGGGACACACAGATACACAAGGGACACACACAGACACACAAGGGACACACACAGACACACAAGGGACACACACAGACACACAAGGGACACACACAGACACACAAGGGACACACACAGACACACAAGGGACACACACAGACACACAAGGGACACACACAGACACACAAGGGACACACACATACACACAAGGGACACACACAGACACACAACGGACACACACATACACACAAGGGACACACACAGACACACAAGGGACACACACAAGGGACACACACAGACACACAAGGGACACACACAGACACACAAGGGACACACACATACACACAAGGGACACACACAGACACACAACGGATACACACATACACACAAGGGATACACACAGACACACAAGGGACACACACAGACACACAAGGGACACACACATACACACAGGAACACACAGACACATAAGGGACACACACAGACACACAGGGACACACACATACACACAAGGGATACACACAGACACACAAGGGACACACACAGACACACAGGGACACACACAGACACACAAGGGACACACACAGACACACAAGGGACACACACACACACAAGGGACACACACAGACACACAAGGGACACACACAGACACACAAGGGACACACACAGACACACAAGGGACACACACAGACACACAAGGGACACACACATACACACAAGGGACACACACAGACACACAAGGGACACACACATACACACAAGGGACACACACAGACACACAAGGGACACACACAGACACACAAGGGACACACACAGACGCACAAGGGACTAATAAAGACACACAAGGGACATACACATACACAAGGGACTAATAAAGACACACAAGGGACATACATATACACACAAGGGACTAATAAAGACACACAAGGGACACACACAGACACAAGGGACTAATAAAGACACACAAGGGACATACATATACACACAAGGGACTAATAAAGACACACAAGGGACACGCACAGACACACAAGGGATACACACATACACACAAGGGACACACACAGACACACAAGGGACAACAACAACCGCCATTCGCCACTAAGTGGCGGTGACGTCACCACGACGCTTGTGCCAGGCCATGTGCACCTTGAGGCCACGTGAAGTGTCGAACGCCCGCTGGCAGGAGGTCACGGGGCAGACCCAGGTGCCACGGGTCGACTGACTGAGATGACTGAGATGACTGGCTGATGCACCACCTGTGCCCCCTACTGTGCCAACCTGCTGTGCTTTAGCCACCCGGCGCTCCGCTCGTTGTTGTGAGCGACGCTCCTCCGCCCTCCGTTGTTGTTGGAGGGCGACTGCCTCCAACTGCCCAGTAGCATCCTTCACGAGCCTCCTCCACAGAGGCCGATCTTGACACCGCTGGTACCAGTCATCGGCAAGTCCACTCAGCTCCACGTCCTCCTGTACCACATCACTCCATCTCTTCTCTAGCCCGTGCCGCGCCCGTTTAGCCCCCTCGATCCGGCCGAACAAAAGCTGTTTCAGCATGCGGTGGCTGGGCATACGGGCTACATGACCCAGCCATCGCAGCCTTGCCTGCCAGAGGAGCTCACCGATGCGACCTTGCCCAGATCTTTCAAGGATTTGTGAGCTCCTCGCACAATCCAGCCTGGTTAAACCCAGGATGGATCGTAGGCAGGCTAGCCTAAATGTTTCTAACTAGCGAAGATGTTCCATTAAGGGGGTCCACGTTTCGCAAGCGTAGAGCAGGGAGGGAATGACCGTGGCCGAGAAGACCTGAAGCTTAGTGCGGAGCGACAGACCAGGTAGCTTCCACACAGCGTTACGCAACAGACACAGACACACAAGCACGTGCACACAGGCCCAGCACAATGTACACTCACACTTTCAGCAGTTACTGTACCGATCAAGCTTGACAGGGAGGTTGGGGATGGGGGGGGGCTGTTATCAATGCTGACAGACGGTTTCATTAAACGTATTTGGCGCAACACGTTACATCGAGAGAGGGAGAGAGAGAGAGAGGCGAGAAAGAGATAGAGAGAGAGAGGAACGGCGAGAGATGTCTCTTTGTGCCACGTGTGTTGAACACGAGGCATTAGCGGCCAGAGGTCAAGAAGATGGTCACTGACCGGGGGTGGGAGTGGGGGGGGGGTGCATTTTTGTCAGCTGCGGTCACAGAGCGTTGTTCACGAGGCAGATAGGCAACCAGACTGACAACGACTTCTGCCTTGAGAAGCGCGCACCGAACGCGATTTACTGGAGGGGGTGGGGTGGGGTGTTGGTGAGCCGGCTTTAAAAAAAACACACACACACACACGAACAAAAATAAATAACTAAAGTAAAAGCTTTTCGATGCCGGTATGACGACATGACATCACATCGCACACACGCACGCACGCCGTGTAATCTCTCGTCTGTCACAGAGAGGAGGCCTTCCGTGAAAACGCCGACCCCCACGGTAGGGCCGATGTAGACATTCCACGAGGGCGCCAGGCGAGTCACCCTCACGTCACCAAAAGGGGGGGGGTGAGACAACCAAAACTTTACATTCTATATACACCTCCTGAAAGGCACCGCGCAAGTGACTCTTATGCAACTTCGGATTCGCACGCGTACTTTGCGAAAGAAGTTCATGACACATAGAGAAAGGGTACAAAAAAAATATCAGTTTAAAAAAATAAAAATCTTACTTTGGTACTGGTGAAAGATAAAAGGTATCCCATGATATTGCTGCTTAAGCTGAGCTGTAAATGCTCCGATACGTGCATTGACTTTGTACTGTTCAGCTATTGGCGTTGTTCTCTGGTCTGACAACTGGGGGCGAGACGAGGCCATGGACAACAAGGCTGCTGTCTCAGGTGTTGGCCAATGAGTTTCAAAGACAATGCCATCCATCTATTATGATCACAGGGTGTTTTGTTTGCATGTTCACCACAAGCACTGTGTGTGTGGTGGTCAATGCAGACTTGATTCTGTGCAAAACGGAATCTGTTTGGCGTTTGAACATCTTAACACCCGTTTTGTTGCCAGAAAGGGCTAAACCGTATTCTTGTTTTTCATACGTATGCATAATAGTGTTGATTCACATCAGTATTATATATTTTTTTGCCCAACATTACCACCACCATCATCATCATCGCTGCCACCGTATACCGATATAACTAATGATGAACCTGTGCAAAATACATCGTGTTGAAGACTCTTGATGAACAATTTATGGCACTATACTCTTTGGTTCTATTCGGTAAAGTCACGTAGGTAAAAAACAAATTAAAAATAAAAGAAACAATTAAAACACGACGTTTCGGAAGCAACGCAAGCTTCCTTCATCACTGTCAAACGCGATTGTGCAAGTGCTGTTATGATTTTCTCCCCTTGAAAGCAATATTGCAACTTTAATGTTGCGCGCAACTTGACGTAAATCACTTGGTTCACTGATAACGTGGATCGCATATATATTTTATGATTATTACTACTACACGCCTTTATATTTAACTCTGTTGTCGTTGTTGTTGTATCCTCAAATCTTGTAACTCAATTTTAACCCACTTCCCAATGTGCTATCGACTGCAAACCTGGTATACTTATGTCATACTGATTACAATACTATATTATATCATAAAAAATAGATATTTTTAAACATTAGTTTGTATATGTTATGTTTCAGCTTGGGTCTAATTGTCCACGGTCAACGTTGGCTGTAATTGCCCACGGTCCCTTACGTTTTGGCAAGCTTCGGGGCCACTTCCTGGAGTCATACATTTCATAAAAGCGTGTTTTAAAAAAAGGTATAAAAATATATTATTTAAGTGTTTGACAGGAGTCTTAACGGAGGTTATTATCCAATAACCAAGCCCGTTGAGGGCAGTAATTTAGGGGTCCAATGATTTCTGAGGGATAAGAAAAAGGTAAATCTGCCAGAACAATATATTTCTAGCCCTTCTAGAACATCATTGCGATTCACATAATTCAATCAGTGTATAACATTAAATACATTTATTTTACTGAGTAGATTTCTTTTAGGTTGTGCTGTACACGGCTCTCCGAAGCGTCTTTAGGCTCGTGCCACGCGGTCGATTTTTGTTCACACTACGTCCGACGTTTTGCTCCGCGTGCCAGGAGCAGGGTCATGCAGTAAAAGCAAAACGTCAAGGCAGAACTTGACGGAAATGCTTTGCAACTCAACGCATTCATACACATGTAGTGTTGTGGATTCAGGAGACGTCGGAGTCGGTTGTTGGAGGCAACACTATTTATTAAAACACCTCCCTCGGCAGTACAGTTCCAGAACACTCGGGGTTACTGTCCTCCTACACCACTGTCTAGGGAGGTACTGCCTCTGGGCTAACCTGCCCTAACACACAGCTACACTCAGGGTACTCCTACACCACTGTCTGGGGAGGTACTGCCTCTGGGCTAACGTGCCCTAACACAGGGCTACACTCAGAGTCCTCCTACACCACTGTCTAGGGAGGTACTGCCTCTGGGCTAACGTGCCCTAACACAGGACTAGAATCAGGGCTACACCACTGTCTAGGGAGGTACTGCCTCTGGGCTAACGTGCCCTAATACAGGACTACACTCAGGGTCCTCCTACACCACTGTCTCGGGAGGTACTGCCTCTGGGCTAACGTGCCCTAACACATAACTACACTCAGGGTCCTCCTACACCACTGTCTAGGGAGGTTCTGCCTCTGGGCTAAAGTGCCCTAATACAGGACTACACTCAGGGTCCTCCTACACCACTGTCTAGGTAGGTACTGCCTCTGGGCTAACGTGCCCTAACACAGGACTACACTAAGAGTCCTCCTACACCACTGTCTAGGGAGGTACTGCCTCTGGGCTAACGTGCCCTAACCCAGGGCTACACTCAGGGTCCTCCGGCTATGGGTGCCTAGGGGGAGGCTATTCTAACTCGCCCTAGCCAGGGTGCGAGTTCCCACCACTGACCCACCAGACCCGGCCCTTACAAGGACGTCGGGGCCAGGGGTACCCAGGGTCTCACCGCTGAGCCGCACAGAGTCCCCGCCCTGATAAGGGCAGCAGGGATAGGGGTCTCAGGGTCCTCTCTAGCTACTGCTCTTCGGCTTCTGTCTTCCAACTGGTCCCCAGCCTTGTGTAGAGGTCCGCCTGTTATCTACCTCCCGACCGAGGGGCGGGGTCCCGGGAGATCCCAGGACACCCCACAGCCCCCTCCCCCCCAGGAAGGGCCTCGGGGTTACGCCTCTACACATATATATGTTCCCCCCCCCCCGTCAAGAGTTGAATTTAATAAAAGGGCGTGACAATGTTGCACTGCATTGCAAACGGCGAGGTTAAAAACACGCCTTTGTCGGCGGCAATTACACTCGTTGTAAGCATCCATCACGTTGTCGGCATACGCACTCAATTCTTGCTCGACAGGATGCTAACAGCAGACGAACGATTGCTCAGGACTCCGCATAACTCACATGGCACTAGATGTCAGAATTCGCTCGTAATCCGAGGAGACGGGGCCACCCAGCACACAGTGAGGAGAATAGGAGAAAGGCCTTGGGCCTGGACTTGAACAAGTAGGGTTGTCACCTTTCCAAGTTTGATCAGGTTCGTCTTCTTTCTGTATGTGTATATATATGCATGTATGACTTTTTTCGCACCGTACGTCGTGTAACAACAAGCTGTTGTAAAAAAAAAAACGAGTTTTCAATCTTGATGTGTTAAAGCGGGACAGCGCCAGTGACATCCTAATATCGGAAAAGCGTTCCAGACGGCCACAGAGGTCGTGTCCGTCCTGGAAAAAAACTGTAAAATTGTTCCAGGGAAATAAAATAAAAGTCCCGGGTTTTGTCAGTTGCTGCGTAACACACAACTCAAGACGTGTTGTATTCAGGCCCAATAACTTGTCACATTTGAACACAAATACTCACAAATTACTCAATTTGGATGACAATCATCGATCGCCCCCCCCACCCCCCCCGTGCTGTCAGCAGACTAATGCTCACTTGCAGGCCAGAACTGAGTCACCGTATGCCGCACAGCTGCCATTCGGGGGGGGGGGGGGGTCCCCTAGGTGTAAACAAACAGAAACTCCCTGTGCTGTGAGATGTGTCGTTATTCTACGGGGACAATATGAATGCGAGCATTATCACAAACATTCCTCCCCTCCCACGTGATTTTTTTGTCCCCGCAAGTTGCAACCCTATTGAACAGGGAGTTGATGGCACAGTTTGTACGGGAGAGGAGGAGGTGGTGGAGGAGGTTATTGATCACGGGGGGGGGGGGGGGTAGCAAAGGAGGAGTGAGGAGGAGGGTGGAGGAGGGGAAGCGAGCTCCTATCGAGCAACGTTGACTTGTGGCTTCGACAGAACACGAATGGGCGTGGAGCGAGTCAATGCGTAACGGTCAGCACCTTGGACTTGCAATGAAAGCTCGCCGGATCGATCCGATTTTCTTGGATGGCAGTTCAAGCAATGGGGCGAGTTTCTTAAGCCCCCTATCCACCACCCCCCTCCCCTATCCCTGACCATGTGCCTCCGTCTATCCCGGCAGCATGAATGGGTTACATCGCATTTAGTTGCTCGGTGGGTTAAAGTGTGGGTGTTACTCCCGTTGCTTCAACGACGCCTGGCCAGGGCGAAAAATTCGGCAAAGTATACCCTTCAGAGAGGGAGGTGGGAGGGGTCCTTCGTGGTGGGAATCCTTTCCGTCACAAGTGGCGTGAGCAAGCAATTTCAGGGATGCGCTTTCATCCTTTTACCCGTGTGAGTGTGTTTGTTTTAGCAACAGCAACAAAAACAGCCCCACCAACCCCACCAGCCCCACCAACCCCACCAGCCCCACCAACTCCACCAACCCCACCAGCCCCACCAACCCCACCAGCCCCAACAACCCCACCAACTCCACTAGCCCCACCAGCCCCACCAACCCCACCAACCCCACCAACCCCACCAGCCCCACCAACTCCACCAACCCCACCAGCCCCACCAACCCCACCAGCCCCACCAACCCCACCAGCCCCACCAATCCCACCAGCCCCACCAGCCCCACCACCACCACCACCACCCTCTGCCGTGCCCGCGGGATTTAGTGCGTTCTGGCAAATGCGGCGATGCGTTCTGATCTCGGTCGGTCACGATTACATTACACAACATCCAGGCTCCGGAACTGCATGCTCGGAATGTTTTTGTTGTTGTTGTTGTTGTTTGCTACGAGCTACAGTGTTAGGTGATGTATGCGGCGTACACGCGGTAAAGAAGTAAATCATCTCCACTTAGTGGAGATGGTTTTTTTTTCTTTGCATTGTGGGTCAAATGCCCTCCAAGCATTTAATTTCCTCTTTTGCTTTCAGCAGACAAATGTTCTATATTTATTTCACCGTGTCCATTTATTGCATTCTCACAGCAGAGGCTCATACCGTTGCGTCTGCATTATTAATGAGCCGCCTACATATTTACACGTGCTGATACAAACACACGCAACAAATTGACCGTAATGTCTCTTTTCCAAGCTCCCCTTGGATCGCAGTGATAAACTGTGCGCTATGGAAAGATAGCCAGTGTCAAGCAAATTGCCTAATTTGCCACGCCTGCACTTAACCAGTATTAATGATTACTAAAGCCTGCGCTGCATTCAAACTCCTTCCACAGTCCATCGCTATGGATAAAGGCGCAGCCCTGCAATTGCTTGCTCGAGCCACTGCTGCTGTTGGAATGGTAGCAGTGGCTCTGGGGATCACCCTCTGGAGGGTACGTTGGCCTACTCTTCCACGCTCGACGGACATCTAGTAAGAAGTGGAGTGGGGTGGGGAGATCACACATTATCCCACCACACGTAACCTGTCCATCGACCAACTGTGGTGTCTACGCATTTGCTGTA
Source organism: Petromyzon marinus (assembly GCF_048934315.1). NCBI lineage: Eukaryota > Metazoa > Chordata > Hyperoartia > Petromyzontiformes > Petromyzontidae > Petromyzon > Petromyzon marinus. The sequence continues at coordinate 6,327,143 of NC_133704.1, read as the reverse complement.
CAACCTAAAACTAAACGATATATTATTTTTATTTCACCAGATAAAGCCCACTGAGCTTCATAGTTATTTTTCAAAAGCAACCTGGCCACAGACGATAACCCAACGGAGTGGCTCGTCATGTGGAACTGAATAGCGGCCAGATACTTTAAACGCATGTTCCTAAACGTGGAAGGAAAACCCCGGAGAAGAATCCACGCGGCCACGTGGAGACAGAGAGAGAGAGAGAGACACCGCAGACTCAAAATACACAGCAGGCGTCATCAGTCGGGATCGAACCCACAAACTCCTTCATACCAGGCGGAGGTAGTTACCGTCTCGCCACCGCGGCGCCCTGTCAACATGCGGGGTGGACAGAAGCGGGTGAGAGGCGGTGGCTTCTAGAGACTTGTCCTCGTTCAAAGTTTCAACTGCCGCGGCAAGGGGGACAAAATCGAAGCGGCGTCCCCTCGATCGCACGTCCCCAGGGAGCGCTGCTACCAGCATCGCGTCAGCAGGAACCTGTCCGAGAAATAAGACTCGTCGTTGGTCTATCCCCTGCTGGATGAAGGCCTCCCACCACCCCCCCCCCCCAAGCCATCGACACTTCTCACGATCCAGCGACACAACAAGGCCAGAGCAAAGAAAACGTTTTTCAAGTGTTCTTGATAAATGTTTTCCCTTTTTTAAAAAAGTGCTCAGCACCAAAAATGCTCAACCCCAGTCAGAGCAAATGATAACTACAACGAAATGTGGTAATCGTCTTTTCCTCTGCGTGAAGAGCGCTTAATTCCCATCCGTTTCCTGACCGCGGCGGTCACAAGGCTAAACAAATTGGGGCTTATCAAAGAGATGTGAATGTTTGCCTCTCCTCCCCCGCCACCGATGTGTTTAGAAATGAAGATTTCTGTACTGTTTGTAGATGGAGGTCTGGAGGGTTGCATATACAGTATGTACAAATATATTTATCTCCCTTATATTCACATATACAGAGTATATATATAGTTTTTTCATCACGCTTGGATTTGCTTTTGGAGTTCAAAAGTAGCTTTGGATCAAAGGCCAAGCCGGATCGTGTGAGTTTAATATTCCCCAACGTCGCCAATCCCTCTCCCTCTCTCTCTCTCTTTCTGGTCGACGATAACGGGCTGCCTATTCTTCCCCCCACGCTCTGTGTATGTATGCATGTCGAACTTCTTTTACACCGTACGTAGCCAACCATGCCGAGAAGGACAAGATCGGCAGTGATCGTACGGAGCAGACATCCACTTGTGCGTTTGGTTGAGTGGTGACGCGAGGCGCAAGCTCAGGGCCTCTCAAGCAGCTAAAGGGGCCCTGGATTCATACAAAATTGAAATCAAATTTTTCGATTGAAACCTCGTTTTCTTTAGATCTGCTTTTGGAATTTAGTTTGTTGTCCTTCCACGGCACCTCCGCTCAGCAAGGCTTGGCTACGTACGGTGCGAAAAACAGTTAAACGTACAGAACATTCATACATATTCTTAGTTCCCTTCAACGTGACTAAAATATATATTTTATTATTTTATTGTTTCCCTTCAACGTGACTTTACCGAAAGAACCAAGAATATGAATTACTGCAGTCACGAAAGCTTTAAATAAAAACAATCGAAATCCATACAGTACATGCAAAATGAGGCGTGGGCAAATTATAAGCTCGGATTCAGACGCTAATTAAGTTAATCAACATTAAAAAGCCGGTTGATCTCTATCTTGTCTGCATCTCTATCCTCTCATCTCACCACATCTCTGTAAAGTGTCTACATTTCCACAATCTCACCACATCTGCATCTCTTGTCCACATATCCCTTCTGTCATCTCGCTTGGATTTTATAAATTTAAATCCCACCCCCCCCCGCCCCGCACCCCCCAACACGATAACATTATTTCTGCTGAGGACCTCCAATTGGCGGCCACCACCACCACCACTACCACTGGCCGGGTTTTTAACGAGAGTCGTGGAATCCACGCTGGGCAACCTGGCAGCTACACCTCACACCGCTCATCCTGTCCACTTTGACCGTGCCAGCTCGTGTTGCCCTGAACATCGTCTGCTCGCGACTCAAGTGCGTATGCACCGTGTGTTGAACTTATTTCGCGCCGTACGTAGCCAATCGCGCTAATCGGAGGTGCCGGGGACTCATGACCACTGCTAATAGGCAAAAGTAAATATATGCAGAGCCATGCTCTATGCTTTAGTCGATCGGATTATTCTTTACTTTAACCTATGCATGCATCAACATCACTTTTCTTTTTTAATCAAAGTCAAGGCCAAAAGGTAAAGGTGCAGCATTCCAAACATGTACTCAGGCTATTGTTGGCAGAAGGGCCACATCTAGAGAGTGCTAGAGGGGTATATTTGATTTGCTCTCCCGAACTCTCTCTCCTTTGTCTCTTCCTGGCATTTTCGGGCGAATCGCGTGGACTCTGCCCTCCTCCGTCTCTCTGTCCATTCATTCCTGGCCTGGCCCATCACCTCGACGTCCACTCCACAGGGTGCCGCGGTGGCTGTGAGATGTTAACTACCTCGCCTGGTGTGCAGGAGGTGGTGGGTTCGATCCCGACTCTGTCGCCTGCTGTATATTTGGAGTTTGCATGTTCTCCCTGTGGTCGCGTGGATTTTTCTCCGGGTCCTCCGGTTTTTCCCTCAACATCTCTATTCAACATTACGCATTTAGAGCATTTGGCTGCTATAAATTTCCACTTGGTGATACGCCGCTTCGTTCAGCTTTCATTTATGGCCAGGTTTCTTCTGAAAAAGAGCTATAGCGCTCAGTGGGACTTACCTGGTTAAACAAACAAGTTTAGTAATAAGAGCTCCATTAGAGGGGATTTTGGCCTACTCTTCCACGGTGGAAAATGTGGGAGTGCCCACACTTGACCCCACCACACGCAAATTGCAGATCGACTAACTGGTTTAACCCTTTAATACTGCTGGTTGGACGCAGTTGGGTGATGGTTCAATAAACTTTATTTCAACTGCCGCGGCGGGATGTCGAACCGATCCAGCCACTTCTGGAGTGCACATTCAGTATGCTTGCCATAAACACCAAACCTTAAACTATTTTTTTATTTGACCAGATAAGGCCCACTGAGTTATACAGCTCTTTTTTTCAGAAGTGACCTAGCCGCAAATGATAGCCCAACGAAAATGGCTTATCATGTGGAAATGTATTGCAGTCAAATAGTCTAAGCGCGTGCTGCTAAATTAGGAGGGAAAACCCGGAGGACCCGGAGAAAAATCTACGCGACCACGGGAATAGAAAAACACGCAAACTCCAAATATACGCCAAGCGTCAGGGTTGGGATCGAACCCACGTCCTCCTGTATACCAGGCGAGGTTGTTAACATCTCCCAGCCAGCGTGGCGCCCAGACAACTTCTAGTTAGGCTCCCCAATGGGGCCAACCACCACCACCACGACCACAGATCTGCTTTAACTTTTCCCCCCCAAAAATGTGCAATGTCCTACAAATACAGCAGGTGGGGCATAGCGCACAATCTCCGAGTACAATACACCTCGAGTACGACTCTTGACTCCTCATGTGTTTTTTTGCTGCTGCTGCTGATGCTGCACATCCATTGCCCGGTACCCTTCGGAGCGTTTCCACTTCGCGACCGCCGGGAAGAAACGTGCACCCACGTCTATCCAGCGCCAGTATATCACATGCCACCGTTAAGACCCTTGATGGCTATTTACAGCATTTACGGCCACCTTGTTTGCGGCGTCACAAAGGACGCGTTGCTGGCGAATTCCTCTGACGTGGATGGGGGGTGGTGGTGGGGGAGGGGATCCTTTATTTGTTTGTTATTCCCTTCGAAAACGATACGGTAATGTGTCAGACCTGCAAGAGTTAATGGTGATGTTCTTGTTCCAATAAAGCCGTGTTAGATTACTCCCGCGTAATCCCCGCGGAGTGAGAAGAGCCGCAATCCCGCGAAGCTTCCCGTTCCCAACAGCTGTCTTTCCCCTTAGCTGGGACGTTGCCCTAACGCCACGTGTTTGTGGCAATGTTCCCATTGACAACCACTCCTCCCGGGGTTTGATTTCGACTGCAGCAAGGACCATTTTTTTTCCCGGAGTTAAACCGTACAAAGGTAAAGCTACAGCAGCCCCCCCCCCCCCCCCCACCTCCACAATTTATTGCTCGTTCCCACTCCTGGCAAAGAAGGGCATCTGAAGGAGCGGGCGGTATCGTGTTTTTGGCCTACTCTTCCACGTCGACTGGACGTCTTGCATAGAGCCGGGGAGCACCTACACTTTACCCCACCACACCACACACGACGATGAACCCTTGCCGACTTGTCGACTACTTTGGTGCACCCGTCTGTACGACCGGGTGGACAGAGGCGAGAGAGATTTTAAGACGTTTCCCGTTGGTGTCAACTGCTGCGCCGGGAGGTTGAACCGGCAAACCTCTGGATTGCACGTCAAGTGTCCTTTAGCCGTTTACACGACTGCAATACAACCCGATTAAACTGTACAAATAATCGTAACAGTGAAAATAAAAAAAACATCGTTTTTAATAACTGTATCAATCGGGTGCTGGATTGAAGGCTTCCCAACGCTGTTGGTCACGTGGATCGTTTGGCCGTACTTCACCACGCTGGTCAGCGCAGGTTGGTGAAGTAGATAGGGAGGCTCAGAGACCCAGTTCAGATTTCGCTCGCCACTGATGCTAGCCGGGGCCAGGAACCCACCTTGCAGAGTTCACAGCACTGTAGCGCTGACCCACTGCGCCAACAGTCTACCATGCTAATCGCACCTCCGCTAAGCTCGGTTGGCTACGTACGGCGCGAGAGAATTCAACACACACACACATACGCACGTGGTAAATCTCTCTCTTTGACGATGCGGGTTCCACGCCAGGTGCTGGGGAGCTTCCTCAAGAGCCGAAGGGTCTCTGAGGAAGCTCCCAGCACGCGGAGTAAAACGTTGGACGTAGCACCCAGCGACGTTCGGCGCAACCGTGAAAACAAACATATCGGCTACATCGTCGTTTTTCAGCCGTTTTAAAAGAAGAGCGTTTTTTTTTATTTTGGTCACCTCAACGAACCGAAACTAACAAAACGATGTGCACAGCTGACACATTGTTGTTGAGAGTGGGAGCCTCACATCCAGAAAGGTTGTAAGTTCAGATCCTGGTTGGGGGTTCGGCTCAGCCCATCGATCAACCCCTAGGTGGGCTGGTAAAATAAATACCACTTTGTGGGAAGACAAATTATCTCCCTGCTCAGATGAGCACCGGGCGGGTTTGGCACGGTCATCTCTGTTGGGGGGCACTCGAGCCAACGGGAATGACCCTCCCCATACCATACATAGCCTGCCATCGCTTCCTTTATTAGCGATCTTGTGACGTTCTCAAACACCCACGTTGTTTCGGCGCCTCGGGATGCCACTATGCACGTGGAGGCGCGGTGTAAATAATGCAAAGGTGGCATGCGTAATGTTAGTAGCCGAGCGGCGTTAAGGCCACCCAGCCACGGTGGGTGCCACCCAAGCGGTCGCGTGAACAGGGAGACACTGTGACATACTCGTTGTTGTGTTTTTTGATGCCACGACACTTCATTGCGTCTCGTAGTCACCGCACGAGGAAACGTGAACGTGACGCGGCGCTCGTGTCGATGGCGAAGGGAGTTTGACCGGTGAAGGAAGTCCATTTCGTGCGTTTCCATTAAGAAGTTGGAGAAATAACTTCGAGATAATTATCATCAAAACTTCCCTGTTTTTCATGTTATTATTTAAATAAGTTGAACAACTTATCATTTCCCACGGTGGAATTCCGTCTCTGTAGCAGCCACTTACGTCTGTTCTGATTTATGCGTTGCTTTTTACGGAAGCATTCTCATCGTAACACATTACAGGAAATTATTCATTTGGGATTCCGCATAACTGTACCGGAAATCATCGCCCCACCCTCAACAGGCAGACGAATGCCCGCTTGCAGACCCCACGTGCTCGGTCGTCTTCTTGTGCCGCACGGGGATAACGGGGGGGGGGGGGCTCAACTACCTATTTAAATGGCAGGGGAGGGGGGGGGCGTTTACCCTGCTTATGTTTATTATTTCCTGCTTTCCATACGCACGCGTTGTGATCTACGGATGAAATGCGCCTCGCAAAATGTGAATTGCTATGTTGTAATCATCACGATTACCTTTTTAACCGGTTGTCCAAATAACCTTTCTGTGCAAGTCACGTTTTTTTTTTTTTTAAACGAGCTCTATTAAGAATCCCTTCCGCACCGATTCGAAGACAACGTCGCGCATCGGGAAGGGGGGGGGGGGGGAAACACCCCGTCAAAAAAAAATGTCCCCGTCCGTCGCTCTCGCGCACAGGGAATGGCATCGGTGGTGAGCTCGCTGGTCATCGTCAGCCCGTCGTCGCAGTACTTCGAGCGCAGGGCCATCAGCGGCATCAGCCTGATGCCCTCTCCCAAGCAGGCGGGGTCCTCCTGGCAGGCAGGCGACCGCAGCGACGCCAACAACAACGACGACGACGACGACAACAAGGGGGCATTGGGCGCTACCTGCGACAGCAACTGCGCCGCCACCCAGGTGTGCCGACCCAGCGCCGGTGCCAGGAACGATTGCAACCCCGACGGCGCTGGTTGTTGCTGGCCACTTTGGCAGGTTTTGAACGTGCGTCGAACCTCTTTGGGAGCCGTGCGTGGCCACCCGCGCTGTTCGGAGGTGCGCGGGGAAGGAGAAAAAACGAAACTCAAAAAATCAGTTCTTAATAAGAATTGAATAGAGGTGGGAGCACCCACACTTTACCCCACCACTCACGAACTTCCAACTAACTTGACCGTGATGTCGCCATCTAAACTGCTCCGTGGACACATCAGGTGCGGGTGGTGGGAGGGATTGAAAAAAAAATGCCATTTGTTTTTTTACTTCCGCGCCGGGAGATGGAATCGAATTGGCGACCTCTGGATTGCAAGTCCAATATGTATGTGTGTATGTTGAACTTATTTCGCAACGTACGTAGCCAACCGTGCTAATCGGAGGTGCGGGGAAGGACTAAAAACTAAAGAAAAAAAAGCATTTCTAGAGAAATGAGTTTAAAATCTAGACGATTTAAAAGTGCATAGCTCCAGTGGCTTCCTAATTTCGGAAGGAAGAGCGTTCTAGATTATCGCGGAAGCAACCGCAACAGTGCTGGTTGTTACTGGCCGCTTGGCCGTTCATGTCTGTACGTAGAACTTATTTCGGGCTGTACGTAGCCAACCATGCCTTTTGTGCTCCTGTTGAACCGGTGCTCGGCAACTGTGGTACAACAACAAATTTGAAATTCGTTTTTTGGTTGGGGGCCCCACATTTTTGGTTTGAAAAAAAAAACTCGTGAGTTAAAAGAAGAGATGTAGACGCAAGATAGAGACGTTTAGTGAGATGAGAGAAGAGATATCGGCAAGAGCCGCGGACGTGGTGAGATAGAGACGCAGACAAAAAATATAGATGCGTAAGATGATAGAAGAGAGGATGCAGACGAGGTAGGGATGAGAGAGATCGCAAAAATGTATGTATGTAAAATATTCATTAGTATTCGATTTTGACCTGATGATTGCGCCCTCAGTGTTGCTGACTGTTTGTCGGGAATCTTTTCCTGCCTCTCGAGCTACTTGGGGACCCCATGCTCTTGCTCGATCCGCTTTGTAGCCAGCCAAGCGCCGCCGCTGCGCTCAATGTCACCAAACTTCAACGGATGGGGCCAGAGGCACATGAGTGTGGCGCTGTGCCGCCGCTCACGAGGCAGATTCACAGAAACGCAAACACGGACAAAAAACTTACCTCGAGAAGATAAGATTCAGATTGAGCAATCGTTGGAAGGGCGTGATGAACCGCGTCGAGTTTTTGACTGCCGCGACTTTTCCCGCTCACCCACCCGTGCTGGTTTCGTTGACTAATTCAAGCTCATTGACATGCTTATTTCTCTCCAGCCCCCACACGTCGCTGCACGCCACAAACCCTTCTCGCCCCCCCCCACCCCCCCCCCGTGAACTCCTGCAGCCACGACTCCACAACCCCCCCCCCTTCCTCCGCCTATATAAAGCCACAACAGCAAATCATTGTTTCTCACCTGATGACGGACGCTTGTGTTGCGACCGAAACGCCGTGCTTTTTCATTATTTTTTTCTTCTATCTACTTGACTTTACCGAAAGAAACAGAGAAAGCTTCAGATCAAGATATATGATTAATTTCTCTTCTTTCCCTTTCCCCCCCCACCCCAACCAACTCTGCGTTGGCTGCCGTTTTTCAGCAGCCGCAGCGGCAGTCGGGAACGTGTGATGGCGAGGCGTCCTCCCCAAGGCTCGACGAACAGGAACGCGTTGAGAATGTGCCGGGGAACGATGCAGGTATTGCCGCCGTGTGAAAAAATGGTCAGCAGCTCCGGCACGTGTCCAGCTGCAGTGGCTTTCCGGTTTTTTTTCCGAACGAAAACGTCCGTTGTAAGGTCGCACTCATTACACCACGCCAAGTGCTCGCCACAAATGAACCACAGCACCTCGCTGATCTCGTCCAGGAGCCTAAACCATCACGTGAACTCCGGTAAGTCTTCCTCGCAGCACCGGCTTTTGGCTGCCCATCGAACAAAGATGGTTAACCGCATCGCCCGTGCTCTAAGATGCCCTTCTGGGGCCGTCCGGAACGCTCTTCTGTCCGATCTCAGGAAGCCACTGGAGCTATGCGCTTTCGAATCTCGATTTAAAACTCATTTATTCAGAAGTGCTTTTTGTGTTTCATTTGTTGTCCTTCCCCCGCACCTCTGATTAGCGCAGTTGGCTGCGTGCGGTGCCGAAAGAAGTTAAACGTACACACGTACAGTGTGTGAAGAGTAGGCCAGAGTACCCTCCAGAGCGTTGAACGGCAGTGCGGCAAAGCAAGCAATGCCGCGCTTAGCTGGGCTGCATCTCCACCCCCCCCACCCACCCCCGCGTGTGCTGACAGTGCGAGAGAATGTTTAAATGTAATTGGCAAATTAAATCATTGGCGAGTTTCACCGGATTTTTTTTTCCCCTTTCAGCGCGACTCAAATTGCCACCGACACGCGTAACGAACACAAAATAATGTTGGATGCGCGTATCTTTATCTTCTTACCTCTCTGCCAATTACCAGCTGGCGATGTCTCGCGATTTAATAACAACCTTTCCCGCATCTGTGAAACATTGATGTTTCACACCACTATAACTTGTGGGCTTGCTATAAGCTATATTTACCCGGGGAATTGACAATACTCGTACAGTAATAGTAATGACAATTAATTTGCCGAGGAAAGTTTCATTTAGACTTTTTTTTGTTTGTTCAGGAGGGCCCTGCTGCATTGGGATGTTTGGCCAATTCTACGAACGAGTGTTTATTTTTTTGTTATTTGTGTGTGTGATTAGTTTGTGCCGCACCTCCGATTAGCACGGTCGGCGACATACGGTGCGAAATAAGTTCAACATACACACATACATATTGGACTTGCAATCCAGAGGTCGCCAATTCGATTCCATCTCCCGGCGCGGAAGTAAAAAAACAAATGGCATTTTTTTTTTCAATCCCTCCCACCACCCGCACCTGATGTGTCCATGGAGCAGTTTAGATGGCGACATCACGGTCAAGTTAGTTGGAAGTCTGTGAGTGGTGGGGTAAAGTGTGGGCGCTCCCACCTCTATTTAATTCTTATTAAGAACTGCTTTTTGAGTTTCGTTTTTTTCTCCTTCCCCCGCACCTCCGAATACCCAAGGGATGATACATACGAATACCCAAGGGATGATGCTCAACACTGCCATCTGCTGTTTACCTCGACAGTCAAAGCCTCGCAACATCTGGCAAGCCCTGGGGTTTGTCCATCCAAGTAATAACCAGCCTCAAGCCTGCTCAGCTTCAGAGATCCGACAAGCTCGGTTGCATTCATGGCACTTTGCGAGTAAATAAACGCCAATGAACCTACCACAGCTAAAGAGACAATTCCATGGGTACACTGCATTGACACTCCTGTCATAAAATCAAACTGCAATGCAAACAATGTATATTCATGGTATTTGCGACCAATATCATCCATAATAGAGTTGTTTTTTTGGGGGGTCAGATCGCGTAAATATATAAATGTGTCGTTAAAACCCGCCACCACCCGACACAGAACAACTAGTAAGGGTTGCCACGTAAACAGAACGTGACCAATTCGTCACGAGTACAGCACTAACCGGTGTGTTGGAGAGCCAAGCCACAACATTTACAATCTGAGTACGACGTTTCGCCAGTAATTACAACCAGGGGCGGAGCCAGAATTTCAGGCCGGGGTGACATTCAACAAATGTTAATTTCAAGAATGATTTAGAGAGAGTCAGGCTGTTCAACTAGACGCCATCGGTTGGCGACACGCTCTGACAATGCAGTTGGCACGGAGTCCGCCAGACCGAGTGTCGTACACTTACACGCAGAATGTCACCCCCCCTGTCACCCCCCCTGGCTCCGTCCCTGATTACAACGAGATTCATCAGGCGACAGCCAGATTACCGGTTGGCTCTTTCGGGTGGTGGCGGGCTTAATGACACATCCATATATATATTTACGTGATCTAACCCAAAAAAAGACCTCCACGATGTATTTTATGGTACTTTGAATGCGCGATGCTGCCGTGGGTGTGGTCGTCCGAACACTGGACTTGCGATCCAGAGGACGGCTCTGGTCGTTTGCCTGCCGCGGCCGGTGAAACGCTGTCGCAATTTTCTAGAATCCCCCCCCCATCCCCTTCAACCTCAGTTCTGTCCACCCAGGTCACATCTGATGGTTGGTGGGGTTAAAATGTGGGCACTCTCTCACCTCTTCCGAAATATCTACCCCCACCGGGGGGTGGGGGCAGAGTAGGCCAAACATCCAAGGAGACCCCCTCCCCCCACCCACCCACCCGCCCGCCCCTGCCGGCAGTCGCGCGGACGAGAGATTGCGCGCGGCTTTGATTGGCGAACGAGGGCGGCCAAGAAATGTGCGGCGACGCCGCTGGGCACGCGGAAAGCTTAGCAGGGGGGGGGGGGGGGGGCCCTTTCAGGGCTCCGCAGATTGCGCGCAGACTTTCCTCCCCCCACCACGCCACGTGAGCCTCTGCATTGCCTTTCGCCGTGAGGTTTTACTTAATGGGGGATGGGGGGGGGGGAGGCTGTTTTTCCGAGAAGTTTTTTTATATATATCGCCCAAGCCGGGCCCTCGGGTGGACTCATCAGAAGTCATCTGTCACCACCTCCCACTGGAAGGTTCGAATACGAGCTCGGCGCTGAGCGATTGTGTCGGACGTCGCCACTGTGTTAGCTGCGCCTCGCACGTAACTCCTTCCGCACTGCTTTACTGACTGTGCATGAACCCGTTGTTGGAATCGTTATTGAGACTGGAGGAATCCGATAAGCTACAAAGATTTTTTTTCACAGACGTCCATTATGCGTTGCCGTGGAGCATTATGGGTAGTAGCATATGTGTGCCTCCACGTGATAATAAAGAAAATATTTTTAGTCATTCAGCCTTTTGGCCTTTCCAGTGAACGACACACATTTTTATAAATGTGTTCCTCTCCAACCTCCGTCACCTATGACCCCTCTCTCTTCAACAGATGGACACAACAAGACACAGGCAAAGCCGGTGGCGACAGCGGCATCAGCGTCAGTGGCAGCACCGTCGACAGCGGCGGCACCGGCGGCACCGGCCGCCGCGAGCTCCGACCTCCAAGCTCCATCGCCTCCATCTCCCGGCACCAGCTACACGGTGCAGAAGAAGATCACGCTGCGTTCGGCACATGGCGCGCCGCGGGCCCAGCCCGGCGCCCGCTGCAGCTCCGAGTCCGTGACGCTCTTCCTGCGCACGAGCGTCGCCGGAGCCGCCGTCGGCGGCACCGGGACGCCCCGGGCGGCGCGTCGCGACGTGGAGCCGCTCCCCGCCAGCGCCGCGTCGCGCAGCCGGAGCGGAGGCAGGAGAGACAGCGAGCGGCACGGCGGCGTCGCGGGCAAGAAGGACGACGGCGGTAGCGGCGGCGGCGACGGCGACGACGACGACGACGACGACGCCGCTGGGCAGCGGGAAGAGGACGGACGCACGGCGGTGGCAGCTGCGGCGCGGTGCGACGCTGCCGCAAGAGACGGCGGTGGTCGCGTGCGGGCAGGAGAAGTTGCGGTCGGGTGGGGAGATCGCGCGGGCCGCGCGGAGACCGCCCCGGCACGCGTGTGGGAGGATGACGGGCGGTCGGCTGATGGCGCAGAGGCGGCTGTCGGCTCGCCGCGCCTGCCGGGCCACGCGGGCGACGCCGCGGGTACGCCGGGCGACGGTGTTGCCGCGTGCGCGAGGGCAACGGTCGGGCCTGGTGACGAGAGCGACGCCGGCGCGCCAGAGCGCGACGTGGGAAAAAGCGCCGCCTGTTGTGTGGAAGCTACAAGAGAAGCCACCATTTTTGCGAAATCCGACACGTTTAACGACAACCACAACAACAACAGCAGCAGCGGTAGCAGCAGCAGCATCTATTTTTCATCAGAAATATCTCACATCGGGCACCAATGTCATCCTCCAATGCCTTTTTCAGGGACGGCTCTATCAAGGGACAACAAAACGGACCACGTTCCAAGCCTTAATCATTCCAGATCCGCTGCCAGGATAACACTGAGTTCCTGTCAGGCCACCAGCGCCGTTACCACGATGTTCGGAGCGCAAACTGTCAGCACCTGTGCGCACAATTTCCAGACCCCCCAGGAACGAGACTGCCGAGATTTCGTTGCCCAATTTGAGCGTCTCTGCAGGAGTCTTGAGGGGCAGCCAACGGCGGAGGAGCGGTCAGCCGAGAGCGCCGGCAGACCCGTTCTCACCGCGGTGCAGAACTCCTCCGAGACGCGACCTGCTGCGCTTTCCCCGGACGGAAAATATGCAATCGGAGGAAAGCGTACTCCCGATTCGCCATCCGCGCGCATTCCCAATGATGCTGGGCTGGCCCACGGTGCCAGCACGTGGCCTTTGGCCAGCAGCGAAAGTCGCTGTCACGAAGTCGCGGCGAACGGCGAAGAGCGGCGGGCGCCGAGCGACCGCCACGACGCGGGTGCGCCGTCGCTGACGCACCGCGACGATTTCCAACATTCAAAGCCGGCGGAGCTGGCGACTTGTGCCGAACCCTCGGAGGGCGAGGAGGCACGCAGGCGTACGCATTCAGGCGAGCGTACAATCACCGTCGGAGAAAGCCAAGGGGGCAAATGCCCGCTGACAGACACGGCTACGCCTAATGAATTCCCTCTTACTGAAGGTCACGAAAGGTCACCGTCGGCGGAGCATCTCCTCTCCCCGTTGCCAGATCCCACCGCCCCAGGAGCAAAACGGCAACGCGCGGACAGAACGGAGCTCGCTCAGGCAAGCTCCGTGGACCTTGGCGAGCCACCCTTGTGTGGCCCGCAGTGCCGGGGTGAGGAGGGGGACGACGAGGAAGCATTCCGGGGTCGACGGCAACCCGAGCTGACGGCGCGATCTACGGCGACGGGGGGTCGCGACGAGGTGCTCGCGAGCGCGACCCCTCCGGATGCTGGGCGGCCGTCTCGTGAGACAGTCGAGGAACGTCTCGAAAGTCCGCCTGCGGAGAGGGAACGGTTGAGTGTGGGACGCGGGGCGGAGGAGCTGGCAGAACGGCTCGGGGTTGCTTTTGTGGAGAAGAAACGGTTGAAAGGTGGACGTGATGCCGAGGAGATGGAGGAAAGGATCAAAATTCCCTTCACAGAGAAGCAATGGGTGAGAGTTGAACACGAGGCTGAGGAGTCGGAGGAAAAGCTCCAATTTCGCTTTGCGCAGGAGGATTGGTTCAAGGGTGGACACAGCTCTGAGGAGCGAGAGAAAAGGATGGAGAAGGACGCGTTGACTGGTGAACATTGGACCGTGGTCGAGTCACATCATGAAAGCAGCAGCAGCAGCAGCAGCAGGAGCATATCGGTCGAGGCTGAACGATCGGCTCGACTGGACGTGTGGGGGCATGACGCAGAGCCCCAGGGAGATGGCGGAGACAAGCGCAGGGACAAGGAGACGCTCTGGGACCTGGTGGGTAGCAAAGCCGGCAGAGGAATGTTCTCACGTGATTCGTGCGTGTGCGTTTGCCGTTGACTGGAGCAGAGATTTAACATACTGTGGCTCTTTGTCCACAATTTTATCTCCGAATGTGCTATCGGCGTCTTGTCATGAGATGAACGATCGATTTTTATCTCTTGTGGAGCAGCGCGACCCTTCGTGTTAGACAATGGTCCGTGGAAGTGGATATCACAGAGCTATCTCTGAGATCCCTTCAGGTTGACCTCTGGATCTACACAGTAGAGGGTTGCACTTTCCCACCTGCTCTGCATTGTGAGAGTAATGCCCGCCGCATTGCCGCCTCACCAATATTGTAATTCTCAGAGCTCGGATTTCCCCAAAGAAAGTTGCAGAGCCGCAGGCTAACGTACACCGATTTGCCCGCCGCAAATGATACAATACGAGTCACGCTGCTTCGCCACTCGTGATGTTAATTCTCTCCGTGCTCTACCGCCCCGCCACCGCCCCTCGAACGCAGCTCCATCGAACCGGCGACGTTAACGAGCGCAGGAGGATCCGTGCCGCCATGCGGGACGTGGGCCGGGAGTCGCGAGGTGAGTTTACTGAGCGCCAGGGCCACGCCGAGGAGAGTCGCGGCAGAGTGTGCGTGTTTATTTTCTTGTTAAAGCTATGGTGGTGAGATGTTAATTACCTTGCCCGGTATGCAGGAGGTTGTGGGTTCCATCCCGACCCTTACGCCTCTAGATTTGGGCGCTGTGCATCTCTCTCCTTCTCTCTCCCCCGTGGTTGCGTTGATTTTTCTCCGTTTTTTTTCCCTCCACATTTACAATCACCGTGCGTTGAGAGTATTTGGGTGATATAAATTTCGACATAAGCCACTTCGTTGAGCTATCAATTGTGTGCAAGGTCACTTCTGAAAGAGAGCTACGTAGTTCAGTGGTCCTTACCTGGTAACATAAAAAAACATGTTCCCAAGAAGGGCTGTGAATTATTTAAAAGTGAATCTGGAAACAAGGTCTGCAAAAAGGCTTTCGTGACTGTTGGTTAATGTTTTATTCATTGTTCCGCACAATTATTCAGGACCTTGCGCTGACAAATCTAATTCCGAAATTAAAACGTTGAAATTGGGAGGAGCAATAACAAAGGTCCCCATGATTACATTTCTGCTGCAGACTATTCTTTTTATCCCCGCTTTAATCAGTGAAGTGTACCGACTCTTTATCTATTGCACAGTCAATATTTCATACAACCTTGCTCAATTCAAGGGACAGCGTTAACTCCGAGCAGCGACTGCCTTAATAGTGCTGATTGCTGCTGGCTTCTTGCCGTTTTGGTACCGTACATGGGGCCTGTGCTCAGCGATGTGAATAATAATAAAATTTAAATCTTAACTTTTGACGCTGCTGACATTTCATCAAAATGCCACGCAACTCGCGCCATTTTGAGGCGACAAACGACGCGTAATTTCAGGCTTATTATCGTCGCACGGACCGCTGTTAATGGTCTTTCTTCTTCTTTTTTAGTCATCGCCTTCGTCTAATTAAGGGAAAAACCTTTGAAAATGTAAACGAGACTTAGGCCGTGGATTCATTCGGTCGTTCTCTCAGCCGACGATGGCAGTCAAACATTCCGTCCGGTATTCGTTATTAAATGTTGGCGTGAGGGGCGCGAAATTGTGCGCGCCCTTTATTTTTCACGTTGCCCAAATAGCTGAACACCAACATTTTCTTTCTTTACATCTTCCTCAGTGCACTGCTGTCTCTCATAAATTTCGTAAATTATCTTAGTTTGCATCTTTATTCACACTTATTCACATCGTCTCGCCATAGTCGGTCACACGCTTTCGTCGTTCGCGGGCAGTCATCGTGTTCAATCATTTCATACACTCACAATCGTTGATTCAAATACAAGAAAACCCCCACTTACCTTACGAAAACACTCGTCACTGTTTCCCTCACGAAATCAAACCGGGTGCCAGGAAATGTTAAGACGTCGTCGTGTTGTCCCATCAGCCACGCGGTCCCCGGTGACCGACAAGCGAGCAACGGAAGAGCGATGCGACAGAGGAGACAAGCTTTCGCTCGCCCACTTGGCAAGCTCCGTGGGCTATCCACCGGGCACCCCTCTCTCTGGACTGGCGCGGTCGGCCAGCGCACTGGCCTGGCGCGGCGGTGTCGGCACACACCTGGGGAGTCCGATGGCCGACATCGGCCCCCTCCATCGCCGTCCCTGCCTTAGCGCCGTGCACGAAACGCCCCGAAGCCTTGGGCAGGCCCGGACAAGAAGCCTAAGAGGTAGCAGCAGCGTTGGGGTCAACGCGCACGGCATTGGGGAACGACATGGTCACCTCCGTCAAGGAAATCTAAACAGGTGGTTCTCAACCCTCGGGGTCTTCCAGGCAGGCGCAGGCTCTGGCGTGGGTACTGTGCAGAATAAAAATTGAATGTGCACAAACCCACTTGACAATCATCTCTCCCGGAAGGACCCGGCATCGCTGAAACCGTGACTGTCGCTCGGCAAACATAAACTGTGCTCCTTTCGTTGGGAGATTGAAAAGGGCAACAAAGATATTCCTAAATGCGCACCCCTCGGGACTTGGCCTACACGGCGCACCACAGAGGCGTGTCTTCGCTGGCGCCGTGTGTTTGTAATGTGGTTTTCACGTCGAGACTGACAAGATGTCAATACCCGAACTGATTAAATTCAGTCGCATCGGTTTGAGTAGAGCTCTTAAGAGGGTCTTCAAACAAAAGGTGGCCAGGTGTCAGAGCCGCTGAGATGCTCGGTTTGAATTGTGGTGAGATGTTAACTACCTCAGCTGGTAAGCAGGAGGTCGTGGGTTCGATCCCAACCATGACACCTGTATATTTTGATTTTGCATGTTTCTCTCTTCCCGTGGTCGCATGAATTTTATCCGCATTCTCTGGTGTTTTCCTCCAAATTTAGAATCAACGTGCGTTTAGAGTATTTGGCTGCTATAGATTTCCACGTGATAAGCCACTTCGTGTGAGCTATCATTTGTGGGCAGGTCACTTCTGAACAAGAGGTATATAGCTCAGTGGGCCTTACCTGGTAAAATAACATTTTTAGAGTTTATTTTATAGAATTCAGAATCATTTTTCATATTCGCAGAATCCAATGCGCTTTGAAGCTCTTTTTCACAGATGTTCAGTTTGGGCGGATCTTAGGCGCCCGTGATTAAACCGGCTTCTCAAGCGTAGCCAGTTGATGTTGTTGGCCTGCTCATCAATGACTTTACAAAGCGTCGTGGTAAATTGGTTCATCGCTCAATGTGGCTACATTTAAGTAGAAAGACATTAATTCGATTTGAGTGTCACGTGACAAAACATGAATGTCTGCGACAATCTGTGCGGGAAAGTGGGCTACCTAGCGTGTCAATAGAAAAGGGACATCGGAAGGTGTTTGAGATGTAGTTCTGTGATGTCTCCTTCATCGCACCTTTCTCTGGCACAAGATGACGCACTGCTCTGCGAGTCTTCCAAATGGACACTTCATCTCATGACATGACACTGATCGAGCAGAATCATTATAAATTCATGATAAAAGACAAAACCAATTAAAATAGTAATTTCAAATAGTCTATAAACACCATCGAATAGCAAACAAGTCAGAGCGATTTTCAGCTCAAATGAGCACTGAGGCTGCGCTCATCTCCCATTAAAAGCCCTGAGCCAGAGCTGGACATTCCACATTGCTATGGCGGGTGCAAGTATAACCCTATGGGACAACCGCCATTGACTTCTGCACAAGTTAGGCGCTCGTTTTATCGATGCCGAGAGGAGCGACGTGTGTGAGCCGACTCTTCCCGACCCGGATGTGAACCCGCCACCTCTCGAATTGCGAGAGGCTCCAGCGCTGAGCTGCTCGGGGCTGTAAAGCTGGAAGGCGACAGAAAGCATGTTTAACGCTGCCGTGACCTTTGTTCATTTTTCCAGGCGAGTCGCCAAGTGGAAGCCACACGAAGCAGCCTGCGACTGTTGACGGGTAAGAACCCGGCGATGCCGAGGGACGCGCCGCGTACATTTGTCCGTGGGTCGCCGCGCCGCTCACGTTTCTTTTCACGCCGAGTCAATGTTCCCACGGCATTTTGCTTTTCCCAAAGGGCTTCGCGCGGTTGGGACTCATTGCGTCATCAGCGTGGCGACCAAACGGCGAAGCCGGAGCATTCGTCCTGCGGTGGCACGAACGCGAGTCCTCTCGGCTGCCGGGCGCAGGGCCCTTCTGGAAGGAAGGACGGCAGGTGCGGTTGCGATGGCTACCCTTGCACGGGTTCCCACTTTTTTGGGTCTCATCAGCAGCATTGGGCCTGTTTAAAAAGAAACTAAAACGAATTAACATGCTGCGTGTCATTTTACTAAATTCAGGCTCTGAAAATTCTAATTTGGTTTTGTGCCGTGGTAAAAATTGGTTTTGTTCAGGTCAATGTCTCTGTTCACAGGGCTTTTCCTTCCTTTCAATTGCATCTTCTCACACGTTCAGTGGCCCCTGTGCGAAGAAGCAAGAATAAAACGAAGCCCTTTGGATAGGGGCATGTAACCAGGGTTTAATGTCAGTCAGATCCATCCATGTCAGCGACCACCATTATCCAGTATTATCTCTGTCTTGGCTATGGCTGTTGGCTAAGTCACGTTGCATCTACTCCATTCTATCAGCAACTCAGAAAATATGTATGTGCCCGGCACACCACATCCAGTATTATCTCTTGCTATGGCTATGGCTGTGCCAACTATTCACGTGCCACCTACAGCAGTCTACCAGCGCCTACTAGTCACGTGCCACCTACTGCAGTCTACCAGCGACCCACCCAGAAATAAAATATATATTCAATGAGAATATAAGCCCTGGGATGCTCCTAAAAGTTTGGATTTCATTTCTATCCGTGTATATTTTAGTGCCTATACTTGGTGTGAAATTCACAAGGATTGATTGGACTTCGCAAAAATTACCTGGCACTGGGAGTCAATACCGGTCCTGGTGGGACGTTAGTGGCCAAATTTGGTACTGACCTCTCCACCACCACCACCACCACTCAAGCGTCCCATGCCGTCATTGCGAGCGGGCTCATTAGTTGCCACCACCTTAGCTATTCAACATAACTTACGAAATAAGAGTGATTTGCCTTTTTTTGGAAACGGCCCTGGATAATTCAAATCCAACACTTTCTGCACATGTTGAGAAAACGCGTCGCAGCTGAAGCATGCGTGCACAAATAGAAAAAAGGCACGCAGAGGTGCAACTACTCGCATCCGTATGCCTCGCGTGCGTGTCATGTGACCATCACATTGCCACGTGCATTGCTTTCTGCCTTGTTTAGACCACCAGCTCCGAAGAGCCGAAGGTGTGGCTGTGTTATTATTTAGAGAGCATTGCACATGCATTGTGGTCACGTGACACGCACGCAAGACATTATGGGGCATCGTGCATTTGTCGTGGTTTTTTTATATTCGCTTAGCACAGGCCAAAAACGTCACACGGCCAGTAACAAAGAGCACGATAAGAGCATGTCATAGATATAAAGAGTTGACACGTTTCTTGAATTGAGCGAGGTTATTTGTTAAGTTAAGCCTTTCCCGTTTCGAGATGACTGCAAGTTGCAGGGTGGGTCCCATTCACCGCCGAATCTCGGAATGCGCAAGCAGCTCAGCGTTAACTTTATTTAGAAGGGCATAGCGCTGTTGTTTTTAAAGGATACCGTACTCACCGCAGAGAACTGTAGAGACACGACCAAACTCTACGATAGCTGGCATCAAATTGTGCCACACACCGTCCCACATGGCCTTGTGGGAGCCTTGATACTTATAAAGTAATTTTATTTGATAAAGTTATTTCATTTGAGTTTTCCTTCCGCACTAGGAAGAAAAACTGATGACGTACACGTATGTATACGTGTACGTCATTGGAACAGGAAAGGGTTAATAGCCTGGGGGAAAAAGAGACGTTGGCAGGTGGAAATCCAAAGCCGAGCGGTGGCAAGGGAAGGAGCAGATTGTGAACACACCCGTTGCGTGTCTTTGTTACTTGAACGGCGCCGCACCTCGCTCGGTAACTCGTGCCACCGTCACAACGTCGTTGTGACGACGTTGTGACGTCATTGTGACGTCGACGCACTTCGCCGCAGACTCGGGCCTGGCGGCCAGGGAACTCCGCTGCAGCGCTCGGCCAGCGTGATGTCTCCCGGCAACGTGATGCAGCTGACGCTCGAGTGGTGCAAGACGCGCACGGAGAACTATGCGGTGGGTAGCTCGTAGCTCTGCTCCACGCTGGCGTCCCTCTCTCTGTCTCTGCGCCAGTGTCCGGCACCGATGCGTTACCCGGCCAGTAGCGTAGTGAGTGTGGGGGCCGGGGGGGGTGCCTTTGCAAACCCCCCTCATGGCCAAAGCTATGAGTTGGGATCTCCTTGACAACCACCACGAGATATGTTTTTAACAACAGTGTAAAAGAACTGAAGCTTATTTAAAAGGCGGTTTAAATGTATATTTTACCACAATGATTTCATTTAGTTCCACGTTTAATTTAAATTTCATTAGAGCAGTCACGTAATGTTGCACAGACGTTAATACGGAGCTGCAGTGGCTGCATTTCGCGAAGACGGAGGATCCCGACGGCATTAAATGTGAGACCCTGAGCGTCACGATGTGACTAAGAGGAGGCCGTAATATGTAATAGCCCAAGTGCGACCGTGCGAGACAAATCAAATATTGGGGCCCCACCTGACCAATTGCTGCACCCCCTGAGCTGATGATGCAGTGACTGCGCCACTGGTTGCCCCGCGTTCAGCCTCGGTTGTTATCGCGTCGAAAACCGCAGCAAACTGTCGCCGTCGTCCACAGAACGTGAGCGTCAGGAACTTCTCGTCCAGCTGGTGCGACGGCATGGCGTTCTGCGCCCTCGTGCACAGCTACTTCCCGGAGGCGTTCGACTTCGCCGAGCTGAGTCCGCAGAACCCGCGGCACAACTTCCAGCTCGCCTTCACCTGCGCCGAGTGAGTGCCGCGCTCCTCTTAGCAATTGACTCGCGCCGCGAACAAGGATGGGATGTAACTGTGCCACGGTGGCGAGACGTTTACTACCTGCGCCCGGTATACAGGAGGTCGTGGGTTCTTGAAGCTGTACTTTCCCTCGAACGTCCCCTCCCCTTGTGCTCTGCCGATTTATATGTTTCCAGTCCCCCGTTCTCGAATGATCCCTCACTGTATTTCCCTTAGCCAATCCCTGTCCCTCCCCTCTAATGGATCCCAACCGTCGGCTCTGGGTTCCACTCTGTTTCCAGCCTATTCTCATTCAAACATTTTCCTCCAATCACTTCAAAAGCCTGCCTGCCGACCAATCCGTGTGGAGGCCTCTTTCAGCCAATCGGAGACCTTCGTCTACCTTTGAATAACCGTTTGGCTGCACATTGGCTTGGGGATATGTTCGGTTATTACACATACAACGAATCGTTGATGTGAGAAGAAATGATATTCGAGAACAGTTAATTGAACCCCTGCAGCCATTGCGGGTGATACAATGCACCGCATGAACAACATTGTTGAATGCAATTCCAACTCCACATTGTGACAATTCATCGAGTGAATCGTTTCGGCCAACTTACTCCAATTCACACGAGTCACCCGTTCATTCAGTAAGTCACGGACGTCTGTAAGTATTCAGACAGCGTGTTTTTTTTACTACTATTCTTGAATGGTAGTTTGTCAGCTGTTTCAAACCGTTGAAAGTTTCATTTTATTATGGGCACCAGCGGCCAAAGCTGAAAATTAAAATAAATTTTTAACAAACTCCACCTCGGGGTATTATAAACGTGACAGCAACAGGTGGCAACGCATTGCCATTCGGAGTAAATTGAATTTTTTTTTGTAAATTAACCGTGAAAGATTTAACAGGGGGAAGAAAAAAAATGCTTAATTAAAAAAGATCACAATTGCCAAACAATATATATATTTTTTATTCTTCGGGTGTTTCGGTAAAGCCACGTAGATAGAACAAATAATAAAACTAATAACAATATCACATTATTTGTTATTATTTTAAAACAATAATATCACATTATTTGTTATTGTTATAATAACTTTTATTATTTGTTTTTTTTCTACGTGGCTTTACCGAAAGACCCATAGAATATGAATTCCTGCAGTCACAAAAGCTTTAAGTCAAGATTTATATTAATTCTTGTAACGTAATTGAACAAGGAACAAAAAGCATGCACACACACACACATCACCATCAAAATCATCATCGACGTGAACCCAGCCTCCCACAAACCGAGCGTAGGCCACGATAAGACCATGGGCCTCGGATATCGGCCTTGCCCAGGAGGGTGCGCCTCAGCCAGTAGAGCCAGGACACCGGTTTGTGTCTCCCATTGATCAGGTTCGCTTATTTTCAAAAGGGCAACTTCCAAAAACAACAATTAACTTACGGCCACAATTTGCTTTTAATGATATATTGTCAACTGTATCGAAGTTTACGTTTTTATGTTTAATGATGTGATGGAGCGTTGGGTGGCAGATGTGCCCAAAAAATTTTTACTGGACTAATAGCGACACAACATTGTACTAATTTGAGGTTAGAGTGCATTTTTTTTTACCAGAGTTATCGTGCATTCCTCGCCCCATTACACCCCTCGTCAGCTATGCATAAACACTTTAAACTTTAGTCGGATGGCATTAAAAAAAGACATTATATTGATTTACAAAATTATTACTTTACAAAGTGAATCTTAAAAAAACCCCGTTATTATTAAGGAGAATTTAATGTACCAGCCTTGGCTTTAGACCTCTGATTACCCCTGTTGTGGAGCCCTGTCCAATTAAGTAATTTGTTTGGTGTCACAACCTCTGCATTCAATAATCTATAAATGTTCACCATTCTTAATTCGGTATTGATCGCGGTGGGGGGGGGGGGTCAAGCACAACCTAGAGCCTTAGACGAATGAGCATCGCACAGCCATCCATTATGATCTCAAACTACAACGTGCTGTTGTTTTTCAACAAACTTCTCCCACCACCACCGCAGTAAAAGGTAAAGGCGCAGCCCTGCAATTGCTTGCTGACGCCACTGCTGGCAGAAGGGCCTCCACGAGAGCGACCTTGGGAGCCCTCGAGATACCCCTCTGGGCGGTGGGGTGGGGGGGGAGGGACATTTTGGCCTACTCTTCCACACTACCCACTCCTTGCCAAACAAAGACAAAGATCCCCCGTATAGTCTTGCATTAACAGGCTGTTGGGGCAAGTGCTGCTCGTGAGCACCGATGAAGGCGGGCACGGCACACGAGGGGGCGGGTGGTCAGCAACCACGCCCGGCCGCCTTTGTCTCCCACTCCTTGCCACGGCGCACGTGACCTTGCCGGTCCGCTGGATCGACAGTAGCGAGGGGAGGGCTTAAGAAACAGCCATCGTTTCAACTGCCACGCTGGGAGATCGAACCGCCAGCATCTCGATTGCAAGTCCAGGGTACTAACCGTGACACCGCTGTGGCAACTTCCCATAGATACAGAACCGTGGTAGTAATGATAATAATAATACTCAGGCCAATGATCAAACAACGCCTGAGCCAGTCGCGACAACTTTATTTCCAGGAGGTTTCCTGCATTGTTGACGTTTGGGCAGTACCATGAACCGAGGGCTTGGCTACGCGTGGGGAAGAAGTCGAGTTACCCCGGAGAAACCCACGGCTCGTGCGAGGGCGCTAACACACTCAGCCGTGGGTGGCATCCGTTACGGCACACACAACAGCGACGCCCCGACAGCACGCCCACCTTCCCCCCCCCCCCCACTTACAGCATCGGCCGTCCGATATTTTAAACGCTTTATTTTTGTTTTTAAACCGGCGGTCACATTCCCTTCGCTTTGCCGGGTTTTCAGAGGCCACGGACATGGAATGCCGAAGCAGCAGAAACACACGTTGTTGTGTTTTCAGGGGCCCGATATTGATGACTCTCGCTCCCACACGGCTGAATCACGTCCCCCCGGGCTCGACCTCGGGTGGACCAAAGTTAACTTAAAAAAACGATGGAGACGAGAGGACTACCCCTACCACAGACAGCAGCATGGCCATGACAACAGCAAGACGTAGACTAAGATCATTTAGTCGTGTTATGAGACTTCAGCGCCAAACATGGTTACTGCCTACAGTATGTGTGTGTACTCTCGATATCCTGATAGTGGCATTGTCTTTGTGCTGTTCGCCTTTAGGCGTCCTCTGGTCTAACACCGTTTGAGACTAGGCTCTAAAGAAAGCTGTGTCTGGTGTGGAGCAATCAGTTTCAAAGACAATGCATCGTCATATATTACCAGAGTACGTTTATGTTTGCATGTTCACTACAAGTATATGTGGTCCATGCATACATGCTGAAAAAGGTTTCTGTCGGGTATTTTAACATCTTAACACAACTGTTTTATTGCCAGAAAGGGTAAAACCCATTCTTATATTTCGATACTGGCCAGGGAGGTTCCATTATGTGTGTACTGTGCGCATATCCAGTGCTGTAATAAGGATTACTCGAGTTCGCCGATTGGCCCACTCGGTAATAATTACAACGCTCCCTCGCCCCCGCTTTTAATAACGAAGGGTGCCCTAAATGTTTGACTGCTTTCGCCGAGCAGACGAAGAGACAGAGTAAATGGGATCTAATTCTAATCTAATTCTAATCTAATTTATATTTATAGAGGCGCCTTTATAGAGGCGCTCTATAATCCAGAAACTTACGCCTTGGCTAAGGTTGATTTAGGTTTTATTGATTTCAGCAGGAAGGGTCAAATAATAACAACTTTCGACAAATTTCGCCTCAAATTGCATCGTTTTTACGGTAGTTACAGCAATATATATTTTAAACACACTTGCTAAACACAGACCCAAAAGGCCACATGAAACCTCCACACCGAAACTTCCCAACCAATCTCAAACTAAACTAAAGTATTTTTTTATTTTACTAGGTAAGGTCCACTGAGCTACGCTGCTCTTTTTCAGAAGCGACCTGGCCACAAATGATAGCTCAACAAAGTGGCTAATCACGTGGCTAATCACGTGGCTAATCAAGTGGCTTGTCACCATGTGGAAATGTATAGCAGCCAAACGCTCTAAACGCGGGATGTTCATTCTAAGTATGGAGGGAAAAACAGCAGGACGCGGATAAAAATCCACGCGACCACAGGCAGAGAGAGAGAGAAAGACATGCAAACTCCAAATATACAACAGGCATCAGGGTCGGGATCAAACCCACGACCTCCTGCATACCAGGCGAGGGAGTTAACATCTCACCACCGCGGGTTGTTGCCGTCGACGAGACCACGAAACAAATCTTGAAATCCCCGACTAAATTAACGGTACCGGTCATCGCTCACGCGTCACACTCCCTCCCCCACCCCCCCCCCCCTTCTCGTCCTCCTGATTGTCCTTGCAGGCGTTTGGCCCACTGTGACCCTCTACTGGACGTGGAAGACATGATCATTATGGGGAATCGGCCCGACTCCAAGTGCGTCTTCACGTACGTGCAATCCCTCTTCAACCGCCTCCGCAGGCTGGAGCTACTAACGAGGTCCGTCAATCAGGGGAATTAGGGGCCTCGACGGCGACGTAATTGGGAATCTTTACGGCAAAGCGCGGCTTGCCGACGAACGATGTTGCGTTGCTCTGGTGATGCGGGTGCGGCGCGCGCTCGTTGTGGGGGGGGGGGGTGGTTGTGGTGACGTCTGCGGTTGTGGCCGTGTAGCTCTCTCCGGTCTGTTATTCGGGTCACAGCTTCGCGTCTTGTTGTTGTAGTTGTTGTTGTTGTCGTCGTCGTTGTGGTTGTTGTTGCTGCTGCTTGGTGCGACGTCCCGACGCTCCGCTCCACGTGCTGGAAGGGGCTCCTTCAGTTCGGCGAAACGTCGGACATCATGCCGAGCAACACGCGGTGCCAGCCCCCGGCAAACACGACAAGAGGGGGTTGACGTTGGCGTGTTCATTTTTTGTTTCACGGGCAATACGACTCACCGCGCATGAGGCAGGTGTGGCACTACCACCACCACCACCCCACCGTGTCTAAACACAAGTGTCCTGATAGTCTACAGACACTTCAATTGGGAAGTGGCTAAAACGGAAAGAATTCTGTATCCCAGCCACCCACACACCGACCACCCCCCCCCCTCCAGCAAAAAAATAAAAATCAGGAGAAAGCTGGAATATGGACTATTCAGTTCTCCCGGCATGTGGAGCAAAACGTCAGACATCGTGCCAAGCAACAGCCAGCGGCACAACCCGACAACCGTGGAGCTGTCCCACTCCCTCGTTAACGACCGTCAAATTAGCCCATTTCCTAAACGTATATCAGTGGTGTATGTTTCTGTATTATAAACGCTATATGAAATTAACGTGAATACGTAATATATGTATAAAATAATGATAGAAATTACGAAGCAATGCTTTCTGTTTGTGATTGCAAAAGCTTTATATGGTAATGTTTCTTTACTAAACTTTTTTTGTAATAAATGTCACGGTTGCAATTTTATACAGTAGGCGTGTTTTTTTGTTTTATCGCGATGTCTCATTTGCCATATCACAAATATATACGCGTAATAAATTGTACCCATTCATCCTCATTTTTTTTAAATCTCGTGTTTTCTGAAACTTTTATGAACGTTTGAATCACAAATCCGACCAAAACACTGTATGCCAAATTATCACTCCAAACTTTTGCAGAGTGAATATAATAACAGGCTATTATGTTATTGTTTCAATATTGTTAATGTTTTGTAATTGCTTTCTTCGAATACTTTTTACCCGTGACACACCACTGGATGGGGAGTAGAGTCAGCAGTGCAACAGGGCAGCAGTGACATGTTAACTACGACAGGAGGTCGTGGACTCTGATGCCCGTTGTATATATGGAGTGGTCACACGGAAGTCACATGAGTTGCAGGAGGCGAGAACTGATTCAGAAGGAGAGATTTGTGTGGTTCATGAATTCAAGAATCCTTTCGGAAATCGCGCACAGCAGTGCATCCCATGTGTCAGAGAACAGCTGTGAAAGAGAGATAAATTACATAACTTCTCCCCAACAAAAAATCCTTCAAGTCACCTTTGTATCACTTACACCACAAGGGGCACACGTTACCACACACTGATATAACATCGCTCGTTACGTGGCAGAAACATTCTCAAGAGCTGCAATTGAGCCAAATCAATGTTTGTTGAATAATCAAATGTAATTTGATGTACTCTTTTGTTCTGTCGGTAAAGTCACGTAGGTAGAAGAATAATAATAGATCACGACTTTTCGATCGCCACACAAGCAATCGCCTTCCCACCTGAAGACGACTGCTTGTGTGGCGATAGAAACGTCGTGATCTATTATTATTAATCTACCTACCACGTGACTTTACCGAAAGAACCAAAGAGTATGGATTCCTGCAGTCACGAAAGCTTCAAATCAACATTGTCATTTGATGTGTTTGTGTGTGTGTGTGCGCGCGCATTGGCGACTTATCAGAGAGCATGTTTTCGTTTTAGGCAGTTTCAAACGAAAAGTGGCGAGCGTATCCTCTACTCGCTGAAACTGGTCACGAGAATTTTCTTCAGCACACCGATGAGCTGACACAAATAACGCCCGCGTGACAATTCAGTTTGCTTGGCCCGTCAGGTGGCGGAGGGTTTTGACGACACACAGTTTGGTCGTCAGCTCAGAAGCAGACTGTATATTTATACTGGAGGAAGCCGATGAGCTATAAAGCTCTTTTTCACAGATGTGCAGTCGTGGCGGGTAAGAGCGTTACAACAACAAACACGATACATAAACACGATAGGAGTGCAAACTGCAAGAAAGGTAAACAAGTTTAACACGTAGTAGGCTTTCGAGACCAATATCATCCATAATAAAGGTTATTGGGTGAGATCGCGTAAATACATTAATGTGTCGTTAAAACCCGCCACTGGCGAAGCGTCGTACTCAGATTGTAATTGTTGTGGCTTACGTGACAAACCTTACTAGTTGGCTGTGTCGGGTGGTGGCGGGTCTTAGCGACACATTTATATATTTACGCGATCTAACCCAAACAACATCTATTATGAAAGGTAAACAAAACACCCAAACACAAACAAATACAACACGAAACCATCCCCATCCTCCCAGACAAAGCCCACGGAGGTATTAACTTATTGTTCAAAAGCGACCTGACCACAAACGATAGCTGAACAAAGTGGCTTCTCATTTGGACATTTATAGCGGCAAAATAATCGAAACAGCCTAAACGCCTTACATAGTGGCCTTACGCAAATATCAATTATACGATTCATGACATTGGCTGCAAAAAAAAACCTTTACACGACGTGTAACGTTAACCCGGTTTAACCGGCCAGATTCGAACCACGGGTATTCCTGGCGATGCTAATCCGATGCCCTGTGCTCCGAGCCAGCTGGCCACCAAGACAGCTCTAAAGTCTGTATTTACGACCAGTTCAAAGTGCCGGAGAGCTCGGCCGCTGTGAACTCCAGCGTGACCCCGGTCACCCCCCAACACACACGTCAGGTGATGGTCACGGGGCACGCGGCGTGACGTTCATTGGAAGTTTGTGAACCCGTGGAGTGCGTTCCACGAAAGAAAATTGACCGCGGCGGGGGGGGGGGGGGAAGTTCCTTCCAAGCTCGTTCAGCATTGACAGTGACGACTGGCTCCCCCATGATGTGTTGAATATTTATTACGCTGCGTGAAACATATCCAACAAATATTGCTCCGGACGAAATTAAATTTTTGAAGCAAGTTTGTGGAGTGACTCCAACATTTTTGAACCTGGAAAGTGATTACAGTCTAGGGAGGAAGACAAAGATCCCCCGTATAGCATAACCGGCACGGTACACAAAGGGGATGGGTGGCCAGCACCACGCCTGGCCGCCTTTGTCTCCCGAGTGGTAATGTTTACACACCGCACCAGGTACTCATTTAAGGCTGAATCGGCCTAGGGGAGGCCCAGAACCGGTTCAGATAATCGTCACTGGGTGTTGGCCGTGACCGGCAATCGAACTCGGGTCGCCGGGTTCGTAGCGCAATGCGCTAACCGTTGCACTACCGCTCTCCATGGCATGAAGACGCACAGACAAACACACACAAACACTCCAGCCTGGTCTGTTTACACATGCAAGGCCAACCATCTGCAGTAAATAACGTTTACGCGCAACCCAAGTCACTGCGCGATGGGGAAACGATGCACAGCGCTGTTCGTAAACGTTTACGAATATTAGCGCGCTTCATTATTTAGGCGCCGTAAACAACAACGACGACAATGGCAACAGCGCTGACGTGTGGCAAGGACAAATAAAGCGACGAGAGTTCACGTCACAGTAACAATGCGGGGAGGATTCAAGAAACTTTCCACATTAGGTCGGCGAGGCCCAGACCAGATCTCTCGTTCGCCGGCACCACGGCGAGGTGGCGCCGATTTAGCGGGGTTCCCGATTCCATTGTGTGGCACGACAGCGGTGAATTACGTGTTAGCGGTGTGAAATGAGTGGGATATATCGCTTCATTCACGCCACGTTAGCCAAATGGATATATGGGTACACCTTAGGCGGTGCCAATATTCAGATCTGGCTCATGGACTAAATTGATTCTTTGCACTTCTATGGTGTCTTTGTGTCGTTTGTTCTTGTAACGGTCTGACCCCGTGCCCCTTACTGGACATCTGTGAGAAAAAAAGAGAGCTTCATAGCTCAACGGATTCCTTCAGTATAAAGAAAAGTTCCGAACGTCCGCGTGGGGAGATCGAATCGAACCGGTCGAGTATTGCACCGCGGTAACATCGATCCGTCTGCCTTGAACAAAAAGCCAAACACAATTGACTTAAAAGCGCTCTCATTTGGTGAAACGCGTACAAAAAATGTTGAGTCAAGCTCCCGCCACCCCGAAGGATGCTGCCGAGCGCACAACAGCCCCATGTAGAACGACGAGCACGCTCGTTTTCCATAACAGAATGACGCTGACGAATAACTGTTTGGTGAAGAGAGGACACGGAGCGTAAAACTTGGCCTG
Source organism: Petromyzon marinus (assembly GCF_048934315.1). NCBI lineage: Eukaryota > Metazoa > Chordata > Hyperoartia > Petromyzontiformes > Petromyzontidae > Petromyzon > Petromyzon marinus. The sequence continues at coordinate 6,297,112 of NC_133704.1, read as the reverse complement.
TGTTTGGGTAACGCGGAGCAAGCACACGCGTTTTTGCTCTCTCGCCATCTAAGGAAATTCTGCCAATGGAAAGACGATCGGCCACCTTGAACGGGAACGCTGCCGCGACGCTTGTAACAGGGAGGGCGTGGGGTCCGGTGCCCAGCCTGACGCCCGTTGTGTGTTCGGAGTCTGCGTGTCTTTCTCGCTCTCTTCTCCCCAGCGGACGCGTGGATTTGTCTCCGCGTCCCTCCGGGTTTTTCCCAGCACATTGAGAAACAGCGTGCTGTTTGGAGCCTTTGGCTGCTATGCATTCGCGCACGACGACAAGCCACTGCATTGGGCTGTCGTTTGTGGAAAGCCAGGTCGCTTCTGAAAAAGAGCTACATAGCTCAGTGGGGCCTTACCTGGCAAAAGAAAGCATCGTTTAATTGAACTGTTTAGCAAATTCTCGCGCGCAGTGGTGGCACCAGACATGGACAAAACGAAGGGAAAAAGGTTTCGGGCCCCAAGAAGCTAAAGGGTGCCCCTTCACGGCAATCTCATCTACTTGTACGTTCATAGAGCGCCGTCACTAAAGGCATTTGACATCGCTGACAACACGGTGAGGGAATATTATTATTATCTAGATGGCCAGGAACGTCGAAGGATTGAGGAATGAGTGGCAGCGATAGAGGGGATACTTAGGGATCACGAAAGGGTTGGGGAGGGACAGAAAAGAGTGGAGGGGCGGTGGGGGCTAGAAGGGGAAGAGAATGGGCGATGGAGAAGATGTGAGGCTTTAAAAGAGGAATGGAAGGAGGTTGAGGAGGGTGTCTGCATAATGGAGAGGGGCAGTGTTCGTCTATGGGCAGTGCTGAGTCTATGGGTAGTGTTAGTCTATGGGCAGTGCTGAGTCTATGTGCAGTGCTGAGTCTATGGGCAGTGTTGAGTCTATGGGCAGTGTTGAGTCTATGTGCAGTGCTGAGTCTATGGGCAGTGCTGAGTCTATGGGCAGTGTTGAGTTTATGGGTAGTGCTGAGTCTATAGGCAGTGCTGAGTCTATGTGCAGTGCTGAGTCTATGGGCAGTGCTGAGTCTATGGGCAGTGTTGAGTTTATAGGTAGTGCTGAGTCTATAGGCAGTGCGGAGTCTATGGGCAGTGCTAAGTCTATGGGCAGTGTTGAATCTATGGGCAGTGCTAAGTCTATGGGCAATGTTGAGTCTATGGGCAGTGTTGAGTCTCGGGGCAGTGCTGAGTCTATGGGCAGTGTTGAGTCTGTGGGCAGTGCTGAGTCTATGGGCAGCGTTGAGTCTGTGGGCAGTGCTGAGTCTATGGGCAGTGTTGAGTTTATGGGTAGTGCTGACTCTATAGGCAGTGCTGAGTCTATGGGCAGTGTTGAATCTATGGGCAGTGCTAAGTCTATGGGCAGTGTTGAATCTATGCGCAGTGCTAAGTCTATGGGCAATGTTGAGTCTATGGGCAGTGTTGAGTCTCGGGGCAGTGCTGAGTCTATGGGCAGTGTTGAGTCTGTGGGCAGTGCTGAGTCTCGGGGCAGTGTTGAGTCTATGGGCAGTGTTGAGTCTGTGGGCAGTGCTGAGTCTATGAGCAGTGTTGAATCTGTGGGCAGTGCTGAGTCTCGAGGCAGTGTTGAGTCTATGGGCAGTGCTGAGTCTATGGGCAGTGTTGAGTCTGTGGGCAGTGCTGAGTCTATGGGCAGTGCTGAGTCTGTGGGCAGTGTTGAGTCTGTGGGCAGTGTTGAGTCTATGAGCAGTGCTGAGTCTCGGGGCAGTGTTGAGTCTATGAGCAGTGTTGAGTCTATGAGCAGTGCTGAGTCTATGGGCAGTGTTGAGTCTGTGGGCAGTGCTGAGTCTCGGGGCAGTGTTGAGTCTATGGGCAGTGTTGAGTCTGTGGGCAGTGCTGAGTCTATGAGCAGTGTTGAATCTGTGGGCAGTGCTGAGTCTCGGGGCAGTGCTGAGTCTATGAGCAGTGTTGAGTCTGTGGGCAGTGCTGAGTCTATGAGCAGTGTTGAATCTGTGGGCAGTGTTGAGTCTCGGGGCAGTGCTGAGTCTATGGGCAGTGTTGAGTCTGTGGGCAGTGCTGAGTCTCGGGGCAGTGTTGAGTCTATGGGCAGTGTTGAGTCTGTGGGCAGTGCTGAGTCTATGAGCAGTGTTGAATCTGTGGGCAGTGCTGAGTCTCGGGGCAGTGCTGAGTCTATGAGCAGTGCTGCTTAATGTACAGGAGAAGTTTATTCCAGTGGAGGGGTGCAAGGAGGTAGAAGGGCCGTACAGGGAGATGGAGGAACAGAGAGAGAGAGAGACATAGCAGATTGGGAACGAAGAGGAGAAGAGAGGGACATGGAAGGAGATGAGAGAGGCGAGATGATACGCATGGGCAACCATCTAACATCAGCTCAAATCGTCATAAACACGACAAGCGAATGAACACGAAGGAGACCAATTCACCTCTCCGCCATCTCTTTATCTTATTCGCATTTCTCATCACTCGCCTCAACAAAAGGGCTGCGTTTGCGAGCCCACGAATTGCCACTTGCCAGGGTCATCGTGTTTTGAGAATACATTTTGGGTTCTCTCTTTGCATTGTCATGAATGGAGCGGCCTAGAGCGACCGGCTGACGTCACAATGAACCGTCACGTGTTTATTATCCAGTCAAAAGCAGCGCCACAAAAAGGCCACCGCAGATGTTTTTGTTTGCTTGTTTGTTTAGACATGTTTTTATGCGATGAGTGTACTACTGCCGGCTCGAAAAAAATATCATTCATCGCAGAGATGCGTCGTTACACCCATAATTGCGAACGTGGGCAAAAAAAAAGATGTACCCAGTGGGTTTGTTCGACGCTTAATGGGTGTCCACATATCAACTGTGGGGTAAACAAACAAACACAAAAAACACCCCCCCCCCTTATTGTTACTTTCATTATTTTCGACAATATATTTAAATGCACATTTTCTATATTCCATATCCATACAGCAATGAACAATCACCACAATATATGTACACGACGTGTGTCAACAGGATAACTAACCCCCCTCCCCCAAAACAAATATTACGTTTCGCGGTATTCCTGCCTCCCTGGCAGGCAACGCGTTCGCGGCAAGCGGCTCACAGCCCGTGCCGCGATACAATCACCATGATACGCATCCAACAAATAGCGAATTCCTGAGCACGTATGCAAGGAGGTCCACCTTTGCCAAGCAATAAAAATAAACTACCTCTAAACAAGGCCAGATCAGTCCGGGAGACTTTTTGTTGGTTACCCCTCGTGCCCCCACCCCCTCACCCCACCGATACATGTTGGGTAAGGGCCAAAACCGTAGGAAGGTCTTTTGTTACCCTCGTTTCGTCCGTACGTCACCGTGCACAGCCATGTGCGCGAATAACCCGCGCGTTTCTAAACAAGGGCACAAGGAGGTGTCGTCGTCGCCGCCGCCGTCGCCGCGGTACGAAACCCGGCGGGCCCGAGGTCGATTCCCGCTCGCGGCCAGCACCCAGTGACGATTATCTGAACCGGTTCTGGGCCTCCACCCTGGGTGGGGAGACAAAGGCGGCCGAGCGCGCTGTTGGCCACCCACCCCCTCGTGTGAAGTGCCGGCTTTAATTAAATAGGTGCTCACTAACAACACTTGCCCCAACAGTTTGTTCAGGCTACGCATGTATGCAAGTTGAACTTCTTTCGCACCTACACAGGGGATCTTTGTCTTTGTAAGGGTGGCGCTGCCGCTATGAGCCCGGTGACCAGAGTTCGATTCCCGCTCAAAGCCACCAACAACAGTGACGACTCGAACCTTAAATGAGTGCCTCGTTGCGGTTGTGTTAAAACGTCGCGCACTCGGTGAGACAAAGGCGGCCGGATGTGGCGCTGGCAACCCTCCCCTATCCCCCCCCCCCCGACGTAGAAGAAGCCGAAGTCGGCGGGGAGACGTAAACACTGGGCTTGGCAACGCGGCGAAGAAGTGTGCCGGGAGAAGCGTGCCGGGAGAAGCGTGCCGGGAAAAGCGTGCCAGGAGAAGCATGCCGGGAGAAGGGTGCCGGGAGAAGCATGCCGGTAGGAGCGTGCCGGGAGAAGCGTGCCGGGAGAAGCGTGCCGGGAAAAGCGTGCCGGGAGAAGCGTCCCGGGAGAAGCGTGCCGGGAGAAGCGTGCCGGGAGTAGCGTGCCGGGAGAAGCGTCCCGGGAGAAGTGTGCCACGAGAAGCATGCCGGGAGAAGCGTGCCACGAGAAGCGTGCCAGGAGACGCGTGCCACGAGAAGCGTGCCAGGAGAAGCATGCCGGGAGAAGGGTGCCGGGAGAAGCATGCCGGTAGGAGCGTGCCGGGAGAAGCGTGCCGGGAGAAGCGTGCCGGGAGAAGCGTGCTGGGAAAAGCTTGCCGGGAGAAGCGTGGCGGGAGAAGCATGCCGGTAGAAGCGTGCAAGGAGAAGCGTGCCACGAGAAGCGTGCCAGGAGACGCGTGCCACGAGAAGCATGCCAGGAGAAGCGTGCCGGGAGAAGGGTGCCGGGAGAAGCATGCCGGTAGGAGCGTGCCGGGAGAAGCGTGCCGGGAGAAGCGTGCCGGGAGAAGCGTGCTGGGAAAAGCTTGCCGGGAGAAGCGTGGCGGGAGAAGCATGCCGGTAGAAGCGTGCCAGGAGAAGCATGCCGGGAGAAGCGTGCCGGGAGAAGCGTGCCGGGAGAAGCGTGCCACGAGAAGCGTGCCGGGAGAAGCGTGCTAGGAGAAGCGTGCCGGGAGAAGCGTGCCCGTAGGAGCGTGCCGGGAGAAGCGTGCCATGAGAAGCATGCCGGGAGAGCGTGCCGGGAGAAGCGTACCACGAGAAGCATGCCGGGAGAAGCGTGCCGGGATAAGCGTCCTGGGAGAAGCATGCCGCGAGAAGCGTGCCGGGAGAAACGTGCCACGAGAAGCGTGCTGGGAGAAGCGTGCCGGTAGGAGCATTCCGGGAGAAGCGTGCCACGAGAAGCATGCCGGGAGAAGCGTGCCGGGAGAAGCATGCCGGTAGGAGCATGCCGGGAGAGGCGTGCCATGAGAAGCATGCCGGGAGAAGTGTGCCGGGAGAAGCGTCAAGGGAGAAGCATGCCGGGAGAAGCGGGCCACGAGAAGCGTGCCGGGAGAAGCGTGCCATGAGAAGCGTGCCAGGAGAAGCGTGCCGGGAGAAGCATCCCGGGAGAAGCATGCCGGGAGAAGCGTGCCACGAGAAGCGTGCCGGGAGAAGCATGCCACGAGAAGCGTGCCGGGAGAAGCGTGCCGGGAGAAGGGTGCCACGAGAAACGTGCTGGGAGAAGCGTGCCGGGAGGAGCGTGCCGGGAGAAGCGTGCTAGGAGAAGCATGCCGGGAGAAGCGTGCCGGGAGAAGCGTGCTAGGAGAAGCATGCCGGGAGAAGCGTGCCGGTAGGAGCGTGCCGAGAGAAGCGTACCACGAGAAGCGTGCCAGGAGAAGCATCCCGGGAGAAGCGTGCCGGGAGAAGCGTGCCATGAGAAGCGTGCCGGGAGAAGCGTGCTAGGAGAACCGTGCCAGGAGAAGCGTGCCCGGAGAAGCGTGCCGGGAGAAGCGTGCCGGGAGAAGCGTGCTAGGAGAAGCATGCCGGGAGAAGCGTGCCGGTAGGAGCGTGCCGGGAGAAGCGTGCCACGAGAAGCGTGCCGGGAGAAGCGTGCTAGGAGAAGCGTGCCGGGAGAAGCATGCCGGGAGAAGCATGCCGGGAGAAGCGTGCCGGGAGAAGCGTGCCACGAGAAGCGTGCCGGGAGAAGCGTGCTAGGAGAAGCGTGCCGGGAGAAGCGTGCCCGTAGGAGCGTGCCGGGAGAAGCGTGCCGGGAGAAGCATGCCAGTAGGAGCGTGCCGGGAGAAGCGTACCACGAGAAGCGTGCCGGGAGAAGCGTGCCGGGATAAGCGTCCTGGGAGAAACATGCCGCGAGAATCGTGCCGGGAGAAACGTGCCACGAGAAGCGTGCTGGGAGAAGCGTGCCGGTAGGAGCGTGCCGGGAGAAGCGTGCCACAAGAAGCATGCCGGGAGAAGCGTGCCGGGAGAAGCGTGCCGGTAGGAGCGTGCCGGGAGAAGCGTGCCATGAGAAGCATGCCGGGAGAAGCGTGCCGGGTGGAGCGTCCCGGGAGAGCATGCCGGGAGAAGCGTGCCAAGAGAAGCGTGCCAGGAGAAGTATCCCGAGAGACGCATGCCGGGAGAAGCGTGCCGGGAGAAGCATGCCAGTAGGAGCATGCCGGGAGAAGCGTACCACGAGAAGCGTGCCGGGAGAAGCGTGCCGGGATAAGCGTCCTGGGAGAAACATGCCGCGAGAATCGTGCCGGGAGAAACGTGCCACGAGAAGCGTGCTGGGAGAAGCGTGCCGGTAGGAGCGTGCCGGGAGAAGCGTGCCACAAGAAGCATGCCGGGAGAAGCGTGCCGGGAGAAGCGTGCCGGTAGGAGCATGCCGGGAGAAGCGTGCAATGAGAAGCATGCCGGGAGAAGCGTGCCGGGAGAAGCGTCCCGGGAGAGCATGCCGGGAGAAGCGTGCCACGAGAAGCGTGCCGGGAGAAGCGTGCCATGAGAAGCGTGCCAAGAGAAGCGTGCCAGGAGAAGCATCCCGAGAGACGCATGCCGGGAGAAGCGTGCCACGAGAAGCGTGCCGGGAGAAGCATGCCACGAGAAGCGTGCCGGGAGAAACGTGCTGGGAGAAGCGTGCCGGGAGGAGCATGCCGGGAGAAGCGTGCTAGGAGAAGCATGCCGGGAGAAGCGTGCCGGGAGAAGCGTGCTAGGAGAAGCATGCCGGGAGAAGCGTGCCGGTAGGAGCGTGCCGAAAGAAGCGTGCCACGAGAAGCGTGCCGGGAGAAGCGTCCCGGGAGAAGCGTGCCGGGAGAAGCGTGCCATGAGAAGCATGCCTGGAGAAGCGTGCTAGGAGAACCGTGCCAGGAGAAGCGTGCCGGGAGAAGCGTGCCGGGAGAAGCGTGCCGGGAGAAGCGTGCTAGGAGAAGCATGCCGGGAGAAGCGTGCCAGTAGGAGCGTGCCGGGAGAAGCGTGCCACGAGAAGCGTGCCGGGAGAAGCGTCCCGAGAGAAGCGTGCCGGGAGAAGCGTGCTAGGAGAAGCGTGCCAGGAGAAGCATGCCGGGAGAAGCGTGCCGGGAGAAGCGTGCCGGAAGAAGCGTGCCGGGAGAAGCGTGCTAGGAGAAGCGTCCCGAGAGAAGTGTGCCGGGAGAAGCGTGCCGGTAGGAGCGTGCCGGGAGAAGCGTGCCGGGAGAAGCGTGCCACGAGAAGCATGCCGGGAGAAGCGTCCCGGGAGAAGCGTGCCGGGAGAAGCGTGCCACGAGAAGCGTGCCAGGAGAAGCGTGCTAGGAGAAGCGTGCCGGGAGAAGCGTGCTAGGAGAAGCGTGCTAGGAGAAGCATGCCAGGAGAAACGTGCTAGGAGAAGCATGCTGGGAGAAGCGTGCCGGGAGAAGCGTGCCGGGAGAAGCGTGCCGGGAAAGGGGCCCCGGTGAGCGATGGCCCTCGCAGCCCTCGCGCGGTGCGGCGTTCGTCGTGGAGGATTCAACGAAGCGTTTTGTAAAATTCTGAGTGGTCACATTGTACGCTGGCAGCAGCAGCAGCGTCACAAGCGTGGGGGCAGGGGGGCCTTGCCCCCCCCCTCCCCCCACTGTGGCCAAAGCTTCAAGTTAGGGCCCCCTTGACAAACCACCGTGAGATTTGTTTTCAACAACAGTGTCAAAGAACAACGACAAGAGCACTCATTCTGCGAGGACGGAGCGCCCCTTCACCGTTAAATGCTCGAGACCGTGAGCGTAACGATCATGCGATTAGGCAAGAGGAGCAGGCGAAATGCAACAGCCTAGGTGCGACCGTGCGAGACAAACACAAATATTGGGGCCTCACCGTACCGATTGCCGCCACCCCTGAGCTGATCATGTCGTGACTACGCCACTGAACGGTAAGCAACATGTTCAGGAGCTGAATGCCACCGATGTCGAGGCCTGCTGACCACGGCGCGAAGGAATCGGGGGGGGAGAGAGAGAGTCTGCGTGGTGGCGCTCCGTTCCTCCTTTGCACGAGCGCAAGCCCACGTCGGTCTATCATACGGTGCAAAGATTGGGTTGCACGGCCTCAATTGATAGTACTGTAATGAAAATAAATAAATGTGCTCGGGCAGGATGCGAGTCGCTAGATAGGGTTGATGACACGACGGTTGGTGGAAAATAGGCGACAAGAGATGCAGCCGAGGAATGGAACACATCCGAGAGAAACGTCGTCCGTCGAGGAGATGGAGCAACGACATCAGCTGGTTGTGCAGGCGCTGTGGGTGGATCGTTACGTGGCAGAGGCGTGAGAAATTTCCACAGTTTGGGGAGACATCCACACCATGGGCAGTGACGATGACTGGGGAGGTGATCATTGACATCGCCTCTCACCGCATTCCGTTTAATCAATGGATAGCATCGCACTCATAAATATGATTAACATTACTGTTCATTGGGACTCACGTTGGTTGCTGGGGATGTTCTCGTATGACTTAACCCCGTGACCTTTTGCCCACATCGGGCCCACAGTCTCCAATCGCTGCTTACGATGCCAGCTCCTCAAATTTCCTCCCCCCCCACCCAACTCCCTCTCAAGAAAAAAAGTGACAGTGTTTCAACCTCTCAGAGTTCGTCGTGTGCGGCATTTAGGATGGCGAATAAATACCCAACAGGCTCAAAGACACGTGGGACATTGAGCAGAGATGACCTCTATCTCATACGACCGACCGCAGGAAAGCAAAAACATTTTTTTTTCCACGGATTAAAAAAAAATGCAGATAGGATCTTATCCGACAAATGCACGGCTTGTACACGGGCATACAAGGAATAGCACTTTAAAAAGTCATTTCCCTTGCCAATATTTGTTTGTTTGGTCGTAAGGGAGGTAGCTGAGTGACACAGCACAACAGCTGTGTGATCTGTCTTCTCATTAGGGCAGCGGGCGGGGTGGGGGGTAGATCAGCTTTCTCTTCGGTTTGTCAGCTTAAAGAAACAGGAGACACTGTGTTTGTGCCCTCCGCGGCAAGCTTTTAGCACCGTCAGCTGACAAGGGCGACTTGAGTCGCGCGCGAGTGAAATCCCCACTCGATCCGCGGCGGCTCGGACACGAGCGGCCCCGAACTCCCAAAAGCGAAACGCGGCCTGGACGCCTCTGTTGAATCCGTCGGGGGCTTTGCCTGGTAGCATGGCGATGGTTCAGTTTAAGTTGTGTGTGTGTTGTTTTCGTTTGCCCCTTTCCTTGTCTTTAACACTGCCATGGTGTTTGTGCATTGGTAGCGAGTCTAACTGAGTCGCAGAGGTTGTCTCGAGAGCAACATGTTTTTATTAAACTATTAGCACAACATACTCCAGGCTATTAACACAACATACTACAGGTTATTAACACAACATACACCAGGCTATTAACACAACATACTCCAGGCTATTAACACAACGTACTCCAGGTTATTAACACAACATACACCAGGCTATTCACACAACATACTCCAGGCTATTAACACAACATACTCCAGGCTATTAACACAACGTACTCCAGGCTATTAACACAACGTACTCCAGGTTATTAACACAACATACACCAGGCTATTAACACAACAAACTCCAGGGCTATTAACCCAACATACTCCAAGCTATTAACACTACACACTCCAGGCTATTAACACTACACACTTCAGGCTATTAACACAACATACTCCAGGCTATTAACACAACATACACCAGGCTATGAACACAACACACTCCAGGATATTAACACAACACACCAGGTAATTAACACAAGACATTCCAGGCTATTAACACAACATACTCCAGGCTATTAACACAACATACTCTCGGCTGGTGACCACCCAACTAACCACGCTACGGCGGAACTAGACACGGTTACACTATCCCGATCCGGACCACAAGCTGGGTCCCGGACCGTGTGGCTGGAGGCTTCTTCAAGCTTGACGTGGATCTCCTTCCTCTCCAACAGTAAGAACCCCGAGCCCCTCACAGAACCCCGAGCCCCCTTATATCGGGCCGGGCTGGGGCTGGCCCCGCCTCCCGCCCACCTCCTCGATCTCTCTCGCCCTTTCCCGAAGGCTCTCGAGAGTTCTTCTCGGACCATGTGACCACCCATTGCCCCCCTCCACCGGTGGCCCCCCATCCAGTATCATCCGGTCACGTGTCCCCAGGTCAGCCAGAGTATCGTGCCCCCAACGTAACCCCAGCTGGCTGACGCTCCCTCACTCTCTCAACGGGAGCCCGCACTGCACGCTGTGCGTGGTGCCACTGCCACCGCGCTGAACCAGCGTTCACCCAAGCCCCCACTAGGGCTGGTACTGCACCCCGTGTCCGGGGTGTACACACAACAGTAGACATCCCGCCGTGGCCTCGCAAGCCATGCAGCACGCAGGGACATTCCCAGTCATTACACTTTGTTTGTTGTTGTAACGTTCTTACCCCATGCACCTACTGGAGATCTGTGAAAAAGAGCTTTACAGCTCATCGGATTCCTCTAGTATGAATACATATGTTGATTCTGAAAAAAGACGACAAAGGTGCCCCTGCAACTGCGCCTTCGTGCCAATGCTGGTGGAAGGGAGGGCTTCTGCTTGAGAGAGAGCTCCTTATGAATGGTGTTTTGGCCTACTCTTCCCCGCTGGCATGCAGGCATTTCGGGAGATGTGGGAGTACCTAAACTTTACCCCCACCACCTGCTGATCGACTGACTGTGGTGCCGGCCATTCAAACTGCTAAGGAAATGTTTCTGTAATCTGCCACAAACCGAGATCAGGATTTTTTTTGTCGTTTTCGTTGTTGTTAGATGTTCACCCGTTGACTTTAACGAAGTGGCGTGCTGCTTAACTGCTGCCACACTCTTATATAACCTCACCGTGCCAGTTGTTGCGAGCATCGGCGGACAGAGGCCGGGGGGGTTAAGAAACTATCTTCGCCGTTGCAACCGCCCCGCCGGGAGACCGAACTGACCAGAGGGCGTTCAGCGCGCTGACCTTTGACACCAAGCCAGTGTCCATGCCCACCTAACCAAACTATATATATTTTTTATTTGGCCATGTAAGGTCCTAATGGGCTATGTAGCTCTTTTTCAGAATCGACTTGGCCGCAAGTGATAGCTCAACGTTAGTGGTTTATCGTGAGGACATTTGCAGCGGCCAAACACTTTAAACGCGCGTTGATTCTAAATGTGGAGGGCAAAACCGAAGGACCTGGAGTAAAATCTACGCGACCACGAGGAGAACACGCAAACTCCAAATATACAGCAGTAGGCGTCAGGTTCGAGATCGAACCCACGACCTCCCGTATACCAGGCGAGGGAGATAACATCTCGCCGCCACGGTGCCCTGAGGTGGCTCAGAGTTCGCCATGGAAACATTTGCGAGGAAGACTTTTAGACTTCGCATAAACTTAAAACATTTTTGCTTGAAATAAAACGGACATTTAAAAAACAAAAACTTTCCTTCACGTTTTTTAGTTGTTGTTGAGTGGGTGGGGTGGGCTGGAGGAGTAAATGATGTACGGTGGAGGTGACAGTTAAGAGTGGAAAGTTGTCTATATTTAAGCACGTTCAATAAATTACGTAAAAAAATGATCCTGACATATACAACAACAACGAGCCAAGGCCCAGGCAGTCGCTTGTCGTTTTAAATTGGCCGTATATATATTTGCTGCAATATTACAATCCCAATTACGTTGCCATTTATGAAGCTGTTATTTTAATTGGTGGCGGCACGGACCGACGATGGTTAGCTGTGCCAAAGGGTGACAGAGTTATGTCGGTGAGAGCAGAGTGCGAACGTGAAGCGATTTCACCAAGAGTGTGTGTGTGGATGAAACTCAAGCACTGGTGCAAATCCAGACACTTAACTCCAGCATAGCCTTTGTCGGTTTCACGAGCACAGCTCAATAAATTCTGCACGTTGCATTTTTTAAGGAAAACGCATCGCACTTTTTCCTGCACGCAAAACTCATACCTGTATACATCTACATCAATTTGAGCCTGCGGTAAATCACGTGACTTATGTGCGACCCCCCCCCCCCCGCCAATCTGAATCCAACCCCTCTCATCTTACCTATTAATATCTGTCTGTCTCTAACTAAATCAGTAAAATCCTCCCGTAAATAACGTGACTTGTATACATCTACATCAGCTTGAGCGTGCGGTAAATCACGTGACTTATGTGCGACCCCTCCCCCCCGCCAATCTGAATCCAACCCCTCTCATCTTACCTATTAATATCTGTCTGTCTCTAACTAAATCAGTAAAAGCCTGCGGTAAATCACGTGACTTTTGTGTGGCCACCGCCCCCCAACCTGAATCCAACCCCTCTCATCTTACCTATTAATATCTGTCTGTCTCTAACTAAATCAGCAAAAGCCTCCTGTAAATCACGTGACTTTTGTGCGGCCACCTCCCACTCTAAATCCCTCCCCTCTCCCCGCCCCATGTGAAAACAGCACCGAGCGCCCTGATGCAGCCTCCTCCGTTTACCAATCATCATAATCCATGGCTCCTCGTTTTGCCATTCGTTTTCCATCCTTTTCCTCTTATTTCCCATTTTTTCTGTTTTCTATTCCCTCTCCCGTCCCTTTAACTTCATCCATAAATTATATCCGTGACTCTACTCCCCTTCCTTTGGCGTGCCGCAGGTAAAAAAAAGTTGCAGGTTCCAATGGTTTTCTCAACTTTTATATGGATTTCTGTGTGTTTTTTTATTATTATTACTACGCGGGATCAAAAAAGAGTTTGTGTTTACGGTCATGCAGGTATTGTTTTTTTTTAGACTGCAAAACATTTAATATGTGTAATAACTAATAACAATCAGCAGCGTTCTGGAATATTAAACAAATGCGTCCTTAACATTGCTGGCGGTGGAGCCGCAAGAGTTTACAGCAAAGGTGCTGATTGAGCGGGTTTATAAGCGGGCAAGACATTTCACCGTATCCAGAAATAATTAGCACATTGGCAGTAATTTAAGTAGTCAACTGCCACGCAAACGTGTGGCAATTAGCAATGTCACAAAATAAAAAAAATCCCGCTTTTGGTCATCAAATTGTGGAGAAATTGCCGAAGAGAAAAATCAACCGATGAAAGCGCCCGAATTCCGTTGCATCTCAGAAGCTCAGCAGCGCGTTGAGCCTGGCCAGTATTAGGATGGGTGACCACCGCCACCAGGGCTTGGCAGTATGTATGTACTGTATGTTGAACTTCTATCGCACCGTACGTAGCTAACCGTGCTAATCGGAGGCGCGGGGGAATGACAACAAACTAAAAACAGAAAAAAAACCAGTTCTAAATAAATGAGCTTTCAATGTAGGTGATTTAAAAGTGCATTGCTCCAGCGGCTGCCTAATATCGGAAGAGCGTTCCAAGACGATTGCAGAAGCGCGTCTGAAAGCGCGCGATGCGGTGACCGTCAAACGCAGGTCTACTGTATGCGAACCAGCAACACAAAAACACATTCCTAATAAGCTTACCCGATATGGAAAATTGGCTACAAATCTTCGTCGCGAATTATGGCTACATTTTCAATAGGGAAGCAATACTCGAGGCGCATTTTTGTGGCTTGTAGTGCTTGAAAGCCGTCGTCCGCGAACGTAGCAATATGCACCAATTCAGTTCAACGTGATGCAACAGTGGAAGTCTGGAATATGTCATTTCCATAGAGTCAATACTCTTGTGTTTGTGCAATTCTTGTGGTTGCGAGCCTAACTCGAAACACGTGGACAGCGAGCGGAGTCAGCAACTGCAAGAGGCGGGACCAGATTTAACTACATCTGCAACGACATCTGCCCGACGTCGATTGCCGCAAGCATATTCATCATCATCATCAACCATTACCTATCCCCTGCTGGATGAAGGGCTCTGCAAGCGAGCGTAGCGAGGGCACCTGGAAGAGAGCCAAGGCCAAAGAGGTTCATCTCAATCGGCCACCGCATCTCGATGAGACCGATCTTCGCAAGCACGTCGGTTGACACCGCATCATCACGATGGTTCATCGTCACCGCAATCACTGTCAACAAGTATGATCGATCTACCGCTCTGTACGAGCCTTCGCCCTCTATCTCTCTTTCTCGCCGTCTGGCGATGTGACAAGCAATGTGGGCTCAACGGTGGGGCGACCCGGACGAGTCCATCATTCCCCCGCACCTTCGATCAGTACCGTTGGCTACGTACGGTGCGAAAGAAGTTTCAACGCACATACACAAAAAAACGCGGCACGAACATTTGACCGCAAAGCTGCCCCCCCCGCGCCCTGCCCCCCCCCCCCCCCCACCTCTCGAAATGTTCCTCCCTCTACGCGGGTTCGGTTCGTGCGACTTGGCGCTGCGCACGCGGATAAACTATTCTACCCACAATTCGCTATACGCTGTTTAAATTCGCTCCACATGCGGCTTTGCGGTCGGACGTGGGACAACCATGTGTGTGTACTGTGTGTGTGTGTGCTGTGTGTGTGTGTGTACTGTGTATGTGTGTGCTGTGTGCACTGTGTGTGTGTGCACTGTGTGTGTGTGTACTGTGTGTGTGTGTACTGTGTGTGTGTGCTGTGTGCACTGTGTGTGTACTGTGTGTGTGTGTACTGTGTGTGTGTGTGTACTGTGTGTGTATGTGCTGTGTGCACTGTGTGTGTGTGTACTGTGTGTGTGTGTGCTGTGTGCACTGTGTGTGTGTGTGTGTACTGTGTGTGTGTGCTGTGTGCACTGTGTGTGTGTGTACTGTGTGTGTGTGTACTGTGTGTGTGTGTGTGCTGTGTGTGTGTGTGTGCTGCGTGCACTGTGTGTGTGTGCTGTGTGCACTGTGTGTGTGCTGTGTGCACTGTGTGTGTGTGTGCTGCGTGCACTGTGTGTGTGTGCTGTGTGCACTGTGTGTGTACTGTGTGTGTGTGCTGTGTGTACTGTGTGTGTGTGTGTACTGTGTGTGTGTGTGTGCTGTGTGCACTGTGTGTGTACTGTGTGTGTGTGCTGTGTGCACTGTGTGTGTGTGTGTACTGTGTGTGTGTGTACTGTGTGTGTGTGTGTACTGTGTGTGTGTGCTGTGTGCACTGTGTGTGTGTGTACTGTGTGTGTGTGTGCTGTGTGCACTGTGTGTGTGTGTGTACTGTGTGTGTGCGCTGTGTGCACTGTGTGTGTGTGTACTGTGTGTGTGTGTGCTGTGTGCACTGTGTGTGTGTGTGCTGTGTGTACTGTGTGTGTGTGCTGTGTGCACTGTGTGTGTGTGTACTGTGTGTGTACTGTGTGCACTGTGTGTGTGTGTACTGTGTGTGTGTGTGCTGTGTGCACTGTGTGTGTGTGTGTGTACTGTGTGTGTGCGCTGTGTGCACTGTGTGTGTGTGTACTGTGTGTGTGTGTGCTGTGTGCACTGTGTGTGTGTGTGCTGTGTGTACTGTGTGTGTGTGCTGTGTGCACTGTGTGTGTGTGTACTGTGTGTGTGTGCTGTGTGCACTGTGTGTGTGTACTGTGTGTATGCTGTGTGCACTGTGTGTGTGTGTGCTGTGTGTACTGTGTGTGTGTGCTGTGTGCACTGTGTGTGTGTGTACTGTGTGTGTGTGCTGTGTGCACTGTGTGTGTGTACTGTGTGTGTGCTGTGTGTACTGTGTGTGTGTGCTGTGTGTACTGTGTGTGTGTGCTGTGTGTACTGTGTGTGTGTACTGTGTGTGTGTGTGTGCTGTGTGTACTGTGTGTGTGTGCTGTGTGTACTGTGTGTGTGTGCTGTGTGCACTGTGTGTGTGTGTGCTGTGTGTACTGTGTGTGTGCTGTGTGCACTGTGTGTGTGTGTACTGTGTGTGTGTGTGCTGTGTGCACTGTGTGTGTGTGTACTGTGTGTGTGTGTGCTGTGTGCACTGTGTGTGTGTACTGTGTGTGTGCTGTGTGCACTGTGTGTGTGTGTACTGTGTGTGTGTGCTGTGTGCACTGTGTGTGTGTGTACTGTGTGTGTGTGCTGTGTGCACTGTGTGTGTGTACTGTGTGTGTGTGCTGTGTGCACTGTGTGTGTGTGTACTGTGTGTGTGCTGTGTGCACTGTGTGTGTGTGTACTGTGTGTGCTGTGTGTGTGTACTGTGTGTGCACTGTGTGTGTGTGTACTGTGTGTGTGTGTGTGTGCTGTGTGCACTGTGTGTGTGCGTACTGTGTGTGTGTGTACTGTGTGTGTGTGCTGTGTGTACTGTGTGTGTGTGCTGTGTGCACTGTGTGTGTACTGTGTGCGCTACTTGGCAGGCAGCTGTCTCCTCGTGCGGTTTCTCTTTGTGCGCCCTACTTTTGGAACGCATCTACTACCGCCGCCGCCGCCGCACGAAGCGAGGTAAACTTGCAGTGCTTTTGCGCGTACGCATGCACGTTGACCTTCTTTTCGCGCCGTACGTAGCCAAACCGTGGTACGAAAAAAAAGCCCTGGAGAAACCCGGAATGTCGATGATTCCGACGCACGTGACACAACACACGGCCAATCGATCCCCCGCACCCCCCCCCACGCCTTCCTCCATCCTCCCCCCCCAACAACAGCGCCGGGAGGCGGCCAAGGACGAGTTCCAGGAGCCGGTGCCAACATTCCGAATTTGGTCGCAGTCACGTGATGCAGGGCCCTCACGACTGGTGGATACGCAGCGTCTACAGGGGGCAGGGGGGGCGAGGGCTAACCCCCACCCCTCCACCCCCCCACCCCCCCACCCCTCCCTTGTCACTGATAAAAAAAAATCTGTCATCATAGCCAAGGGCGTTGGTGCCACCGACCAAGAGAATGATAACAAAAGTGCGATAGTTTTAGTCGACTGAAGAGTCGGCAAAGACCTTTCTTCAGCGGGAGGAGAGGGGCTGGTGAGCGCATTTGTTGTCGTGACGTCCTTACCCGCCCCCTGCCGGTAAAAAAAGAGCTTGATAGCTCATCGGATTCCTCCTTATAGTATAAATGCATATTCTGATTCTGAGCTGGCGCAGAATTGCGCGGTAGACGCGATCACACCGTGCCGTCTGTTAACGTTTGCGTGAAGTTTGTTCAACAGTTAAAGTGTCGTGCTTCTCCCCCACCACCCTGATTACAATTTGTATGGCCCCCCGCCCCCGCCCACCCTCCCCCATACCAGCTGCCCCGCCCCTCTTTAAATCAAATCGCTCGAAACGAGAGTGTCTTCATACTCTTTGTTCTTTGGTTCTTTCGGTAAAGTCACGTGAAATGAGAATAAAATAATAAATTAATAAAATAAAATAACACGATTAAATTCTCACGACGTTTCGTTTCGGCCACAACACAAGTGGCCTTCTTCAGGTGAAAGGAACAGACCTGTCGGGACGACAGAGCTTCAATGACAGAGCTTCATTGAAACTCTGTCATTGAAGCTCTGTCATTGAAGCTCTGTCATTGAAGCTCTGTCGTCCCGACAGGTCTGTTCCTTTCACCTGAAGAAGGCCACTTGTGTTGTGGCCGAAACGAAACGTCGTGAGAATTTTATCGTGTTATTTAATTTTATTAATTTATTATTTTATTCTCATTCTACGTGATTTTACCGAAAGAACCAAAGAAGATGAATCCTTGCAGTCACGAAAGCTTTAAATCGAAATTGTCTTCATACTCTTTGGTTCTTTCGGTAAAGTCACGTAGGCGAAAAAATAAAAATAATAATAAAAATTTATGACGACGTTTCGGAAGCAACCCAAGCTTCCGTCATCAGGTGGGACAATCACAGTAAGAAAATGTTTTTTTTTGCCCTCTACAGTAATTTTGTTTCTTACTGTCGTTGTTCCACCTGATGACGGAAGCTTGTGTTGCTTCCGAAACGGCGCGATTTATTTATTTATTTTTATTCTTATTTTGATTTTTTCACCTAGGTGACTTTACCCAAAGAACCAAAGAGTATGGATCATTGCAGTCACGAAAACTTCAATTCAACCGTGTTCCTGATAAAGCCACGCTCGTTACATGGATGTGCGTGTGAAGATAACTCCCCGCGTCACATCCCCGGGTGCGCTTTCGCGGCGGCGGGCAGGCGGGCAGGCGGGCAGGCAGGTAGGCGGGCAGGCGGGCAGGCGGGCAGGCAGACAGGCGGGCAGGCGGGCAAGCGGACAGGCGGGCAGGCGGGCAGGCGTGTTCCCCTGTGGCTGCTCGTTCGCTCATCGCGCATGGATCATCGAAGGAGCCGTCGCGCCAAACGTGTGACCTCTCTCTCGCGACGGTATTCGCACAAACTGCCCTTTGGGCTGCCAGACACTTGCGTCTCGAGCGATTTGTTTGATACACGGATTACGGGGCTGGGTCGCAGTCCTCACTTCGATCGTCGAGCGCCAACTGAACCGCGGGATTGTCCGCAGGCGTTTGCGCATCGAGGGCGAGCCCCAGGAGGACCGCTCTCGCGGACGCAACGGCGACACGTTTTGTGACGACGTCAAACCGTCGATTGCCAAGAAGGCGTCTTGGTCATCGCGCGCGGAAGAAGGAGGACTGCGGCCGATCCAAATCAGCCAGGAGCAATGTCTACAATCTTGATTTGAAGCTTTCGTGACTGCAGGAATCCATACTCTCTGGTTCTTTCGGTGAAGTCACGTAGATGGAAAAAAATCAAATAAAAGAAAACGCGACGTTTCGGTCGCAACACCAGCGTCCGTTTTCAGGTGAGAAAAAAATTATCTGCTGTTTTAGGCTTTATATAGGCACGGGAGGGGGGAAGGAGTTTGGCTGTAGGTTCATTTTTTTCCTCACCTGAAGACGGACGCTTGTGTTGCGACCGAAACGTCGTGTTTTCTTTCATCTTATTATTTTTCTATCTACGTGACTTTACCGAAAGAACCAGAGAGAATGTCTACAATGGTTTATGCTTTTGTATTGTACAGCAAAACTGTGGCCGTGGAAACTCGCATTGCGCGCGAGCTGGCGGGCGAGGTTTTTTTTTTTTACTTTACAGCCCTCATTCAAATTGCCCGGCGTCATCCTCGCTCCCGCTAATGTTCTCTTTGAAACGGGGCATTTACAGTTGTGCGCGCGTCGATGTTAAAAGCCGCGTCGAGAGTGTTGTAAGATGTAGTACACGCGACGCCGGGGAGGAATGGTTTAGGGCGCTGGACTTGCAATCCCGATGGTTGCTGGAGCGATTCCATCGACCACAGTTGAAACAGCGGGGCAGGTTTCTTAATCCTCATGGGGGGTACCCCGGGGTACCAAATAATACTAAATGGCCGAGGCAATGAAATATTTTATTTCTGGGACACTATTTTTTTCCAGGGGTGTTACTTAACTCCGCGACTTGGGGTAACCAAATCAATCCGAAATCGGCGGTGCTACTCCGCGATGTGGAAACGCAGCGAGGACGATTGAGCCGAAACCCTGAACGCTCGCGGTACGCACCGTGGTGGTGGCGGTGCATCGTGAGTCAGGCTCGTCGTGTACCGCTCTTCGAGATGAGTCGATTGCCGCATCGCCGACCATCAACAGACTCAAAATGACTGCGTCACGGACATTACGCGAGAGCCGGGGAACTATGGTATGAACTTCTTTCGCACCGTACGTTGCCAACCACGCTAAACGGAGGTGCGGGGGGATGGGCAACGAGCTAAACAGAAAAAAAGCAGTTCGAAGTTAATAAGCTTTCAATCTAGATTCACATCGCCCCCCACCTCCACCTCAGTCCACCCAGCAGTGCTACAACAACTGTTATGTGTTAGAGATATTTTATTTTACCAGGTAAGGCCCACTGAACTGTCTAGTTTTTTTTTTTCAGAAGCGACCTGGTCACAAATAATAGCTCAACGAAGTGGCTTATCGTGGGGGGAAATGTATAGCAGCCAAATACTCTAAACGCGTGTTGTTGATTCTAAATGGGGAGGGAAAAGCCGGAGGTCCCGGAGAAAAATCCACGCGACCACGGGGAGAGAGACACGCAGACTCCAAATCGAACCCACGACCTCCTGTACGCCAGGCGAGGTAGTTAACATCTCCTAGCCACTGTGATGATGACAGAGACACGCAGACTCCAAATATACAGCAGTAGGCGTCAGGGACGAATCGAACCCACGACCTCCTGCACACCACGCGAGGTAGTTAACATCTCTAGGCCACCGTGCAGCCAGAGACGTTGGTGCACCGCAAGGCCGCAATTATATATATATAAAAAAATTATGCTCAAAATGTCCGCCCCCATATATTGCTGTAAAATAGATTTCTGTTTATATGATTGTGGTTATCTCCATATATATACAAGGCAAAGTTGTGAATATGTACACCATGCAAAAATGATAAAAATACACTTTTGTTTGTTTTTTGGGGCGGGGGGGGGGGCTCAATAATGCATACTTTTTTTGCACGGCAAGTGAGCTGTGACGTCAAAACTGTCATGTGACGCGCACATGTGGAAGCGTAACGCATTGTAGTGTAGCGGTTAGCGCGCCGCGCTACGAACCCAGACGACCCGAGTTCGATTCCCGCTCACGGCCACCACTGGTGACGATTATTTTAACCGGTCCTGGGCCTCCCCTAGGTCGACTCAGCCTCAAACGACTAACTGCTGTGGTGTGTGAGCATCGCCACTGGGGAGACAAAGGCGGCCGGGCGTGGTGGATCCAAGTCCCGGGCGAAGCCGAGTAGTACAGCTAGTGGCTGTATATAAAAGAAAAAACAGACCAATGTAATACAACACACTATTAAACATTATAGTGAATTTTGTTTTATATTTTAGACAAGAAATTCGTTTTCAAATTTAGATTTTTTTTTGGGGGGGGGACCACCAGACCCCCTGGAAGATTTGGTCTCCCCCCCAATGCTGACTTCATGGCTACGGCCTTGGTGCACCGTGCAGTGTCGGTCGATGGACAAGTCGCGTATGGTGGGGCAAAGTGTGGGCACTCCCCACTTGTTACAACATGTTCGGCCAGCGTGGAAGAGTAGGCCAATAACACCCTCTAAAGGGGGCTCTCCTGGGTTCCCTCGAGGTGACGCAGTTCCTCCAGCAGTGAGGAATTGCAGGGCTGTACCGTTACCGCCGCTACACCTATATGTGAACGTTCAACATGCGGCAATTTGCAAACCAAAGCTGAGCTATTTGTTTTAAGGGTGTAATGAATATGCTGTCACCAGACACCGTCAATTGTGAAAATGCATGGTTAAAGAAAAACAAAATCACACGTACAGTACTTATTCACGAGAGACAAATATTCCTTGTATAGCCTTCAACGTCGTCTTAGGGAACGTGCTGTTAGTGAACACCTATTAAGGTAGGCACGATACGCAAGGGTGTGGTGTGGTCAAGCTGATGTTTACACGCCACACGAAGTATATATTTTGCCTGAGTTGACCGAAGAGAGGCCAGCAAGAGTTCTGATGTCACCTTTCACTGATCGTGGCCACAGCAACCCCCGCATGTACACACAAAAGACACGGACAAAGATCCCCCGTATAGCCTTAACAGACTGTAGGGGCAAGTGCTGTTAGCGAGCACCTATAAAGGCCGGCACGATACACGAGGGCGTGGGTGGCCAACACAACGCCCGGCCGCCTTTGTCTCTCTAGTGGCGATGTTTACACATCGCACCAGGTACTCATTTGAGGCTGAGACGTCCTAGGGGAGACCCAGGACCGGTTCAGATAATCGTCATTGATGTTGGCCGTGAGCGGGAATCGAACCCGGGTCGCCAGGTTTGTAGCGCAGCGTGCTAACCGCTACACTACCGCTCCCCACTCATGTAAACACGCACACACTCACACACTCACACACATGCGAGGCCACGGGAAGTATCGAAGGCTCTCTCTGCTGGAAAGAGGTCACGGGACAGACCCAGGTACCATGTGGGTTGATTGACTGAGAAGACTGGCAGATGTACCCACTGTGCCACCTCGCTGCACTTTAGCCGCACGGCGCTCTGTTTGTTGTTGTGAGCGTCGACCCTCTACCCTTCGTTGTTGCTAGAGGGCGACCACCTCCTCCACAGGGGTCGATCTTGACGCCGCTGTCAAGCACATACACACAGACATGCACATACGCGCATGCACACCCCCAAGTGTGCACACACACACACCATTAATGCACAAAAAGAGAAAGTGCTATAAAGATAGGTGAGTGCGGGGGTGGCTAGTCCCACGCGTGACAGCCTTTGTCTCCCCAGTGGCGATATGTACGCACCGCACCAGGTACTCATTCCAGGCTGAGTCGACCTAGAGGAGGCCCAGGACCGGTTCAGATAATCGTCACTGGTGTTGGCCGTTGAGCGGGAATCGAACCCGGGTCGCCGGGTTCACAGCGCAGCGCGATAACCGCTACACTACCGCTCCCCTTACCACTGACACACACATACACACACACACGCATACTCACACCCACACAATTGCTCCCATGCGCAGAGGAGTAACGTTACATATCCCCACGCAGCAGAGGCGCGCCGGCCGGGCGAAATGTTCAATTCACTCGAGAGCGATTTCACGATTAAAACCGTGCTGGCGCTCGGCTATCTGATTCTAGTGCGACCAAGTGAGGTGGTCGGTTACCTTGGGAACTTGACTGTCTGGGGCGAAAACGCAAAAGCTCTCGCGTGATGAGAACTTTTGCCGTGCGAGCGCGCGCGCGCGCGGACCCATGGCCAAATTTGGACATTTCGGCTGACATGGAATGACATGGAATACTGGCCTTCAGGGACACACGGCAGTGAAACTCACAATGTTGGTGGTGGGGTGGAGTCCAAAATGAGTACCTGGTGCGGTGTGCAAACAATCGCAACTGGGGAGACAAAGGCGGCCGAGCGTGGTGTTAGCCACCAACCCGCCCCCCCCCCCTACTCGTGTCCCGCGCCGGCCTTCATAGGTGCTCGCTAACAGCACTTGCCCCCAATAGTCTGTTCAGGCTGTACGGGGGATCTTTGTCTTTGTAGGGGTGGCGCTGCCGCTATGAAAACCGGCGGGAAGAGTTAGATTCCCACTCAGGGCCACCAACAGCAGTGACGAATCATCTGAACCGGTCGTGGCCCTTGCCTAGGTCGACTCAGCTTCAAATGAGTACCCGATGCAATGTATACAACATCGCCACTGAGGAGACAAAGGCGGCTGGGCGTGGTGCTGACCACACCGTCCCATCGTGTAGCAGGCTGGCCTTCATCATACGTGATACTCGCTGACAGCAGCACTTGCCCCAACAGTCTGTAAAGGCTGTACGGGAGACCTTTGTCTTTTGGTGCTGGGGGTGGTGCTGGCGGCGGTAAAGCGGGTTTCGTGTTTGTTATTTCTGCAGTGACTTGACGCGTCTGACAAACTTTCCGATGACTTTGTTTTAAACTGGATACGCTGAAATTCTGCGGCAGTGCGTCAGCCGTAAACACACGTTTTGTGTTTTCGCTCCGTGTGCCCTAGATTTCTTCTCCCGCTTTTTTCACTAAATATAGTCATGGGGGGGGGGGGGGGTGGTCTCAGCCAATTGCCATTGACGAGATGCTTACAATGCGTGAGTTTTCTTTTAAGCTGGGACACAATCGGCCTTGCCAATTCTATCCCGTTCGTGCGTGTGATTGCAGCGTGGTTGAGCAGCTAAATGCCCAGTGTCGAGGTCTGCTGGCCACGACGAGAGGGCTTCAGGGGAGAGAGATTTCGTGTGGCGTTCCTCTTCGGGTGAAGGAGCGCAGACCACAGTGCATTGTGGGGATTGTTGCGTGGCCCCACAATCGCACTGTGGCTTGTCTTTAATATACCGCATCTCTCTATAGGCCTATATAGCTCTATGTGTCTATCGGTCTCTATGAGTCTCTCTGTATCTGTATGGGTCTCAGTGTAGCCTTTGCGTCTGTGTACATCTCTATGAGTCGCCATGTATCTCCATGGGGTTGTTATACGGGCCATAGTTTGGGGTTGCACTGTGGCGTGTGTCTTTATTTTTTTCTGTTTGTTAAGGGGATGTACGCATCGGCCTGGTGATGTTCTGATGCGGATGATGGTTCCACCACCAGTGTCTTCGAGGAGTAGGAGTCTTGAATGAGGTGTTTCTCTGCAATAGCATGGTGCAGTCGGGACGTTGATTGCGTATTTTTAATGAATATGAAAATACAATTGGTTTTCATTGTCTGATTATATATATTTTCTATAATATTGGTGGTGGTGGAGTCGTGGCACGGTGGTTGGCATACTCCGTCGAGCTCGGTGCGATTGCCAGCCACGGCCAACATCAGTGGCGAGTGACAACACGCACCGACCTGAGCGGTGAAGTATGGTCAAACAACACACAAGACTGACACGGCCTATGACGACCTTCGCCCAGCAGCGGATTGACAAAGGGCGAGACTGTATTCTTTATTTGATAATTGTGATCATATTTCTTATTATTCACGAATCCATAAACCACTGCATTTCAAGTGCATTTTCATTAACTGACAAACAGCCTCCAAAGAATGGGTTATGGAATAATATAGGCGCGCAAGTATTTTTTTTTGTTATAATATCAGTTAGCTTTGTTATGAATACAAAAGTTGCGAGAGAGATAAAAAATAATAATCTGAAAGGGCTTTTTTCATGTTTTTTCAAAAAAGACAATTTCTTTCCAACAACGCCAAAGGAATCAACGCGCGCTCGCGAACCAATAGCGAGCACGAATCATTCCTTCGAGTCGTGCGGTTTGGTCTTTTTTTCTGTCGTTAAAGGAACGCACAGTGACTTCATAACATTGCAGCGTCATGGTAGACAGCTAAAGTTGCATTGTTTTGTACGTGTATATATTTTTTACTGCTTCTTTTTGGACCACGTGAATCACATTTTCATTGCTGGCTCAGAACTTGCAAAAATCGTTGGCACGGCAGTTTTTGAAGATCGTTGCGCGTGCGCACAGATTAAAAAAAAATCCACAAAGCTGCTCGGAACTTTTTTTTGGTATTTTGTTAATGCCCCGGGTCGGACAGCTAAAGGTAATTGCAGTTAATGAGCCCCTTGTAAATGGCCTGCATGGTCAAAATGAGTGGTGGTGAGGTCAGCTCCGAAAGCTCAAAAACCATTGTTCCCACCAGCACTGGCGTATAAACATTATCACGTTTAATGGCTCCACATGTGCGGTTCACACCAATATAATGGCACTAAAATCCACGGCTTGGACATTAAGTAAAACAAAACTCTACGCCTAGGAGACATATGCCCGGGGGGGGGGAGGCTTAATTTGTTTTGAACCGTAATATTTTCTGGCTTTCACTCTGGACAGATTAGGAACAGGCGACATGTGAACTCGTAACCACTGCGAAAATAGCGAGCGAGGGGGTATACTGGACGTGGTGTTCCGGCTGTGATAAAAAAGGAAACAAAACAATCCATGAACAGACCTCACTGCGAATTAAGTCGTCCATATGCTGCAATCTCAAACTGCCATTGGACTGCTTCACGCGCAGAAAACACAAACAGACCAAGGGTCTTCCCCCCCTACCCCCCCATAGCCTATGCTGTCTGTTGGGACAGTTAGTGAGCACCTATGGATGCTGACAAAACATTACAAAAACCGCACACAAAGATAAAGTTCTCCCCCCCCACCGTAACCTTAACAGACTTTTGGGACAAGTGCCGTTAGCGAGCGTCTATGAAGGCCGGCACGATACACGAGGGTGTGGGTGGTCACCACCAGGCTCGACCACCTTTGTCTCCCCAGTGGTGATATTTTACGCACCGCTCCAGGCATTCATTTGAGGCTCAGTCGACCTCGAGGAGGTCCACAATCGGTTCAAAGAATCGTCGCCGGTGTTGGTCGTGAGCGGGAATCGAACTCGGCTCGAGGGGTTCCTAGTGCAGCGCGCTAACCGCTACTCTACCGCTCACACATAGTCAGACACACGGTAAGGGCAGAACGACTCGGGCAAGTTCAGATTCCATCACAGCTCGAATGAGACGATCGGCAAACCGCAATGATTAAAACGCACGGTTAACATAGACCTAATTGTACATTTGTTTAGAAACGTTCCTACCCCCATTTGATTTTAATAAAAAACATGGAACTTTGTGCAAAGTTGCCGTTCGTATAACGTGGGCGCAGCGTTAAGAGTTTTGAGGCCAGAACACAAAGAAAAAACACCACCGCCCCCCCCCCCCTTCGGAGTTCAAGACGCGTTTTTGCGGTGCACACGTGACTCCGATCCCCCGGACAATTGGCACATGTGCTGCACACGTGTTGCACACGTGAGGCTCGTGTCCGAGCGCGGTGGGTTGAATGGCTCAGCCATCACACGGCATCGCTAAAATATTCCACGATCCAGCCATTTCCCAAATGCGAAACCACCGCCCTCCCCGGCACCGCCATTAAATATTCCGCGCGCCCCCCCCATCCCCACACCGTGGGTGTTTGTTGTTGTTGTTGCAGAATTCGCTTTATTTGTAATTCAAGCAATTTACCTGCATACCCCCTTGAGATGTAGCATCACGTTTTGCAACGTTGTGTGTGTGTGTGCCCACGGTATATTAAAAAAAAACGCACTAGGGCTACAATTATATATTTTGTTTAAAACCCGCAGAATACAAACACACACACGATACAAGATACAACGATTACGGGAACGTCAAATACATTCGTACAGTGTTCAAGAACAGGAAATGTACTTGGTCGGGCTGCTTAGAAGAAGAGGAATTACAAAAGAGATCGTAACACCCCTCCCCACCCAACCCCACCACCTCCTCCTGCACAATCGTGCGTATTAAAGCAATCGACGTCGTCTGCGGACGCGTCACCGTTGTTGATTGCGACAAAGTCGTTCAGCGGCCTCTGCCCTTAGAAGCATCAACGGCGATCGGGCGAATCAACAAGCATCGCTGCCTTGTAGCGGTGCGTCCGCCCGCCCCGTCCAGCCTCGCCTATTAGTGTTATGTTTTCCCCAGCTGTCCTGCCCACAGCCCAATGGGAGATGAATTGATTTGGATTGGCTCCAGCTGTATCTGGTTTCTTTCCCAAACTGCGTAATCTGCACTGCAATCCCCAGTGACTTCCAAGTTAGTTTCGATAGCCCCCCCCCCTCACCTTACCCCCCCCCCCATCCTACACCGGTCCCGCCCCCCCCAACACTCGCCCCCTCTACCACCACCAACCATCCCCCTCGTCTCCAATCCCCTACCCCCAAATGAAATCCCAAAGCAGCAAACCTCCCTCCACCCATCCCTCCTCCCCCCCCACCCAACTTTCTCCCTCCAACCTCCAGTCTCCACCAGCGACCCACGCGCTTGGCACTCAAAATCAATGCTTCCCATTAGCCGGAGCTGTTTCTCATGCAGCAAGAGCAGCAGCAGCAGCATCATCAGCAGCAAATTCCTTGCCGGCAAAGCTGGTGGTCGTGGTGGTGCATGACGCCGGCCGCGCGTGGCTGCGGCCGAAGGGGGCCGCGTGTTGGTACGGCACGAGTCAAAGGAGAGGGGAGGGGGGTGGACACGGGCTCCAGAGCGTTTGACAACGACAGCGAAGAAGTCAATTTATTGACGTAACGCAAGACCAGGCGTCATCGGAGGAGGAGGAAGGAGGACGTGGAGGAGGTTCGAGCGAGCCACTGGCCGGAGATGTTGTTGGAGCGACGCGCGTGCCACATGGATACCGTTCAGAACGTGCGCGCGTAACTTCTTAAATCATCATGACAGCTTCGTAAATAAACAGGGGGGGGGGGGGAGGGCCACTTCTGGAAATTCGCTCGGCCCCGGGGGCGAGAGGCTCCATTACTTGAGCGCGACCGTGACGCAGCGAGGACCTCAGACGCTCGCGAGTTGAGCTCGGGAAGAGGCAGACACACGCAGAGAGAGAGAGAAAGAGGATTTGAGAAAGCGGAATCTTCCCGCCATGGAAGTGAGCTTCAAGATGCCGGCTGCGGACATCGCGGCGCTGGGGAACAACAACCCTCGCATCCAGACCCACGTGCTGGGGGCCTACAGCGAGGGGCCGCTGCACAGCGCCGTACAGGAGATCAGCATCGACCTGCACGGCTTCAAGAAGGCGGTGGACAAGAAGGTGGAGGAGATGGCCCGTCAGATGGGCCCGCTCATCAAGATGATCAACGACCTCCGGGACGAGAACATGAGGCTGAGGGCCGAGCAGACTCGGCTCGCCGGTCGCGTCGAGATGCTCACCAAGTTGCTCGGGGTCGATGATCGCGCCGCCGCACCGCTCGCCACGGTGGCCGCGGCGGCTCCCTCCGCCGCCGCGGCCACCGCCTACGAGCGCCCGACGTCGGCGGTGGCCGTAGCCCTCGACGGCGCCGGTTCGCAAAAGTCGGCGTTCAACACCACGCTGAAGATCAAGCTCGTGAGTAACGCCCGGCGCTGTGCAGGGGTCACGTTAAGGTTGATGGGGGCTCGGGGGCTGTTAGTAGTTCGTTGGGGGGGGAAGGGGGCTTATCTTTTGGATATTCACTTCCTTCACGCTGTTGTGTTCCCACCACCACCACTACAACGACCGTCACCCATGCGCGATGCTTAATGCTTCCCATGGTTATTTCAGTTCTGTGTGGTTGTTTTTTTTTGCAATGCGGTGTTACGCAGCTGTGACGCTAAATCAGAGTCGAGACGAGTACAACTCATTGAAGTCTGGCACTCAACTGGTATCAATACACACGGCGATGCTACGGCTGCGAACGATCAAATTACCTACAGGGTCTATCACAGTGCCCCAGCGTTGCGTTTCAACCGCCGTAAAGTTGTACGCACATTTTTGGAGGCAAAATTCGACGGTCTGGGCTGCAGCCCCGAAGGGGCCCTGTATTTATGCGGCCCAGGTTGCCACGGCGACGTTGGGTGTGTGTGTGCGTGTGCTGTCGCGTACGATTGTAGCGACAGATGGTTTGATATGGGGGCACAGATAGAGATATGGCGAGATTAAGAAATATGAGGTGGTTGGAAGTGGTGAGTCAGACTTTGGTGTGGTGATAATGACCCTGGACAGAAAGGGGACCAAGAATGCAGAGTTCACCTGAGTGAGGACAATTCCAGGAAGAGGTGACTTGCATAGAGACCCATAGACTTGCATAGAGACCCATAGACATAAACCGACTTACACAGAGAGACATAAACTTACATAGAGACTCACACTCACATAGACTTGCATAGAGACCCATATACTTATACCGACTAACACAGAGAGACATAAACTTACATAGAGACTCACACTCACATAGACTTACATAGAGACCCATATACTTATACCGACTTACACAGAGAGACGTACACTTATATAGAGACTTACACTCACATAGACTTGCATGGAGACCCATAGTCTCTATAGACTTACGACTTACAAAGAGAGACAAACTTACATAGAGACCCACACTTACATAGAGTTACATACACATATAGACTAACACCGACTCAAACAGAGACGCAAAGAATGCCATAAAGAACTATAGATGAACACAGACCCACATATACCTATATAGACACCCATTGACTAACTAAGATTCACATATACAGATTAAGACCCAAAGACCAACAGAGACTTACATATACTTACATAGAGACCCAGAGATTATCATATGCACAGAGACTTGCATATAGTCACATAGATTTGTATAAAGATCCTCGGCTTTACATAGTGACCGAGAGACTACACATGAACATTAGGGTGGAAACTGGGGGGCAAAGTTCAGGTAAGGAGGAGTATGAGGTGGTTTCACGTGGTGAGTGAAACAAGTGATGAAGAACTAAAGCTAAACTTCTCATTTTATTTGCAAGGTAAGGCCCACACTGAGCTATGTACAGTGAGGGAAAAAAGTATTTGATCCCCTGCTGATTTTGTACGTTTGCCCACTGACAAAGAAATGATCAGTCTATAATTTTTATGGTATGTTTATTTGAACAGTAATAGACAGAATAACAACAAAAAAATCTAGAAAAACGCATGTCAAAAATGTTATAAATTGATTTGCATTTTAATGAGGGAAATAAGTATTTGACCCCTCTGCAAAACATGACTTAGTACTTGGTGGCAAAACCCTTGTTGGCAATCACAGAGGTCAGACGTTTCTTGTAGTTGGCCACCGGTTTGCACACATCTCAGGATGTATTTTGTCCCACTCCTCTTTGCAGATCTTCTCCAAGTCATTAAGGTTTCGAGGCTGACGTTTGGCAACTCGAACCTTCAGCTCCCTCCACAGATTTTCAATGGGATTAAGGTCTGGAGACTGGCTAGGCCACTCCAGGACCTTAATGTGCTTCTTCTTGAGCCACTCCTTTGTTGCCTTGGCCGTGTGTTTTGGGTCATTGTCATGCTGGAATACCCATCCACGACCCATTTTCAATGCCCTGGCTGAGGGAAGGAGGTTCTCACCCAAGATTTGACGGTACATGGCCCCGTCCATCGTCCCTTTGATGCGGTGAAGTTGTCCTGTCCCCTTAGCAGAACACCCCCAAAGGATAATGTTTCCACCTCCATGTTTGACGGTGGGGATGGTGTTCTTGGGGTCATAGGCAGCATTCCTCCTCCTCCAAACACGGCGAGTTGAGTTGATGCCAAAGAGCTCCAATTTGGTCTCATCTGACCACAACACTTTCACCCAGTTGTCCTCTGAATCATTCGGCCATTAATTGGCAAACTTCAGACGGGCATGTATATGTGCTTTCTTGAGCAGGGGGACCTTGCGGGCGCTGCATGATTTCAGTCCTTCACGGCATAGTGTTACCAATTGTTTTCTTGGTGACTATGGTCCCAGCTGCCTTGAAATCGTTGACAAGATCCTCCCGTGTAGTTCTGGGCTGATTCCTCACCGTTCTCATGATCATTGCAACTCCACGAGGTGAGATCTTGCATGGAGCCACAGGCCGAGGGAGACTGACAGTTCTTTTGTGTTTCTTCCATTTGCGAATAATCGCACCAACTGTTGTCACCTTCTCACCAAGCTGCTTGGCAATGGTCTTGTAGCCCATGCCAGCCTTGTGTAGGTCTACAATGTTGTCCCTGACATCCTTGGAGAGCTCTTTGGTCTTGGCCATGGTGGAGAGTTTGGTATCTGATTTATTGATTGCTTCTGTGGACAGGTGTCTTATACAGGTAACAAGCTGAGATTAGGAGCACTCCCTTTAAGAGTGTGCTCCTAATCTCAGCTCGTTACCTGTATAAAAGACACCTGGGAGCCAGAAATATTTCTGATTGAGAGGGGGTCAAATACTTATTTCCCTCATTAAAATGCAAATAAATTTACAACATTTTTAACATGCGTTTTTCTGCATTTTTTAGTTGTTATTCTGTCTCTCACTGTTCAAATAAACCTACCATTAAAATTATAGACTGATCATTTATTTGTCAGTCGGCAAACGTACAAAATCAGCAGGGGATCAAATACTTTTTTTCCCTCACTGTAGCTCTTTTTCAGAGGCAACCTGGCCACAAATGATAGCTCAACGAAGTGGCTTATCGTCATCACGTGGACATGTAGAACATCCAAATAATCTAAACGCGCGACGTTGATTCTAAATGTGGAGAGAAACACCGGAGGACCCAGAGAAAAAATCCACGCGACCACGGGGAGAAGAGACTCGCAAACTGCAATTATACAGCAGGGGTCGGGACCGAACCCATGACCTCCTGCACACCAGGCGAGGTAGTTGACATCTCCTAGCCACCGCGGCAGCCTGTGGAGTGGACGTCGAGGTGATGGGCCAGGCCAGGAATGAATGGACAGAGAGAAGGAGGAGGGCATGGTCCACGCGATTCGGCCGAAGATGTCAGGAAGAGACAAAGAAGAGAGAGTTAGGGATATCCGTATAATAACTGGGCCGATTGGTGCCTTTATATATTTTACATTTGTAATGCATTGCAGCAAGCAAAAAAAATCGTAACTTTTCAGGCCTTTATCAATATACTGATGGATTAAGGCCATCTAATGCGGTGTTGGTCATGAGGGTTATTTGACCGCACCTCTGATTATCAGGGTTGCGAAAGAAGTGCAGTATACGTACATACATACTTCACAATGCTGGTCAGTGCGGATTGGTTAGGTGAAGGTTAGCCCAGGGCTGCTTCAGGTATCGCTCATCGCTGGTGTTAACCGTGGCGAGGAACTGTACTTTGGTTGTTGTCTCAATTTGTAATGGAATGACGTCAACAATAACACGTGGTTTCCAACTCAAAACAAACAAGGGGGGGGCATTGATCATTTAGTGTTTACGGCACTGAGCCAAGCGACTGAAATTCCAAATTTTCTCGTGACAGGGACGATGACATCCAAATCGCAATCCCTCTCTGCAATGTAGAATTGCATCGATTGACCCCTGGAGATGTAAAGGTCCGAGTTGGCACTTAAGCAGGATTGAACTCACAAGATTGTGATGGCTATCCACGCACTCTGACCACCGCATCGCCCAGCCAGATTCGTGACGTCCCGAGCTTAAGATAATTTTACTCACCCAGGTGACTCTTTGCTCGTACACAACTTCTCTAAGAAGGCGAATGTGAAACAGCCGTTCATGCCAACTTGCCTGTGCGCCTGTCCGCACTCACAATGTCCCCATTGACAATGGGGTGACGGTGGCGAGGAACGGTTCACGCAAAGGTGGGGACTGAAGGCTTGCACAGAGCGCCGTTCACGAAGTGTGAGAGCTGGAGCGCTTGAAGAGATCGCCCCTTCGAAAACGAGAACCGCAACCGAGCATCCGACTCCACGATCCATCTCACAATTTGTTTTCCCCATCAGGGTCCCATGGTGCTGCAGTCTCCAACTATTATACCCCCAGTCTCTCCAGCTGTGGAGGAGCATTTCCCCAAAACGTGACCAGTCGTTTTTCTTTGCTGGGTTGGTGTTATTGGTGGATGTGTTGGGGTTTTTTTTGTGATTGTGCACCACTGCCAATGGAGTATCCCTTGAAAAAAAAACTAGTCTAAATTTTTAGGCACAGTGCTATAGCCACCGTGGGTGCCTTGGGTGTCCGGGAACCGCCACGGTGTTTAGATTCGACCAGGAAGGAGACACCCACAAATTTCCGGACCAAAAAAATCTTGGTATTTTTGAGTCTGCGCTTTTCTCGCTTCAACAAGGTGACAGGACGTCCATCAAGGAGATCAAGGAATGCAATTGGCCCACGTGCACGTGCTAGACGGATCGTTGCATCGCAAAGCTGCGGGAGATGGAGACGGTTTGGGGTGGCCTCCACCCAGCAGTGAATTGATCATGGCCGATGACGATGATAACGAATCTAAGGCAACCCGCTAGATTTCTCTATCAAGTCACCTCGAGTTAACTTCAATATCTGGTAACGCTCCTCTTCCAACCCGCAACAACCTGGACTCTCCCTTCCCGTAGTTACGAGCCGTCCTCTCGAACGTGGGTCTCTCGAAATTCTGAGTGCGATTCATTCGAGCCGTGTTTTGGCCCTCGTCTGATTGCATCTGCATCCCTGTCTCATGGTGATAGCATATTGTGAGCATTTTTCAGCACCTCGTTGCGATATGCTTTCGGTTGTTTTTGATATATATTTTTTAAGATGCCCTAAAAAAAAGTTGTGTTTTTGTAACAGAACATCTTCGCTGCTGTGCACGCTCGGTCTCTATTGCACCGTACCACTGCCATGTGTTTGAACACAAGTCACCGCTGCCACATAGACTCTTAAAGTATTTGCAGGTTCTCAACTGGAGAGAATACACTCTACGGCTGATACCGAGGGGGTGGAAGAGTGCTTAGCACATTGTGCTATGAACCTGACAATCATGTACTGTAGTCTCATATTAATTAGTCGTATGTGGAATGATTAAAGTGTAATTTATTGACATTTTACCCATTTTGCTCCGTAACCCAAGTTCTATTTCTGGCCATTGGCCAACATCATGATTATGTGGTTTACATCATAGGCATAACATTTTTGTTATAGCTTTATAGATATTTCCGCATCTCCGTTTAGCACGGTTGACTGTGTACGGTGCGAAAGAAGTTCAACATGCATAAATATTTATTCGTGCCGTAAAATACTGTTTCAGGATATAGTTGGGTAAAATAAATAAACAACGCGAATCAGCCTATTTACACGCTGGATATGTATTGATTGCAGTTATACATCTTGTTAAACGTCTTGAATTTTAGAGATAGAGCGGTGGGACATTGGTTAGTGCACTGCACTCTGAACTCGGTGACCTGACCCAAATCCTGGCCCATGGCTAACATTACTGGCGCGTGTGATACCCGAACCGGTCCCCAGTTAGATTCTCACCTTCGACCAACCCGTCCTGACTACCGTGCTAAAAAAACAATCCGACAAACCTCAATGACCAACACAGCGTGTGGGGGAAGGCCTTCAGCCAGCAGTGAAATGACAAAAGTTGGCCGTGAATTGTAACTTTGAAGAGAAGTCGTGGCGCTGCTGCAGCAGCCGCAAGATTATTGTGAAACTGTTTTCGTTGTTTAAAAGACTGCCTTGGCTGATACACAACGTCTATTCAGCCCATCGCTTTCCTGGCCGTACGAGTCACCGCTAGTACCTTTAACGCGTCTCGTTCCTCCTCGACGTGTCAATTACGTTACCGTTTGTTAGAATCGGGGGGGCGGGGGGGTGAGGGGGTCTTTATATTATCTTGGAGAAATCCGATGAGCTACGAAGCTCTTGTTTTTAGTTTACGACGGCAGAAGGCAGGGGCCTAGCGCCGCTACTTGACCCATGGGGGGGGGGGGGGGGGACGGGCGGCGTGCCCAAGCGCACGTCGTACCGGGCCACTGCGGAGGACAGCAACTGGCAATGAGTTTGTTGGGCTACCTTAATCTTCCCTCCCCCTGTCCTCCTTCCCCTGCGCAACTCAATTTGATGACCGTAATTGCTGGGGGGGGGGAGGAGGGGGGCAAGATTTGCCCCTCTGTTTACATCGTCTGTGTGCGCGCAAACAAATCGGCTCGCGTTCCCAAAACAAGGTCGCGCCGATTTTTAAAGTAAAAAAAAGAAACCGCAACGGGAGAGTTTACGCAGAGCTCCGTGAGAGTTGGTGACCATGAAAGGAGACGGAATCATGCCGTCATTTCTCTGGTCTCTTCTTTTTTACTTTCCCACCCACCGATGTATTCCGATCGCACCATCGCCCAACATGTTCGCGTGTTTGTTTACGACCGTTAAATAGCTCGTCTGTCAGCCGTTGCGATATTCACCCGAGGACCCAGTCTGTACTCGTTCTCTGCAATGTTGATGTTTTGTTGTTGTTGTTGCTGCTGCTGCTGGGTTCACACGGCACCACGTATCTCCCGTGTAGAATTTGCCGGGCAACTGGTTTAAACGGGATCAATGTGTCATGCACATGTATGTTGAACTTCTTTCGCACCCGTGCGGAGCCAACCGTGCTAATGGGAGGTGCGGAGGGAAGGACAATAAACTAAACACGAACTAAATCAACTTCCGTGTACACAAACCAAATAAACTCGGTGGCATTTTTGGCCCTTACACAGTCGGGGTTACACTTTCCCACACACTCTACGTTGAGAATGCTTTCTTAAAATGACAGGCACACTGATAGTTTTAGTTCCCAGAGCAGGAATAGGGCTACATTAAATGTAAAACGAAATGTAATACCGTGGATTTTAATGCAGGTTTTTTTTGGTGACTGGGCTGAGACTATCAACTCTCTACACCTGAAAAACCTGGTTCAATCATGAGCCGCTGAAACCCAGA
Source organism: Petromyzon marinus (assembly GCF_048934315.1). Classification (NCBI taxonomy): domain Eukaryota; kingdom Metazoa; phylum Chordata; class Hyperoartia; order Petromyzontiformes; family Petromyzontidae; genus Petromyzon; species Petromyzon marinus. The sequence goes on along the minus strand of NC_133704.1, from coordinate 6,261,627 downwards.
TTCCAGCCCAGGTTCTAAGTGGTGCTGGCTCGGAGCACAGAGCAGACAGCCAAGACAGCTATAAATTCAAAACTAACTCAAACTAAAATATTACAAATTTTTCAGAAGCAACCAGGCCACAAATGATAGCTCAACGAAGTGGCTGATCGTGTGGACATTTATAGCAACCAAATACTCTAAACGAACGTTGATTATAAATGTGGAGGAAAAAAAACTGGACGAAAAATCCACGCGACCACGGGGAGAACACGCTAACTCCAAATATACAGCAGGCATCAGGGTCAGGATCGAACCCATGAGCCTCCTGCACACCAGGCGACGAAGTTAAAATATCCTAGCCTACGTGGATATCAGTTCAAATGGGTTAGCGAGCTGGACAAATGACCTGGGGAGTGGATACCGAGAGAAGGCAAACGATGCAGAGAGAACACCGTAGCAGACTAATGTCGACTGGGGAGACGAAAATCAGAGGGGTCGGAGGCCGCTCGACAGGGGATCGGGACAGGAATCCAACGTGAGAGGCTATTCCCCCGCAGTGGGATGTCGCGGGCTGCCAACTCGTGCAATAACGCAGGCAGCGCGCACGGCCGCCCGTTGTCGCATCCTCATTGCGCAGCCCGCTCGCAAGGCAGTTGCCGGGTACCCAAACACTCGGCAGCCGCAAACTCCGCCGTCGCAAAGGTGGCACGCTCGCAGGCTTGCTGCTGGAAGGCTGCGCCGACACCTCGGACGATCGCGAGGCCCCTCTCTCCCACGACTGCCTCTCTCGCTGGCTTAGTACGGGCACGCGAGGCGAGACAGCTGGATTCACTTCTTGAGCGCAGGCTCCCCCTTGCCCTCCCCGCCTGCATCCCCTCATCCTGCAGCACACGCATGCAACACCCCCCACACACCCACCCACCCACCCACTCGCCCCACTCCTTACCATCCAGCCAAGTGCACCAACTCCTACCCCCTCCCCCCAAAACCAGAACTCTGTTTACAATTTTACATACGGCCCGCATGGCAAAGACATGAGGTCACCCTCTCAATTCAAGTCTATTAGCATTAAGCCCTGTGCCAAACGGACATTCCCTACACGAGTCCCCCCACCGCCCTTCCCCCCGTGAAACGCTTTCTTTGCTTTCACCTGCGGGGCGAATGCACGCGCGCAACAACGCGTGGAGGCGACGGCCATTCGTGTCTCTAAGACGCAGCCGCTCGTGTGTCAATCCACTGCTGGACGAGGGCCCCCTCCACGCCACGCTGAGCGCGACTCGGTGAACACGTGGAGCATGGAATCGCCGTGCCACGGGCGGGTGTGTTTGCCGCATTGCCCCCTTGGGGGCCGTCCATAAATTACGTCACGCACCTAGGTGGGGGGAGGGTCAGACATTTGTGACGATGTGTGACGAGGAGGAGAGGGGGGGGGTGAGAAATGTGACGCGCAGCTTGAAATAAATATAGACAACACGTTCTACTTAATTAAATCGACTTTTTAAATTAATGTTTTCTCCTACAACATCAGAGTGCAGCGCCACATTAAATACGCGTTACAATGACAATAGTTTAAAGCGATTCGAAGCACGTTTTATATATATTTGGGGGGGGGGGCAGAGCTTTGTGACGTCATATTTCAGGGAGGGGGTCTGACTTTTTGTGACGCCGTGTGACGATGGGGGGGGGGGGGGTCAAAAATCGTCCAAAATCGCGTGACGTCATTTATGGACGGACCCTTGGCCGTCCCCACTGCGAGGCTCCCAAGGAGCCCACGACAACCCCGGTAACCCATTTTGTTCGTGCGTCGCTTGTTGCCCTTTCCCCCCCCCCCACACACCGCCTCCGATGAACACGGTTGGCAACGTACGGCGCGGAAGAGGTTTAGCAAACTGATGCGGAACGCTTGCAGGCGCCACCCAGGCCACAAAACGGTCCCTCCCGCTTTTTAGCTTCCGAGATGTTGACGGGGATCTGTGGCGCGTGTCCCGAGCGACGCGGTAACGGGGCCTCCGCTACACGCGGCGACCGCGAGATTTGTGCGAGCGCCGAAAACGTGGCCGCATCTCTCAGGACACTGTACGGAAACACCGGGCATTTTTATTTAAACTATACCGCAGCGAGAATGATGAAGTCGGTGATCCGGCAAAAAGCAGGGGAGGGGAAGGGGTAAAGTCTTGAACCTGGACTTGAACAGGGAAGGGGGGGGGGCTACAGCACGGACCACTGGGAGGGGGGGAGGGTCGTTCCAGGCTCGATCGGGATGCAGTCCAGGTAGATCTGCTCATATCAATATGCCAAGTAATCCAAACGTTTACGAACATCCAATGCACGTTTTACTTTCGTACCGTACGCCGTTGCTTGCGTGCGTTCGCAGCTGTGCAGGCGTCAGCGTGCCGGTCGGCAAGATTTCGTCGTCGCTTGTAGGTGCTTCAGGGGGGGGGGGGGGTGGCGGACACGGAAGGGATCACAGCGATGTTTAAATTTTCTCAGAATAAATCATGTTTTCTTATAACATGGGTAAAGGGGGAGCGCTGGAAGCACTTACGAGACGACATCATTGGCGTCGGTCCAGCATTGCAATCAGTGGGAGACCCGAGATTGGAAGTGATCGCCTTACTTCAGCCGTAAATAAAGAGACATCGAGAGTGGGAACCGAATGTTCAGAACATCTCGTCCCGTTGCTTGTCATCGTTATCGGCTCGGCATCCGACCTTTAAAAGAAAAAAAAAACTTCTTAAATATATATTCCCCCCCCCCCCGACAACGCCGTACGTAAACGGTAGAGTAATATCAAACATTGATTTAAATTAAGCCGTACAACTCCCTAGGTGTTATACGCTTAAGGGTTAAGAGCAGCTGAAAAATGAAATACTCTTTGGCACGTTTTTGTTCTCAGCCATTGTAACTCCGTGTTTTTAAGCATTTTTGTTATTAACAATAACGGGACGCTGCAAGTTTCTCGAAAGACCACGGCAGCTTCAATCCTCGCAGCAGTGCGAACGGGTAATGCCACAGTTAGTCTATCGGCGGTCGTGTGTGGTCGAGGCAAGGCCGTAATTATAATATATTGGGGGGGGGGGCACACATCCCGCCAAATATTCAAATATGCTGAAAATGCCCCCCCCCCCCAATATATTGCTATAAAAATATGAAAAAATAATAATTTGCTATGCTATGTAAATAAAAACAACAATTTGATTAACCTTGGCCACAATATCTGGACTTGTCTTCATATAACAATGCATAGATTTCTGTTTAAATGATTGTGGTTATGGTTGTACTTTATTAATCCCTAATCTCTGCCATTACATACAATGAAACAAGAAAAGGTAAAAAAAAAACAGAGCAATAATATACAATACACTATTAGACATTGTTGTAAAAAAATGTCCATCCTATGTATTAGTGAATTTTTAAATATTTGAGGCAGGAAATGGCAGGAAAATAGTTTTCAAATTTAGATTTTCTTTCTGGGGGGAGGGGGACTCCCAGACCCCCTGGAAGATTTGCTCCCCCCCCCCCCCAATGTAGACTCCATGGCTACGGCCTTGGGTCGAGGAGTAGGGTAACAATATCTTACACGGTGGCTCTCTCCAGCTAGATCTAATGGAGGCCCTTCCAACCAGCAGTGGCACTTGCAGGGTAGCACCTTTACCTTACCACTACGACTACTGCATCACGGCTTCGCGGTTGGAATGGCGGCGTGCTGGTGAGTGTGGTCAGTGGTGGTTACTGCCCTGTGCTGAACCAGCCCCTGGGTCACTTTCCCACCCCATCGCCGAACAGCGCGGTGAAGTATGGCCATGCAAACTCTCACGACCGACAAGGCGCGTGGGAAGACCTTAACCCCATCCCGCCCGCCGCACCCAGCAGCAGATTGACTAAGTGTCGTAGATCGATTATTATTATTATTACTCTTACGTAACAGTTCACACATTATCGTTGCAACAAGAGCATTTTAATTCAGAGAGACGAAAGTCAGCGTGGATATCAAACTCAATAAAACTTTATTTCTATAACACCATTCGTGCAAAGAAAAAAAAATGCAATACATAGTGATTTACAGGCACGAAAAATAAAAGTGAAATTGTAGGCAAAATAAAATAACGGCGTAACAACTTTTTTTTTGCAAATACATAATACAAATAACACATGAAGAAAAATGTTTAAATAAAAAACAAAGTTTATAAAGCAACCTCAGCAGCCCTGACCTATGCAAAAGGAACGCAACTGTACATCGCTTCAGAAACGTCTCCTTTTCCCCAAGCGTAATGCGCAGCTGAGATTTAAACGAAGACACGTGCTTTACGAGGTCCTTTCAAGGTCCAGCGCCGTACATTTTTTCGGCGTAACGATTCCCCGCTTTAATGTTGCCGTCGTTGTTGTTGTCGTTGTTGTTGATGTCGTTGTCGTTGTTGTTGTTGTCGTTGTTGTTGATGTTGTTGTTGTTGATGTCGTTGTTGTTGTTGATGTCGTTGTTGTTGTCGTTGTTGTTGTTGATGTCGTTGTTGTTGTTGATGTCGTTGTTGTCGTTGATGTCGTTGTTGTTGATGTCGTTGTTGTTGATGTCGTTGTTATTGATGTCGTTGTTGTTGTTGATGTCGTTGTTGTTGATGTTGTTGTTGATGTTGTTGTTGTTGTTGTTGATGTCGTTGTTGTTGATGTTGTTGATGTCGTTGTTGTTGTTGTTGTTGATGTCGTTGTTGTTGTTGATGTCGTTGTTATTGATGTCGTTGTTGTTGTTGATGTCGTTGTTGTTGATGTTGTTGTTGTTGATGTCGTTGATGTTGTTGTTGATGTCGTTGTTGTTGTTGTCGTCGTTGTTGTTGATGTTGTTGTTGATGTTGTTGTCGTTGTTGTTGTCGTTGTTGTTGTTGATGTCGTTGTTGTTGATGTTGTTGATGTCGTTGTTATTGATGTCGTTGTTGTTGTTGATGTCGTTGTTATTGATGTCGTTGTTGTTGTTGATGTCGTTGTTGTTGTTGATGTCGTTGATGTTGTTGATGTTGTTGTCGTTGTTGTCGTTGTTGTTGTTGTTGATGTTATTGTTGATGTTGTTGTTGTTGTTGTTGATGTCGTTGTTGTTGATGTTGTTGTTGATGTCGTTGTCGTTGTTGTTGTCGTTGTTGTTGATGTCGTTGTTGATGTTGTTGTCGTTGTTATTGTCGTTGTTGTTGATGTTGTTGTTGTCGTTGTTGTTGTTGTTGATGTTATTGTTGATGTTGTTGTTGTTGATGTTGTTGTCGTTATTGTTGTCGTTGTTGTTGTTGATGTTATTGTTGATGTTGTTGATGATGTTGTTGTTGATGTCGTTGTTGTTGTTGATGTTGTTGTTGATGTTATTGTTGATGTTGTTGTTGTTATTGATGTCGTTGTGGTTGTTGATGTTATTGTTGTTGTCGTTGTTGTTGATGTCGTTGTTTGTTTCGTGCGCTGTTGCCGTTTAGTGCGCCAGCGGTGCCCAAAATGGGCAGAGGGCGAGTAAGTGGCTCCCATCGCTGGTGCACTGGGGGAGGGGGGGGGGCACACACGCTGTGGGGGGGGGGGGGGGGGGTCAAAGGTAGCAGCCGGTTGTTACACTTGATGTTTTACACTTGATGATATTACTACAACTTGGGCAATGAAAATGGGTTTCTGTCAGAGGACGGAGGTACATTTTTTTGTTTGTTAAAATAAAATTAATAACCCCCCCCCCCCCCACGTCACATAAAGCAATTTGATGTCTAGGAATTCTTCGGTGGTGGGGGGGGGGGCGGGGGGGGTTACGTCCCTTCGATGCGTGAAGGAGCATCGCACATTATTTGTCTTCAAGACGTGACGGGCAATTTCACTTCTCCTGACGGGCGTAAAGAGTCAACAAAAGTTTCAGAGCGGCGTTGTGAAATGGGTGTACGTATATGTGTGTGTGTGGAACATTAAGCAAGCACCCTCCCTGTCTCGTTTCCTCTCCTCCCTCAAGACCCCCACCAATTCTTCCTGGCCCTAACCTTCCCCTCCATCCCTAGACACCACCGTCATTCCGGTTCCCACGTACTGCCCTCCCCATACCCCATCCCCGGTCACCGTCTCACTGTTAGTTACCCTAATTGTGCCACTCATAACCCTTGTAAATTTGCCCTGGATAATAGCGCTATATTAAGATGAAGATAAGAGCGTCTTTCGCGCCGTACGTAGCCAACCGTGCTAACCGGAGGTGCGGGGGGAAAGGACAACAAACTAAAACACAAACAAGCGGTTCGAAAGAAATTCGTTTTCAATCTGGTTTGGAAAGTACACAGCTCCAGCGGCTTCGTGATATCAGAAGGAAGGGGGCGTTCCAGACGTCCCGCAGAAGTGCATCTGAAAAAATGTTACTTGGCCGTGGTGGCTACACTGCTGCACGTGGCCGCCTGTAATCCAGCAGCGTGGAGGCAGCGGCGAGGGTCGGTGGAACACCGCACAGATGACACGCCACACTCCCTTTGCCGCGGGCGTAGAGGAGACGGTGCAGCAAAGCGCAGGCTACCATCATCAGTCCCCTTCTGTACGGGGATAGAGCGTTGCCCCCTCGCACGCGTGGGTTTTCTCCGGGTGCTCCAGCTACCTCCCGCGTGCAAACGCTCATTAATTGGCCGAAAATATCTCAATGTTTAGAGGACCGCAGAGCTTGGGCAACTGTAGGCACCATCTCACCGCCTGGCTGTTGCCTTCCAGCTCGTGTCTGTGGTTCTTCGTGCGATTGTGAGATGCGGTTTGCAAGAACAATGACGCAGTATAAACTAAACGATCGTATTTTCATTATTATTGACAATCTTTGACGACGCTCAAGTACGACTGCCGCCGACATGGTAACCGGCGTATGCGAAAGAGCGATCTGGATGAAAGCGGTACTGGACGGCCCTTCATCCAGCAGTGGATGGACTAACGGCGTTGCCGGCCGATGACGAAAACATCACTTCGCCATCGCCGAGGTTTCCACGCGCGCCTCGCTGCCCACATCGTGCACTTACATAAGCGCGGTTCAACTCGCACCGTCAACATGCGGTACCCACCAAATTAAGCATCCTCATTTCCCACGAGACCTGCCTAGGGCTCAAGTAACAGCTCTCTCAAGTTCCCCTGGCCAAGGACAGGTCTAGGGTTCAAGCTCCCTCCATCCATTCTGACCCGCGCGCACCCCCGAACCCCTCCCTTCGCACCTCAACGCCGCAGGCCGCACGAGGGTTCTTGAGCCAGGCCGAGGGCAGGAGGGTTGAGGAGGTTTCCACCTTTCCCTGGCGTCCTCGGCAATGTTGTTTAGGCGACTTCATGGCCGCACGCGAATGTAAGGCCACACGCACGATTACGGCCCCAGTGTAATCTTGTGCAAGTCTATGGATCTGTATGGAAGAGCAAGGGTCTCTCGCCTGCATGCGTCTTTGGGTCTATCTATATCAATGGTTCTTAACCTGGGTTGCACGCACCCCCCTGGGAGTGCGAGATGCCCTTTTTGGGGGGGGGGGGGTGCGAGACGTGGACAGATTTGTTTTTGAAGGTAAATAATCGAAAACAAGAATTAAGCACGGGCACGTGAGTTACTACTATTTTGTTTAATCGAACCCGATGAATTTATTAACACAAAACGTTTAACGATTGACAACCAATGGGGTGCAGGCTGCAGTAACGGTGAAGACGCACTGGTCTATATGGTGGACATCTACGGGGTCTCCGCTCTACATAAGGGTTATGGCTCTCGATCCTTGTCGACTTCTTATTCCCGAGGGCAGCTCCGTGGCTCAAGTTTCCTCCATCCATCGCTATCCCACTCCCCTCTCTCCACCGCACGGTTGCACCCTCCGCACGAGGGGCTGCTTAGACGGTGACTTGGGCAGGGCGGTTGATGTGACCTCCCATTTTTGCTTTTCCCCCAGCAAGTGCTATTTAGGTGACGTGCATACCCACGAGCGTCGTGCGCTGAACTTCCTTCGCACCGCACGCAGCCGTGCTGATCGGAGGTGCACGGTGTGGTGATGGCGGCGGTGGTCATGGTTTTGTCGATAGTGGAGTTGACGGTGGTGCGGTGATGGTGGTGACAGTGATGGTAGCGATGTGGCGAGGGAGCCTGTGCGTAGGCGGCTCTAGCAAGCCGGGTCTCTCTCCGTCAGCCCCTAGCGCAACTATCGGGAGGGAAGGTGGCGAGAGAGACGCCCGTGTCGCCACCGAACAGAAGCCGGAGCCGCCGTCGCCCCCCTTTAAAGAGACGCACACGGTCCCCACCTCTCTCTCTCTCTCGCTCTCTCCCAGAGAGCCATTGCCATAATGAAGATTTAACATCATACCCAGGACTAAAGTAACAACATTGGTGTGCAATTACATTAGATGCGAAATGAAGGAGCAACCTTTGGGTGTGAAATTTAATTGCCATCAATTCACTTGCACCTGCAGGAGTGTATTCCGTATTTGAGCTGCAACACGGCTCAAAATATGCGTCCGATAGTTTCGGGGCATGCAAAGTGATGGATACTGCTTGTATCACGATGATGTTAGCAAACGCGGATTCAAATTGATTGTCACGCTCACGATACTGTACACGCATTGAATAGCGCACATTGAGAACCGACGATTAATCATTTATATAAATGATACGCTCACGTTACATTTATGGTAACGGCGTGAGGTAAACCATACAAATTAGACGGACGAGAAACAAAAATGATGAAAAAATAAAATAATAATTTTAAAATATGTGATCTAATTGGGCTCCCCCCCCTCCCCCCCAAATCGTAACAATTCTTTGCGATTTCGAGGGTTGGTGTTAATTTGCTACGAGCCTAGTAAATTCACTCCAGTAAGTCCTCGTTTAACACAATAGACGTGTTCCTGAAAAGTGGCGCGTGAAGTGAAAAAAACGCGTTGGGCGAGAACAATTTCCCCACAAATAATGGAGCAAACGACAAAGTTTGGCGAGATACGATGGACCACTGTGCACACCACGCAGTGAGACGGCGGTCCAAAGAACCGAGGGTAAGCGGCTGCGTTTGCAGTATCATTCCGCGTACTGTGTCACTGTACCGCTCAGCCGCGCAGTTATAACAGAGGGTCACGTTCCACATTATAACGGAGGAGCACGTTCCGCGTTATAACAGAGGGCGTGATCCATGTTATAACGGAGGGCACGATCTCCATTACAACGGAGAGCCACGTACCGCATTATAACGGAGGAGCACGTTCCGCGTTATAACAGAGGGCGTGATCCGTGTTATAACGGAGGGCACGATCTCCATTACAACGGAGAGCCACGTTCCGCATTATAACGGAGGGGCGCGTTTCCGCGTTGCGTGAACGGTTTCCCCGAATGGAATAGCCACGCTATAGCGTACACGCGTTGTGAGGATTCGCCGGGTACGTAAAGTGAATGTACACGCACGTGCTCAATTTCCTCCTCTTCCTCCTCCTTCATGTGTTAGGAGACGGAGCCTTCCAAGAGCAGTAATCAGCCCCAAGAAGACAGCGTGAACATCACCTACAGAGAGGCGGTGGTGGCGGGCGCGCCAAAAGCCGAGCCATTCGATACAAACGACGTGGACGAAGAGGTCCTTGAGAGGATGGTGAGGAATACTGCACAGAATCATCAGACTGTTTATTTATACCGGAGGAATCCGATGAACCATGAAGCTCTTTTTCACAGATGTTCAGTAGGAGCCGGTCAGAAGGTTACAACAACAAACAATACAAAAAACACGATAGTAGTGCAAAGTATAGGAAAGGTAAACAAATCACGATAACAAACACAAATGAAGCGAAACATATTCTTTGGGTCTATCGGTAAAGTTACGTAGATAGACAGAAAAAAGAAGAAAAAATCACGACGTTTCGATCGCAACACAAGCAATCGTCTTCAGGTGAAAAACATACAGCGGGCGGACTGCCTCAGTCGTGATTTTTAAAAATTATTTTTTCTATCTCCGTGACTTTACCGAAAGACCAAGAGAGTATGAATTCCTGCAGTCACGAAAGCTTTAAGTCAAGATACAACTAATCAATTGTTTTAATCTTACCAGGTAAAGCCCACTGAGCTTATGAGCTTAGCTACGCCGCGAGAACACGTTTTCAATATACTGCTCTGTACTTGACAGCTTCGTGGCTGTTTGTTTATTAGTTTCTGTTTGTTAGTTTTTGTCTTTGTGTATATGTACGTATGTGGGGGAGCGGTGGTGTAGCGGTTAGCGCTACGCTGCGCTACGAACCTGGCGACCCGGGTTCGATTCCCGCTCATGGCCAAAATCAGTGACGATTATCTGAAACGGTCCTGGGCCTCCCCTAGGTCGACTTAGCCTCAAATAAGTACCTGGTGTGGCGTGTAAACATCGCCACTGGGGAAACAAAGGCGGCCGGGCGTGGTGCTGGCCACCGATCCCCCCCTCGTGTGCCGTTCTAGCCTTCATAGGTGCTCGCTAACAGCACTTGCCCCAACAGTCTTTTCAGGCTATACGGTGGATCTTTGTCTTTGTATATATGTACGTATGTGGGGAGCGGTAGCGTAGTGGTAAGCGCGCTGCGCTACGAGCCTGGCGACCCAAGTTGGATTCCCGCTTACGACCAACACCATTTATTATCTGAACCGGTCATGGGCCTCTCCGAGGTCGGTCTTAAATGAGTACCTCGTGTTTGTGCGTAAAGATCGCCACTCGGGAGACAAAGGCGGTCGGGCGTGGTGCTGGCCACCCACCCCCTCATGTGCCCAGCCGGCCTTCAAAAGTCTGTGAAGGCTAAACGGGGGGGATCTTTGTTTTTGTTTATATACATATATAAAAGCGTCAAACATTTTCTGGTATAGCTCTCCGATGTGTTTTCGGGTTGTTACCGTACGTATGTTTGCGTGAAGTCCCACGTTTGAGACACTCCACATGACCGGGAGCTGCCTCAGCCATGTGGAGCGAAACGTCGGACATCAAACGTATTCGTAGGAGCAACCCGAAAGCACATCGAACCACTATGGCACGGCCGCTGAAAACCTTCGGCAGGAGCACATATTTTTCAATGTCGCAATGTTCATACCAAACAACGTATTCGATAAAGCCGTCTCTCTCTCGCGCTTTCTCTTATGAAACGTAACAGAGAGAGAGAGAGAAAGAACGATACGCCATAAGGTTGACAGAAGCTTAAAAATAAACGTATGAAAACAAGGCTCCGAAATCAAAATAAAAGTTTGGAAAGAACAACACTGGCATTCTGTAAATATTTATTGAAATGCGGTCCGTGTCATTGGTCGGTCACGCAAGGCCTTGGGCTAAGAGCAAGACTCGGAACCCTTTTGGTTTAAAATGTAAACGTCCGGTGTCTGCCTTGGCTCACTGCATTTGTACAAAAGTGTACGAGCACTATCCCCGTTTCTCCGCGGGATCGCGAGAGACGGCGACTGCTTGGTTGAAACGACTCATTTGTGCAGTGTTGTCAATCCGGACGCTGAAAACAAATATCCCTCTGTACATTTCTGTTTCAAATGATAGAACGCACGGCACGTAAATAAATGCTTGGACATGCAATGCCCACGACTTGTCAGGCGACAAGTTAGCTCACCGAACTTGAAATTCAGAAGTCGCCGGTTCGATCCGATCTGCTGGTGCGGCAGATGAAACAATGGGCCAAGTTTATGAAATCTGCCTCTCCTCGCTTTCCTCCGTCCACCCAGCCAGCATTGTAAACGGGTAAGTCGATTGGTAGGTCGCGTGAGGTGGGTTAAAGTGTGGGTTCTTCCCACTGCTTCCAAGACATCTAGGCCAGCTTGGAAGAGTAGGCCAAATGACCCTCGAGTGTGGCCTTTACAGAGCTCCCTTCCCGTCAGTGGTTGCACGGGCAAATAATTTCAGGGCTGCACCTTTAACTTTCGTGGCTAAACGATACGATCAATCACTCTTCATTTCAACTGGCGGGCCATTATTGAAAAAAGGGCCTCCGTGTAATGCACGTATTTCGGCATACTTCACTCGTCTGATAAAATGCCTCCGAATGACCGCAAACTTTGATTGCCATGCGATGGCCATAATAGCATCCACACACACACACTAAAAAAAAAACTTCAAAGCGAGAGTAAAAAAAACCCCAATACCCAACTTATCTACTGTACATCGGAACGGAGGGAACATTTAAAAAAAAACTTATTTCGCGCAGATTGATATGTTCTTAAGATTGAAAATAAATCTGCGGTGGTACGGCAGTAGAGCTCGTCCACCGCGTGACACCGACGTGGTGGCTTGCGAGCAGCCTTTTAACCGCTTACCCCCCCCTACCCCACACCCCGTGTTCTGCCAAAGCTTGCGCAGGCCACAGACTTTGAGGAGAGGAGAGGAATTCGCACGGCGATTAGAAACCTTCGAAAAAAGGCCAGAGGTAAGGTAGTTAAAATACAAAAAAATGTTGCGGTGGATATTTAAAAGGATTTGCATTTCTACGTGCGGGAAAATTCTAGGAGATATCCCCTTATCCATAACCCCTATAACACGCAGCTCCCATTATTATTATTATTATCCGCGGCAGCTACACATGGTACGAGAAAAGTCCTCATTATCCGCGGACCTTTTCCTATCATCCACGGTCATCCGTAATTACCCCCTCCCCCCACCCCCCCGCGGGATGGGTGGAGTAACGCGTCGCTAGAAGGGATGGTGGCCGACGGTAAAGGGAAATAGCGGAGTGGCTGCCAAGGAATGGAACGCATCCGAGAGAGGGGCCACGTCCACCAGGGAAATGGAGCGATGGAATCGGCTGGTGTGCAGCAGGCGTTGTGTGGATTATTATGCACCGCGGGACCGTGAGAGATGCCGACGGCTTAGGGGGATGGGGGGGGGGGCTTCATCCAGCAGTGGATTGATCACGGCTGACGATGACATCGAGTAAATTCGCAGATAGCCACGCGCGGATAATAGGATCCGCCATGTTCATCCCACACATCAATGCGGATAAAACGAGTTTCTACTGTATAACTAAAAACTATTTTTATTTTTTTTTACCACTGAGCTGTATTGCTCTTTTTACAGAAGTGACCTGGCTACAATCGACAGCTTAGCGAAGTGGCGTATCAAGTTCAAATCCACAGCAGTAGCCAAATACTCCAAACGCGCGACGTTGATTCTCAATGTGCACGGAAACTCCGCAGGACCCGGAGATAAATCCACGCGACCACGGGGGAGAGAGGCAGAGAGAGAGAGAGAGACGCAAACTCCCAAATACACAGCAGGCGTCGTGGCTCTGGCTAAAACCCACGGCCTCCTGCATACCGGGCGAGGTGGTTTAGACGCGGCACGAGCGGTGGCGTCGACTTATTCACCCAGCGAACCCGCGCGCGCTCCGTCCCCGCTTCACTGAGGACGCGACGGATCCCCGTGACGTTATTGGAAGTTACAACAACACAAACAGCAGCCCATTGTGTACCGGCGTCACCGTCCCAAGTTGGCACATTTGATCAATTACTCACAAATTGCTTTATTAGGGGAAACCCCCCCTCCAAGGACGGCCTTCCCACATCGCTCGCAGCCCTTTGCCCCCCACCTCCCCTCTAACGGCAGATTCGATGTCCATTGTCGAGCCGATACTGTTGCTTACACCTTGTGCTGAATAGGGACAGATGCCACGGGAGGAGGGGGGGGGAGGTGCCCTTGGCTGGAACTGTAGCAGTGGTGCATCGGAATGATCGAGGATGAGATGCGAGTTCCGGGGGCGCTCTCGAATCTGCCGAGACGTTTAGGAAGACGCCCTTTAAAATATGCATCCCTGAATAGTGACCTTTTACCGCACGACTAAAAAAAAAAAATTCAATTCTTGAATTTGAATGAAGGTAACGAGACGCCGCTGCAGATGGGTAATGATTTACATTTTAAAATGCAGGTGTGCAGGGAAGTGTCTCAACGGATGACACTCTGTATGAGGAAAGTGTCGCAGAAGGTACCCCGAGCGTGTGAAGCTGCGTGCCTGAAACATTAACAGACGGTCACTGCAGATGTTTCCGTAAATTAAGATCACCCGGATTAGTCGTGAGCTAACGTAGAGCTGTGTCGAACATAACACCAACGACGACAACAGTCACTACAAGAAGCAACGACAGCACAAATATTAAATCTCACTTAATACGGAATAACAAGTATTGTTTTTTTTTTACGACTGTGACAAATTGTTAGCTTATTAACACGCGTTTGTTGCCGTGTAACATCCCTAACGCAGATGCCGTATAACCGGGTGCCGTGACGCAACGATCCTTACTAACCGGGGTGCCACTGGACGCCCAATGGGTTTGACTAAAACGACACGAGTGTGGGCTCAACGCCTTAGTGGATCGTGTTAGGAAGTTGTTTTACACCACGTCTCTCGCTGACACTGCCTTGCAAAAAGGAAATATACACGCCGTCTCTGTGTAACCCTGCGAATATTTGTAATCAGTTTGGCGGGTTGTCGGCCCCTGGCGCCTCGTCTTGGCTTTGGCGTCGGGATCCACGGGAGGCAAAACACCGCGGCCTCACTGTTAATGAGCCTCCTTTTATATAAACAGTACACAACCGCGTTATGCGTTGCTGCTGCTGCTGTTGTTGTTGTTGCAGCTGCGTTCTGTGTCCCTTCAAATGCAAACAAAAGTTTGTCCCATCGGTCCGACTCGATTACCAGGCCAACATCACCCAGCAACATTTTTTTTTGTTCAAACATGCGGAATTCTGAACCGGTTTGAACCTTCTGTGTCTCGTCAACAGTCAGGCTTTGTTTAACAAATGCCGCTGGGTTGTCAGATGTTATTGGCAAGAGCGCGCCGCCAAGACGATAACAGGGTCCCGGAGTGACAATCTTGCTTGAATCGCCAACGGGAGCGAATTTGTTCTGTATAAGGGCCGTTGCTTGGAACGTTGGCCTATTACATGCATGTGTATATTTCTCGAACAAAGCAGTGTTCAATGCAAGGAGCGTCAACTAAACATGATGCGTGGAACGGCATCAGAGGTCAATAAACCCACCATCATCATTACTTACCATGATGTTGTACCGTAGTGAGCTCCCATTATCAAGATAGTGGGGGAGGAGGGGGGTGGTGGTGCAGTGGTCAGCGCACAGCGCTATAAACCCCGGCGAGTTATTTGTGAACAGGTCTTCGGCCAGCCACCCCCCAAAACCCACTCCACACTTCACCAACCCGAGTTGACCTTGCGTGGTGAAATATAGTCAACCGGTCACCCATGACTGACACAGCATTGGAGTTATGTCTTCATGCAATAGCCGATTAACTTTTTCTCAATTCAAGAAACGTATGATCTGTTATCTATTGGAACTCCAAAAGTGCTAATTTGTCGATGGCCACTTTGCAGTTTTTTTGACCTCTGGTCCCGTGCTCGGTAATTGCGATTTTTTAAAAAATATATACATTTAAAAAAGTGTCATATATAAAACCCGTCGTTATGAAGAAAATAACGGCGTGCCATTGTTGTCGGCCGTACTGAAACGAACAGAACAGAGGGAGAGCATCCATGAGAGCAAATCCACAGACAGCAGCCGGGGCCTGCAGAAGGACGTCGTTGTGGAGAAGCTCGCGGCCGCTGGGGACAAGGGTTTCAGCAAAACGGAAAAAGTGATCTTCGGCGATTCCACAAGATCGGTCAAGGTCGTTCAGAAAACCATTTCCACAGGTAACGTTGCAAGCCAAAAAAGAGACAAAATCGCGGCGTTTTCTATTGCCCGAAGGACAATCAATATCGGAAGCACCCGTGGCAGCGAGTTGTTGAAAACTTTTCGATTGAAGGGCCGGCACAGGTTTTTGTTTCGGTTGCTTTGGCTGTTCTCGCCATTTGCTGATGATAATTATTGTTGCCATCGAGCAAATGCTGATGGATTTGGCCCCATTGTGGGGAAGCAGCGTCTCTGTATATGTACGTTCTGTCGCACTGTGCGCAGGCAACCGTGCTAATTGGAGGTGCTGGAGGAAGGACAGCAAACTAAACACAAAACGCAGTTCTAAAGATATTATTTTTCAACCAGTGGCTTACTAATATCGGAATGAGTTTACAGGAGGCAGATTTGGCAACGGATGCGACATGTCGACAGTTGCCCATGTCTCACTGCTGCCTCACACTTGTTCAATGCAATGGATGTTGGCCTTAGACAAGATGACCACAATGCATTGCTTCGGGAAACGGTGGTTTTCGCACAGGGCGAGATTTTTTCGAGGCACACGCTGCACATTTGTGCGCGTTGAAACATTTCTAGCGCCAAAGCTGAAATCATTTGGTACCGTCACGTGGCCATGAACATCACATGATGACGATGCTGTCTAAATAATTAAGGCTATAAACCAATTACCATGGTAATATTTGAAATAGTGAACGATGAGAGTATTTTTTTATGTTTCGTGAAGATGCGAGTTTTATTTGGTGCTCCTCCATTCTTCTGGAACCTTATATAGATGTACTAGCTGGACTACCCGGCTTCGCCCGGGACTTGGATTCACCACGCCCGGCCGCCTTTGTCCCCCCAGTGGCGATGTTGACACACCACACTAGTTACTCGTTTGAGGCTGAGTCGACCTAGGGGAGGCCCAGGACCGGTTGCAATAATCGTCACCGGTGTTGGCCGTGAGCGGGAATCGAACTCGGGTCGCCGGGTTCGTAGCGCTAACCACTACACTGCCGCTCCGCCCACACAAAGACAAATATCCCCCATATTGACTGTAGGGGCAAGCGCTGTTAGCGAGCACCTATGAAGGCCGGAACGGTACCCCAGGGGGATGGGTGGCCAGCACCACGCCCGACCGCCTTTGTCTCCCCAGTGGCGATGTTCACACACCACACTACTTACTCGTTTGAGGCTGAGTCGACCTAGGGGAGGCCCAGGAGCGGTTAAAAAAATCGTCACCGGTGGTGGCAGCGGGAATCGAACTCGGGTCGCCGGGTTCGTAGCACTAACCACTACACTACAATGCGTTACGCTTCCACATGCGCGGGTCACGTGACAGATTTGACGTCACAGCTCACTTGCCGTGCAAAAAATATATGCATTATTGAGCTCCCCCCCCCTCCAAAAAAAAAGCGTATTTGAATAATTTTTGCATGGTGTACAGTCTGGAAAGTACCCACATGGCAAATTTCCAGTTTGTTGCATGTCGGGAAGTACGCTAAACATTTTGAACAGACACATAATCACAAATGTGCCTTTTATATCTATGGAGATATAGCGCATTCTTTCCGAGGCGCTTTACAACAATTATAAAATAGTACACAAGATGAAAGTGGTTGAGATGAAGAGTGGGGGTTATTAAAAGAGGTGGTGTAGTTATGGTGACAGGAAAACACGCGGGAATGGTGAAGGAGAGGTTGGGGTAGTGATAGGGGTTGAGCTCGTGATAGGGGTAGTGATAGGGGTAGTAATAGGTAGTGATAGGGTTAGTGATAGGGTTAGTGATAGGGTTAGCGATAGGGGTTGGGGTAGTGATAGGGGTTGGGGTAGTGATAGGGGTAGTGATAGGGGTTGGGTAGTGATAGGGGTTGGGGTAGTGATAGGGGTAGTGATAGGGGGTGGGGTAGTGATAGGGGTTGGGGTAGTGATAGGGGTTGGGGTAGTGATAGGGGGTGGGGTAGTGATAGGGGTTGAGGTAGTGATAGGGGTTGGGGTAGTGATAGGGGGTGGGGTAGTGATAGGGGTTGCGTAGTGATAGGGGGTGGGGTAGTGATAGGGTTTGGGTAGTGATAGGGGTTGGGGTAATGATAGGGGTTGGGGTAGTGATAGGAGATGGGGTAGTGATAGGGGTTGGGGTAGTGATAGGGGTTGGGGTAGTGATAGGGGTTGGGGTAGTGATAGGGTTTGGGGTAGTGATAGGGGTCTGGGGTAGTGATAGGAGTCTGGGGTAGTGATAGGAGTTGGGGTAGTGATAGGGGTTGGGGTAGTGATAGGGGTTGGGGTAGTGATAGGGGTAGTGATAGGGGTTGGGGTATGGGGTAGTGATAGGGGTTGGGGTAGTGATAGGGTTTGGGGTAGTGATAGGGGTCTGGGGTAGTTATAGGAGTTGGGGTAGTGATAGGGGTTGGGGTAGCGATTGGGGTGGTGATAGGGGTTGGGGTAGTGATAGGGGTTGGGGTAGCGATTGGGGTGATGATAGGGGTTGGGGTAGTAATAAGGGTGGTGATAGGGGTTGGGGTCGTGATAGGGGTGGTGATAGGGGTTGGGGTAGTTATAGGGGTTGGGGTAGCGATTGGGGTGGTGATAGGGGTTGGGGTAGTAATAATTTGGATAGGCCTGGTCGTAGCTGGGGGGCAGGGTCAGGGAGTAGCAGTAGGACGCGCTAGGGGAGAAGAGATGGGGGTTGTTTTAAGGGAGGAATGGAAGCTGCAGGTTATAGAGAAGGTGATTGTTTCGCGTGCAGTGGGAGTTTGTTCCAGTGACGGGGAGCAAGAATGGAAAAGGAAGGTACGCGTGACTGGGTGCATGGCGAGGGAGACCCCTTCAGCTACTTTTATTTGGGGACCCGTCAAACCATCGCTTGCTTTGCTTGCGACTTTGCGGGGAAGCCGTTTCCAGCGTCACTTCCCCCCCCCCCCCCCCAATCACACTCGTAAAGAAGAATACGATCAACGGCAACGCGTTTACGCATCCTGCAATTGGGCGTACATGCTGCACCGGCTAATGACCGTGACGGAGGAGACGGGGACTTTGCACGTTGTTGCTGAATTGCTCACGATTGTCCCGTGTTATTGCTGTTGTTCAGGCAACACGATGAAAAAGTCTATACTCTCGACGGTGGAATCCAACTATTCGGGAATCAATGAAAGTAAGCCAAATAGACGAACCGTGGCTTGTCCAGCACGCGAACGCACGCAAACGCACGCAAACGAACCATTACCGAAGTGAGTTCTTTATTTTTTGTTTTATAAAGATGCAATGCTTTTTGAGCACACGCGTGCTTTTGTTCCCATTCCCCCAGATACAATTGCAAGGACCTCCAACAAATCGGTGACGTTCAGCACCGCAAGCGTCTTGAACATTCCAGCGACGAGGTGAGCGCAGCAGTCCCTCCTCCCCCCCCCCCCCACCAGTGCTATCTGTTGCGAAGTGAGAGCCCGTTAACTATCTAACCTATACATCTATTTGTGTTATTTTACCAGGGTAAGGCCCACTGAGCTATGTAGCTCTTGTTCAGAAGCGACCTGGCCACAAATGACAGCTCAACGAAGTGGCTTAGCATGCGGAAGTGTATAGCGGTCGAATGCTCTAAAAGTGTGTTTATAAATGTGGAGACCTGGTGGAGAAAAATCCACACGACCACGGGGAGAACATGCAAACTCCAAATATACAGCAGTCGTCAGGGTCGTGATCGAACCTACGAACCTCCTGCATACCAGGCGAGGTAGTCAACATCTTACCATTGTCGCACGGGAGATTCGTAGCCGGGGGAGGGAATGTGTTGTTTAGTTAAAGCTACAGGGCGCTAATGTAGTACAAAATCATAATTCTTGTGTTCCTGTTTAACACGTAGTAAGCTTTCGCGACCAATATCATCCATAGTAGAGGTTTTTTGGGGTTAGATCGCGTAAATATATAAATGTATCGTTAAAACCCGCCACCACCCGACACAGCCAACTAGTAAGGGTTGTCACGTAAACAGAACGTGGCCAATTCGTCGCTAGTACAGCACTAACCGGTGTGTGTTGGAGAGCCAAACCACGACATTTACAATCTGAGTACGACGTTTCGCCAGTAATTACAACCAGCTTCCTCAGGCGACAGCCAGATTTGTTTTCCTCCCTGAAATCTAAAGTTCATCTGCGCACATGTCACGGCCAGACCAACGGACTCTTCCGTAACACATCCACAGGCAGACGATCAGCATGGTTGGCCTACGTACGGCGCAAAAGAAGTCCAACATACATTAGTTCAACATGCACCCACGAGATTAGGCGACACGGTTGGTCCCTACGCTGCTCATCACTCAGCCGTGGCAGCAATGTCTTGACTCTCTCTATTTGCATTAACAAAGCAAGGAGGTGGTGGGGGGGGGGTCACTGAGTGTTGGGGAGTCAATCAATATATTCTCCTGCAGATCAGTTGTCTTTTCCTTCAATTATACTTTAACATTGCTGGATGGGGAGGGTGAGGGGGTGTAGGCACAGGTGGGGGAGAGGGGAGGGGGTGGCACGGGGGGGGGCAGGTGGCAAGCACCATGCTGACTTGTAGACAGTGGAAAACGTTAAGGCAGCAATATAGCGGATTATCTCGCGTTGACGAAACTATTGGTTTTGGAAAGTTCTATCTGGACTTTTCGCCCGGCTTTCACGCGGCATTAGCGCCACGTAGCTTCGTCTCGGCACGAATGTTTACGCCGCGTCTACCGCCTTTGTATTCACCTGCAGGGGGCAAGCAGTGCCGGGATGAATATAATTGTAGAAACACTTCCCCACGAAAGGACTCGCCGAGTCTCAAGTGACTGTTTTTTCGGGAGGGCCGGCCCTGCCACGTTGGGATTTGGAACCAACGCCATGAACCAGAGTTTGGCATCAGATGGGAGGGAGAGTGGGGGACTTGGGGAAAACCCATTACACGTAGCAGGGGGCAACACTTGAAGCACAGCACAGATGGATTTAAGAATGTGTTGCCGCACTGCCATCTCATGACAACCTTGCAGCCAAAGACTTCGTGATACCCCCGGGGTGAAAAGATGTACCAGTGCTTCTCACATCCTCGATACGTGCATCAAATCGTACATGTTGAGAATCCATTCATTTACAAGTCACATGTGAATCTTGATTTGAAGCTTTCGTGACTGCAGGAATCCACACTCTTTGGTTCTTTCGGTAAAGTCACGTGGTAGGTAGATTAATAATAATAGATCACGACGTTTCGATCGCCACACAAGCAGTCGTCTTCAGGTGGGAGAGACGACTGCTTGTGTGGCGATCGAAAAGTCGTGATCTATAATTATTTTTTCTACCTACGTGACTTTACGGAAAGAACCAAAGAGTAATTCACATGTGATGTATGTAATTAGTTCACACGATCCCTGCAGCCACTGGAGGTGCTGCAGTGCACCACAAATGTTGAAAAGGAAATCGGCGATTGCATCGATCGCGACCCAGAATTTAATCGCGAAGGGTGCACACATTGTCACGAGGCCTATGGCATTCCCAGGCAGCCCCCCCCCCCCCCCCATCCAAGTATTAACCGGGCTTCCAAAGTCCTCCTTAGCTTCCATGATCCGAGGAGCTTTAATCCGTAGCTCTTGTGGGCCTCCTTATCCACTCGAGGTGAGCCCCTGCGGCTAATTGCCCTCCAAACTTCAAACTCATTACCACGTGCCTGAGACCGCCGAGACAAAGGTGTCTTCTCTTCAGGGCGCTAATTAAGGTGGGGGGGGGGGGGGGGTGGGGACAGCGCCAATTACAGAACGGACTCAATAAGGCGGCGCTGGACGTGGCTAACTGCCGGTTGTGTAAATCTTGCACGAAAAGTGAGGAGCCGGTATCGACTGGAGGGGTCGCCAGAGGCTACCGTGACATTAAAAGCCTCTGCGGGAAGCCCGCTTTTAACTCTTGCTGCAGCCGACGCCGTGAGCGCGCGGCGCGCCACGCCAAGAACGCCGCGATGAAGCGGCGTTCTTGTGCGAGCGCCTGCACGCATGCGTTGAACTTCTTTCGCGCCACACGTAGCCAGCCGTGCTCATCGGAGGTGCGGCGGAACGACAGGAAAACGAAACGCAAAGCGCAGTTCTCGACAAATGAGTTCTTCAATCTGGATTTTAAAAGTGCATAGCTCCAGTGGTCTCCTAATATTGGGAGGAAGAGCGTTCCAGACGGCCAGCAGAAGCGCACGCGAAACCCGCGCGATTGCGGTGACCATCTTTGTTTCGATGGCTAGCAGCCGAAAGCCACCGCTGCAAGGATGACTACCGGAGTGTCACGTGATGATGGTTTACGCTCCTTGACGAGATCAGCGAGGTATTGCGATTCATTTGTTGCGAGCACTTTGTGTGTGCGCGCGTGTCATGAAACAAAACATGAGCGCGATGCCGCATTGGCAATGGAGCGCTCGGAGCACGCGGAAAGAGTCAACGCGTTCGCCAGTAGCACCCCGCCCTTTAACAGGAGACGGTAGCTATACAACGGGCGACGTTTCGGGGCAATTGCCACCGTTCACGGCAGAGAGAGAGAGTTAACGCTACGCTATGAAGAAGGCCCACTGCTATGAATCATCACGAGTATTTTTGGGATCCGCGCCATTCTTATGGACGTACGTATGGACGTTGAACTGCTTTTGCTTAAGGACGTAGCCAACCGTGCTAACCGGGGGTGCAGTAGGAGGCGATGTTGCCACGTGTGGGCCCAATCGAGTAATCTTCGGGGCACGTTTTCAAATTTGGCAATTGTGAACCACGACGAGAATGGGTCATTGCAACGAAACGAACGCCCATGAGAATATTTTATGACCGCTTAAGTGCGGTGTTACCGATGAATGTGTTCACACCTTATGTACAGTAGATACGGGGTGCTTAAAAAAAATGTTAACACTTCGGAGAATTTGCAACAATTCCACAAGAAATGTGCCTGTAGACCACCTGGAGAATATTCCAGGTACGCGTTGACAATGATGGCGAACAAGCGGAGACTCTTTGACTTTTTGAAGCATATTAACATTACATTTGTTGACACGTTACAGTGTATTATCCGCTCTTTTTTCCATTTAAAAGGATAGTCGCACATAGGTGTTACATTTTGTTTTGAGGCACCCTGTGTATATATAAAGCAAAGTTATGAGCATTGCATGTTTTCTATACACCGGTGTGGGGTGAAGGCAGTTGATGATTACTCATGCACGTCAACTCTTTGGATGTTAAATCACACGTGGTCTTACTCCCAAGGGGAGGTGCTCTACCCATCTTTATACCTATATTCAAGTGGCGTTAAATTGCCTTCGCAAAGACGCTTCTCGTATGTCAATTCGTAAGGTGCGATTAGCACGCAGCATACAAACTTCACGGAGCGCCAATAGGACGCACGCAAGCAATGTTTGCTTAATTTGACCCAAAAAAATGTAAACATTTTTAGAAAGCAAGCAAGAAACGTCCAAGCGGTCTTTACCCAAAAATAAATGCCGCCTGCGTAAGACTTTGCACCTTGAGCCGAGAAACGGAGAGAATGCCATCAAAAGCAGTTTCACGCCTTTATTGTTTATTGTCTGTGCTTTTGCGCGCGCGCACGCGTGCGTGCGTGCGAGCGTGCGTGTGTGCGCGTGTGCGCGGAGCGGTAGAGCCCCGGGTAGCGCACTGCGCTACGAAACCCGGCGACCCGAGTTCGATTGCCGCTCACGGCCACCAACACCAGCCAGTGCCGGATTATCCTCGTGGCAAAAGTCGCTACATATGTAGTAGCTACTACTACATATAGGTATAAAGATGGGTAGAGCACCTCCCCTTGGGAGTAAGACCACGTGTGATTTAACATCCAAAGTAGCTACGGGCCCCGCACTTTTAAGGTCCCCGCGCTAAATGCTTTCAAGCTATCAATTCCGATTAAGTGATTGTGCACTTGCTCTATTACTATAGTACGATACAGCCTTCAACTTTTATGAACTGGGTGTTTAAGGTTAACGATCTGTCGTATTATCTGGCTGTATAGCAAATGAAAAGATACAATTACTTCACTATGCACGTACAAAATGTGTTTTAATATTTACGTGTTTTTTTTTTAAACGTAGGGCCCCTTTATAATATATGCTACAGGCCCGCACTAGTTTAATTCGGCACTGACACCAGTGACGATTATCTGAACTGGTCCTGGGCCTCTCTTAGGTCGACTCGGCCTCAAATGAGCACCTGGTGCGGTGTGTAAACATCACCAATCGGGAGACGAAGGCGGCCGGGTGTGATGTTGGCCACCCAGCCCCTGGTGTGCCGTTCTGGCCTTCATAGGTGCTACTCGCTAACATCACTCGCCCCAACAGTCTGTTCGGGCTGTACGGGGGATCTCAGTTTCTGTTTCGCAAGTGCGCGCGCGCGTGCGTTTTGCGGGCATTGCTCATTCGGCCGTCGCGTTCCATCCCCTCTGCCTTGGCACCAGTGGGGAGGGTGCTGGCACCCACACGACGCCGTCTCCCTCCTTCAAGACCCCCCCCGGGAGCCAGGAGAGGCAGATGGGGGGCCGCTTGGAGCTCATGAGATCCCAGTCGCTGCCCCGCACGCCCAATACCCAGTCTCGAAAAGCGCTCTTCCAGAAACTGGAGCAAGACGCCAGCTGGTGAGAGAGAGAGAGCATCACTCTGAATATTTGCTGGCTAAAAGACCTCCCCTGTAAAGACCCCCCCCCTCCCCACCCCCCCAACTCTAGAGTGGTATTAAGCCCTAACGATTCCGTCTCATTAGGAGAGGCAGAGCGTTCCACAAACCTGGGAGCTGCACTGGCAAGGTGGAGCATGTGATTCTGACACACTCAATCACCGTCACATTTCCACCTTATTCTGCAACATCAGCTCCATTCCCTGCGCCCCTGTTCCTCCATCCATTCCATCACCTTCCTCACTGAACGCCGTCGGATTACATCTTAAAGCGCCATGGAAAGGGCGCTTTATAAATGCGAAATCGAATAGAGCACTGAGCTGGCTTTCTCACTCCACTGCTGGCGAGATGTCCTTCACTCGTGAGAGCCCCGTCTAGAGGGTGTTTAGGCCTCCTCTTTCACGCTGGCCAGACCCTTTGTAAAGAGGTCCGGCATTTATTTAATTTTTAAAACGAGAGCCTGCCAATGTACGTAAGCTCACCTGATTCCACGTCCCTGAAACCATAGCCTTAATTGGTTAACGGAGAGAGAGAGAGAAAAATAATAATTATGGGGCATGAAAAAAAACCCGAGGAACGTTACACGTGTACCCGAACCTGGCATAAACAGGGGGGGGGGGGGGGCACAGCGTCGGAATCCAGAGCTGGTTCTGCTCCTTAAATGGGCGCAAAAAAAGCCCCCTCCAAATGAATACCGCGTCTCCTGAACGGCGCCTGTGTATACAGCCGTAAAGCACGACTTGGCTTTCAGCGCGTGAAGCCAGCGAAGGCCCGCTTCAAGGCATTATTCCATCCGTTTGACCTTTTCTTTTTCACCCCCACCACCCCGTCCCTACCACCACCCCCGTCCCCTCCCTGCCTGTCTCTGCATGCGTGCGCGCTCGTGCACGTGTCTGTGCGTGCGCGTGTCTGTGTGTCTGTGCGTGCGCGTGTCTGTGCGTGCGCGTGTCTGTGTGTCTGTGTGTCTGTGTGTGCGCGTGTCTGTGCGTGCACGTGTCTGTGTGTCTGTGCGTGCGCGTGTCTGTGTGTCTGTGTGTGCGCGTGTCTGTGCGTGCACGTGTCTGTGTGTCTGTGCGTGCGCGTGTCTGTGTGTCTGTGTGTCTGTGCGTGCGTGTGTCTGTGTGTCTGTGTGTGCGCGTGTCTGTGTGTGCGCGTGTCTGTGCGTGCGCGTGTCTGTGTGTCTGTGCGTGCGCGTGTCTGTGCGTGCACGTGTCTGTGTGTCTGTGTGTGCGCGTGTCTGTGTGTCTGTGTGTGCGCGTGTCTGTGTGTCTGTGCGTGCGCGTGTCTGTGCGTGCGCGTGTCTGTGTGTGCGCGTGTCTGTGCGTGCGCGTGTCTGTGTGTCTGTGCGTGCGCGTGTCTGTGTGTCTGTGTGTGCACGTGTCTGTGTGTGCGCGTGTCTGTGTGTCTGTGCGTGCGCGTGTCTGTGTGTCTGTGTGTCTGTGCGTGCGTGTGTCTGTGTCTGCGTGTCTGTGTGTGCGCGTGTCTGTGTGTGCGCGTGTCTGTGTGTCTGTGCGTGCGCGTGTCTGTGTGTCTGTGCGTGCGTGTGTCTGTGTGTCTGTGTGTCTGTGTGTGCGCGTGTCTGTGCGTGCGCGTGTCTGTGTGTGCGCGTGTCTGTGTGTCTGTGTGTCTGTGTGTCTGTTTTTTTTTCTTCGGTCCCCAGGCAATCGTCCTTAAAGGAGAAGAATGCCGCAGTCAACAGCGGCGGCGGGGTCCCGGCCGGCGGCAAGGCGGCGCCACTGCAAAGATCGGCGAGCGCCTCCCTGCCCGACGCCACCACCATCAAACAGACCATCCTCGACTGGGTCAGGTCAAAGACCGACAGATACGAGGCGAGGACACGGGCGCGACATTCGGCAGACGCCAAACCGCTGCGCGCTAACCGCGGACGTGTTTGCCCAGTGCCAGAGGTTAAGCCGGCTGCAGTGATCTGTGCCGGACGATTTAGGAGACCCCCCCCCCCCCCATCACCTCCCCACCTCCCTCGGGGAAGAAAGGATAGATCGGCTAACCCCACCTTCCACCTCCTTTCTTCCCTCTGAATTGAACTTGACGGCCCCCCCACCGTCTGTGCCTTCCCCCCCCCCCCCGTTCTTCTTGAAATCAGTCGTTGCGGGAAATGTTCGAATGCTTTTTTTGAGAGATTCTCAAAAAAAGTGGAGTGCTGCTTGACCTGCTGACGAAAGGTCGCCGTGGCTGAAGGGCCAACAGAAAAGTTGTTATTGCAGAACGAAATCACAGTCCTTCATCAATTAACTAAACTAAAACTATTTTTTTTTTTTTACCAAATCCCACTGAGCTCGAAAGCGCTTTTCAGAAGCGACACGGTCACAACTGATACCTCAACGAAGTGGCTTATCATGTGGGAAATGTACAGCAGCAACCGAATACTCTATACCAGTGGGTTCTTAACCTTTTCTGCAGCCTTGCACCCTTTTGGTTCTGAATTTTAACAAAAAAATATTATCTTAATACAAACATAGCTTTTATGAAACAAAGTAGTTGTACTTTAATGCCCGTGCTTCATTTTGTATTTCGATGATTTACCTTCTAAAACAAAATCTAGCCACGTCTTGCACCCCCAGGGGGTGCGTACAACCCCAGGTTAAGAACCACCGCTCTAAACGCATTTGCTGGATGAAAACTCACCCCCTATGCCACCCCTCACCCCCCAACTGAAGCTATGTGGGTCATGGGGGTTGTTTATGGGCATGCTTCACCAAGGTTTGTTGAAGGGGGCCACAGGATCGCTTTGGATATCACTTGCTACTGACATTAACCATCACCGGAATTTGAAGTCAGATTGCTGGGTTCATCGTGCGCAGTATGCTAACCAATGCACCACCGCTCCCGTCCATACAGTATGCGGTACCTACAGCATTCACAGCCCTTTGCACGATGGCATTTGCATGCTGAATAGGTCATGGTGGTTATTTGACCATACTTCGCCATGCCGGTCAAGGCGGGGCGCATAGACCCCCCGGTGCATAAAAGTGCAGGATAACAATTTGACATCACCACATTGTCCTTTCGCTGTGCTTTTAACGCAGCCCCCGCGGCTTACAACACCCGTGACGCATGGTGGTCGCAGATCCAAGATACGTTTGGCATTCGGTATAAATCAGTCTCGAGTAGGAATCGTCCACGGTAACGGGGGCTTCGTTTTCAGCGTGGTCTATCTCTCTGCCCGGGCCGGCGACCCAGCGAATATTTCCACACCGGGCACGCCGTGCCCGATGCGCCTCCCGCGAGGGCGCCGGTGAATATTCGTGCGCCACCTCCCCAAGGCTGCACCATCTACCCTGCAAATTATCCCGTGAGACGTTGACAGCCTGACCCGTGTGCAATGAGTGACAGCCAGTCACCACCCCCACCCCCACCCCACGCACAACTTTGTAAACAGAAGACCCCCTCGTAGTCGCCGGTGGGCGCTGAATAAGAATCTGCGGTCACTTAGTCGACGTCCTTTGACAATACGACGAACCCCTTTGAAGAAGAGAGACGAGCTTCTGTCAGCAGGGCAAATTATTCGGGGGCTACGCCGGCTCGACAACTGGCCGACCGATCCGAGCGCCGTGGCGCGGCACAGCCGGCGTTGACCGCGCGAGACTTTGCATGGAGCTGCAGCGACTGTCGTCGCCTGTCGCGATCGTCGAAGCGTGTTGACATCGCCTTGTACGTTGCAACAAGGTTCTTCCCGGGTTCTCTGGGAAGTGTTCCACCTCCACCCGCCGTCGTTCTAGAGCGCTCCTTCACCTCTGACCGGGGCTTAATCCGAGCTGGAGTTGTCCGGGGCTGAGCTCTGGACCAAAAGTATTTCCTCACCCACCGCCCCCACCAAGCACCACTCTCCGTTGTAGAGTGCCAAGCCCCAGAGAGTATTCCATAAGAGATTACATTTCTATAAGATCTGCCTAGTCCAGATCCTTTGCCTTCTTTGAATTGTTACAAATATAATTATCTTCTACTACTACTGCTGCGTATGCTGTCGCGGTTGCGCTGTATGGCACTCCGATGCG
Organism: Petromyzon marinus; assembly: GCF_048934315.1. Classification (NCBI taxonomy): domain Eukaryota; kingdom Metazoa; phylum Chordata; class Hyperoartia; order Petromyzontiformes; family Petromyzontidae; genus Petromyzon; species Petromyzon marinus. The sequence goes on along the minus strand of NC_133704.1, from coordinate 6,233,388 downwards.
AGCTAGACTTCACTCTGCCTGAACACACAAGCACCTGCGTGTTACTCTTATATTTCCATGAAGCTTATTTTCTATAGTTGATGCTGCACCCACATCTCAGAACTTCCCAGTCTTCCAATGTCTTCCATCTTACGGTGTCCACTTCTGCCGCATACAACACCAAACTCCACAGATTTCATTCAAGAGTTGTCCATTGCTGTAACTGCCACCTCCTGGGGGCCAAATCACAGCTCAGGCTGGTATTTTCAGTCGGTCACCCCATACAAGTACTAACCAGGATCAAGGCTGCTTAAGCTTCCGAAACTGTGGATTAAAAAAAAAAATATTTGAATCCATCCGGCCAAGCGAGTTGGCCAAAAGTGCCTTCCAGGAATGGTCTCCTTTCTAAGCCCTCTCGTCCCAGCATAGCAAAGCAAGGGCATCAACATGGGACAATGTTACTGCCAGACCACCCAGAAGACTTCTCTTTCAGCCATCAGCAACAAGCCACCTTGCCTCCTAATTTATACGTGCGTGGTTTTTCTTTTTAAAGCAAGCATAATACTTTACAAGCAAACACATATTAACGTAAAAAAACCCCATATACTATCTGTGTAAATAAACAACAAAGCAGTGATGGACGTAACTTCGTTTTATGAAACAACATTGAATATGTAATCATTTCTATTTTTGTACTAATAGTGCTCATCGCGCGGACATGTCTCGAAAATAAAGGCATGTTTACCGGTTCATTTAATTACAAATGTAAAGAAAAACACGTTACCGTGTCACGTCGGTTTGCATCCACGGATGGAGTTGCAAGCGTAGTTTTAGTTTTGAACTGCTGTGGTTCATTAGAACGATGTTCTGCATTTCCCCATGCACGTGACATAAAAAAAGAAAAATGTAGTAATTCAAAGCCCTTTGTCAATCCACTGCTGGAAGAAGGCATCTCCACACGCACTGTCAGCCACTCGAGGGATTTTGTTATTAAGTTCGGTGAAAATCTCTTGCAGCCATTGATACATGAGATTCCCAATGGATTCCTTGATTAAACAGGGTCCTCAATTGTAGAGAGTGGAAGTGTTTGGCCCGAACACCAATGAACGTAGAGAAAACATCACAATAAATTGGCTTTTTCATTTAGATTCAATAACTATATACAGGCAGTCCCCAGGTTATGGAATACCCGACTTACGGAAATCCAATTTTACGGAAATGGTCCCATAAATCATGGTAAAATTTTTTTTCAATATGCGTTAATTACGTAAGCGCAAATAGTGCAGTGTGCTGAGGTTGTGGATGAATACTGCGGAGCGAGGCATAAGGCGGGGTTGCCTTACGCCTCAGTTTCCAACATATGGAAAATTCGGGTTACGGATCATTCTCAGAAACCTAAACCTTCCATAACCTGGGGTTTGCCTGTACAGAGCTGAACAGCACAACTGCGAAAAAAAACCCGCAAGTGAACTTACTACTTCATTAAAAGAATTATATCTTTCTACAGGATCAAATATGAAACGAGTGGCTATAAGGAATGATTGTTACTTGGTCCAGATAATTCTGAGCAAAATTCTAATTACTGAAATTGTTAATGGTTAATATCTAACTTACGGTTAATGCCTACCTGTTGAAGAGGCCAGGTCAGCTGACACGGTTATCCTGACATCCTAGTTTCACGACCTGAGGATGCTGGACGCAGTTTCAAGTAGAAATGTCGTATGTAATCGCTAACTGTGGCTGCGAGAAATGTTCAACTCGCCTTACCCCCCCCCCAAAAAAATAACAAGTACGTATGACCCACTTCCTTACCGCCGACAGAATGTGACTATCAAGAACTTCTCGTCCAGCTGGTGCGACGGCATGGCGTTCTGCGCCCTCGTGCACAGCTACTTCCCGGAGGCGTTCGACTTCGCCAAGCTGAGTCCGCAGAACCCGCGGCACAACTTCCAGCTCGCCTTCACCTGCGCCGAGTGAGTGACCTTTGACCCGCAGTCCCAACCGCCCTCCCGGATAGTACCACGTTTATTTTTGTCAGGCCACGCAATAACGTAATTGGAGGTGCGGCGGCGGGGGGGGGGGGGTGGTGGGAAGGACAGCAAACTATGTATTTTATATGTATGTAGAACTTCTTTCACACCGTACGTAGCCAACCGTGATAATCGGAGGTGCATGTCTATATATGTTCAATTTCTTTTGCACCGTACTTAGTAAACCACGCTAATCGGAGGTGCGGGGGAAGGACAACTAAACCCATGAAAAGAAAAAAAATAGATTGTTACACTCTGCTCGAGTGTGGGTAGCCAGTCTGCAGGTCGCGTGTGGTGGGATGAAGTGTGGGTACTCCTGATTATTCACAGACACATGGCCGGCGCGGAGGAGTAGGTCAGATGCCCTCTCGAGAAGCTCTCTTGAGCTCCCTCTTGTGGGGAAGCCCTTCCACCAGCAGTGGTGTAAGCAATTGCAGGGCCGCGCCTTTGCTTTTGCCCGCTGCCTACTGCCAGTGGCATGAACTTGAGGCTCTGATGTGAAGGTAGCGTAGGCCTTCAGAGCACGCGGTCACCTCAAAAAACGCAACTCAATTAGAATGGTTCGTGTATGCAGCCACTTAGCGTCAAGCCATTCAGTCTTTGTTTTAACAAAAATCATTCATTTCATATTCTTAGCTCTTTCGGTAAAGTCACGTTGAAGGGAAACAATAAAATAACAAAATATATATAAAACAATAAAAATTATCACGACGTTTCGACCATAACACAAACGGTCGTCATCAGGTGTGTCGGTTTGCATAAATTTATTTATTTTTTAAACGGTGCATTTATTTATTTATAAAAAACGTCAGCGCCACGTGCAGCGATTTGGCAGTTTATTTAGAAGGACGAGTCCATCTATGTTCTGAAAAGAGGAGGGGGGAGACGAAAAAATTAATGTATGCTGTCTGAAAGCCACTGTAAGCGTGAACAATCAATCAAGACCTGAAATGGTTTATCAAATCTTTCCAATGATTGCTACCTTTTTTGGATGTCCTAATTAAAAAGAGACCTGATGGTTCAATGAGCCGCTCTGTCTACAGGAAAGCTACCCATATGAATGCTTATCTGAAACCAAATTCCCACCACCATCCATCACAGAAGAATTCTCTCATCAAGACTCTGTATCATAGAGCCCAAAGCATATCCGACCAGGAACACATAGGCAGTAAACTCAAGCACGTACACCAAGCTCTTAAGGCTAATGGTTACTCCGACTATACAATCCGCAAAGTTATCACTCAAAGCATGAAGAAGGACCCTCTTGAGGAGCCTTTCAAAACCATCACTATACCCTACATTGTGGGGATCACAAAAAAGATCTCCAAAATCTTGAATAAACAAGATCCAGGTCCGTTTCAACACATTACATAAAATCCGTGATCTGGTTCCGTCTGTAAAAGATGTGATTCCGGACATACAGTACCCTGGTGTCTACAAACTAAGTTGCCTCTGTGGTAGTAGTTACATTGGAGAAACCAAACGCCATGTCTCGGACCGCATTCGTGAACACAAAGCAGACCTTAAACACGGTAGGACCAACACCTCGGCCGTGGCAGATCATTGTTATAATTCAGTAGGCTCACATGACATCGACTTTTCCAAGACAGAGGTTCTTTGTAAGACATCTGGCTACCATGAGAGATTCGTTCATGAGGCTATCCACATATACAAGCACAGAGACAATTTCAACCAAGAAGATGGATTCTGGCTTAGCAATCATTGAAAAGATTTGATAAACCATTTCAGGTCTTAATTGATTGTTCACGCTTACAGTGGCTTTCAGACAGCATACATTAATTTTTTCGTCTCCCCCCTCCTCTTTCCAGAACATAGATGGACTCGTCCTTCTAAATAAACTATAAATAAATAAATGCACCGTTTACATTTTTGTATTTATGCAAACCGACACACCTGATGACGACCGTTTGTGTTATGGTCGAAACGTCGTGAGAATTGTTATTGTTTTATATATATATTTTGTTATTTTATTGTTTCCCTTCAACGTGACTTTACCGAAAGAGCTAAGAAAATGAATTACTGTAGTCACGAAAGCTTTGAATCATTCACTTCATGTTAAAAGTTCCACCACTGATGATTGGCGATTTTCAAGAATGCGGTGCAGCACCTTCACCTGTACATTCAATGCGCTCTGCGTTCGATATTTGTCTCGAAGGACAATCTGCGTAACGAGTTATCGAATCAACGTCGAATCGCTAAAACAGAAGATGGCAGGAATGTTTGCGACTGCCATGGCGAACTGTCCTCACTTTGTGATCATCCCGAGTATCCTCCGCACGCTTTGTCATCACGCTCCTCGCCACCGTCGGGAACCGTGAGCCGGGGGGAGGACTTATCAATGTTACATGTGTACAGTATGTAAATTAAACTTATTTCACACCGTACATAGCCAACTATGCTAATTGGAGGTGTGGAGGAAGGACAAGAAATTAAATACGCAAAAAGCAGTCGGAAGGAAGAGCGTTCCAGACGGCCGCAGACGCGCATCTGAAAGCGCCGCGCGACGCGGCTATCCAAAAGCCGCCGCTGCTACGAGGATGACCAGAGTTCACATTAAAGAGTGACTTGATGGTGCGGGAAGACACAGTAACAAGAAATTAAAAATTAAAACCCCATTCCAACATTTAATTATAATCTTAAATCGAACCGCACCTTGTAAATACAGAACGAGGCCTGGCACATCGCACCGTGCCTGACATTGGCGCCGACGCCTCAAGTTATATATATTTTTTATAATTAAAATACATTCAATTAAAACTGACATTTCAAAAACTAATAATGTGTTTCTAAAGGAGATACTCGTTAAAATTGCCAATTGTCACCCATCTATTTAAAAAATGCAAATTCTCATCGCCGCAGTGTGCAGTGGTTTCTAAATATGATAGAACCTTCGCTGTTGAACCTCTGGGAAAGTTTGCCATCCTCTACGCAAACACATGAAAGCAGTTTCATTCCTTGAAATATATATTTCCGTGAAAACGCATCAACATTTGAAACCATAAAAATCCTGATGGGAATAGAATGTACCAGAGCATTTATTCCGAGTGAGAAGCATAGCGGAGAGGATAACTCTCCAGTGTGTGCGTTTTCGGGCTGTACGTACTACCATGGTGTTCGCCACGATGTCCGACGTTCCGCTCCACGTGCTGGAAGCTTCTATTAGTCAACACATTTTACCACTCACCTTATCTCTCGATTACACAGCGTTACCTGCTGCTGGTGTTGGTGTCAATGCGAACAAAAAATATCCAGGGAGAATGTTGCGCTGCTAAATTTAGCTCCTTGAAGAAACTCCCAGCACGTGGCGCGAAACGTCGGACATCTTGCAGAACAAAGACAAAGATCCCCCATATAGCCTTAACAGACTGTAGGGACAAGTGCTGTTAGCGAGCACCTATGAAGGCCGGAACGGTACACGAGGGGGTGGGTGGCCATCACCACGCCCGACCGCCTTTGTCTCTCTAGTGGCAATGTTTACACACCGCACCAGGTACTCATTTGAGGCTGAGTCGACCTTGGGGAGGCCCGGGACCGGTTCAGATAATCGTCACTGGTGTTGGCCGTGAGCGGGAATCAAACCCGGGTCGCCAGGTTCATAGCGCAGCGCGCTAACAGCTACACTATCGCTCCCCACAACAGCACGCGGTATGACCCGACAAAAACAACAACACGTCCGTGGCGTACATGGCACAACCGAGAAAATCTACGCAGTGGTAAAAAAAAACAGAATGACACTTATCGCAATGCCGTTCCCGCCCACGCTCCCCCGAGTGAGATTCGTACACTATTCCCTGTAGGCACACGGGGAACTCTGCGGGCCTACAGGGCGTGGTGGTAGCGCACCGCGTCCAATTCCGCCGCCGCCGCTTGGGATGTGCGCAAATTAAACACGGAGAGTTTGGTGCGCTGCAGGGTCACGCACCTCCTCGCGAGCAGTCGCGTGAATTGGGAGTGCACGGGAGGGCTCCGATGACGCATTGCCATCGGCAGCGAGATATCCGCCAAAAGGCTACCTTGCGGTAACCCAGGTGGAGTAGAATGTGGGCAAATCCCACCTTTTTCAAAGACATTTGTGCCAGTGTGGAAAAGTTGGCCAAATATTATCTGTAGAGGGGCTGTCTTTGAGCTCCCTCTATTTGGAGGCCATTCTGCCGGAATTGGCGTGGGCAGGAAATTGCAGGGCTGCACCTTTACCTCTTACCTATGCTGTGCAATCACTAAGATTATTATTGTCTGAAAAAAAAAATATGGCTTGAGAAAAGTCGCGTGAGAAAATGGTAGTAGACCTTCAAATGCATGAAAACAAAGACATTTAAACATATATATCTTTGCAAAGTCCAACCCCCCCACACGTGTGAAGCAAAGCTGCATATTAAAACTGTTTTCACTGGCGTCAATAGAGTCCTGGGCCGACATCAAAGGTAGTCTTCGTGTACTGCCCGATGGCATCTCACGCGAGCGTGTCACTTTCAGGCAATTGGCCCACTGTGACCCTCTCCTGGACGTGGACGACATGATAATGATGGGGAAGAAGCCGGACTCCAAGTGCGTCTTCACGTATGTACAGTCTCTGTACAACAAACTGAGGCGGCTCGAGAGGATGATGGAGAAGGCACAGCAGCAGCACTAGGTACGGTTTTATGTTATCGGATTATCGTATTCTTGGTTACTGGCCCGCTTGGCGTTTTGAGTCTATCTTAAATAGCGACCGTGATCAACAACAATTTATGTTTTTTTTTCGCGGAGAGGTCGAATCTTTGGAAGAAAAGTAAAACCACAGCAACTTCAAGACGTCTTTGGAAGGAGAGCACACGGCGGAATTAAAAAAAAAAACAAACGACTGCATTTAGCCAGGAAAAGCTGTTGATCCGTGACACTTTGAATTTGCCCTCCGTTGTTTTAGAAATGTCATTTGACGACCTTGGCTTTGAAGACACAAAGTTACGGATATTGGTTTTGGTCAAGCCTGGTACCCTTTATAGTCATCATACCACCTTGACGGATGTGACATCTTGATTGCCCTTCACATGGAGGTGTTCAATTCAAGGGTTGGGGGGCTGTAGAGGGCCGAGACCCCCCCCCCCCCCGCCTACTCCCACCATTGCTAAAGGGCCCAGTGCCCTCTTCTAGAATGTTTTTAAGAGTCAAGTAAAAAAAACGTCTGTTGCAATATTTAACACCATTGGTGGGACGAGAGCGAGAGCATTTTGTTTAAAGTTTAAAATGTCATGACCCCAACCCCCCGAGCTCACCTGAGTCTTTGAATTGCCCCCTGCGCCTCTGCCAGCACCCCCCCCCCCGCCCACCATTTTAAACAAGGTCACGCTACAGGGCTCCCATGCATTTGACGCGTCTCACAATCTGGTGTGGTGATAATATGCGTGGTGACGACGACGTCTGAGAAAACAATACCGGGTTGCCTGATATTTTTTACAATCAGCCCTGCCAAATTTAATTAAACCCCAGGTGAAAAGTATTTTTCACGGATTTCTGCAGACCAAATTAGACAATGGCACCACCATGGGTATAAGCGAAGGAGGTGTTAACTACTGTAACCTCCAGATTACAAGGCCCAATTGTTTCATGTGCAGCAGCTTTAAAGCGTTGCAGAGCAAAAGTTGGGGGTGCGTCTTTTAATCCGGTGTTTGTCCTGTATTACCTCTCACCATGCACCGTATTAACCGACTCGCTTTTTCTGCTTTGTCGTTTTATATCAATTCGAACGCGTTTTCTGCTATCCCGAGACGTATTTTCCGGGGATGTTTTGTTTTGTTTACGAAAGATCCCGAAGCTTGGGATGCGTCTCACTTTTCGGAGCGTCTTAAAGTCTGGAGAAAAGGGTTACACCCGCTCCTCCAGCGCAGTTAATTCAATGAATTGTCGCGATCCAGGACCTCGATTTAATTGGAAGACGATTCGTTATTTTTTCTTCTTCAATAAGTGGTAGCGTTTCCAGTTGCTACGGTGGTCATACACACGCCCATTACCACACACAACTACAACATATTCCTGCTCAAAGGAATCAATGTATTTATGAGCTCTAGCATCAATATTAATGAATGTATGCATCGTTACACCCAGAGTATACACAGAACTGCAGCACCCTAAATTGGACGCAGGTTCCACGCATTCGTCAATAACACTGCCGGCATAACACGCCGATGTTTAAGATCATGACTCTTATTAACGTGAAATATTAACTCGGGTCTTTTTCATATTACAGCGGAATTCGCACAAAGGCCTAAAAGCGAATTTACATCCAGCTGTATGTTATGGCGAACGCGCGTTGTTTAAAATCAGGCGAGTGTCAAGACGCAATTAAAAAAAAAGGTGGAACAGACCCACATTCACTAATGGGCTGAGGGAGAAAATTTCACAATTGCAGAGCCTGGCTGAAAAAAATATCAAGTCTCCCACAGAACAAAAGTCTGGTCTTTGGAATGAGAAGATTAGAATCAGCAGACCTAAGTTTTCGCAGTGGAATTTTTAAACTTATGCTGAGAGTATTGAGGAGCCAACTCATGCAAGGCCTTAAACGTGACAAGAATCTTTAAAAAAGTCGATTCTGTACTCTACAGGGAGCCATATGCTTCGCCATTCATGGAGCACTGCTTTTGATCAAATACAAAAGGTGTCATTCTTGTTTGTGCATCGCTGCCCGAGGCGAGGGTGTACGATGGCCCAATGTTACATTTGCAACGTCTCACGAAGTGGACACCTGCGACTTTATTGTACATCTGTGGTAAAGAGCTTCATAGCTCAACTCTGAAGTGAATGAAATCCTATTCAGCACGTTGTGGAAACACTTCCCTGCCACGCGTACACATCTGGCTCCCATCCAAGTGCCGCGATGCCCTCAAACCACTCGAAGCGTGGAATTCTTTAGGAAGAGACAAGATACACGCAGCCATTGTCATCGACCATCTTGCAAGCGAGCACGTTCAACAAACCACAATTTATCCTCCATGTTTAAACACCTTGCGCCACTCAACACACACACACACACTTCTGCGTGACGAGACGCGTGTCATTAAACCGTACGGGGCTAAACCTTTTATGTCTGGGCTGCGTGAAACATTTCCCTCCCGCCTTGCAGTGGCATCGCACGAACGTCGCCTCGTGGCAACACGCTGCTCGCGGCCATCTTGGAAATACCCACGGTGCTTTGCGGGGTAGCCGTCGCGTGACGTCACAGACCGGAGGGTGGGGTGGGGGTGGGTCAACCCCAGGGTTTGAGACAAGCGCTACTGGTTTCAAAACCCAATCGCAGATACTCGTGCAACGATAAAAACAACAACAACATCATCAACACTCAGCCAGTGTGTCCTCTGTACGTTTCTGCAAACCTGTCAAACCCCTTTATCAGTCACCCTATCCTTATAACAGACCAATTCCAGACCTTATTGGTCACCCCGTGCCCCTTATAAATCTCAACGCTCATCCTGCTAAGTCCGATCACAAGGGAGAAAGACAATCACCACTACTACACTCACCACTACAAACCTGTCAACCCCGTATCAGTGCCCTAGCTTATAACAGACCAATTCAGACCTTATTGGTCACCCCGTGCCTCTTATGAATCTCAACGTTCATCCTACAAAGTCCCATCACAAGGGAGAAACACAAACAAATAGACAAAAAATTATTTTGCCCGTATTGAAATGGCCGTACGTCGTATGGAATACGGGTAAACCGTATGGGTTAACAGGTATGTTTCTGTGTATTATTTTTGGAAACGTGTGTTTTTTGAATAAAATATTCTCCACATTTTAAGACGCACCGCCAACGTTTAAAATACAAGATGGAAAAGTTGCGTCATATTCCGGAGAATACAGCGAGTGTCTTGGCTACACTTGCCTTGCCATACCAGTACCAAACTATCTTTACAAGAACAAACACTTGCGCTGCCTAATTCCCGTCACAATTAATTATACTTACCTGGGTTCACATAAAGTAAAAAAAAACATCTGGTGAAATAACTCTGCTCATTTGAATTAGCATGTATTCATTTGAGTGGCTTTCTGTTATCCAAAGCCGAATTGTAACTTACCGGTTTAATGGCCACTTCCCAAGGAAACACGGAACATTGGCCCAGCGTTGATCCTACGATTCCAACCACTTTTCCAACGTTGCATGTTTCCTGGGTGGACTGGCATGGCGTGCTCTGATTTACACGTTGTTTTTGATCACTAACAGCTGTTGTTGGTTGGAATCCGCCACGTTGATCTTATTTGAACTTAAAACTGATGTCACTGTGTTCTAAATGCATTTATTTGACTATATATACACATACGGTCTATTGTTGTGTTCATGAGTAGGATAGGTGTTTTTGGACGGATGTTAAGAGTTTTGTATTATTCATCCTTTCAATTTCCCCACAAAATTGTTTAAAGGAATAGATAATTGAATAGTGCTCTTCCAAACGACGTGGAATGTGGAGACCCAGCCATGGTGCATTGTTTGCGTTTTTAAATACTCGACAGTGAAAATAATTGTACGTCTCACGCTTTCACTTTCCTTTGTAATGAACAATAATGAATTTATACTACAGTGTTGTGTTTTCAGATATATTTTTTTGTTGTGAATTTGTATAAATATTTTTTTTGCACGGTATAACATTGCCTTCGTGTTGTTCTATAATTCTCTGACGTACTTCATCGCGATGTGCTTCTTTTCTCCTTCTCTTGCATGAAGCATCGCCAGGACTTCGTCTCCCACGCAAACATATTCCGGAACGCTGCTTAGGGCCGGCTTGGCGTTAAGAAATCATTGGCGTAAGGCACTACCACCAGAGTGCAACGTGCACATTGCAATGCATTACAATCCTACATTGCTCGGCCTATAATCCTATGAGGACAAAATAAGGTGATGCGGAGCCGCAATAATTCCCCGAGCAGCGTTCCAGAGCGGCTGAAATTAAGGACTGAGCGTTGCATATTGTGACATTCTCGTCTTAGCCTATGAATGCCACCTTTGGGCAGAGCAGCAGCACAGTGGTTAGCACACTGCACTGTGAGCCTGACGACCTTACGAGTTCGATTTCCCAGCCACGGCTAGCATCAGTGGCAGGCGATATTTGTAACTGCGGTCACATGACAATCTCCCACTTTCATTCACTAACCCGCACTAGACCGGCTTGGCGAAGTGTGGTCATGTACCCCCCCCGCCCTCCATGACTAATACTACATGGGGAAGCCTTCATCCAGCAGTGGATTGATAAGGACTGTACATGTTTTTAATTATTATTTCGTGTTTCTTCACATTTTTCTCGCGATAATAAATATGCTGTAGCCGATAGGGGTTAGTTAATTTTTAATGCATACATAGAATCGTCAAAAACAATTTTTACGTTTTATATTCTATGCAGGCACAGAATGTGGGTAAATTTAATCGTAGAATTATAGAAACAGCTCCACAAAAAGGTTGTGTCATGGGCTATGAATAATTTCACTGACTTATTGCTGGCACAAACAAAAAGCTATAATCCCTTTTTTTACGTGTGAAAATGCATGCAATATGTAATTATTTACTTAAAAATTACAGCAGAAATAACGGCAGACACTCTCTTAAACATACCTGCATGCATAGGAAATGTTAATGGATAATCACGTAAAAGAGTATTTTATTTGACGAATAACGAATCTAAAATTTTCATATGAAACACATTTTTTATGGTCTCTGGCATTAAATGTGCTACATTTATTGTTAAAGAAAAAAGTTGTTCCTCCCAAACTGTGGGTCAATAATGTTGACTTTTACTTAGTTCGGGGTAGGCTGATATCATATAAAGAATGAATCTGGTGTGAAATGTAATAGGTTTTGTTATTGCACTATATTTAAATGCAGCAGTTCGTATCTTTCTTCACTGCCTATGGAATGGATTCGTATCAGAAACAGTCTAGGCACAACCGTTTGTCAGTGCTTAAATTCTGTTAAGCGCCATCCATCCTATGGCCCACTTTCATTTGGTTGGGATGACACAAATAATAATCCAGTGCCACTCTTTCAGAGTCTACCTTTGCCATTGAACAACATGAAAACAACATCGATCTTTAATAAATCTCATGATGATTTTCGTAAAAAAACACGATTGAAATATTCAGATGAAAATGTGTTCTTATTTGTAGATTCCCCCCCCCCCCATGTTTTATTGAATTTGAGCTGTCGGTCTCAGTGGGGGAGGGGAAGTTTAAATGTCCACGAAGAGCCCCTGCATAGCAGGCACGAGTTAGAGAACGGCCTGTGGAACGTGATGTCACAGAACTCCTTCTTAGATCCCTTCCAAGTGACCTCTCATGTCAGCCAAACAAAAAAAAATGTCACGCTCAGACCTGTGCTCAATGAAGAGAATTGTCAAATTTGTGCATCGCTGCTGAGTCACACTGAGACCATCAACTCACTAAACTTGAGAACTCGCTTGAGTCATGCGTGGCTGAAACCCAGATAAAAAAAACACATTGATCTCAGGAGAACTGGCTCGGTGTCTCTGACCACAGAACATCCCGGCCACCTCTGAAATCAACGTCCAGCCAATGATCAAATCATGCGTGTTACAATCGGTAATTTCCAAATTATTGATTCATGTGATTGGTGCACAGAAACATACAACTTCTTACGGATTATATGCCCACCCTGGGTAAACAAGCACAGTAATAATAATGATATGCACCGCACGGGGACAGGAGAAATGATTCGTGAGTTGAATCGTGACCCTGAATTGTGGCAATTCGTAGAATCCTGAATGGGGGGCGGAGGGGGGGGTGAATCATAATCTGACCTGGTGCTGGGCCACCAAGTGACCTCTCCAAACTAGCGTGGTGAAGTACGGTCAAATGACCCCCACGACTGACGCTGGCGTGGGGGGGGGGGGGGCTCAGCCATCAGTGGATTGACGAAGGGCTGCAAATGTGTCATTGTGAATTATTTCCGACATCATTGTACACACGCAGAGTTTAAGCACTGACCTTTTGTGCGTGCGAGGGGGTGACGGGTTTGTAAAAGCGACATCAGTAGAGCGTTTTGTGTGTTCCATTTTCAATATGTTTACGACACAGGTATATTACAATGCCACTTTGTATTATTTGCATTACTGTATTATGGTCACTTGAATAAGAGCAAATAAAATATATTGTTTAAACATGCAGTTTTAATTGACTTCTTCTCCGAGTCTCAATACTTTTTTCAGGGTGGTCCTGCCACTTTGGCCTGTTTGGCCAATTCCATTCATGAGATTTTGGTTGCGTGGAAGAGGAAACCAGAGTATGTGGAGAAAACCCACTCTGGTGGAGAGAAATACAAAACAAACATAAAATCTACGGGATTGGATTCAAGAATCCACTGCTCTACTGCCATCTCTTGACCACCTCACAGCCTAAGCCTACACCACGTGACATTGGCAGACAGTTTCCCAACAACAGCACTAATTGCACTCCACCCTACACAGATTGTAATCTTTGACGAGATGTTAGGCACCTTCATGTTAGATGAGGTCACGACGCTGATAGGATTTGGTAACCAGGCTTAAATTGAAAAATTATCAGCTCGTCAAAGAGCAAATACTCAACGGATACAAAAACGCGACTTAAACGCGATTCTAACGTCTGAATATACCGTGGGCCCCTTCAGAAGGAATGTAAAGCCACGCACTTACATATTGAATTCTCATAACGCAAAAGGCACCTCTTTCCTAGAAAACACGTCTAGTAAAAGAAAACTTAGAACGATTCTTTATATTTTCAGGAGAGCCCTGCTTTGGAATTTAAGTCCAATGACCTTTTTCTAACAATATTTTGCTAGTGTGTGGGTGGAAGCTGGCGTACCAGAAGAACGCACTACACAGTCCATCCTCCGGAGAGGGAACTGGTCAGAACCCTACTTTCTGCACTGCCTCGTACTTATCATATGAAGCACGGATAACACGTAATTTGTACGGCTGGATTCGTAGAAAATAACACGCGTTTTTTTGTGTGGAAGCCACACACACTGCACCATAAGATTCCAAAAATAAAATAAAAAAAATCACTTTCTTAAACATGCCTCTTACATGTGGCCTCTGTATGGATTAGACGGTATGTGGCCGAAAGTAATCTGGTTTGTTAAATGTCTTTTGGTGTCCCGAAACAAGAAAATTCCTGTTCAGTTATTCTGTGACTGTTTGCTTATGAGAGGTTGCGTGTCCATGCAGAATGTCTCGCGTGGCTGAGAAGCCGCCAGGGTTATAAACGGAGCGGGGGGAGAAACCGGTACACAAGCCACGACCCACACACGCCTGGTCTGCTCCACTGAATTTCAGTGTCTGTCTCGGCCCAATCTCAAGTGCCTCTCCCAATAGCCACCGCGCAGCCAGGAGGAGACGCAACTGAGATGAGAGAGAGGGAGGGCGGGAAAGATTGAAAGGAGATGTGGGGACTGAGACCACAAAAAAACCCCGCAGGGCGACAGCAGATCAAGTGACGTGCATTGAGAGCGATGCGAATCAACAGCAGGGTGTGCATAAAAGTGACAGTTGTAAAAATCGCGTGCCATCTAATGGAACGAGATGCCCAAAGATGATTGGTTAAAAATAACGGGCAAGGTAAATTAGTTAACAGCAGTAAAGGTGCATCCCTGCAATTGCTTTCCCAAGCCAACCGCCAGTGTATGGGCTTCTACTAGCGGGGGAGATCTAAGAGTAGGCCAAATACCCTCTTACGGCACCGTAAGAGGGTATTTGGCCTACTTTTCTGAGCTAAACCAGGTGACCTTTGAAGAGATGGGCTTATGCACCCGTTACCCCACTACACGCAACCTGCCCATTTAAATGTTTGTGTGTTGAACTTCTTTTGCACCGTACGTAGCCAACCATGCTAATCGGAGGTTAGCGTGGCTGGATACGTATGGTGCGGTTGGCTACTGGGTGGATGAATGGAGGAGGGGTTGGGGGGGATTCCTCATGAAAAAAAAAACTTGCATCATATTTTCAAAATAAATCGATAGATACGGGTGAAATTCATATTACATTAGTGGGATATTTGAATACGAAAATACATAAATACAAATACATTCTGGAATATTTTTTTCCCAATATACATTTTCTATATATATTTGAAAGTGCATGCCACTGCATTTTTCAAGCCTTTTGACGTGTTCTCGAGTAATGATATGCGATATTAATCATGTAAACTCCATCATCATTAACTTAATTCTGCAAGTGAAATGCAAAAAATGCATGGAATATTATGGAAAATTAATGTATGTGTTGTACTTAGAGCTGACTATCCTGAATAAAAAATAATTATCCATATCCCTTTTCTCAATCCACTGCTGGATGAATACCATGTTGGTCATGGGGATTGTTTGAGCATAATTCACCACTCTGGTCAATTAGGGTTGTTGAAGTTGGTGCCCCTCCAAGACTGGTTCAGATATCACTCGGTACTCATGTTAGCCATGGCTAGGAATTTAACTACGGCCACTGGGTTCATTGTGCAGTGCACTCACCACTGAGCCAACAGATTCATCTCCAAAATAAGATGTTGCACAAGCTCTTACATTTTATAGAAATTACCCATCAAAGTGGGCAAAGAATCCGAATCACACAATTTCTAAATTTCAACCATACTGAAGTGTGTAACAACCTTTTTTTAATGTAACGGCTAAATATCTATCAAACAAATTTAAAATAGCCCGTGATGTGAGCGACATCAGCATTTTATTTTTTAAAAACAACAACAACCACAAAAAAACCCCAAAACATCTTTTTTAACAGCAGGAAACACAAGATCCTGTGTGAAACTAGACATTGTTTTGGCCCCTGTTGTGTACAGACATCCGCACCATACAATAAACACGATCTCGCGAGTACACAAGGTGGGTTGAGGCGCTGCCCCATTTCCATATACCAGTCACGCACGGACGTTTGAGTGGGAGCCACCGCCATCCATCAACAGCCTGTCAGGATCATGAAAAGCGTTTGATGCCCGCTAATTTGTCTCATTTTTTTTCTCTCCCAAAAACGCCACTTTTTCTTTTTGAAATACAACATAGCCCAGCGGCACGGGGCATTTGGCTCCTCGAGATCCTGATGGGACGGCAGCAGCGTTAATGAAGAGGTTTTATATAGATGTGTGCGTGTGTGGTGTGTGAGCATAAAAACTGTCCAAACTAGCACCGCGCGACCACAGGAGTTGCCGATTGGGAGGGCGACGCTGAACGTCCTTTCCAGAAACTCGTGCGAGCGAGTGCGTTGTCCCACGATTTGGATTTTTTTTCGTGGGGGCGGCTGCGTGGGGGGGAAAAGGAAAATTAGATACAAATAATAATTTGTGTTTGCGACCGACTTTCAAAATACGGGCACACCGTTCGCTTTTATTTTTCTTCGAGCGAGGAGTTGAAACGACGTACGGAGAGGCGAGTCGGAGGATCTTTACGAAGATGGCGAGACGTTGCGGGATCGACCGGAGATATGCTCCGATCATCGCGATCGCGATGCTTTTGGTTCGCTGTTCAAGTGGTAGCTGGATGTGAGTACGACGGGCGTTCGCGTCTTCTTTGGGGCAATAGGGGGGGATTGAATAACAAACAAAAACTGATAAAAAATACGGTTAACAAAAAGTGTAACAAATTCACAGCTCGATGAATCTCACGTGCCTTATGGATTTACTTTCGATTGAGATTGTAATTGCTTTTTATGATCTGAAAGTGGCTGGAAGACAGAATGTAAGTACAAACATTCTTGGGGGGGCGGGGGGGGGCAGGGGCGGGAGGGGTGAATGGAGAAAAAAAATCTAATAAATATCGTAAACATTGAAAAGAGGATGGCTTCATAAATCTCTCTCGCGTTATGCAGTAACTTCGATTGAGGCTGTAATTGCTTTTTATTTACCAAGGCGGCTGTGGATGCTGGACGTTAAATGTTCTGTCCGTTGGCATGGGGGAAACTGGGAAATGAACAACGTGCCTGCAAAATGTAACAATTGGTGAATCGCACTAACGGGCGTTTCGAAATACTTTATTCCGATTATGGACGTAATTGCATTTTGTTTGGGGTTAACTTCCAAAGGTGGCTGGGAATGCTACCGGCCAGACTCCCAGAGAAGCTGGGCTGCTCGCAAATTCCCGGACTGCCGAGCCGGCAAATCGAAGTTTGCAAGCAGAAGCCTGACATCCTGGGCAGCATTCAGCGGGGAGCGCGTACGGCCATCCAGGAGTGCCAGAGTCAGTTTAAACAGGAACGGTGGAACTGCTCGACGACGAGCGACTACTCGGTGTTTGGACAAGAACTAACTCGCGGTGAGTGACTGACCGTCCGGAGGGGCGGGCGGGGGGCTTGGTTATCGAGCGAACTTTTCGTAGTAGCGTACGCGTTAAAACGTATGCAGCTTCGCAGCTGGGAGTCCTCTTATTTCTTCCATGGCTCTGCCAGGAGGAAGAAGGGCAATTGCGTCTTATATAAGCCCATTTATTTATTTTTACAACAATGTTATTGACATTTTTTTGTTAGATCTAGATTTGAAGTTTTCGTGACTGCAGGGATCCATACTCTTTGGTTCTATCGGTAAAGTCACGTAGGTATAAAATAATTGTGATTTAATTTAATTTATGTTATACCTACGTGACTTTACCGAATTAACCAAAGGGTATTTTTTGTTAGAGCTTGTGTTATTTATACTTGTGCACCATTGCCAAAAACAAAGATTCCCCGTATAGCCTGTAACAGACTGTTGGGGCAAGTTGCTGTTTGCGAGCACCTATGAAGGCCGGCACGGCACACGAGGGGGTGGGTGGCCAGCACCACGCCCGGCCGCCTTTGTCTCGCCAGTGGCGATGTTTACACACCGCATCAGGTACCCATTTGAGACTGAGTCGACCTAAGGGAAGCCCAGGACCAATACAGATAATCGTCACTGGTGTTGGCCGTGAGCTGGAATCAAACTTGAGTCGCCGGTTTCGTAGCGCAGGGCCGTAACAGTTTCACTTACCGCTTCACCACACCACTGCCAACGCACACACACAACACACACTCACAAAAATGGGTATATTACAGCATGGAACGAGCTATATGGAATATTATTTAATCTACTGCTTATTCTGTGCCTCATACACTAATACGTTTTACATGTTTCCTATGTAGAAATCATATGTATTGTTGTTCAATGGTGACCAGCTAGTAATGTTGACCGTCATGCCAATGATTGGTTGTGGCGACTTGACTTCGAAAACAAAATCCACACAAGCCACAGGCTTAAACAGTCCAAAATCATGTTTTTCATTTCTTACGTGCTCTTTATTTTAAAAATGAAACCTCAACGATCGCCATCGCGGCCTCTCTCCTGCAACCAGCTGCCTGGCCTCTCTCAAACCGAGCCGCTAACGTTCACCTTTAAAGCGTTCACCAAGAAACATTTTTTTCAAGTCTGATTTACTGTTACTAAATGTCAACTGTCGTAATTCAAGATAGTTTGATTTTATTCATTATCGTTATTATTATTATTATCAAAGGTCATGGTCGATCAACTGCTGGATAAAAGCCTGCCCGTGCTGTGAACATCCACCATATATATAGTCTTGCGAAGCCACAATTAATACAACTTCTGTCCATGAACTAATCACTCGATGTCTACAGTGACCAATTTGATAACCGTAGATGATTAAGTTATCCTTTTTTTAGCGCAATATTCCCATGGTTATTTTAAATTAGCACCTCCGATTAGCACGGTTGACAACGTGCGGTGTGAAAGAGGTTCAACATACATACGTACAATTTATATCAGTGTGCCGTTTAAAACATTTTGTGACTCATGTGCATCATATTTTGATTGTTAAGTTTAGTTTTCCAAAGGCACCCAAATTTCATCTCGGCAGCCTCTTTATTTCAAAATGTTTTGATCCCAGTCCGCCTTCAATAGCGATAAAAATTATACAATTCGTACCACGTACAATATTACACAGATATAAATCACCGTGGCTTTGAAGCGCCGAGTCAAGCTCAATGCCACTCAACAAAGCCACGCAAACGAGGTGGGGGACTTTAGCAAAGAGGTGGGAGCCTTTAAGAAATAAGTGGGGCCTTTGAGAAATAAGTGGGGCCTTTGAGAAAGACGTGGAGCCTTTAAGAAAGAGGTGGAGCCTTTAAGAAAGAGGTGGGGCCTTTAAGAAAGATGCGGAGCCTTTAAGAAATAAGTGGGGCCCTTAAGAAAGATGTGGGGCCTTTCAGAAAGATGTGGGCCCTTAAGAAAGATGCGGAGCCTTTAAGAAATCAGTGGGGCCCTTAAGAAAGATGTGGGGTCTTTAAGAAAGAGGTGGAGCCTTTAATAAATAAGTGGGGCCTTTAAGAAAGATGTGGGGCCTTTAAGAAAGAGATGGGGAGGGGGGACATTCAGTGACTCTTGAGAGTCGGTGTAGATTGATCTCCGCTGCTGCTGCGAAAGTGAAATGGGACGAAGGCGAGCGATCTCCAGTTGTGCCACTCCTACAATGATATATTTAATTGTTTCGTGAACTTGCTGAACATCCACTTTTGTCCTGCTCGTATTTATCCTGAGCCCAACTGTACAGTCTTCTTCATGAATGTCTCCAAACATTCCCTGAATGTTCATTTTTCTATTCGTGATACCGTGTCTTACGCCATGTTTGTATACCGGGTGCATATGCTGCACGTATGCAGTGAGTATATGCGATGTGTATTTAGTGTGTATATGCTATGTGTGCAGTGGGGATATGCCACGTGTATTGTATGTCTAAATAATCCGTATCTCCGGTTCAATGTAGTTTTCTGCTAGCCTAGCGAATGACAAGTATCTTTGTGTGAATGACAAGTATCTTTGTGTAAATGATATGTTCGTGTTTAAGTTAGTGAGCTGTGTCATCGCTTCCCCAAGCAGCGCGACTAACAACTCTCCGTACGAAAAAAAAGAATAGGTTTTACCCTTTCTGGCAATGAAAACAGGGTTTAGGATGTCGAAACACCACATAGATAGCTTTCGCAAGGAATCTTATTCTTCATACTTTGAGTTTGGCCAAAAAAGGTCCCATGATAATAACTCTCTAGTCCGCCGGCCTAGACGAATGCAGTCGAATGTGGGACGATCATTAAACAACCCCCATAGGACGTTTTTGTTCCGTGTAGACTGGCGGCTCTCTTCAAACTACTTTGAAACGGTGCCTTACATCCACACTGTTGGCTACGTACACGGTGCAAAATAAGTTCAACATACAAACACACATACGATGGGAGCATGCTCCAAGGCTCTGCACAGATAGATTAAATAATCGGTACCGCCATCTCCGGGGCCACCTCACGCCTGGCATCACCGTGCAGTCTACCCCATCCGAGTACTAGCCAGGCTGCAGAGCTGCTTAGCTTCTAAGATCAGGCGATGTCGGGCACCTTCAGAGTGATTTTAACAGTATTTGGCTGCTATAAATGTCCACATTAGAAGCCGCCCGCTTCGTTGAGCTATAATTTATGATGGCCAGGTGGCTTCAGTGGGCCCTTGGTAAGAAAACATAGATTTTGTCTCAAGGTTATTTTCGGGAAGGGCCTGCATCGTGATGATATTGGACCAATTCCTTGATTGAGTGTTAGGAAGAAACCTGAGTTCTCAGGGTACAACCATTTGACAAGACTCACACATCCGCACATTCAGATTAAACCCACTGCTGTACTGCATTCTCCTGGTTACCTTGCACACAGCCCAAGCCGGCAACGCCTCTCATTCAAAAGTAGTCTTCCATCCGACTGCCAACCAGGCACGGGCCTGCTTAGCTTGCACATCGGACAAGTCTGGGTGCAGTTCGGGTGAGTCAGTCATTGTGTTAGACGAGAGCGCATCAAGATTCACAGTGTCTCTCCGCCGCTCGAACGATTGTGGGACAATCGCTCGCCTCCATCGACGGCTCTGATGCGGGCGGCGAGATGTTAACTACTTCGCCTGGTTTGCAGAAGGTCGTGGGTTCGATCCTCACCTTGACGCCTGTATATTTGGAGTTTACAAGTCTCTCTCCCTGTGGTCGCGTGCAATTGTGTCTGGTTCCTCCGGTTGTTTCCCTCCACATTGAGAATCAACGTGCGTTTGGAGTATTTGGTTGCAATACATGTCCACGTGGTAAGCCACTTCGTTGAGCTATCATTTGTGACCAGGTCGCTTCTGAAAAAGAGCTACATAGCTTAGTTGGGCCTTAACCTGGTAAAATAAAAAAAAATATTTAATGGTTTTAGTTTTATACATTCAACGTTCCAATGACAAGAGGCCATCTAATGCACGCAACGCAACATTTTTTAGCACGACACACTTTAGGCCACCTCACTGGCACCAGCCACTGTCTTCGTTGCACCAGAGATGTGGGACTCTAACACAGCCGTGCCAACTCAGCGGCCTTTTGGGTTTAACTCGCGACGAAAAATTTAGTTTTAGTTTTTTTTTTTCATCATCAAAGCGATTAGCGCCGATTCCAGCGAGAGCCAAACGCCGGACTTGCAATCTAGAGGCCGACCGGTTGGATAGCCCAGTGTGACCGTTGACGCGCTAACATCCAGCGGTATAAATGGGGTAGAGCGCGTTGGTGAGGTAAAGTGTGGGTACTGTCACCTCTTCCAAGACACCTGGCCAGCGTGCAAGAATAGGGAAACGAAAAGGACAAGAAGAGGCATTTTTTTTGTTGAATTCGTTAACAAACTAAAATTTTGGTTGAATTCGTTAGCAAACATACTCTTTGGTTCTTTCGGTAAAGTCACGTAGGGTAGAAAATAAAATAAAACTAACATTTTTGTTGAATCCGTTAACAAACTAACATTTTTCTTGAATCCACGAACAAACTAACATTTTTGTTGAATCCGTTAAACTAACAGTATTGTTGAATCCGTTAACCAACATTTTTTTTGAATCCGTTAACAAACTCAAATTTTCAAGAGCCGCAATCCACGTGACAGCAATACGAGACGGTCGTGAATTAATAACCGCCACGCAGCAGACTTTAAAGAGCCGAGCGCGGCTCCGCAGCCGCAGGTTTGCCGACCCCTGCTCTAGAGGTACCCTCTCGAGCACCCCCGGGTGGCGCAACCTCCTGCCGGCAGTTGGCATGCCCAAGCAATTGCAGGGCTGCACCTTTGCCTCTTGAAAAAAATGTTGCCACGTTCAGTACGCCACCGTGCGTCTCCGAGTTGCTGAGCGGCATTCGAAGAATCGATCTCGTAAAATACGGTGACTTTCTTGGGATTCGTCAGGCGGCTTTCAATATTTAGGAATGGTATTCGTGTCGTTTTTTATTACACTCTATGAACTGTTTTGTTTTCACCACGTAAGGCCCACTGAGCTAAAAAGCTCTTTTTCAGAAGTGACCTGGCCACAAATGATAGCTCAACGGCTTATCACGTGGAAATTTACAGCAGCCAAATACTCTAAACTCGTGTTCATAAACCGGAGGATCCGGGGTAAAATCCACGCCACCACGGGGAGAGAGACACCGCAAACTCCAAATATACAGGCGTCAGGGTCCGGGATCGAAACCATGACTTCCTGTATACCAGGCGAGGTAGTTAACATCTCCGAGTCACCATGGCGGCGCCCCGCTCGTTTGCCCAGGAAATCCTCACTGATTCTCACGTCTAATGTTTCAGGCGGGTCCTACCAAATTCAGGCAGTTGAGCCCGGGGGGGGGGGGGGGAGTGCAATACTCATTGAGCAATCTGCGCGGTTGATCCTTTCGAAGTTGGCACAAAATGTGGACCACGATGCCGGTTGGCGCCGTGACGGCGACCAGCGTGGAGCGCTTCGGCCCTCCCGGTGGTCTCCCCCTGGGCCTGAAGCAGAAGATCACTTTGGTGTCGGATACAGCCACAGTGTGATTGCGATGTGATTCATAACTTTGACACGCCGTGTATCAATCGTGCCATTAATTGAATGTGCAATTGTACTGAGTGCCCGCTGCGTGTTGGTGTCTTGGTGTGGTCTGGGACTGTTGTTGGTTTCGTTGTTGTTGTTTTGCTACCTTGCCCCAAGCTTGCATTTAGTGTTGAAAAAGTGGCAGGAATTAATGTACCTATGGAATTTGTACTTATATACAGACCTTTATTTATGTTTTCATAATAAGAGAGAATGCGTGACTTGCTGACCTTTTTTGTTCAATTTTGCCCCTACTGCACGAGTAGTGAGAAAAAAAGAGCTTCATAGCTCATCGGATTCCTCCTCCAGTCTAAACAAAGATTATAATTCTGACCGCCGCCCCCCCCCCTCCCCGCCGCCCCCGCCCCGCGCCCCCACCAACGTTACGACGGCCAGGCTCGCGAGAGACGGCGTTCATCTACGCGGTGGCGAGCGCCGGCCTCGTCTACTCGATCACGCGCGGCTGCAGCGCGGGCGAAGTCTCGGGCTGCTCGTGCGACGCCTCGCTGAAGGGCGGCTCGCAGAGCGAGGGCTGGCAGTGGGGCGGCTGCTCGGACGACATCCGCTACGGCCTCACCTTCGGCCGCAAATTCGTGGACGCTGCCGAGAGCGCCGCTGGCGGCCACAACGCGCTGATGAACCTGCACAACGTGGAGGCGGGCCGGCAGGTGAGGGATTCGTCCGGGATGTTCCGTCCTTTGCTCGCGAGATAACAGCGATTCCGCCGCTCCCCACTCCCCACCTCCTCCCCCCCCCCCTCCATCCCCTACCAGCAGGATTATTAATGCCCGCTTGCGGACCGAGCTAAAAATAAACTATTTTCTTTCATTTTATTTTAGCAGGTAAGGCCCACCTGAGCGATAAAACTCTTTTTTTCAGATGTCCAAACAGGCCATCAAACTGGCTTGCATAATATTGTTTCTCTCGAGTTATCTGTGCAAGGGCAGGTCAATGACTCCAGTTCTTGCCAACTTTAAACTATGTTTTATTTTATTTCACCAGGTAAGACCCACTCAGCTATACATCGTAGCCCTTTTTCAGAAGCGACCTGGCCACAAATGGTCGCTCAACGAAGTGGCGTATCGCGTGGACATGTATTGCAACAGACAAATACTCTAAACGCGTGATGTCAATTCTACATGTGGAGGATGAGATGAGGGCACCGTGCGCTTCGCCAGATTGGTTGGTAGCAGCACCGGAGGGACGAGGGGGGGGAGGTCTTCATCCAGCCGAGAGTGCGACAATGCCTCTTCTCTGTCAGCTCCACTGGCTTTCCCATTCACTACACCGCTGTCTTTAAAAAAAAAAATACATGACGCTCGTCTGTAAATCTCTCCATGGCCTTGCCCCCCTTCCCCTACTCCTCGTCTCGCCTCTCTCATTTCTTCATGTCCCCCGCCTCGTCCTCCTCTTCGTTCCCAATCTTCTCGATGTCTCTCACTGTCCCTCTGCCCAATCCCGTTCTCGATCTTCCTTTCTCGTTGCACCTGTGGTGCCGCCGCAGCGGGGCCGCTCCGTCGGGGCCGTGCCCACCGCCGTGACGCCGCCACCGGTGCCTCGGATTTCCCGCCACTCTCCCGAGGCCGGTGCTCTCTCAGACGTCCGCTTTTTACCCTCTACACAGTTGTGGTGCCGCCGCAACGGAGCCGCTCCGTCGGGGCCGTGCCCACCGCCGTGACGCCGCCACCGGGGAGTGACGGCGCCGACGCGGCGCGCCCTTCGCCGCCCCCCCCCCCCCCCACATGAATGCACGCACACCCCACGTAGAGCCGGGAGGGAAGGTCACCTGGCCGACAGGTTTTTATCCAGAAACCCCTAATGGGATCAAGCTTCATGGTTTCCTGCGGCCAGGAAATTGGGCGATTTACCCCCGAGGCTGACATGCACCGGGCCGCCGTGACCTGATATTAAAGTTATGTGGTCACGGCGGAGGCCGTTGAGCCACCGCGAGTGAAACCGCACACACACAAACACGAGTCAGTGGGCCGATAGCAGGAAGAACGGAGAGCGGACGTCCAAGAAACCACCACGGTGACGTCACTAGAGTGTGATCAAAGTACCAAAAAGGCGGGAAAATCTGGGCCTCTGATTGGGCAGGAGGCCAAGGGGGGGTACGGATCAGAATGCCTTTGTTATAGGTAGGATTAGGAATCCAAATAACAAAGGGACAGGAATAACTAGGCCTCTGAATGGACAGGGCGGCACGGGTGCGGGAGCAACTGAATGCCTTTTGATATAGGTAGGATTAGGGATCCGAATGTCAAAGGGTCAGGAATGTCTCGGCCTCTGATTGGACAGGGAAGCGCCAGGCAGGATAGATTGAGCCTAGGATTCCCGAAGGATAGGCTAGTTAGGGTCTGCTGACTCACACGAACAGACGTAGTTTAGCGGGATATTCGCGGGGAATAAAACCGCTAATAGAAAATAAAACTGTATCGTGATCGCTGTGAGTGCGAAGAGGGAGGTGGAGAGTTTTGTGTTCGCGCGCATACATGGCTGTTTGCGGCGAATAAGGGAGTGTAGCGCCTTGCGTTCGCGTGCACGCATGGTTGTTTATAGCGAAGCAGAGAGCTAAGCGCCTGGTGTGCGCGTACACGCGCGGCTGATTAAACAGCCCTTTAAATCGGAGCGGAGTGACTCCCTCCAATCAGCGGCGCGCGCACGGCAGACGCCCTTGCCTTCTCACCCCCGACCTCAACTCCCTCGAGTGTGATTGGTGTACGAGGCTGGGCAGGTAGCGGCGTCGGGTTTGTCATTGCCTGGGCGCGTAGAGCGTGTGTGTGAGGGAGTCACGCGTCAGCATACCGTACCCATTTGTTTACGTACGGGAATCACGCGTCGGCGGACCGTACCCATTTGTTTGCGTACAAGAGTCACGCATCGGCGTGCCGTACCCGTTTGTTCACGTGCGGGATGGAGTCTTGCTTCGCGAGCGTGCTCACCGCAGCACACCGCCACTGAACCCGCGTAGCGCCCCGCAAGCGTAAAGCGTACAAGCCCACTAATTGAGTCATGCTTACGCGGTCGACAACACAGTCAGGGGTGCAGGGGGGCGAGGAGTTGGGGGTCGGTAACCCGAACCCCACAGAACAGCCGGGGGGTAGTGGTGTAAATGTAACGGGGGAGTCGGGAGACAGCGGCCCCGACAATTCGGTGATGGCGGGGGACGGTAAACCCCACACACCCTACCACTGGAACCAACTCCCCCTGTGCATTAAGCAGCTCCCCTCCTTAATCTCGTTCTCACTTCAAGCCTCACCACCTCTTCTCGATTGCCCATCTTCTTCGCTCCCTTCGCCCCTCCACTCCGTCCCGTCCCTCCCCTACAGCCCTTTCGTGATCCCCGCGCGCCCTCTGTTTTGCGGTCATTCACTCCTCGACCCTTGCACCGCCGCTTGCCATCAAAATCACTCTCTTTTTGTTTTCGTACCGCTTTGACACGACGTAGAGCGCCTCGAACCGAGGCGCTCCGCAAACATTTAAAATAAGATTACGACGACGACGAGCGTCTTGCGCGACTAAGCCGCGCGCTTGTATATTTTTTTATCGCCAAGGCGGCCTCCATGCTGATGACGACGCACTGCCGCTGCCACGGCGTGTCGGGTTCGTGCGCCGTCAAGACGTGCTGGCGAGGCATGGCGAGCTTCGACAAGGTGGGCAAGCTGCTCAAGGACAAGTACGAGGAGAGCGCGCACGTGGTGGAGAAGTCGCAGGGCAAGCTGCGTCGGCGGGGCAACCTCCACGGGGGCAAGCACGCCGCTCACAAGGACGAGCTCGTGCACGTGGCCGACTCGCCCGACTATTGCGTGCGCAACGGGGCGCTGGGCACGGCGGGAACCAAGGGGCGTGAGTGCGATAAGTTCTCGGACGGGCCCGAGGGCTGCGGCTCGCTGTGCTGCGGCCGTGGCTACAACACGCACGTGGTGCGCCACGCCGAGCGATGCGAGTGCAAGTTCATGTGGTGCTGCTACGTGAGGTGCAGGGTGTGCGAGACGCTCGCGGACGTTCAGACGTGCAAGTGAAGGAGGGCTTCGCGTGCCCCCCGCCGCCGCCGCCGCCGCAACCTCACCACCCCGCACACCTCCCCCCCCCCCCCACACACCGTACACAGCTACCCCCCCCCCCCTTGCCTGTACGTTGAATTTATTTCGCACCGTACTTAGCCAACGGTGCTAATCGGAGGTGCGGGGGAAGGACAACAAACTGCACGCAAAAAGCTGCACCTCTAACCACCCAAGCTAGTCGCGCTACCAAATACATTTCTGGGAGGCTCAACCGGCATACATGGTGAGCGGCCCCGCCCTCCCTCCGTCAGCCTCGCCCAGTTTTACGAAGCCACGCCCACTTGATCGCAAGCACCACCGGCACGTGGGAACGGCGTCGTTGTTTTTGATGTTGCCCCTCCCCCCACCACGCCCACTGCAACATAGGCCCCCGTCCTCGCGACTTAGACTCCGGTCCCACTACTTGAGTTAAGCCAACCCCTCCCCCCACTCTTGCCAGAATCGCGAGTTGACCGCGCGATACCACTGGGACTGTCCCGCTCCAAACCGGGACGGTTGGCAGCCTAACGCCTCACCCCCTTGCCTCCCAAGCGCACCACTTTCCCCTACTAATCAAACGAATTGAACGAGAAGTGACCGTGGTTTCCATGCACCTTTTGTTGTTGTTACTGATTTTGGATCGACTAATTGCTCTCTGAATAAACGATTGATCGGAATTGTTTTTATAGGACGAACGTGAATTGCAATACATGATAATCCCATGTTTTGCTCGTGGACCCAGCGAGATATGCATCTTTGCGAGTTTAGTAGAACTTCCACAAAGAAGCCCAGAGAGAGAGAGAGAGCGGTGCGCTTGGAAAGGAGACTGAGAGACAGAGATAGTAACACGTGGGTCATGGAACACAGGCTCAGCGACATCCTATGTACAGTGAGGGAAAAAAGTATTTGATCCCCTGCTGATTTTGTACGTTTGCCCACTGACAAAGAAATGATCAGTCTATAATTTTAATGGTAGGTTTATTTGAACAGTGAGAGACAGAATAACAACAAATAAATCCAGAAAAACGCATGTCAAAAATGTTATAAATTGATTTGCATTTTAATGAAGGAAATAGGTATTTGACCCCCTCTCAATCAGAAAGATTTCTCGCTCCCAGGTGTACTTTATACAGGTAACGAGCTGAGATTAGGAGCACCCTCAACACCAATAATCATAATCACGTGCGCGCGCACCGAATATGTGCAGACGAAATACGTTCCACGAGCCGTGACTAAACGAATATCAGCTACGCAATTAGACCCCCTGCAGAAGAGAGCTTTAATCCGTTTTGGCGTGGAGATCTCCCGCGCCATGTTTACCGCGATGGCATTTTCCGCGCCGTGCCAAAGAGCTCCGTCCATGTTCACCGCACGCTCTCGATTATCTCAAGGCGCGCTGACTAAGTATAGGGGGTGGGGGGCTGCTAGACACACAGACCCAGCCCCCCCCCCCCCCCCCACGGACGAAAACAAGAGGCCTCCTGCTTCGCGGGTTTCGCGGTGGTACAGTCCCGATGTGTGTGTTGCTTCTTTGAGTTAAAAATATATATTGGCGTTGTAACTGCGCGTTTTTGTCGAGCGCGACCGGCCGTTTCCGACGTTTGGAGCGCCGGCTCAGATCCACACGAAGCTCCACAGTGCGTGGAGCGAGCTCCATTCACTCCCGTAGACATGTAATCTAAAGTGAGCTCCATTCGCTGCTATGGAGGTCTGTGTTAGCTAAAGCGAGATCCATTCACTCACGTAGAGATGTCATTTAAAGCCAGCCCCATTCACTCCAATGGCGGTCTGTGTTAGCTAAAGCGAGCTCCATTCAATCTCGTTGTGATGTCATCTAAAGCGAGCTCCATCCACTCCAGTTGAGATCTGATAGCGTGAGAAAATAGCGAGCCACTGTTTATCTTCTAACCAATCACCAACCAGAAGCATTCGTCTATCACGGCACCGCCAACTTCCAAAGTGTTCAATCCAGAAATGACATAAACAGCGGGCAGTGCTGTAACTCGCCGTGCGGCTATTTCATGGGGGATGACTTTGGTGCCCAAAGCAGCAATCATTCCAGGTGGGGGTGGCACATCAAATGGGCGTGGGACAGGGGGGAGGAGGGGTATGGGGTGGGGGCACCGGGGGGGGGGCGGGGGGGTGCCCAGACACCCACCCAGCCACCCCTCTCTCCGCGAGGAGCGCCAGTGGTCACGCCCAGTAAATTGCCGTAATCTGCTTGTGTAACAAATCGAGAGTCCGCTTCCACGGCCGCGAACTTTATCGAACACGGGGCGCGCGGGAAAGATGCGGTGTGGGGGGGGGGTCGGAAATCGATGCGTCCGCATGAGCTTGCCAACGAGGGCGAGATTGATGAGGTCCCATTATTGTACATCGTTGTAATTTAACCTCTCCCAAAAGGACGTTAATATAAAACTAAAAGCCCCCCACTGTTTTAAAACGTCTATATTCAACTGTCCCCCCCCACCCTCCCGCCCCCGAGCACTTTCATTTGCATGCCAGGAAGCACACGCCAACATTGAGCTCTTAAATTTATACAGATATGTAGAGCGAAAACAATATTGCAGTGAGATGAATGACCTATGATTTCATGGATTAATACGAATGACTAAGATCGTGATGCATGCATCGAACTGTGAGTGTAAGAATGTTTTATTTAAAATGTTCAATTCTAATCGGATTCACTTGCCCTCCCCCACCTTAAGACACGGGAAACAATATTTTTCACCCCGGTGTAAGAATTTTCAGATTGCATTCTTTGGAGGTGAACCCACAACCATCAACCGTGCTGTGTGCAATGAAACGACGGAGAAAAACACTTGCTGTTATGTTCAACACGGCACATTCACCGCATCGAACACTCATTGCTTGCAATTACTATTCGTGGGGGAGGTGGGCGGGGGAGAGAGAACAACCCAATAACGTTTATCTACAATATCAGTGAAAGTCCGGCCATCAGTGACACCCTCCAAACCCCGACGCGAATTAAACCGCAAAAAACTCCAGTTATCCACAATTTCTTCTGTGGCTAACCGGAGTCGCATTGGTAAAATGCATACTTGTTGTCCGGATTTGTGTCCGTGGGTGAAAAAGGCGCACCGGGAATTCTGAGCGTCGCGGGCAAACTAAAAAAACGACTTTCTTTCGTCAAAGGACCGACGCAACAGACCAACTTTTACCTGACACGGTGTGCGTGGAAAACGCACAATCAGGAAGTGTGTCCAAGGCCTCTGATTGGGTGCAGGGAGGCCTCACAAGAGGATTGGCACGGGACAGAGGATCCCAAAAAAATTGGGGGGGGGGAGGGGATGGGGAGAGAAACTCAAACGTTAAAAAAGGTGGGGAACGCTAGGTGCACTCGGAGGGGAAGGGCTGAGAAGGGTTCGAGAGGAAGGACGGGGATTTGCGGATGGAAATTGGGGGTGCGCAAAAGCTCGAGAAGGGGGTGGGGGCGCTCGGAGGGATATAAAAGGAGATATGGCTCAAGGGGAAGACGCGTTTCGGAGAGAAGTCGGACGTTCGTGCTGAAGGCGGCGTTCGCGTCCGACACAAAAGGCTCTTAGTACAATATAGAATCACGCATGTCGGACGTTGTTACACTTTTATCCCGCGTTCTTGTCTTCTTGTGTCGCCTTTATGAGACGTGCTGGCGCTGCACAACCCCCCTCCCACACACACACCGTTTATCCGTGTTTGTTTTTATTCCGTGATCGTGAGTGGTTATATCCGTAAACGTTTTGGAGCATTTTAAGAGAGGCGTCGCCCCCCCCCCCCCCCGTATATTCGGAGCGACCCCCACAACATTCTGCTATGTCCCATCGTCCCAGACAAAGTGAGCTTGACTGTAGCACGCGTTCAGGAAGGAGGTAATACTTAGGAATTGATTTTGGGAAGGAATCATATACTTCAGGGTGTTAGGTTTTAAGGTCATTTAAAAAAAAGACAACCCCTATTTGTCTCAATTGCATCTGTAATTTAATCGAATGTAAGAGTTTTGAAAACAAGTGTAAACACTTAAGCATGTTTAACGAACGTGATTTTAAATGAAAATCCCCAGATTGAGATTCACCTTTCCCTCCGTGCTCTCTTTTATGAACACACTCTGTCACACACAAAGACAAAGAACCTCCCGGATAGCCTATGTAAGCTGTTGGGGGAAAGTGCTTTTCGGGAGCACCTGTGAAGGCCGGCACGACGAACTAGTTTCCAGCACCACTCCCGGCCACGTTTGTCTCCTGAGTGGCGATGTTTACACATCACACCGGCTACTCATTTGAGGCTAAGTCGACCTAGGCGAGACCCAATACCGTTTCAGATATTCGCCACTGTTGTTGGTCGTGAGCGGGAATCGAAGTCGGGTTCGCCGGGTTCGTAGCGCGGCGTGCGAAAGCACTGCGTCACCGCTCCCCCCGACACACGAATACAAAACAAAGACAAAGATCCCCCGTATAGTCTTAACAGACTGTAGGAGAAGGTGCGGTTAGCGAGCACCTATGAAGGCAGGCACAGCACACGAGGGGATGGGTGGCCAGCACCCCGCCCGGCCGCCTTTGTCTCCCTTAGCGGCGATGTTTACACACCGCACCAGGTACTCATTTGAGACTGAGTCGACCTAGGGGGAGGCCCAGGACCGGTTCAGAGAATCGTCACCGGTGTTGGGCGTCCACACACATGAACACGGACACGGTGTTTGGGGGTAGCTGTGTGTGTGTGGGGGGGGGGGGGGATAATCAATAAGGGGGGAGCGGTAGTGTAGCGGTTAGTCCGCTGCGCTATGAACCCGGCAACCCGGGAATCGAACCCGGCAACCCGGGTTCGATTCCCGCTCACGGCCAACACCAGTGACGAATATTTGAACCGGTCCTGGGCCTCCCCTACGTCGACTAAACCTCAAATGAGTACCTGGTGCGGTGTGTTAATATCTCCACTGGGGAGACAAAGGCGGTCGGACGTGGTGCTGGCCACCCACCCCCTCGTGTACCGTTCCGGCCTTCATAGATGCTCGCTAACAGCACTTGCCCCTACAGTCTTTTAGGGCTATATGGGGGATCTTTGTCTTTGGAAATCAATAGGAGTGAGAGAGGTGCTGACGCATGCGTCACAGTGTTGGCGAGACTGTCACGCGGGGCGGTTGGGGCGGGGGGGCATCTCCAATGCAAGAGCGGCGTCCCAGAGGGTCACCCCCCTCCTACCTCTCCCTGCCTGTGCGACAAAGCCGACCCAGATCGTGAGTGACACGCGGCGCGCCGATGATCAGCCGAATTCACTGCGTGCCTCGTTCAAACGCAACAACAATAACAAACAAGGGGGTGGGGGCGGGGGTGGGGGTGGGGGCGGGGGTGGGGGCGGGGGTGGGGGCGGGGGTGGGGGCGGGGGTGGTGATCGTTTCCAGCCCACGCGGAAACCCGACTCGTTTTAGCCCAAAATTCGAGAAACGGTGCCGGGCACCGCACGCGAGGGATTTCGCACGAGGTTAGTTTTCGGCGGGTCGAAGTCAAACGGTAGTGAAACGCAGTGGTAGCCCGAGGCATTGCAAACCGGGCTATAGCGAAGGGGCCCAATGGAGCCCCAATGGGGCGTGGGATTCGTGAAGCAAAAACCATTGCGGTGGATTACAGAATCAACTCGAATTCAAATCTTAAAGGGGCATGAGCTAATTATCTTCAAAAAATTCAATTGATCTCGCTCATCGTCGTGTTGTCTGCAGCTCCCTTATCTCATTGTGTCTACGTTTGTTTTGTATCTCACTACGTCCGCATCACTTGTCTAAAGCTCTACTTTCATCTCACGGCTTTTAAAATTGAAATGGCGAGTGGGAGCGGTGGAAAATACTGCCTGTACAATACTCGGGATATAATGATCCACTACCATGGCGATTCGATGAATTGTGGAAAATCAGGGTCACGATTTGCATTCAATACGAGGTCGATGATTTTTGTTTCACACGGCGGTGAATGGTAGTGCCTCCAGTGGCTGTAGGGGTCATATCAACCCATTGCATAAAACGGATAGGCATCTAAATACATCGATCTTTACACGCGCGATTAAATAAACAGAGAGAGAGAGAGTGCTTCATAATCGGCGTTGCAGATACTAATTAATTCAGAAATGCCATCCCTAGTATTTTCAGCAACATCAATTAGACACGTACTGTATGCATGTTGAACGACGTAGCCAACCGCGCTAATGGGATGTGCGGGGAGAGGTACGACGCACTAAACACACGCCTCACTTCACCGGGGTGTGTACTTTACTGTAAACTCACGAGGTTTGAACAGAAGCTCCCATACAAGGACGACCGCTGCCTGTCGACCTTAAGAAGCACGGCGATCTGGGAGCAGTTTGCGGTCAGGAGCGTCCGTCGCTGTGACAGGCAGGGTGCGTAAAGATCACTCGAGGAGGAGGAGGAGAAGCCGGCGCCAGTCAGAATTTGTCTTTATTTTACCAGGCAAGGCCCACTGAGCTATCTGTATAGCTCTATTTCAGGAGTGACCTGGCCACAAATGATAGCCCAACGAAGTGGGCTCATCGTGTGGAAATGTGTACAGCAGCCACACGCTCTAAACGCACGTTGATTCTAAACGTGGAGGAAAAACCGGGGGGGAAACCGGAGAAAAATGCACCCGCAAGAGACATCTCGGGAAGCACGGTCCAGCATAATCTAAGAATGCCTCCCCAGCACCTCCCACAACCCCCCCCCCCCCGTCCCCCATCCTCCCTCCCCGTGGGGAGCTCGATTGTCCGAGGAGGATCTGGCCCCCGGAGGATTGGGCTGCCCAGCCGGGTCAACGCCGGTCAACGAAGACGGAGCGGTCACCGTCACGTGAGGTGGACGGCGACGACGACTTTACACTCGGCGTTTGCGACCGCAGCCTACCAATCACAGTGAAGGATAAAGGCGCAGCCCTGCAATTGCTTGCTCACGCCATATGCTGGCTGGTAGAAAGGGCTCTAGAGAGCCTCTCCGGGGGGGGGGGGGGGGGGGCGTGGGGAGGGGGTAGAGGATCGGAGCACCCACACTTTACTCCACCACGCGCGAACTGTTGACTGACTGCGATGCGCCTATTTAGACTGCTGGATGGACGAGGGTTGGGGGGGGGGGCTTTTAAGAAAACCGCACCATTGTTTCAGCTGCCCCGCCGGGAGGTCGAATCGGACCAGCGACCTCTGGACTCCAGCTCCAGTGCGGTACAAATCAAAACATTCACGATGAACATTTATGAATTCAAGTCACGCTTCATTTAGCACACACGTCGACGTATCATAAAGCAAAGGACACAGATACTAAAATAAAAATTGCTATGTTTTTCAATGTTTGCGGTCATCGAACGGAGCAGACCACTGCCCAGTAAACATGCTATGTTGGGGCAACGTTGGCATGTAACGTTGAGACAACGTTGACATGTCACGTTGGGACAACGTTGGCATGTAACGTTAAGACAACGTTGGCATCTAACGTTGAGACAACGTTGGCATGCAACGTTGAGACAACGTTGGCATGTGATTGGTACCACTGGGACCGACGTTGGGCCAACGTTGGCACCAACGCTCCGTGTTTACTGGAGTGGAAAGCCAGAGTGTAAACAAAAACCCAAAAGATTCCTACGAAATAATCTGAAGATGTGTCCTGTGAAGTTGCCTCTGTGGAAGAAGCACTTGATCAATAACGAGGCGGCGAGAGGAAGGGAAACACCACCAACACAACCGTGCAACCAATTTATACTGGCGATCTCATGTGAATCCCTTTGAGTGATGGAGGGAGGAGAAAAGAAAGAACAGGAAAGGAAATACAATGCGTTATCAAAAAATAAGACCTCAAAGTGAGCCCTTGAGAGAGGGAACATCTTCCCACAGGCGATCCGTGGCTCCAAACTGTAAATTGGTGAATTATTGTAAAACTCCGAGTCGCAAAGTGAATGATTGCAGAGCAGTACATCTGTTTTCATCTACCGCGGAGAAAAAAAAAATACGTACAGAATAATTAGAATGACGGACTTGTGTGGTGCAAGTTATATAAATGAACTTGGTTTATTTCTATGTTTCAATAGCAAGTCACCAGCACCACCATCATCATCATAATCATCGTTTTCATGATGAGCCATGATCAATCCAGTGCTGGATGAATATATCTCTACGGCGTCGTAATCTCTTACGATCCTAATCCTGGGACCTAACAATTCGCCCACACGGCACCTTGCATACGCTCCGATTTCATCGCTCCGTCTCTCCATGCTACAACAAGTGCAAATATTTTCAGGCTTTTGTCAAGCCACTGTTGGATAGAGGCTTCCCTATGCATACCGCGTTCGTCACGGGGTATTTACTGACCAAACTTCACCACGCCGGTCAGTGTATGTCGGTGAAGAGGGGCGGGTGCCCAGCACCGGTTCAGATATCACTCGCGGGGAATCAAAGTCAGGTCGCTGGGCTCAATGCGCAGTTCGCTAACTGCTGCGTCACCGCTCCCCCACCAAATACCACCGAACTTGATACATAAGCATGCATCTGCCTATTCCCGATGCAAAAGGGAAGGTGCAGATATTATGATGCTCCTGAATTGAAAACAATTATTTGAAAAGCCAGCGTTGGGGGACAAGAATGCGACAGCGCAACATTCTGACGTTAAAAGGAGACAATTTAATGCCATCAGATTTTCGTGGGGAGCATAAAGTTCGCTTCGAAATATAACCCCTCATGAAGCTCAAATAAAACTCCCGAGCGATATGAGAAATGTGGCATTTTAATATAATTAGCATGATGCTCATATTTCATATTGTCGTTGGCATCACAATTGTCACAGTGTCGTGACAATTCAGCACAATGTAGCTGAGATTGTTAATTGTGCCTTCTTTAATTGGATTGATTCACTAGGCGTCTAATTTTATTTAATTCCTCGACGTGTAACAATCTACAACCCTCTTGATTTGAAGCTTTCGTGACCAACAGGAATCCATACTTCTTTGGTTCTTTCGGTAAAGTCACGTAGGTAGGAAAAAAGAATAATTAGATTACGACGTTTCGATCGCAACACAAGCAATCGTCACACAAGCGGCGGGAAGAGAACGACGCGATAAACCCGGCCACCTGAGTTGAATTACCGGCCACTGCTGACATCAGTGGCGCGGCGATACTTGAACTGGTCATGGCTGAACAGGCCCTCAGGTCAATTCCCAGACATGGTCGCAATTCGATGTTTTTGTTCTCATACTGTCGTGAATGTAGCCGCCACTAGTGGCTGCAGGGGTCACACGCAGACATTGCATCCAACATATGGAAGCAATTGGTGGGACCCCGGGGTCCCATCACTGCCCTGGGGTGAGAAAAACTGCGTAGCGACACGAGTGTTGTTGCCTTACCGACAACAACAAAACTAGTGGTCAATCGATTGGCCTCGTCGAGAGCTACTCGGGGACACTAAGTTTCGTAAAAAGTTGAAAAATTACATAAACACGTTAAATTCACTGCCTGGGGGGCGAGGTCCGTCCGGTGTGGGCGGACTGAAAAATAATAATTATTGACCTGATTTTTGCGGGACCCCGGGGTCCCGCCAAATGATTCATATTTCCAAACTTGAGATTTCCGATTAATCGAGAAATTAAAACACCATGCCATCTCCCCAATATTTCAGCGTGATGCTGCCACAGCTATATAATTAGTTTTCGGACTTGCAAATCCAGAGGCGGCTAGTTCGATTCCGTCTCCCAGTTAGTGCAATGGATGTGAGTCCCTTGCATCCCACCAAACAGGCAGGCAGCGTGTGGTGGGGTAAAGCGTGGGTGTGCAGGTGCTCACATCTATTCCAAGACGTCTGGCCAATGAGGAAGAGTAGGTCAAACATCTTCTACAGAGGGTGGGGGGGGGGGGGGAGTCTTGAATGTTTTTCTCTCATGGAGGCCATTCCTCAAGCAGTGGCGTGAGAAAGGGACCGTCCATAAATGACGTCACGCGATTTTGGACGATTTTTGACCCCCCTTATCGTCACACGGCGTCACAAGTCAGACCCCCCCTCAAATATGACGTCACAAAGCTCTGCCCCCCCCCCAAATATAAACATGCTTCAAATCGCTTTAAACTATTGTCATTGTAGTGCGTATTTAATGTGCCACTGCACTCTGATGTTGTAGGAGAAAACATTTATTAAAAAGTCTATTTAATTAAGTAGAACGTGTTGTCTATATTTATTTAAAGTTGCGCATTGTGATGTAACGTCACATTTCTCAAACCCCCTCCCCCCTCGTCACACATCGTCACAAATGTCTGACCCCCCCCCCCCAGGTGCGTGACGTCATTTATGAACAGCCCCAAATACGTCTTTGGGCATCACGTTAACCGCATTTTACTGCAAGACGTTCCTGGTGAACGCTAACGGCCACTAGATGTCAGCATTACCAAAACAAAGCAACCAGGTGCGGGATTTTGTTTTAAAACAAAAAATGTCGAAATCAAACCGCCAGTTGGGTTCGGACTTTCCACTTTAGTGTGACCACTTCATCAGCATCGCTCCCTAAAGTGCGTGACATTCCCCGCCGAGTGTTAAAATCGCTTGGGTGTGCTTCCTGACAAGGGGGATTTGTGGTTGTTATGATGGCCATGACTGACGCGCTTCACGATCGCACGAAATTCACACAAAAGCTGTCAAAATGTCATGGCGAAACTTAAACAATCCGTGACAAATGGTCCCGTCGTTCCGACAATCTATTGCGAACTTTGAAAGGGAAGTTATCCGTTGCTGCGTTGTCTGGGTTTGGGTAAAAATAAAATAATAATTCCGACCTAGATTTAGTTTGCATCGTGCTTGTGAATTGCACGATACATTTACCATAAATACTCCATCAGGAATTGACAATAGCCAGACACCACCGCACCGATAAAACCGAATCAAACCCTGTCGAATTAAGAAAGAGGATTAGGCGAAATGAAATTGGCACTTTCGTTTTCAGCTTTTCAGTTTTCAGGTAATTTATTTTGGTATAGCCCTGTGAGCCATTCGGTTCTTGAATCGGGTGCAAACGCAACAAACAAAAAAACACGAACAAGAAAACATCTTAAAGTGACTATGTGACTGTGCAAACAGAAAATCCATTAAAAAAACAGCAAAATATTCCTGAAAAAAGCACCGTACACCAACACTGTGCGCAAAAACTCCCAGTGGGATGCAATTCAAACAACAACAACCAGAAGAAAACTTAGGTTAAGGCCATCAGTCTAACTCCGTACTACAACAAAACAAACATGTCCAGATGCTTCTTTGATGGACAGGTTGAAAATATGGGCTATAGGTTTGTATATTAGGTGACCAACAGTTAGTAGAGCAAAGACAGGAATACTATCTGCTCCGGTAGAGGGCCCTTTGAGGTAGGACAGTTGTTTCAGAACATTACTTTCGTGGATTGTCTGGAAACTAAATTCGTTTCATGTTTGGATAGGGGTGTAGGAATTTGCATGAGCAGGGGTGACTCCCAATACATTATCAAAAAGATTACCAGCTTCAGAAAAATGAAGGTTAAAATTGTCAACTATTTTTTTGGGATCTGAAAAATATTCCATAATTTCGGTTAAGCTCAACGGCTAGATTGTCTGTTTTGGATGCCTTTTCGATATATTTGATTGTTTTCCAGAAAATCCTGGCATTTCCATGTGATTCCAGGAGAGTGGAGGAAAAGTAGGCATTTTTTTGCATGCTGTATTTTTTGACGCATCTATTCCTTAAAATCCTGTATTCTAGCCAGTCATTGACCAAATTACTTTTCTGAGCACATGCCCAAGCCTTGTCCATAGTTTTCATGAGCTTTGTAATCAAAGGATCAAACCAAGTTTTAAATCTAACCAACGGAGCATGTTTGTTAAGAATTTTGAAAAACGTGTACCTGAAGGTCTCTGAAGCCGTAGTCAGGTTGGGGATATCACAGACCTTGTCAATATCCGAGTGAAGCACATCATTAGTAAATGCCTGAGTGCTGAAGTGTCTCATAGAGTGCTTCTCAACCAATTTAGGGGGGGCTTTGGGTCTGGCTGATGATCTCACCCCAAAAATGAAGGAGTGATCACTAAGGTTATTACCCAGAACACCAGTCAGTGTGAAATTGTGAGGGGCATTTGTCAATAGGACGTCAAGCAGAGATGACTATCCTGGATTTTTTAGGTTGGGTCTTGTGGGGACATTTATTAATTGAAACAGATTAAATTCATCTGCAAAATTTGTGGCCATGGCCGGCGGGTTTAGCCAATTCCAATTTAGATCACCCACTAAAACTATTTCACCTTTAGGGAGGCCCCCAAAAAGCTCTCTCAGTGCAGATGCAGCTTCAACATCCTTCCCACTAGGCGGTCGATAGCAGCACACTACCAATATCTGTTGATTATTTGGGAGAGTTATTCTGAGAGCCAGACCTTCAAAGCAACATTTTTTAAACAAGGAGTGAGCTAGTGGACATGCAATAGTATTACTAACATAGATGGCAATTCCACCTCCTTTAGATCCTCGGTCAAGCAGAAAGAGGTTGTAGTTGTCAATCGCAATCTGCAATTAATTGACGGCAGGAGTGAGAAATGTTTCTGTTAGGCAAAAAATGTCTGGGTCAAGATTTGCCACTTCTAGTTTTAGTTGACTTAATTTAATCACAAGCCCTGTGATGTTGACATGTAGAACACCAACACCTTTCCTGCCAGAAAAATCTACAGAATTATACGAGTTATTTTCATTTGGGCCAGGATGAAGCTTAATACCACCCAGAAATAAGAAAAGTATAATTAATAGTTTGCACAAGTATTTTCTGTGAAAGGATGAAGAGCGGCGAACCTTGGACGAATAGCAGTAGCTCGCAAAGATATGATTTAAATGGATACAATGATGGAGTGTAGAAGTGTCTATGAGCTGTTTCATTTGCAGATGTAGTGGCAAATCGAGCAACAAGTATGGACGCAAAGTAACGAGGGTAGCTGTTTGTAGAGTTGAGTGTGGCACTAGATATTGGCCGGGAGGGACAGCAGTAGGATACACAGCAGGAGAATTGCCATCTCTAAAATATCCGGGGTAAACACAGATTAACACACAAGCGGAAAAGAAAAAATATATACTTGTAGGCCGAGCGCGAGAAAACGTCTTGCCGCACTCGTCACACATGCACGGCTTCTCGCCCATGTGTTAGGGTTGAACAGCGCCCCGCCCCCCCAGACAGGGACAGCAGATTTTTGGCTGTTGTGGGCTTGGCTGAACCGCTTGCACCACCTCTTTTCCCCGCCGCAAGATGGTGCTTGAGCTAGCCCTCCTTGAGCTCAGCCCACGACTGGAATGTCGTTTCTTGGCCTCTCGTGTCTCTGCTGCCCGACCAGACGGCCCCACTGAAGCCCACACAGGGGACTCTTCATTCACGACCCTTGGCCGTCTTGACGATCTCCGTGAAGTTTTCCAGGAACACAGCTTGGGGTCCGTGGCAATGTTGTCTTGGCAGGAACACTGCTTGGGGTCCGTGGAAATGTTGCCTTGGCAGGAACACAGCTTGGGGTCTGTGGCAATGTTGCCTTGGCAGGAACACAGCTTGGGGTCCGTGGCAATGTTGCCTTGGCAGGAACAGAGCTTGGGGTCCGTGGCAATGCTGCCCTGGCAGGAACACAGCCTGGGGTCCGTGGCAATGTTGCCCTGACAGGAACACAGCTTGGGTTCTGTGGCAATGTTGCCTTGGCAGGAACACAACTTGGAGTCCGTCGCACTATTAACTAGGCCTCACTCAGGCTGCGCCATGGGCGCGATCAACCAGGCCTCACTCAGGCTGCACCAGGTGCACGATCCGCCAGGCCTCACCCAGGCAGTGTCATGTGCACAACCAGGCCTCACTCAGGGCGTGCCACGTGTATGACCAACTAAGCCTCACTCAGGCTGCGCCAGGTGCACGATCAACTAGGCCTCACTCAGGCTGCGTCAGGTGCATGATTAGCTAGGCCTCATTCAGGCTGTGCCACGTGCACTATTAACAAGGCCTCACTCAGGCTGTGCCACGTGCACGATTAACTAAGCCTCACTCAGGCTGCGCCAGGTGCACGATCAGCCAGGCCTCACTCAGGCTGCGCCACGTGCGCAACCAACCAGGCCTCACTCAGGCTGCGCCAGGTGCACGATCAGCCAGGCCTCACTCAGGCTGTGCCAGGTGCACGATCAGCCAGGCCTCACTCAGGCTGCGCCACGTGCACGATTAACTAGGCCTCACTCAGGCTGTGCCACGTGCACGATTAACTAGGCCTCACTCAGGCTGCGCCAGGTGCACGATCAGCCAGGCCTCACTCAGGCTGCGCCACGTGCGCGACCAACCAGGCCTCACTCAGGCAGCGCCAGGTGCACGATCAGCCAGGCCTCACTCAGGCTGTGCCAGGTGCACGATTTACTAGGCCTCACTCAGGCTGCGCCAGGTGCACGATCAGCCAGGCCTCACTCAGGCTGCGCCAGGTGCACGATCAGCTAGGCCTCACTCAGGCTGTGCCACGTGCACTATTAACTAGGCCTCACTCAGGCTGTGCCACGTGCACGATTAACTAGGCCTCACTCAGGCTGCGCCACGTGCACGATTAACTAGGCCTCACTCAGGCTGTGCCACGTGCACGATTAACTAGGCCTCACTCAGGCTGCGCCAGGTGCACGATCAGCCAGGCCTCACTCAGGCTGCACCACGTGCGCGACCAACCAGGCCTCACTCAGGCTGTGCCACGTGCACTATTAACTAGGCCTCACTCAGGCTGTGCCATGTGCACGATCAGCTAGGCCTCACTCAGGCTGTGCCACGTGCACGATTTCCTAGGCCTCACTCAGGCTGTGCCAGGTGCATGATTAACTAGGCCTCACTCACGCTGCTCCAGTTGCACAATTAACTAGGCCTCACTCAGGCTGCACCACGTGCACGATTAACTAGGCCTCACTCACGCTGCTCCAGTTGCACGATTAACTAGGCCTCACTCAGGCTGCGCCACGTGCATGATTAACTAGGCCTCACTCAGGCTGCGCCAGGTGCACGATTAACTAGGCCTCACTCAGACTGTGCCACGTGCACGATCAGCTAGGCCTCACTCAGGCTGTACCACGTGCACGATTTACTAGGCCTCACTCAGGCTGTGCCAGGTGCATGATTAACTAGGCCTTACTCAGGCTGCGCCACGTGCACGATTAACTAGGCCTCACTCAGGCTGTGCCAGGTGCACGATCAGCTAGGCCTCACTCAGGCTGTGCCACGTGCACGATTTACTAGGCCTCACTCAGGCTGTGCCAGGTGCATGATTAACTAGGCCTCACTCAGGCTGTGCCACGTGCACGATTTACTAGGCCTCACTAATGCTGCACCAGGTGCATGATTAACTAGGCCTCACTCACGCTGCTCAAGTTGCACGATTAACTAGGCCTCACTCAGGCTGCGCCAGGCGCACGATCAGCCAGGCCTCACTCAGGCTGCGCCAGGTGCATGATCAGCTAGGCCTCAGGCTGCGCCAGGTACACACACGAGCGCACATCACCACACTATCACACACACACGCGAGTGTACATCACCACACTATCACACACAGAGTGCACACCACCACCCATCACACACACAGAGTGCACATCACCACACCATCACACACACACGAACGCAGAAATCCCTCTCGTCACGGCCACCCTCACATGGCTCACTCACACATACTCACACGCAGCTCACACACAGCTCATTCTCATTTACATTTTCACACACTCACGCACAGTTTACACTCCCGCAAAACAACTTACAAAAACAACTCACACGCTGCTACACACGCAGCCGCCGCCATCTTCGTTGGTATGTGTGTGTGTTCAACTTCTTTCGCACCGTACGTAGCCAACCGTGCTAATAGGAGGTGAGGTGGAAGGACAATAAACTATGGGGTCTTTATGAGACCTCCTTTGCCAGTAACAAGATATAGAAATAGGTTTTACCCTTTTTAAAGCTTTCGTGATTGCAAGGATTCATCTTCTTTGGTTCTTTCGGTAAAGTCACGTAGAATGAGAATAAAATAATAAATTGATAAAATAAAATAACACAATAAAATTCTCACGACGTTTCGGCCACAACACAAGCGGCCTTCATCAGGTGAAGGGGACAAGACTGTCTCCAGCGCTGTCCTTCAGACAGTCTCGTCCCCTTCACCTAATGAAGGCCGCTTGTGTTGTGGCCGAAACGTCGTCAGAATTTTATTGTGTTATTTTATTTTATCAATTTATTATTTTATTCTCATTCTACGTGACTTTACCGAAAGAACCAAAGAAGAGGTTTTACCCTTTTAACTGGCACAAAAACTGACACCTTTATTCAAGGCATCATGTTAAAAGGGTAAAACCTATTCTTATATCTTGTTACTGGCAAAGGAGGTCTCATAATGTAAATGCTCACCCCGAGCCCTCAATACTCTGATAGTGCGCTGTTTTTGAGTTGTACGCCTTTTGGCGTCTTCTGGTCCAACACCAGTGGAGACTAGGCTCTAAGAAAAGCCGTCTCGGGTGTGGACCAATCAAATTCAACGACATTGCATATTATTATCAGAGTTGTCTCTTTTGTTTGCATTTTGACGGCTTGTGTTGCGGTTATTGCAAACATGATGCCTTGAACAAAGGTGTCAGTTTTTGTGCCAGCTAAAAGGGTAAAACCTATTTCTATATGGGGTCTTTGTGTGAGTCTATGGGGTCTTTGTGTGAGTCTATGGGGTCTCTGTGTGAGTCTATGAGGTCTCTGTGTGAGCCTATGGGGTCTCTGTGTGAGTCTATGGGGTCTCTGTGTGAGTCTATGGGGTCT
Organism: Petromyzon marinus; assembly: GCF_048934315.1. Taxonomy (NCBI): domain Eukaryota; kingdom Metazoa; phylum Chordata; class Hyperoartia; order Petromyzontiformes; family Petromyzontidae; genus Petromyzon; species Petromyzon marinus. The sequence continues at coordinate 6,189,667 of NC_133704.1, read as the reverse complement.
CTGTGTGAGTCTATGGGTATCTGTGTGAGTCTGTGGGTATCTGTGTGAGTCTATGGGGTCTCTGTGTGTTCATTTCAGTTCAGTTTATTTTGGTATAGCCCTGTGAGCCATTCGGCTCTTGAATCGGGTGCAACCACAACAAACAAAAAAACACGAACAAGAAAACATCTTAAAGTGACTATGTGACTGTGCAAACAGAAAATCCATGGAAAATAAACAGCAAAAATATTCCTGGAAAAAGCACCGTACACCAACGCAGTGTGCAAAAAATCCCAGTGGGATGCAAGTCAAACAACAACGACCACAAGAAAACTTAGATTAAGGCCATCAGTCTAACTCCGTACTACAACAAAACAAACATGTCCAAACCAAAAAACGTTTTCCAAATCCCCAAAAACTAAAACCATAATTGCAATGTAACAGTGATCACAAGGACTGTGACCGAATTTTTACAATAAACTACATAAATAACATGTAACACCAAATCCTAGAGCCATAGCTGGCTGCATGAGTTACTCCACCATAACAGAAGCATCGGTCGGAGTATCAAATTTTTCAATGCACCTTTAAGATCAGCACGCTAAATCAAAATATAGATCATACTTTGCAGCGTCATCCGGAGCGAAACATTTTATTTTATTTTACGCCAATGAATAGCAGTGGCAGCAGTGGCAGCTAGGAGTGTATGGGTCTCTGTGCGAGTCTACAGGGTCTCTGTGTGAGTCTATGGGGTCTCTGTGTGAGTCTATGGGGTCTCTGTGTGAGTCTATGGGGTCTCTGTGTGAGTCTATGGGGTCTCTTTGTTAGTCTATGGGGTCTTTGTGTGAGTCTATGGGTCTCTGTGTGAGTCTATGGCTCTCTGTGTGAGTCTATGGGGTCTCTGTGCGAGTCTATGGGGTCTCTGTGTGAGTCTATAGGGATTTTGTGTGAGTCTATGGGGTCTCTGTGTGAGTCTATGGGGTCTCTTTGTTAGTCTATGGGGTCTTTGTGTGAGTCTATGGGTCTCTGTGTGAGTCTATGGCTCTCTGTGTGAGTCTATGGGGTCTCTGTGCGAGTCTATGGGGTCTCTGTGTGAGTCTATAGGGATTTTGTGTGAGTCTATGGGGTCTCTGTGTGAGTCTGTGGGGTGTCTGTGTGAGTCTATGGGGTCTCTGTGAGTCTATGGGGTCTCTGTGTGAGTCTATGGGTCTCTGTGTAAGTCTATGGGGTCTCTGTGTGAGTCTATGGGGTGTCTGTGTGAGTCTATGGGGTCTCTGTGAGTCTATGGGGTCTCTGTGTGAGTCTATGGGGTCTCTGTGTGAGTCTATGGGGTCTCTTTGTAAGTCTATGGGGTCTTTGTGTGAGTCTATTGGTCTCTGTGTGAGTCTATGGCTCTCTGTGTGAGTCTATGGGGTCTCTGTGCGAGTCTATGGGGTCTCTGTACGAGTCTATGGGGTCTCTGTGAGTCTATGGGGTCTCTGTGAGTCTATGGGTCTCTGTGTGAGTCTATGGGTCTCTGTGTGAGTCTATGGGGTCTCTGTGTGAGTCTATGGGGTCTCTGTGTGAGTCTATGGGGTCTCTGTGTGAGTCTATGGGGTCTCTGTGAGTCTATGGGGTCTTTGTGTGAGTCTATGGGGTCTCTGTGTGAGTCTGTGGGGTGTCTGTGTGAGTCTATGGGGTCTCTGTGAGTCTATGGGGACTCTGTGCGAGTCTATGGGGTCTCTGTGTGAGTCTATGGGGTCTCTGTGTGAGTCTATGGGGTCTCTGTGAGTCTATGGGGTCTTTGTGTGAGTCTATGGGGTCTCTGTGAGTCTATGGGGTCTCTGTGTGAGTCTATGGGGTCTCTGTGTGAGTCTATGGGGTCTCTGTGAGTCTATGGGGTCTCTGTGTGAGTCTGTGGGGTGTCTGTGTGAGTCTATGGGGTCTCTGTGAGTCTATGGGGACTCTGTGCGAGTCTATGGGGTCTTTGTGTGAGTCTATGGGGTCTCTGTGTGAGTCTGTGGGGTGTCTGTGTGAGTCTATGGGGTCTCTGTGAGTCTATGGGGACTCTGTGCGAGTCTATGGGGTCTCTGTGTGAGTCTATGGGGTCTCTGTGTGAGTCTATGGGGTCTCTGTGAGTCTATGGGGTCTTTGTGTGAGTCTATGGGGTCTCTGTGAGTCTATGGGGTCTCTGTGTGAGTCTATGGGGTCTCTGTGTGAGTCTATGGGGTCTCTGTGAGTCTATGGGGTCTCTGTGTGAGTCTGTGGGGGGTGTCTCTGTGTGAGTCTGTGGGGTGTCTGTGTGAGTCTATGGGGTCTCTGTGAGTCTATGGGGTCTCTGTGTGCGTCTATGGGGTCTCTGTGAGTCTATGGGGTCTCTGTGAGTCTATGGGGTCTCTGTGTGAGTCTATGGGGTCTCTGTGAGTCTATGGGGTCTCTGTGTGAGTCTGTGGGGTCTCTGTGTGAGTCTGTGGGGTCTTTGTGTGAGTCTATGGGGTCTTTGTGTGAGTCTATGGGGTCTCTGTGTGAGTCTATGGGGTCTCTGTGAGTCTATGGGGTCTTTGTGTGAGTCTATGGGTCTCTGTGTAAGTATATTTAGGTATGTACCGTACGTTGCCAACCGTGCCAATCGGAGGTGTGGGGGAATGACAACAAACTCGACACCAACAAAAAAGGAAACAAGAGGAAAATGATTTTTTTACTCTCTGGTATACTTTCTAAACGGTTTGACCTGGGGGGTCACTTTTGCTCACGAAGTTTCCGTGGACTCCTGGTGATAGAAAAAAAAAGGTTTACGATGATTGATTGATTCATGATTTACAGCCCTTTGGCAATCCGCCGCTGGATAAAGGCATCCCCCATGACATTTGCCGTCGTGCGGATTGCTCCACCCTACGCTCACCACGCCGGTCAGCACGACGCGAAGGGAATGCTTCAGTTTTCACTTGGCACTGCCGTCAGCCGTGACCGGGAGTCGAACGCAGGATGCCGGATCGATGGTACAATGTGCCGACCGCTCCACTCGATGACAACAACGACGACAACGACAATGATGACTTTGTGGGTTGGATATCGCCTAAATATAAATGTGTCGTACACCCACCTCCACCCGACACTGGTCGATCAGTTAAGGGTTGCCACGTGAACAGAACGCGTCAATTAGTTACCACTTCAGCACCACCGGTTGTGTGTTGGGTAGCCAACGCACAAAATTTACAATTACTCGATCTTACCCCACCCCACACCCCCCCCCCCCCAGGAAAAAAGAATCGTTATGATGAATATAATTGGTCGCGAAAGCTCGACCACGTGCCAAACTGATGAAAGGCGACGACGTTGACGATGAAAAAGATGTGCCGTACTTGACAAGCGATGTGCTGAATCTCGTCTTGGCCGAGTATTTGTTTAAATTCCTCTAATTTTGCCCTGTCAAGCGAAGTCGCTTGTTAAGCGGGGCGGGCAGGTGGTGCGCCCATCGCACAATAGCGGAAGACTTTTGGAAGCCAATTGACATCAATTAGACGCGAGCTCCCACCGCTGTGGGACAAGCAAATCGGGGGGGGGGGGCAGACTGCTCGGCCAATCACGGTGACCTCGAAAGGTTGCACGGAATTGAGTTGAAGAAAAGGTAAAGGCGCAGGCCTTGCAATTGCTTTCTCACGCCACTGCTGCAGGAAGGGCCGTGACTCTAGCGAGCCACGATTGGTGTATTTTTCCGGCTCTTCCACATAGAATAGACGAGGTGGGGGTGGGGGGGGGGGGTACCCACACTTTACCCCACCCACACGCGACAACGCCGATCGATTCGCTGTCATGTGCACATCGAAAACTGCTGAGTGAGTGAATGGTGGATAGGAAGGGTGGGGGGCGGGGGGAATTGGTCAATTTGAGAAACCAGCACCGCTGTTTCAATAAGCTGCCTCGAAGAGATGGACTCGAACCTCCTCCGGCTCGCCAGGCCGGTGCGCCAAACCATTTACGCCGCACCGGCCACGGTGGGAGACCCGCAGGGTTGCAGAAAATGGATTGCCACGTGATAAATCGTGCGGGCACGGGCTTCCATTAATTACGGGCGAACAGCTTGCCCTTTGCTGTCTCGAGAAACACGAGGAGGGAAACGGCAACACGAATGCTAACATGTTAAACATGTGCACTGATGTCATTCCACCCATCCCCACCAGCACCAAAGACAAATATCCCCCCCCCCCCCCATGTAGCCTTACCAGACTGTTGGGTCAAGTGCTGTTATGAAGGCCGGAACGGTACACGAGGGAGTGGGTGGCCAGCACTACGCCCGGCCGCCTTTGTCTCCCCGTGGCATAGTTTTACATTCCGCGCCAGGTACTCGTTTGAGGCTGAGTCGACCTAGGGGAGGCCCAGGACCGGTTCGGATAATCGTCACTGGTGTTGGCCGTGAGCGGGAATCCAACCCGGGTCACCGGGTTCATAGTGCAGCGCGCTAACCGCTACACTACTGCTCCCCGACCAGCAGCACCACCACCAGCACCACCACCAGCAGCACCAGCAGCAGCACCACCACCAGCAGCAGCACCACCACCAGCACCACCACGAGCACCACCACCACCACCAGCAGCACCACCACCAGCACCACCACGAGCACCACCACCACAACCAGCACCACCAGCACCACCACCAGCAGCAGCACCACCAGCAGCACCACCAGCAGCAGCACCACCACCACCACCATCACCACCACCACCAGCAGCACCACCACCACCAGCAGCACCACCACCAGCACCACCACCAGCACCACCACCAGCAGCACCACCACCACCACCACAAGCACCACCACCACCAGCCACGAAACCCAACCAAACCCATCCCCGATCCCAGGGTCACCTTCAGTTTTTTTTTACAACAACAACAACGGCTCGGGCACCTATTTTTAAACAGTGTCTAAATACCGGCTACTGCATCGCTCTTGTGGGCTTTGAGGAACAGGTGTAAATGTCCTTTATATTGTAGTTAATTGGAACCAGATGCAAGACAGGAGTTCCCTCGGGGCTTGTGGAGGGGAGGCTGGTGATGCGACAGCCACCATCTGCGCACCGTGAAATGCACTGTTAACGCTAAACACAATAACGCGTAATATGTTGTACCAGCGTAATTTCTCACACCACCCCACACCCCTCCTCCGCCCCCCCAACCCCCCCCCCCCAAAAAAGACAAATTAACTGGAAATTGAACCGTTCACTGTGACGCTCTCTGTGTTTTATTTATATATAATTAATGGGGGGTCGCGATTCGTTTGTTGTTCTTGTTATATTTATCACCTGCCGAATGAGTGCCTATCCATCAGGCCATGGGGGTCATGGTGGCAGGGTGGGGGGGGGGGTCATTTAACCATACTTCACCACGACGGTCAGCGTGTGCGTTGCTGAAGGCTGGGAGCAGAGACGCGGCAGCAGGAGAATCGAAGCGTCTGCCGCCCATCGCAGGCGTGCCTACGGCAGCTGGGTCATTCACGGCTGTCGCTCATCCGAGCGCTATCCAGGCTCGACCTCCGCGTCGGCTCTCCGATTGTCAGCGAAGATCGGGTGCGTTCCGGATGACTCCGCCGCAAAGATTCGCACGCGCACGCGCGCGCGATTGCCTTATCGCCGCGATGTCGACGTCACGCAATCCGCGCGTGCACCGGATGACCCCCGAAAGATGAACACACGCGCACAGACACACAACCCAACGCGTTACATCAAAGAACACCGCGACCTTAAAAGGATATAAAAAAAAATAAAGAAATTGTAACGGTCGACGTTTTGGGCAATGGTCCTTCTTCGTAGCACTATACACAGAGGTGGTGGATAACGCGAGTCGGAGACTGCAGGGGGGGGCTGATGAACAATGAGTGTCCAATGCTTTGCTGCTAATCCCTGGATGCGCCACTTTAATTCGCCGACTTTGACTAAAAGCGTAATTTGGGGTCGCGTACAGCATGCGGGCCGAACGTAATTTCCCAGCAAATGTTGATTTTGCAAAGCAGCGCATGAATTCCTTATAACCGTCCTCCCAAAAGACAAATGACAAATTTATGCTTAGAATTAACTGGGAGAAAAAAAAAGTAAGTTTTTATTACGCCGCATTAATATTACAAATTACGTCCTACTGTGCCCTACATGAAAATAGTCGTGCTAATTATTTATTACGTAAACTGCCACTCATCGTAAAGCGCCGGAGAGTCATTGTGCAGTTAATGAAAAAAGTACACTCCGAACGAAGCTCTCCGCTCTATTTATCCGGCCGTACCATGTGTTGTTCTGCGCGATGTCCGACGTTTCGGTCCACGTGCGTGCAAAGTCGCTCCCAGCAGCACGTGGGGCGACAAGTCAGCTTTGGGTGCAGCCCCTGCAATTGCTCGCGCACGCCACTGCTGGCGGATGGACCTCCACTAGAGGGAGCCGTGGAGAGTTCCTCTAGAGGGTGTTTTTGGTCTACTCTTCCACCACAAACGGCCGACCCTGCCGATCGGATTGCTGTGCTGTAACACGTTCTTACTGCTGAGTGCGGACAGAAGCCTGCGGGAGATTTAACAAACCTTAACCCTTTGTTTCACATGCCGCACCGGGAGATCGAACCGACCCCAATCGGCGATGTTGTACTGCACCTCCAGTGTGATGTCACTAATGTACGTACCACGGCAGCCACTGGAGGCCGCGACTTTCACAATAACGTTGACAGAAAGAAGAAAATAAAACAAACTCAACATATTCCTCAATATCACTTCGTCTTGAAAGGGAAAACACAGAATAGGTGACCTTGGGGGCCCACGGTCCTTCTTCACAGCACGTGGCCCATCTTCTCGTGCTATAAGGAAAGGGCCATCACCGCTAAAGGTCCCCCGTTATATATATATCATTTTTTTTCCCTTTCACGGCCACGTGTTTTCCGATCCACAGGCAAGTGGCGTTGTGTTCTCCGTTGTTTAATTCGTGTGCTTGCCCGCCACCGCCAACGCAGCAACATCACCGCCAAACAATCTGTTAGAAGCGAGAGAGAGAGTGAAAAAAATAATCGATTTTTGAATGTAATTGCAACAATTCATTGAATCGCGGGGTGGGGTGGGGGGGGAGTTTGGGTGGGTGGGCAAATCGATTCGGCACATCGCACGCGCAATGTGCCGAATCACGTTATACTTCACACTGCCAAAATGACGATAATGACTGCCATGCCCACAGCAATGCTTACGGTCAGTAAATATTTAACGAGGACAGAAAGAGCACGCAACGTGTGCGATGTTCGCACTCGCGTGCTTGAAATCCCGTGGCCCTTATCCGGCGTGGAGCGCTTTGCACTCGGACTGAATTCAAGGCAGATCAGTCGGGCTGCCGCGGTGGCTAATCCAACACTCGCCGAGCATGCGGCTCTATCGAAGGGGCATAACGTAGAACAATGTACTCCTCTACATACGAACATTCGACTTATGAACTTTTAGAGATACGAACAAACCCGTGCGTATGTCCAGTTGCATGTTCGGACCGAGAATCGTGAGTTCAACCGCCGCGCAATAGCTGGCGGTGGTGGCGTCTACATCTGCAGAACATGAAGAACCAGCGGAATCTACATGAGATTACACAACTTTTGAAGCCATTCCTCGTGTTTAATGCACATGCTGTACAACATGTTTGGCATCGACTGGAATAAAGTTGAACTTAGGAACAAGTCTACTTATGAACAGATCTCTGGAATGTAACTCGTTCGTAAGTAGAGGGTTCCCTGTAACCCCCCCCCGCCCCCCTCCGCCCTCGGCACATGCAAATAAACTTTTTTAAAATTCAAAACTGTTCAGTTTTGAACATCTGCCTTTTTTTTCGGCACCACGATGTACCCCTTACTAATTGGCTGTGTCGGGTGGTGACGGGCTTAACGACACATATATGAATTACGCGATCTAACCCAAAAAAACCTGTATCATAAACACAGCATTAGCCGCACACACGTCTGTTCTTTAACGGCGTTTTTTTTCTTTCAGCGAAGGATGAACACAAAAATAGCCGCCACGCAATTTCACATCTTCGTTTAAATTCGGTGGCGAGCTTGGCGCTTATTCCAGATTCACGGTTCGCATTTGGGTGGGGGGGGCGGCCCTGTTTAATACTGAGCGTGTGTAGTAACCATGACAAGACGACTCTATGCTGTCTCCTTCACTGGGTGATATTATGGGGGACATTAAAGATCCCGTGGCGACATTCCCAAGAGTTTACCATTGTTTGCCGGCGTCCAAACTTGCCAATCATTTTTTTTAATTACCACAAAAAGACTCAATTGGACTCTACATAGCAATGATCGTCCTCCCCCCCACGCACCCCCCCCCCCCCCCCGAAAAAATCTGGCAGGAGCCTCCTGAAAAAATATTGTGAGACTGAGTGGAGCAATACTACTACTAATAATAATTGACCTACACCTTTGCAGTGGTGTTGTGGTGAGCGCACTGGGCTAAGGTCGCCGGGTCGATTGTCCATGGACAAAGTCGATGGACAGGTCACGTGTGCTTTGGGTAATGCGTGAAAACTGCCACAGTCTCGAACATGTCTGGCAGTTGAATTGATGGGCAAGTTTCTTAAATGCCTCCCACCCTCTGTCAACTAGCGGCGTAGGTGGTGGGTTTTATCGCAGCGAGTCGATCGGTTCCCCTGTGGTGGGGTAAAGTGTGGGTACTCCCAGTTTATTTCAAGACGCTGGGCCAGCGTGAAAGAGCAGACCAAAAAATATCCTATAGAGGGGCTATCTCTCTCTCTCTCGAGCTTCCTGGAGTGAGGGCGCTTTCACCACCAATGGCATTGGCAAGCAATTGCAGGGCTGTGCCTTCACCTTTTTTTCTACTTTACGTTTTCGCTTCGTTCACACGGGAGTCAAGAAAACAAGATTTATTTACCGAATTGGAATTGTCACATTGTACAGCTTTGACATAATAAATAAATAACAAAACCTAACGAGTTAAATTACTCGTCCCTCGCTAATGACCCACGAATGTGATTGTGGGAGACCAAGAAGTGGAGGAAACCCCCCCCCCCCCCCCCCTCCATATATTATATGATATATATTTATTTTTACTGCTGAAGAGAGGCCCGAACGAGGCGAGGTGTGATTGAGCTCGCATCGCCGGAGACATATTGGCACCGAGCGTGAGAGGCCAATGGGCATGACAGTGATGAATGACGGTACCAGCTATGCCGGTGTAGTTTGTTATGCAAACGGGAGCTGTAATTACATTCTGTCTTGTCCTTTTGGCAGCGGAGGGGGATGAAAAATGAACATCAGTGTCGATAAACGCAAGCTGAGATTGGACCGACGACGCCAGCTCTCAACTGGGAAGGGGTGGTGAAGACGGGGGGGGGGGGGGTGCTAGTGGGGGGGTGGGTGCTAGTGGGGGGGTGCTAGTGGGGGGGGGGTTCTAGTGGGGGGGGGGGCACGTTAGCCTTTTGACTGCTGGCATGTTCCGTAGCAATTTGGCGAGGAAATGTAGCGCTGACAATGAGCGCGAACAATTTATAAAGACGTTTATCAAATCAGAAGCAAGTGTCCGAAGGCTTTTAGTTTGTAGTTTTCTACCCCCCCCCCCTTCCCCCCCCCCCCGGGATGATGCCCCTCAAAACTGCAAGGAACAAGCAGTCTCAGGGGTGATCTCGTTTTTTCCGCGACAAAGTCGCGCCGAAAATGTTCCCGTTCTCGCCACATCCCGCAAGCTAAGCAGGTGAGGAGAGCGGGGACGGGGCGGGGGGATGGAGGGTTTGTTTGAGCCTACTCGGCGCAGTGATTCCTCGTTTAACGCGGGAGCAGATGCCCCGTTAAGCGAGGACCCGCTGTTTCTGCATCACATCTGCGCCACTTAAATCATCCTGCGGTCATCGCACGGCGGGGGGTGGGGAGGGGGGAACCGTGATGAGGATTCGCCACCGCGTCACCGTATCATTCCGCCTACCGTATCGTTCCGCTCAGCCGCGCGGCACAAGAAAGTAGTCCATAGCGTCGAACGCTCCGAAACCGCGTTCGACGGCAAGGCCCTCCTTCGATGAATTGGCCACACGTCACGATGACGTGGCACCTTCGAATAGGCACGGTGCAAAAGAAGTTCACCATACAAACAGGACCCTCCGGATGAAAAAAAGATGGATCTTTAGACTCAGAGTGAGACTTTTTTCCGTGGAAATCATTTGCCATTCATTAGAAATAATTGTCATTCACTCGTTGATCATTATCATCAAGAATCAACCATGATCAATCCACTGCTGGATGAATGTCTCCCTCAAAGCCAATGGCATTTCTCACGGTTCTGAGATGTAACAACTCACTAATTACGAGATTGCATTTGTGATTAACTTGGAAAAGAGTTACGTTAAATGTGTTGGGGTACAGAAAACCAACAGCAGGTAACACAGGTCAGAACCCTCAACAAACGCAGGGTTCACTTTGGCCATATTCATCAAAGTGAGGACAGATATTATTCATTAAAATGCCATACATAATTGACACTCTTTTACAACATTTGCCTTTTGCATTTGCTCCCGTTATGAGTAACCTTTTCTGACAATGAATAAAATATATAGGTTACACGGTATATGTATACAGGTCCAAATATACACATACATGTATGCGGACGCGCGAAAAACGAAGATTAAAAACGGGACGCAGCCAAGGACCAATGTTTATCTCCACGGACTTCCAATCCAGAGGATGCTCGGTTAGATTTTATTCCCCTGGGTGCGGCAGTTGAAACCATGGTGCATCAAATACACCCCCCTCTCTCAACCCAGCGGTGTCAATGAGCATACCGCGGTTTAAATTAATTGGCATTCCGTGTGTGTTGGGGTGGTAAAAAATAGTGAGCCGGGGGGGGGGGGGGTGTACTCCCACCTCGTAAGGGGCCGGCGTGGAATTGTCAGGCAAAAATAAAAACCTTCTAGAGCCTCGTTCAGTAGAAGCTCTTCCACCAGCAGTGGCATGAATAAGCACTTGCAGGACTGCGCTTTGAACCGTATCAACACAGCTGCTCATCACACACGTCCATCTATACACGGCGCGTACTTTGTTGTCTATGATTATATATATGCGTCAATGTGCTTTAAAAGTTGGGCGAAACTATGATCACTGTTTCACACGCCCGCTCAGAGGGTCCTGTTGCACTCTGATATTCTCGCGACGGTAACGCACGTCTGATCGGTTCAGTTTAGCGGAAGCAATCTGCCAAAACTGAACAAAAACGGTCACCGCATAGCGCGCTTTTAGATGCGCTTCTGCGGCCGTCTGGAATGTTCTTCCGATATTAGGAAGCAATTGGAGCTATGCACTTTTAAATCATCTGGATTAAAAACTAATTTCTTTAGAACTGCTTTCTGTATTTAGTAGGCTGTCCTTCCCTCGGACCTCCAAGTGGCAAGGTTGGCTACGTACGGTGCGAAAGACGTTCAACACACACACACGTACATACGTACATGCAAAAAAACCAAATCTGCTTTTCCCGCGCAATGCGACGTTGGATCAGGTTTCAACCTCGCCACGCTAGGAAGCTCGCCACGTGTGCACGCCGTCTAAGAGGCAGACAGAGAAACGGGGCCATTCTTGCGTTTTGTTTGCACATAAATCATCGGCTTGATAATTTATTTACGACCAGCCCAAGGGCCCATTGTGGGATGCAAGTCCTCTGCTCAAACTGGGAGACGCGGGGTACAAATGTTTCCCCGTCGTCTGTTCTCACTTAACGTGCCGACACCGAGGTGTTGAAGCCACAGGCTTCACGTCTCGAGGCGCCGTGTCCATTCGGGAACGTTCGCTGACCACTGGTTCACTGCCTGTGTTAGAAGATGGTCCGCGGAAAGAGATATCATGGAACTACTTCTGAGATCCCTTCGAGTGACGTTCTCTTAAGATGTACGCACTCGGTAGGGCGATGCACTACCCAGCGGTCCCATCCATCACGTGGCACTGAAGCCGATATTTTTTTTTCAGTTTGTCATTGTTTTAAAAAATACTTTTCAGAGGAAGGATTTAGCAATATTATCCACATTGTGTCACGGCTGTGGTGTGCACTCACTGGTGACCGGGTTGAGACCATCAATTTCCATTAGTGGGACCCGGTTAATCACCCGTGACCACCTGGATTTTAGCCCAGGGTCTAAGCGGTGCAAACTCATTGCCCTGACCTCTGAGCCACCCTCGCTAAGGTCCCCTTAACAATAGTCACGTGACCGTTTACTCCTCCAATGAATCAACGAATTGTTGTTATTCAGTTCTAGCGATTCTATTGAATATCTATTATTTTTTTTATAAATATTTGCCAAAAATTGCCATTGTGGTGACCGGAGCAAATTGAGTGGCTTCAGTGGTCGTTGTGAAACAATCCGATACGATGCATACCCACTAACAAATATAAATACTTGATTCGCAGGAGGACGATCTGAGTCACGCATCGCGAGTACTAGAACTGATTTTAGTTGATGAATCGAAGTGATTGGTACAGGTAACGCACGATGCTATCCGTGCTTTACGCCGAAGTTCCAGAGTCGGTCCAGAACGATCCGGAACATGGCGAATGACGTGGATTGGGAATATTTCTCACACTCAGACATTATTCTTATTTAAGCGCGTAAGGAAGCCCCAATTAAGTTTCGTCAGCTCTCTCGTAGTAAGGATCTCAGGACAACCACAGCCCAAGACCGTTGACGGTTGCAGGACGTTGCAGGGTGGAAATGTGGGAAAGTTGACAATAGGAAAAATACAATGACAGATCACTTGCGTGAAAGCCATGCGGAAACTTTCTGCAAGCAGTTCTCAGAAGGGAAATATTGAGCGACGAAGTTCTGGAAGGAAGGATGCTCGTGATAATGATGCTGCTACGTGTGATAATGCTGCTGATGTTGCACGTGATGATAATAATGATGATGATCTAGATCAAGACAATGGATGAGTACATTCTTAAATGTGAAAGCTTGAATAAAGGAAATGCTGGGAAGATTGTAAATATTTGGACTTAGGCCAACAGGCAGATTAAACACAATTTTACTTGATGACTTGAAGGAAGCAGTGAGAGGGGGGGGGGGCGGGGGATGCCTATGGTCGGGGGTGGGGGCCACAGTGAAATGAAGAAGAAAGCTGAAGATCACAGAGGGTGGATGGAGCTAGCGCCCAAGGACCGAGTATTGGACAGAGGACAAAACGACGAAAGATAGTGGTCGTACATTAAGCAGGCAGCATGCAATAACGCCGGTAACAAGGGGCTCATAAGAGCGTCCGCATTATACGATCGCGTGACATGGGACAAGGGATAAAAATTACGGTGGGTACAAATGAGGACAGATCTGCCACTGCGGTGACTGCATCCACTCCTAGAAATATGGAAATAGACGGAGGGGAGGCCACGATGGACGGCAAGGGTCCTGTAAGCCAAGGTCTTTTGTGATTGGAGTCGCTTTTTTTTTGCCTTTGCAAAAACAACCACTTCACAAAACAACACTTCAAAGAGTGCTATGGAGAAAATGTGACATACATTTGAATAGCGCTCCTGAATATGTATTTTGATCACAACGCCCTATTTTTGGATCAAACGGAATGCACGCCGAGTGATATTTGTATACATTCGCATTCATCCCTTTGGATTTACGGCACAAGTATCCGTCACATGTGTGGGAGTGTTTTTAATATATTTTGGGGAGGAAGGGGGGGGGGCAAAGGTGCAGGCCCTGCAATTGCTTTGCTTACATCACTGCTGGCAGAAGAGCCTCCACTAGAGGTAAATCAGGAGAGCCCCCTCTTGATCTGCCCCTTCCACGCTGGCTAAGCGTCTTGGAAGAAGGTGGAGAGTACCCACACTTTACCCCACCGAAAAGCGACGGACGTGCTGATCGACTGCCCTGCGATGAACCCAATTTGCATTGCCGTTAAAGGGATTTAGAGAACAATCTGGATTGCAAGTCTTACTGCGTTAACCATCAAAACCAGGGCAGCATCATATGAGTACATATATATAAAAAGTACGTATATTCATTTGTTTTTACAAATCCCTTGTCTAAAGCGTCGCAATACGATAAGTTCGATATCGCGGTTCAATACAGCAATCGGCGCGTGTTTTTTATATTTATATTTTCGAGTGAGACACGACGTGCGGTTTTCTGTCCGGATAAATTAAAGAGCTAAACAGAGATTGATGAGGTGGCCTTACAGGGTGCAAGACGATGTGTTAATAAGGTCAGGACACCGGCACACGAGGCGTCGAGGCCTCTTCTTTGCCCTGACGTGGAGCCAGGTGGAACATTGGTGGAGTGGTGGTGGGTGGGGTGGTGGTGGTGGGTGGGTGGGGTGGTGGTGGTGGGTAGAGTGGGGGTGGTGGTGGTGGGTGGGTGGGTGGGGTGGTGGTGGTGGGTGGGTGGGGTGGTGGTGGTGTTGGTGGGTGGGTGGGGTGGTGGTGGTGGTGGGTGGGTGGAGTGGTGGTGGTGGGTGGGTGGGGTGGGCGGTGATGGTGGGTGGGGTGGTGGTGGTGGGTGGGTGGGGTGGTGGTGGTAGTGGTGGTGTGTAGGTGAGGGGTGGGGTGGTGGTGGTGGTAGTGGTGGGAAAACAAAATATCTCTACGAGAAGGCGCGTCACATTTATTGACATTTATTGACATTTTCCGTCACCGTGTGATAAAAATCCAAACCTAATTCGCAAGAGGAGCACATGCGCTTTCTGTCTCAATGATGTCGCGGGATTATTGCGCCGTGCGCCTCCGCTGAAAGGGGGAGGCCCGCGTGCGGACAGCTGAATCGTGACCAAACTAATGGAGATGAAGAGACGAACAAAACAGCACTTGGATGGAGTGCCTTTGAGAAATAATGAATTTGATAATAATGATAATAATAATGATTCAAACGCAGCACGCTGCTGCTCGTGAATAGAAAGGAACTTGATTCTGCTATTTCGGCTACGAGGTTACGGGATCGCAAGCGTGGACCGCGCTCAATAAAGGAAATATTTTTTTTATACAAAAAGTGCGCGGAGAGATTCACGCTCTGGCAATCACACGAGCAGACGGGAGAATCACGTGCATCGGGGAAGGAATGGCAAAAACGGAAAGTTTCAATCGACACGCTCAAGAAAACGTGAACTGTTTAACGAGCGTGCGACTTTTGGCGTGTTCTGTAAACAAAAAAAGACAGAATTGCATTGTGGTCCTCTTTATTAGGACTCATCAGTCCTTATGAGTGTTAAAAATCGGTTCAATTTAGCGGAAGGAATGTGTCAAAATTAACAAAGAGAGTCACTGCATCGCGCGATTTCAGATGCGCTTCTGCGGCCGTCTGGAAAGCTCTTCCTTCCGATATTAGGAAGCCACTGGAGCATTGCACTTTTAAATAATCTAGATTGAAAACTAATTTCTTTATACAACTGCTCTTTGTGTCTAGTTTGTTGTTCCTCCCCTCCCCCCCACAGCTCCGATTAACACGGTTGGCTACGTACGGTGTGAACGAAGTGCAACATACATACTCACGGTGCGAAAGAAGTCCAACGCGCACGCAAATACATTGACCGTTAAAGTGAAGCAAGTGGCCTCGGGCAAGGCACGTCGATGGAAGGGCTGATGGCCAATGGACAAGACTGGTGATGGAACGGCAGCGGAGGGAGAGAGCACGGGTGATCGGAACGCCCTCCGAGAAGGAAATTGGACGTGAGATCGGTTGATGGGCGCGGGTGAGACGGATTTGTGGCGTCGCAGGGCAGGGCAGGATCGATGCTGCTGATGAGACCCGGGAGATCGAAACCGTTTGAGCGTTTGTTTTCTGATTAATACGGGGTGCTTTAACAAACATGTTAACACTTATATGGGACTATCTTTTTTTAATGGAAAAAGAGCGGATAATACACTGTAACATGATAACAAATATATATTCTTGGTTCTTTCGGTAAAGTCACGTAGAAGGGAAACAATAAAATAATTAAAAATTACCGCCACTTTTTTCAAATGTTCTTGCTGTGGGTTTCACACCTGATGATGATTGCTTGTGTTGCAGTCGAAAAGTCGTGAGAATTTTATTGTTTTATATTTTTAATATTTTATTGTTTCCCTTCTACGTGACTTTACCGAAATAACCAAGACTATGAATCCCTGCAGTCACGAAAGCTTTAAATCAAAATGATAACAAATGTATGGTAATAGCTTCAAAAAGTCAAAGAGTCTCCACTTGTTCGCCATCGTTGTCAACACGTGGCCTGGAATCTTCTCCAGGTGATCTCCAGAGCCCGGAGGCAGCAGTACATTTCTTGTGGTGTCGTTGCAAATTCTCGCAAATGTTAACATCTTTCTTGAAGCACCCTGTTTATCCTTCCAGAAGGACAAATGGGCTTGGACACATCATCGTATTGTTACGCGGAGATGCAGCACAGTGATTGGTTCATTAACCTCCCGCGATTATCTTACCGGCGGTGTTCGGCATACGGGAGATGTACATGAGGATCTAACACTCATAGCTCCTACACAGATTCATTTCAAGAATCCATTGCTCCCATGCCATCTTCTCTGGCCACCTCAACTACCCAAACCTCCAAGAACTGCTTTTGTCCACCCCCCTCCGCCCCCCCCCCGTCCATATGCTACTAATTACCAGACCGTTGCTCATCAACCGACATGTGATGAGGTCGGACGCATTCGGGGCTAAGTTGGTCTCAAAGGCAAATCTTGAGTTAAACATTTAACTCCGCCTGCTCGTGAGAACCAGCGTGAGGACGTCAATCTAACACCCCAGATACTTGATCCTCATTTAACGCTCCGTCTTTATATAGCGTCGTGGCCTCGTGCAAAAGCAGCTACGCAAAAGAACCCCCCCCCCCCCCTCCACCCCACCACTTACCCGGCTTCAATAATTAAGCTGCGCCAGGGCAATGTGCAATGAAGGGGCTTATTGTGGGAACCCATGGATATATTCGACTTAAAAAAAAAAAACCACGAGTCTCCAGATCACTTTTCTGAGCTCGGTCTCTGCGGTTTGCGCTGCGCAGACCTCCGACCGGTGTTGGGGTCCGTACCCAGCGCGTTGTCACCGCATGGTGGAGCACAAATCCTCAACAACAAAAAACCCGTCCCGACTCCGGCAATATTGGCTATGTGTGTTTGGGGGAGCGGTTGTGCTGCGGCTAGCCCTCGCCGCGCTGCGAATATCGGGGTCTCGAGTTCGATTCCCGCTCACGGCCAACACCGGTGAGGATGATCCGAACCGGTCCTGGGCCTCTCCTAGGTTGACTCAGCCTCAAATGAGTACCTGATGCGATGTGTAAACATCGCCACTGTGGAGACAAAGGCGGCCGGGTCGTGGTGCTGGCCAACCATCCCATCGTGTGCCGTTCCGGCCTTCATAGGTGCTCGCAAACAGCACTTGCGCCAACAGTCTGTTAAGGCTATACGGGGGATATTTTGTCTTTGTATGTTTATTGAACTTCTTTCGCAACCGTACGTAGCCAATAGTGCTAATCGGAGGTGCGGGGCGGGGGGGGAAAGACAATAAACTAAACACAAACATCAGTTATAAAGAAATGAGTTTTCAATCTAGCTCATTTAAAAATGCACCACCTCCAGTGTCTTCCTAATAACGGAAGGAAGAGCGTTCCAGACGGCCGGAAGAGGCGCGTCTGACAGCGCGCGCGATGCGGTGACCACGAAGCGCGCGGGCGAACAGCCGCGACATCAACCTCTGACATCGTGCGTGAGCATAGAGGGATTAGCCCAACAACAACAGCAGCAGCAGCAGGTGCGCTGGAGCGTGTGGTCGCAGCTATCGAGTGCGCCGGGGCATTCTGGGACGCACTGGGCCCAGGCGCCGAGCTAAGGAGCGAGGTGGAGAGAGAGAGAGGAAAGTGGACGGGGGGCAGCAGCAGGAGGAGGAGGAGGCGTCGTTATTTCGTCTCTTGTGAGCCAAGGCCCATGTCGCCATTTCTCTCCGATGCTCACAGCACATTTCTTCCCGTTGACGGTCGTAGCGCTGAGCGCCGCATTTCTTGCGAGATCTTAAAGGTGAGGCGAGGGGTGGAGGTCAGAGCGTGGGGGGGGGGGGGTGAGAGGAGGCGGGGGTCTAGGGGATTTGACCGCGGGCTCCTCCACGGAAGCAGACTATATATTTATACTGGAGGAATGCGATGAGCTACAAAGCTATTTTTCACGGATGTCCAGTCGGGGCGGGTGAGGACGTTACAACAACAAACACGATACATAAACACGATAGGAGTGCAAAGTACAAGAAAGGTAAACACATCTCCCAAACCCATACCAATACAACACGAAGCCATCCTACCAGGCAAAGCCCACTGAGGTATTAGCTTATTTTTCAGATGCGACCTGGCCACAAATGATAGCTCGACAAAGTGGCCTTATCATGTGGACATTCGTAGCACCAGACATAATCCCATCCCCCCCCCCCCCAAAAAAAAAATATATCAATGCATCTTTCCAAATGTGGAGAGGGGAAAATAAACCCGGAGGTTACTGCTCTGCGCTCATCCCGCTCGTCTGCTGTCCCCTCCCCCCGCCTTCTCTCCCCCTCTCTCCCTCTCTGCGAGACAAGCGAACGAATGAACTCCGCCCACGCTCCCAGTTGAAATGACTGTTATTATTATTTTTGTTACTACTACGACTGCTGTTATTATTATTATTATACCAGCAGTACGAGTGGCGCAGCTGCGAAACCTAATGCTCTCACAACAACAACAGCAAAGGGAGTGGGCGAGCGATGAAAGGCGGTCATCGAAGTTGACCCGGTGACAGGAGGCGAACCCGGAGCGGTAGGTCAACCCCGGAGCGAGGTCCTCGACAAAGAGCGCTCGCTGAGAAATGCTTACACAAAATAATCATTACACACACACACAAGTTCGCTCCCCCGAGGGCGAACTCCATCTCTAATTAATATTATTTAATACGCATAAATGACCGTTTAGCTGCATTGCCCTAATTTATGGTTGTTAAGAAGCAACATTTTTTTTTACTAGACTCAGCCACCTGCTTCGTTATGCGCTGCTCAAAGTTTAATTAAGATTTCACGGCCATCGAGAGCGAGGGATCCGGGCAACCCTTTCCAAGTGTGGGCGAGGCCCGCGGCTTAATGAGGCTCGTGAAGAGGCCATCGCGAGGCAACTTAGCGGGCGTAATTACAGCGGCAGTCAGTCGTACAGATCCCGCATTAGAATTCCCCCCTCCTCCTCCTCATCCTCCTCCTGCTCTCATCACGCGCGAAGCGGCGCGAAAAGCCGCGGCCGCGTTCGCCGCTTGTGGCAGAGGCTCGCGGTTCGAATCCGGCAGGGCCGCCCTGGTTATCACCGGCGGTGGCGTGTGTGTGTGTCTGTTAACCGTAGCATGGCACGCGCCGTCTGCTGCACGGGTGGACACGGGGAAGATACGGAGGAGGGCATTTTGTTATTCCGGCGTCGTGATCACGACATTTGGCAGATGAGAGATTTTTTAAAAAATCAATTTGGGTTACACTCTGTAGAAATCGTCATACCCTGCCGGCAGCGTAATCCCCCCTTGCAGGCGAAATTCTATTTTGCTGTACAGGGGCTGCTGCCACTGGGGTTTGGTGGGGGGGCGTTTCAATGTGTTTAGATGATGTAATGCAAAGTTTTAAATCACCATGGGCGTACTAGGGCACATCTCGCTATTGGCAATAACCGTGGCTGTCCCACCTGTGTTCGGGTTGTATAACCGCGTGTTGTTCGGCGTGATGTCCGACGTTTCACTCCACGTGCTGAGAGCTTCTGGTGACGATATGACGGTGATGCTGAAGCTGAACAAATACGCGGCAACATCCGAAAACCACTTCGACTACGCAGCTCTTTTGTCAGAAGCGACCTGGCCACAAATGATGGCTCAACGAAGTGGCTCATCGTCACGTGGACACTGATAGCAGCCAAATACTCTGAACGCACGATGAGTCTAAATGTGGAGGGGAAAACCCGTAGGACTCAGAGAACAATCCATGCGACCACGGGGAGAACACGCGAACTCCAAATATACAGCAGGCGTCAGTGTCTGGATCGAAACACCCACGACCTCCTGCATACCGGGCGAGGTAGTTAACATGCTCAGCGCAGCGCATAGCCGAACTGAACAACCCAGTCCCACGCGGTGAGATACTTGTAATTTTGAGCAGCCTAAACTACCGCACGCATCAGAAGCGTTGAAGGCCGAGTCGGTATTGACTTAATAGCGAAAGGGGGGGGGGGGGAAGGGTAGAAAGAAAATAACAAATAGCCACACTATTTTGAAGCCCAATCTTTGAGCACTCCGCACAGGGGACTCGTGACAGCTGAAACACAGCTGACTTTCAATTACCGCGAGTGTCCCCTAACCCTGTTGCCCAGGCGAAGGGAAACCTGCTGACACAAAAGGAACGGGCGAGAGTCAAAAGCTTGCGGCTCATTTATAAACCCTCCCCGCTTCTGCTGCTTCCCCTGGGCATAGGACGAGGGAGCAACGGCGGACACCGTCGGTGTCTTTGGGTTGGGAAGAGAAGGGGCAGCGGGGTGGGGAGAGGGACGGTGGTGGTGGTGGTGATGTGTGTGGTGGGGGGGGGTATAGATGGTGGGGAAGAGGATGCGAGGGATTTGGGGTGTGGGCGGGATAGGGTGGTGGGGGTGTTTTGTGCAGAAAGGGTCGTGTGTGTTCGCCAACGTGGAGCCAATTAGGGATACAATCCCTTCGCAGGCCACGGCAGGATAATGACGATAATAGTAGTAAGAAAATAAATAAATCTAAAAAACGCGCTATCATTTCATGTCACTTCGAGAGGGAAAAAAAAGAATCTCCCGCGACGTTAATGAAATGCATATTTATTCTTCACTGCTAATTACACAATAACAGGAGGGAAGGCTGGCAGGGAATGAGGTCATGCCGAACGATTCCAGGGAGTGGCGGGCGGGGGGGGGTCTCTGTGGATGAAGGAGCAAAAAAAATAACTCGCCGTAAGAGAGGGGAAAAAATGGTATCTAAAAAGATTATAAATTATGAGTCGCTGTTGATGTTTAATACATGAGAATATCATAGCCACACGCGCCCACCATTTTACTTCGCGCGCCAATTGTGGACACTCCTCACATGCTCATTGCCATTAACCTAATGAGACACCGGCAAAGGTCTATTAAATTTTAATTTCAAGTGCTAAATTATGCAATTCTCTCTCTCTGTCTCTCCCATGCAAGCGAGAAACAGCAAAAAAAACTAGTTTACATACAGTGGAATAGACAAAATTGTTGTTGTTTTGATTTGTTTTCAAGGCGCATTAACCCAACGAGAATTACGACGGTGCCATAAATAGGAACAGCTGCGAAAGCAATTCTGGTCTCGCTGTCAGTGGCAGAAACAAAGAAAAAAGCGCGCGGGCGAGGCGCCCCAAGTAGCCCAGGAGGTTCCTCCGGATTCACGAAAGCGCATTCAAGGTTCCATCAAACATCGCCTCGAATAAAATTTTGAATAAACATAACACGTTCGATGAACATGAAGTATCCTCCCTCCCCTTCCCCCGAATTAATCTCTCTCATCTCTATCTTGTGCGCCTCTCTCTTCTCATCTCATTACGAAATCTGCCTCGTATCTACATCGCTCTCATTCTACGACGCTTGCGCGTCTACCGCTACTCCGTTGCTTACATTTCATCTCAAGGCATCTATCTCTCGTCTCTAACTCTTGTGTCATCTCGCTCGCTGAGATTTGGCAACTTGTGACATTAAAGGGCCCAGCCCCCTCCCACTCCCCCGAAGAAGTCTGCTTTAGTGTCGCTAATGGGCCACCACCACCACTGACAGTAGCTTGTTAATATATACACGGACACTATAAAAGTTAGGGGCTTCTGAACACAATAACAATGTATCCTTCTAATCTCTATGTCGCCTGCATCTCTCTAGTCTCATCTCACGACATCTCGATGTCTCGTCTCGTCTCACGACATCTTCTGCTGTCTCTTGTCCATATCTGTCTCTTGTGATCTCTACCTTCTCCTCCCAATAATAATAATAATAATTTCTGCTTAAGCCAGCCGCACCTCGACAGCCATAAACCCCACCCAATTAGGGCTATCCCCACCATTGCTAGCCACGCTTTTCTCCGAACCGCTTCGCGGATCCAATTTTATTTTTTGTCTTTTACAAAGATATCCTCCGATAAGTCACGCATGGGAAGCTGTGGGGCGCGTGAATCAATTCCGAACTCCCCTCGGCTGGGGCGTTCCCAGGCTCCCTAACGAGGATGCTCCGTGCACACTCGGCTACCCATGGGCTAGCGTGATCTCAGGAGGAGAAGAAGCGGGAAGGGGGGGAGCGGGGAGGAAGATTGTTACGCATAGTTGACCAACGACACTCAGTGAAGCAAACAAACCAACTCGCTGCTTTGCGGTCCTCCGCGGGCACAGTGCGCTGCGGAGAGATAGTTCCACCGACGCGAAACTTGCGAATTGGGGAAAAGTCTCCCAATTATTATTATTATTACGGGTGGGCAAAATAAAGAATGAAGTGCCATCATTATTTGTGTGCTGGCTCGCACGTTCGCTGCCAACACACCGCGCGTTCGTCAAATGACAATTCGCGTCGAAGACGTAACATTTTGTTTTTGATCACACAAAGATTAGGGTGTTTCTTTGTCTTCCCAAGTACACAACCGAGAGATGCAGATTGACCGGCCGTACGGACTGCTGGGAAAAATGCTGTTAAACGAGCACCCGTTCACGATTTGACACGGCGTAGTCGGCAGGATGTTTGACCAGCACCACGCCCGTGCATGCCGTAGTCCCACCCACCCCCCACCCCCAGTGCTGATGTTCACACGTCTCATCGCACCAGGTGCTTAATCATTTAAGGTTGAGTCGACAAAGAGGAGGCACCCGAGAGCGGTTCAGAGAGCACGCGCCCCCTGATGTCAGCCGTGGCCCAGAATCAAATTAGGTCACCGCGTTCATAACGCCGCGGCGCCGAGAGCCCCACGCTTCAGCACTGCCGGTCACTGCGAGTTGGCGAAGGTGGGAAGCCCCGGATTGGCCCCGATATCACCGGCCACTGATGTTAGCCGTGGCCAGGAATCACATTGAGACCGCCGGTGGTTTGCAGCGCGGCGTGCTCACGGCTGCAACGCCATTCCACAGACAAAACAAATATTCTCTCCCCCCCCCCCCCCGTATAGCGTTGACAGTCGTTTGGGGAAAATGCTGTTAGCGAACACCCATGATGAAGGCAGTTGCGACACAACGGGGGGGGGGGGGGGGTGGAGTGGCCAGCACCACGTCCGGCCGCCTTTGTATCCCCAGTGGCGATGTTTACTACACATCGCACCGGGTACTCATTTGAGGCTGAGTCGAGTCCCTGGACAAAGACAATGATCCCCCTATAGCCCTAACAGACTGTTGGGGCAAGTGCTGTGAGCGAGTAGCACCTATGAAGGCCGGATCGGCACACGAGGGGGTGGGTGGCCAGCACCATGCCAGGTCGCCTTTGTCTCCCCAAGTGGAGATGTTTACACATCGCACCAGGTACTCATTTGAGTCTGAGTCGACCTAGGGGAGGCCCTCCCTCCCCCCACAATAATGGTGTTGGCCGTGAGCGGGTGTCCAGGTTCGTAGCGAAGCGAGGTAACCTTTACACTAACGCTCCTCATTTGAGGCTGAGTCGAGTCCCTAGACACACAAAGACAAAGAGCCCTTGTATAGCCTTAACAGACTGTTGGGGCAAGTGCTGTTAGCGAGCACCTATGAAGGCCGGCACGGCACACGAAGGGGTGGGAGACCAGCACCACGCCCGGCCGCCTTTGTCTCCCTAGTGGTGACACGCGCACACACACAAATGAATGCGAACTCACGCACATGGGAACGCGTGCAGACATTGGCACGCACGCGTTCCAGATTTACACCTCCGCATTCCTAGGCTACTGCGCGTAATGAATGCAAAGGAGGAGCGCTATTGATCAGCTGTGTACGCGGTGATGAAAAATACAATTCCTTGCCTGCGCATGACCGCGGTACAGCGCGGCTTGTCTAATGGGGGTGCATTTCATTAAAGCTGCCGGTGACATCTGTGAGCTTAACCCAGATAAGGTCTGGCGGCGCGAGCTCATCACATTAATAATCATTGGGATAGCGGGGTATCGTGGGAGTCTCCTAATGGTTACAGGTCCGTGATAAATACTCGCACGGCGCTTTAATTCGGCACCGGGTCCAATGGACGATGACGCCGACGGATCATTAAATAATTTTTTGTTGTTCAATTATTGAAGGCGGATCCGGTTCAAAACGATGAAGTGTCGAGGGGTGAAGACACTGAACACAAAAATTGTTCGCTGGAGGGGGCGTGAGGGAGGGGGGGTTGGGTGGAGGGATTGGGGGGGGGGGGCACAACCGGCACGCATATGATTCACAATTCGTTTCTCTTGGGTGAAATTATAACCCTCCACTACCCGGCAAAAGTCAAACAAATGAAGTTGCCACACGGGCACACACACGTGTGTGTGTGCCCTCCCTCCCCACACACGTGTATGTGTGCCCACAATTTATTCTTATTCTCATTCTTCTTTAAAAAAATGTTTTTGAAAAATTAGCAATATTTTGACCATTTTGTACGACGGTTCGGTGCCCCCCTCCCCCCACGTCTTAATAAAGCACACGTATTTGTCCATCGGCCTAGAGGCTTTGCAGACCGATAGCACTCAGCGGCCTGCGCTTAAGGGAGCCAACCTTTGTTACACGGGTTCTACCCAGTGCGTCTCGTGAGCAGGCAGCGGCAGGCTCGCTAAACAAGTCTCTGTTAAGTGTACCGCGTTCAATGGGAGCAGAAGCGGATCCCTGAAAGAGGACTAATCAAACCGCAACCATATGAATGTCACGAATGTTCCCAAAACAAATGCCGTAACATTTTCAAAGTGACGTTCTTCTCCTCCTCCCTCCTCCTCCCTCCCTCCCTCCCTCCCTTCCCTCCCTCCCTCCCTCCCTCCCTCCCTCCCTCCCTCCCTCCCTCCCTCCCTCCCTCCCTCCCTCCCTCCCTCCCTCCACCCTCCCTCCCTCCCTCCTCCCTCCCTCCCTCCTCCCCTCCCTCCCTCCCTCCCTCCCTCCCTCCCCCCCTCCCTCCCTCCCTCCCTCCCTCCCTCCCCTCCCTCATTTCGCCTCGCTCACTTGTCTACAACGGCAGCTTACAGCCGGGTTGCTTAGCGGTGCCCGGACTCGTCGGGTTTCAAGCGAGAGATAGAGCAAGACGTGCGTCTCAATCCAATCGCCTGTCGCGTCGCACTCGGCATCGGCGCACCGCATGCGCTCATCTCGCGCTTACTCGCCGCCGACAAATCCGCATCACGCGGAATCTCTCGCGGGCAAGGACACACGAACAATACAATAGATGTATCTCACCGCACACCATCCGGCTTTCGGTGGCACGGGTAATTAATAGTTGCAAATTAATTCGCCGCGTGGCGTATGCACGCGCGCGCCGATGCAAAACTGCACGACAGGAACAAGCTAGAAACATTGTTTTCACCACGTAAAGCCCACTGACCTGCGAGCTCTGTTGCAGAGACAACCCTGGCCACGCGCGATAGCTTATTGAAGTGGATCATATTATTATTATTATCATCATCATAATTACATGGAGGAATGTATAGTCGCAGCCAAATAATCGTCAATGCGTGTTGACTCTAAATGTCGAGAAATACTGGATGAACTCGGAGAAAAATCCATGCGATCACCACGGGGAGACACACACACACAGAGAGAGAGAGAGAACACGCGGAATCCAAATATACAACAACAGGCACCGTCTGGGTCCGGGATCGAACCCATGATTAACTCCTACCGAGCCGACGGAGGGGGATATCACGCCATCGCGGGTGCGCGCAAAATCCGGGCGAGACGAATGCGAAAAAGACGCGGGCCCAGGGGTAACGTCTGCGTCTCCGCAGGGAAAAAAAAAGTCTGCACGCGTTCCATGAAATACGAATTCTAAAATGCGCGCGGACGTAATCTGATTTTGCACGATCATGGCGAGAATGACGTTTCCTCAAATTCTTAACGGTGCCTCGAAAAAAGAAAAAAAAAAAACCCTATACGACAATGAAATTAAGAAAGGCGTGACGAGAATATTTCTTTCGGTAAATTCACGTAGGTATAAAATAAAATAAATCACGACGTTTCGGGCGCAACACAAGCGTTCGTCATCAGGTGGGAACGCTTTTTCCGTAACAATAAAACAACGGTACAAGGAGCAGCCCTGCAGTTGCTTTCTATGGATAACCATCGGTCCCTGGGCATAGCTAAAAATGCATTGAAGAAAATGAAAAAACCCCAACGTCTATAATGTTACAACCGTTTGGACTGATGGGTGAAAGTAAAAGGTCGAGTGAGGGTCAGATTTACTTGCCCGCAGGAACTAAGGCGTGCATTTATTCACCGTCGGAGAGAAAGAGGGAGAATGATTCAAAGACATACGGGCGGCATTCTAGCCAGAACCGCCGCTACCAACAATTGCCCGAGCTCTGTGGTCCTATATTGGGATGCTTTTTTTTTCCCCCAAAAGTATTGTATTGAATGGAACAATTCAGGCACACACAGCGGGCATGTATGGGGATTGGCAGCAGTAAAGACGCAATGCGAATTACAACGATTATTACCGACGTTTTATATTTTGAACCAGTTCATGCCCTGTGTTTTAATCACCTCTGGTGTATTTTCCTTAACTCTTATAACCCTCTTGGAATGGACGGGGGTTGGGGGGGAGGATTAAACTATAAACTAAACACATTTTTATTTTTTTGTCAGGTAAGTTCCACCGAACTATGTAGCTATATTTTTTAGAAGCGACTTGGCCAAAGATGATCGCTCAACGAAGTGGCTTATCACGTGGATATGTATCGCAGGCCAATGCTCTGAACGCACGATGTTTCTAAATGTGGAGGGGAAAACCCGTAGGACCGCCAGAAAAATCTACGCGACCACGGGGAGAGAGAGATACACGCAAACTCCAAATATACGGGCGTCAGGGGTTGGGATCAAATCCACGGCCTCCTGTATACCAGGCGAGGTAATTAACATCTCGCCACCATGGCACCAATTCCAAACATCCCAATAGTGGAGGCCCTTTCTTTGTCGCCTGCTGGCAGAAGGGCACTGACTCGACAGAACTCAAGAGATACCCGATAGCGGAGGGTACTTTTTAATCTTGGTCTTCCACACTGGTCAGACGTTCGGAAGAGGAGGTAGCCCACACACAGAGGAGCCACCACACGCGAAACTGCCAATAACGTCAAGAAGCATAACCATGAAGCGAATTTCGGTCATCATCGCAGCGGCTTTTAGCTGGCCACTAAACAAAGGCGGTCACTGTATCGCCCGGCGCTTTCAGACTCTCCGGTTGTCTGCAACGCTCTTCCTTCCGACATTTGGAAGCCACTTGGAGCTATGCACCCCGCACCTCCGATTAGCACGGTTGGCACGTACGGTGTGAAAGAAGTTCTACACACGTACATACATACACACACAATCGATTAAACCGTGCGATGAACATTACATGAATAAACCTCTCATCAGTTTCCGAACGAGTCTCGAAGGCACTCGGTGCGCTACTGCGGGCTGCGATCCGGCAAACAAATAAATGCCGCGCTCAGCCTCACAACTCAGGCGTCTCGCTAACTTGAAGCAACGTTGACTTTCCCGCATCGATTACCGCCACGCGT
The DNA here is from genome assembly GCF_048934315.1 of Petromyzon marinus. NCBI lineage: Eukaryota > Metazoa > Chordata > Hyperoartia > Petromyzontiformes > Petromyzontidae > Petromyzon > Petromyzon marinus. The sequence continues at coordinate 6,162,048 of NC_133704.1, read as the reverse complement.
GAACACTGCGCGTATTGACCGTCGCGGTACGCTCTGTGCCAAGCGCCACGATGAGTTCCACTGGCCAAGAAGAGGCGACGAAGGAAACGAACCCCCCCCCCCCCACTCTCTCTCCAACCCCATCATTAGTTTCTCTCCCACCCCCAACCACGTCGCACGGTATTAATGCCGCAGCGAGCCGAAAGAGGGCCGTCACTATCAATCGAGGAGGTGGCACCGCGCTGTGAAATGAGAGCCGCATCAGCATCGCTTGGTCACAGCGCGCGCGCGTGTCTGTGCGTGTGTGACTGTGCGTGTGTGTGCGTGTCTGTGCGTGTGTGCGTGTCTGTGCGTGTGTGCGCTAACTAACAGCACTTGCCCCTACAGTCCGTTAAGGCTACACGGGGGATCTTTATCTTTGTGTCTGTGCGCGCGCGTGCGTCAGTTAGCGCGCCGCGCTACGAACCCGGCGATCCGGGTTCGATTCCCGCTCACGGACGCCAACACCCAGAGACGATTATCTGAACCGATCCCGAGCATGCCCTAGGACGGCTCAGCCTCAAATGAGTACCCGGTGCGATGTGTAAACATCGCCACTGGGGAGACAAAGGCGGCCCGGCGTGGTGCTGGCCAACTACCCCCTCGTGTGCCGTGCCGGCCTACGTAAGTGCTCGCTAACAGCACTTGCCCCAACAGTCCGTCAATACTATCTGTGGAAATTTTGTCTTTGTTACATCCATCGCTTAATTTCATCTGGTTCTGTCCAGATCGATCTGGACGGAAGTCGGGTTGCCAGGTTCGTAGCGCAGCGCGCTAACCACTGCGCCGCAGCTCCCGCACATGAATGTAAAAATCAAACTAGCATCTGCACATGCGATGATGTAATCGCTACATCTCTGTGGTGTACGACAACCTCAGGTGCGTTTCACTCCATCATCATCATGATCGTCATCATCATCGGCATCATCATCATCATCCTCATGATCGTCATCGTCGTCATCGTCGTCGTCGTTATTCACCACGACCGTGGGACATCGTCCCTTTAAACGATGCGTCCTGTCCAATCCCACTTTATTTCCTTTAACATTCATCATTATTCTTTTAAATCGCATTAAGTTATTTAATCCACGTGCTTTTCTTTCTTCCTCTCAACGTAAACGTCTCCAAAGTCGTTTCTTGTTTGTTTGCAGAACCTTTTTTTGTCAATCAATTTGGTCGGTTTACAATTCAAGCTCAAGTTTAGTTCGCAGTGGATCGTCTTTAATTGAGTTATTGTGCCTGGAATCTCATTCAGGTTCGGTGTGCAGTGTGCGCGCTAATCACTGCGCCACCGCTCCACCACCTCCCCTGCTCCCAGCTACAGCATAGCAGCTAAAGGTGCAGCCCTGCAATTGTTCGCTTGCGCCACTGCTTTGTGGAAAGACCCCCACTAGAGGGACCTCGAGAGAGCCCCCCACCTCTTGGTCTGCTCTTCCACGCTAAGGATATTGGGCCAACGCTTCCTCGTTGACTCAGACGTGTTAGTGGAGAGCGGGGTGGGCGTACCCACACTTTACCGCACTGCACGCGACCTGCCGATCCGGGAGATCGAATCAAACCGGAAGTCCGGAGTCACGGCCATTATACCACCGTGGCAGCATACGATGGAAGCAGACGGAATGACTTTGGCAAAACACCTGGGCATCCTTGGACAAAATTGGTTACCTTGTGGTGGTTAAAACTTGCAAAGACAAAGATCCTCCATGTGGCCTCGATAGACTTTTGGGGCACGTGCTTTTAGCGTGTAGCATTCATGAAGGTCGACACACACACGCACACACCCCCACTTTACCGATCGAGGAAAGGCAATGCCAACAGATTTGACGTGAGAAAAGATGCTTCCAGCTGCTAATGTTGATATGTACTGTGTATGTTGGTAATTCTCAGAAGCAAGGTAATGACATTGCCGTAATTTATATATATATGTTATAAGTGCCTTAATTACGAAAACAAAGTGTAACAATATGTTGGCAGTAGAGGTTTAGGGCTTGAGTTAAGAGGCACACACATTTAAAAAAAAATTGTTACCGTATTCTCTGGATAATAGAAAAAAAAACATCCCGGAAATTAAGACGCACCCCAAACCCTGTGCCAAAGGTGTCAATGGAGTATATAGAGGTGTGGTCAATCACTCACTCACAACAACAACAATCGTCGTTCGCCGCTAAGTGGCGGTGACGTCACCACGGTGCTTGTGCCAGGCTAGGTGCACCTTGACGCCTCACGTGAAGTGTCAAAGGCTCGCTTGGATGAAGGTCATGAGAAAGAACCCGGGTGCCATGGGTTGACCGACATATGTTCCGTTTGTCTCAGGATCGTCCTCCTCCTATTGAGAAGGTTTAGCTGATGTCATGCGAAAACGACGAGTCTTCCCAGGTTATTAGAAGTTCCTATTTTTGTCAGTCGCGTAATAATTATAACTTAATAGAGCACCACATGTACGTGCAAGTATCTCCTCTTCCGCTATCGTGAGATACCAAGGCCGTAACTATAATATATATTGGGGGGGACACATCCCCCCCAATATTCAAATGCTCAAAATGTCCCCCCCCCAATATATTGCTATAAAAATATAATTGCTATGTAAATAAAAATAACAATTTGCTAATCCTTGGCCACAATATCTGGACTTGTCTTCATATAAATCAATGCATAGATTTCTGTTGATGTGATTGTGGTTACGGTTGTACTTTATTAATCCCTAATCTCTGCCAAATGGTAAAAACAGAGCAATGTAATACAAGACACGATTAGACATTGTAAAAAATAAAAAGTCCATCCCATGCGTTAGTGAAATTTTTTTATATTTTGGGCAGGAAATGAGTTTCCAAATGTAGATATTTTTCTGGGTTTGGACCCCCAGACACCCTGGAAGATTTGGTCCCCCCCAATGTTGACTCCATCGCTACGGTCTTGTGAGATACTTATTTCCTTCCTATGAAGTGTCGCCGGGGGTTATTTCGCCAGATTCAGAATATTTACTTATACAGGAGGAATCCGATGAGCTATCAAGCTCTTTGTTTTCACAGCTGTACTTCAGAGGTGGCAACTCGAATGTGTGCGTGTGTGTGGGGGGGGGGGGGGGGTGGTGGTGGGGTACCTGGGTCTGCCCCGTGACCTCCTGCCAGCGGTCGTTCGACACTTCACGTGGCCTCAAGGTGCACATGGCCTGGCACAAGCGTCGTGGTGACGTCACCGCCACTTAGTGGCGAATGGCGGTTGTTGTTGTTGGTGGTGGGAGAGAGCACATTTGGCACTCACAAAGATACAATTTGACTCTTGCTCTTTCTTTCAGCTGAAGGGGGCGATGTAACAGCCAGAAACAATAGCACGTGGACAAGGAACCGGACGCAATTGGCAAGAAGTTGTCTTAAAAGAGCAACGTTTCTCAGGATTGCCAGCATGCTTTGCATATGATGACATCTTGAATACGCAAAGCATGCTGGCAGCGAAATACAAGATAACGTATTTGTTGCATGCAAAAAATGTGCCGTAAACCGCAATATATTGGTAGGATTCCCTGCATGCCTTGGATATCAAGGTGTGGTATTGAGATAAGACGTTTTATGGGAACACACAATACTTCCGCTGTATATCTGCTTCAATTTACAGCGGCACAGATTATATACAGGTGCTTCAAATTTGTTTTAACACTAATATGGGGCTATCGTTTTTAATGGAAAAGAACGGATAATACACTGTAACATGATAAAAAGAAAAATGTATGTTGATAGCTTCAAAAAGTCAACACGCCTGGAATCTTCCCCAGGTGGTATTGTTGCAAATTCTCAGAAGTGTGACAAAACATTTTTTTGAAGCACCCTGTTTTTTTTAAAAAAATAACTATAACGTTAGCATGGAAGAGTAGGCAAAATACCCCGAAGGTGGCCACGCCTTTACACTCACAGCAGCGGAAGCCCTTCCGCTAAGCAACGCCGCGAGCAGGCAATTGCCGGGGCTGCCCCTTTACCCACCTTCGCCTTCCTATGACGCGAACACGGAGCGGCGGTCACAGTTGGATCGCGCGCAGCACTCGGGACAAAAGCGACTCAAGTTCAATTGCCGCCCCCGGCGAACACGTCTCGCGAAGTCATCTTATCTCTAACAAGTCCCTCCCTGGGCGCACCCGAGACCCTCTTGACCAACTCGCACCGAGCAGCGATTTGAACTTCTATACTGCGCATAATAAAGGTTATTGGGTCCCAACGCGTAAGTATTAATGTGTCGTAACCCTCCGCCAGTAAGTTTTGTCACGTAAACAACGCGCCAACCGGTTACTACTCCAGCCCACCCGGTGTGTTGGAGAGTAAACCCACAACATTTACAATTTGAGCACGACGTTTCGCCCGATAGTGCCTGTTGATGTAATCGCCAGCGAAACCTGGACCTCCGACGAGCGATGGAGCGGTGGAATCAGCTCGTGCGCAGGTTGGTAGGTGGATCGTAAACATCTCGGAAAGCATGAGACCGCTGCTGGGGAGAGGGGGAGGAGGCCTTCATCCAGCAGTGGATTGATCACGGCTAGATGGTCATAAGAAATGCTTGCATGGTGATGCTTTGCATTATCTTCGACGGTCGCCCACTTCCTTTGGTGCTCCGTGTAGCATGCTGAGATCGAGCCGAGCGTGAGCTGATTTGATTGGTATACGCGGACGGTGGTACCGTTGAGCCAGTTACCCAGCTATGTTGCACGGGAAATCCGTGGTGCTGCGTCAGCACATTAACAACAGCAGCAGCAACAAAACAAAGACAAAATAAAATATCAACATTGCAGACGAGTACAGGGTAGTCAAGGAATATTACACGACGAACAAACGAGGTATTTAACGGCAATGATCGAAACTGCACGCTTTATCAAAAACAGTGCGAATGTCGTATGAAAAAGACTTAGGTGCAGGTGCATGTCAGCTCGATATTTTAGTCTAAAAGCGACACGAACACACGCGTGTGAGCTAGTGGCACCTGCAAAAAGAGAGAGTGAGGTGCTGGTGCAAGTAAGCTCCGTGCTTTAGTTTAATAGGGACGGGGTGGGTGGAGGGAAGCAAAAACACCCACACAGAGAGATGTTCCACGTCAACAGCAAGGGTATAGAAGGCACGCGCACGCACACGCACGCACGCACGCGCGTCTCCCTAAAGCTGACGGGCATAAATTTGCACCCAGCCACCCAGCCACCCACACACCCCCTCCCCCACCAAAAAAAACCGCACCCCCTTAATAAAAAAAACGAGTTTGCACTGCGAGCGGCGCATCCGAAATGTGTTCGCGCGCGCCGCGAGCGCTTCGAGCCAGCTTAGCGGCGTCGATCTGCGCGGGTGCCCTGCCACGTGTCGACGGCGCCGTCTCCACGGCTCCTCGCGCCGACAGTTAACGTAGAGACGCAACGCCATTAGGAAACACATTCTAATTTTCACCTCTCCTGTAGCGTCGACGGAAAGCTGGGAGGGGGTGGGTGGGGTGCGGTGGAGGGGGGCGGGGGGTGAATAACTGACGCCCAAGTATTTTTGGATGTGAGTGACTATAAGTACGTGCATATACACACACACACACAAAGACAAAGATCCCCCGGATAGCCTTTGCATGATGTTGGGGCAAGTGCTGTTAGCGAGCACCTATGAAGGCCGGCACGGCGCGTGGAAGAGGTGGATGGCCAACACAGCGGCCCGGCCGCCTTTGTCTCCCCGAGTAGCGATGTCTACATATCGCACCAGCTACTCATTTAAGGCTGAGTGGTCCAATGGGAGGCGTGAGCGGAAATGGAACTCGGGTCGCCGGGTTCGTAGCGCACCGTGCTAACCGCTGCGCCACCGCTCCCCCATGCACACACGCACACACTCCTGCAGTACATGTGTGCTGTCACAGTGGTGCCATGGTTAGTCCACTGGACTTGCAATCCAGAGGTCGACAGTTTGATTCGATCTCCTGGCGCGGCAGTTTCTTAAATTGCCCCCCCCCCACGCCTGCACCCCTCCACGCCTCTGTCCACTCAGCAGTAATTACGGGCGCGGCAAAGTTATGCGATCAGTCGTGCGTGATTGGGTATAGTGTGGGTTACTCTCGTCTCTTCCGAAACGTCTGGTCAGCGTGAACGAGTGGGCCAAATGCCCTCTCGTGGGGCTGTCTAGAGCTCCCTCTGTCTCTCGTGTGGGGGCTGACACTCTCCACTTAATGGTACTAATTCGTGCATTCTGTCCACCCCCCCCCCACTAACAAGTCAAGCTCCTGTTTGGGTGTTAAATCATCCAATTCTCCATCCAGAGCATATTAAATAAGTGCCAATTTTAGTTGAAATCAACAATTATTGTCTTATGGAAAGCCTCGTCCTCCCGCCCCCCGCCACTACGCCATAGGAATGTGGAATTTCCAGCAGTGTATTAGGGCTGTAAACTGGAGATGAGCAGCGCATTTGAGCCCGAATTTTTTTTAGGAACTTTTGTATATCCTCATCATCATCATCGTCGTCACCATCATCATCACTTGCAGCTTTCAAATCATAAGAAATCGTAACAGATCAGTCGGTGTGTGGGCAGTCATTGCAACGTGTGGAACACAGTCATTATCGCGCTATGAATAATATAGACATGGGGGCGGAGTGGGGGGGGGGGTAGTTGAGTCCCCCCTACACCGCCCCCCCCCCCTTGCCTTGCTAGAGGGCTGCGAAGAGGCATCGCACATGGTGGTGGGGGAGAGCAACTTCAGCCGGAGGGCCTCATCTCGACCCAAATCGAGTGGGCCTCTGTCGTGAGAAGTGTCCACCGAAAACGATCTTTTCGGGCCGTAAGCGACGGAACAACGGCCGCCACGACCGATAGCAGCAGCAGCAGCCGCAGCAGCAGCGGCAGCAGCAACCAACAGCACCGTGGCCACCACTGTCACGTTTGCGAGCGGCAGCCAGAGACAGCGCCGTCCAGAGCAGCGGCAGAGACAGACAGGATCGTTCCAATTAACGTCGATGTGATGCCCCGCGCAGGTGAAGCTAGCCGAGCGCCTTCGCCGTCACGGTGAGTGATCGGATTGCTTCATGGGGGGGTAGGGGGGGGGCAGACAGGAGGGGAGACTCCAGATCACACGGCGGCAATGCGGCAAACAAAAAAATACGCCGCGCCTTGACTCGACTGACGCCTTGACAATTGTGAGAGGGGGGGGGGGGGAATTTTGCTCGCCACCGTTGCTTGTAAACGGTTCGCGCGCGCTCGGACTTGCGGCCCGGAGTTTCGCGATGTGTGTTTACACCGGAGGAATCCGATGAGCTGTGAAGCTCTTTTTCACACAGATGTCCAGTCGGGGCGGGTAAGGAGGGTTAGCACGACAAAGAATGCACAAACACGATCGCGGTGCAAAGTGCAAGCAAGGTGAACACATCACTCAAACACAGACAAACGCAACCCGAAACCATCCCCATCACATCAGACGAAGCCCACTGAGGTATGGATGTGCAGGGTGCGGTACAGCAGTGTGCAGGGTGCGGTGGTCGAGAGCGGCGACGGAGTGGCAGCGAGATGGAGCGATGCCGTCAGCTCGGCGCGCACCCACGACGGATGGGAGCGGATTAAGACGGCAACACACAAGGAGGGGGAGTTCAATCTTGATTTGAAGCTTTCGTGACTGCAGCAATCCGTACTCTTTGGTTATATCGGTAAAGTCACGTAGGTAGAAAAATAAAACAAAAAAAAATATTTATCACGACGTTTCGATCGCAACACAAGCGGGTCGTCTCCGGGCGGAAAAAAAATAATCGAGCAGTTTCACAGCTGAGGACGAGCGCTTGTGTTGCGATCGAAACGTCGTGATATTTTTTTTTTCCACCTACGTGACTTTACCGAAATAACCAAAGAGTAAGGAGGGGAAGCTCATCGAGCGGTGGGAGAATCCCCGTCCGCCTGGTACGGGGGACACGGAGCAGATGTGAACTCGCGTGCGGGAGCCAGCATGGATCTTTGAGGTTGGTGGAAGCAAAAACGAGGGAAGGGTCGACCGCTTTTGGGGAGGGCCTTCGTTCAACAGCGGGATAAACTGTGGCTGATGATGATGATGATGACGATTTTTTTTTACTTGCACGAAGGAAGATTTTTAGATTTGAAAGAGAATAGATGATGGTAGGGCAAACGATAACAAAGACAAAGATGCCCCGCGTATAGCCTGAACAGACTGTTGGGGCAAGTGCTGTTGGCGAGCACCTATGAAGGCCGGCACGGCACACGAGGGGGTGTGTGGCCAGCATCACGCCCGGCCGCCTTTGTCTCTCGAGTGGCGATTTTACACACCGCACCGGGTACTCATTTGAGGCTGAGTCGACTTAGGGGAGGCCCATGACCGTTTCAGATAATCGCCACCGGTGTTTGCCGTGAGCAGGATTCGAAATCGGGTCGCCGGGTTCGTAGCGCAGCGTAGCGCTAACCGCTACACTACCGCTCCCCACAAAGCCTATAACAGGCACACACACATCCATGACATTCACAGCAGTCGTTTCACTCATTGTACTTCCAAAATTAATTAGCGTTACACCCACACACGGGCGAAAAACACCTCCTCTCTGAGATGTTTCGCGATGTGCCACGCGCAGATGTAGAGGTGATGACGCGTTAAACGTGTGTTCACTGCTCATTAGGACGACATCGGTGCATCGTTGAAAAGAGGCTCTTGACCCAAACGGAACTTGCATTTAGAGCTGGGTTATCAGCTTAATGCAATTGATCGAAATCTATACCGATAATTATCAGTTCGATTTACTCGACGAGCACGAGACTAGATACTGTTCCCAGGAACTGAACTTATTGATTTCCTCCAGCCACGCTAAGTTCCGATTCGTCTCATTCACACCGTGTTTAGTAGCTACACTGCAGGTCATACCAAAACACCCACGCACCCACTCAATAACACACTCACTCACCAATTCAGTCACCATACTGCAGGTCATACCAAAACACCCACGCACCAACTCAATAACACACTCACTCACCAATTCAGTCACCACACTGCAGGTCATACCAACACACCCACGCACCCACTCAATAACACACTCACTCACCAATTCAGTCACCCCACTGCAGGTCATACCAACACACCCAGCACCCACTCAATACCACACTCACTCACCAATTCAGTCACTATACTGCAGGTCATATCAAAACACCCACGCACCCACTCAATAACACACTCACTCACCAATTCAGTCACGACACTGCAGGTCATACCAACACACCTACGCTACCACTCAATAACACACTCACCAATTCAGTCACCAAACTGCAGGTCATACCAACACACTCACTCACCAATTCAGTCACCACACTGCAGGTCATACCAACACACCCACGCACCCACTCAATAACACACTCACTCACCAATTCAGTCGCAACACTGCAGGTCATACCAAAACACCCACTCAATAACTCAGTCACTCACCAATTCAGTCGCAACACTGCAGGTCATACCAACACACTCACCAGTTCAGTCGCAACACTGCAGGTCATACCAACACACCCACGCTCCCACTCAATAACACACTCATTCACCAATTCAGTGGCCACACTGCAGGTCACAACAATTAGACTAGAATATAGAGCTTACTTTCACATGCACCTAACCTTTTTATGGCGCATCTTGCTCTCAAATTATGTTTGCACGGTAATTATTTCGATTCGCGTTCTGCTTTGTTTGAGACCATCAAATGCCTCGTTTGTTACTTGTGCAGTATTCATTCAGGGCCATGCTGTACTCGTCCTCTGCAATGTTCATTTTGCTGCTGCTGCTACCGCTGCCGCTGTTCTTACGCAGCACCGCAGATCTCCCTTGTAAAATAGCCGGACAACTGACTAACATGAAACGCACCGAACTCAATTACCCACACACACTCACTAATTCCGTCACTCGCTCACCACGCCTCTCTTTCTGCGGGTGCTCCCCACCATCGCACTAACCTCCCATAGCCTCGTTTCGCGAGTTCGTCCAAGCTTACTCAATGAAGGCAACGCACATGCGGTCTTTGATCTGTTCCACCTTTCAGCAAGTGCCGCTTATTGTTTTTTTGTCGCTGGCCGCTTGATGTTGTCTTGGAGGGGCCCTGTGCAACAGCAAACTTCGATTCAAAACAACATTAAAAGAACGCCGCGGTCTCACGTTTCCTCGTATGCGATGGACTGCTATGGCACGGGACGGAGTAAGCCAGCGTGCCATTGCCAGGATGTGTGTGTGTATATATATGTACGCAGCCGATAATTGGTGTGGCTGCTGTTGCTAATTAAAATATAACCGCCAACAATAGTGTCAAGCTTGTTAAGGTGACTCATTGTTTAACAGGAATGTGCAAATTGATGAAGGGAATCTTGTGCATATTATAAGAACAACCCTCTCGGCTCCAATAAAACGCCACACCGTACGTAATGCCTCGTCCCATCAGAACATCATCTTGCCTGTTAAGACAGCTCCCATCTTTTGGTCCCACTTTGTTGATTCGCTGTTGGTCTGACTATCCCCCGCCCCCGAAGATTAATATCCCCCCGTTTATCCTGTAACAGACTGCTGGGGTCAAGTGCTGTTAGCGAGCACCTATGAAGGCCGACACGGCACACGAGTGGGTGGGTGGCCAGCACCACGCCCGGTCGCCTTTGTCTCCCCAGTGGCGATGTTTACACACCGCACCAGGTACTCATTTGAGGCTGAGTCGACCCAGGGGAGACCCATAACCGGTTCAAATAATCGTCACCGGTGTTGGCCGTGAGCGGGAATCGAACCCCGGTGCCCAGGTTCGAGGCGCAGCGCGCTAACCGCGACACCACCGCTCCCCGCTTTGTTGATTCGCTCCTGATCTGACTCTTCCCCCAACCTCCACCCCCACCCCCCTTCCGTGATTTCACTGCCGACATCGTGAATTCTGATTCGTAATGTCTATTTTGTTTTGCGGTTAGGCCACGCAATGACCTGGAGCAAGTTTGTGACGTTAAGAAACCCTACAGCACCCGACTCAGCCAAACAAATGAAACGGCCACGCGGTGCGCGACTCCCCGATAGTCGTTGGTTCAGCCCGAGTTGATTTGTTGACGATTTTTATCGAGCCAGCTGGGGCCGGGATTGGGCCCAAAAACACCCGAGCCAGATTTTCACCCAGGCAACGGGAGAGCAGCACAAAGTATATTTGGAGTTTGCGTGTTTCTCTCTCTCTCTCCTCGTGGTCGCGTGGATGTGTTTTTTTTTAATCCGGGTCCTCCGAGTTTTCCCCTCCACATTTAGAAACATGCAATGACGTTATCTAAATTATTTTGGTGCTATAAATGTCTTAATGATAAGGCTACTTTGTTGAGCTATCAATTGTGTCCAGGTCGCTCCTGAATAATAAGTTGATACCTCAGTGGGCTTTGCCTGGTAGGATGGGGATGGTTTAGTTTAATTTGCGTGTGTTTGGGTGATTTGTTTACTTTTCTTGTGCTTTGCACTACTATCGTGTTATTGTTTTGTTTGGTGTTGTAAAGTTCTTACCGGCCCCTACTGGACATCTGTGAAAAGGAGTTTTATAGCTCATCGGATTCCTCCAGTATAAATACAACTTCTGATTTAATCTCATTCTACCTTTTAAGTGTGTCTAAACACGTAACATTAAAAACATAACAATAACATATTCAAGGATCACAGTTCAGAGACAAAAAAACAATAATTGTAACCAAATTTCGTACAACCACATACGCGACGTTTCACTTGAAACGACAGCGAACATCTTCAGGATAATCCAAGAAGCCAGAATATAATTTCAAATGCGTTTGATAGCGATACAGAACTTAAAATAATCACGAGCGTCCAATTGCTTAAAGTCACTATCAGCCCACACTGGTGGTCGCATGTATGATAAACGACGATTGAAATACATGCTGTGACCGACAGGCAGATGTACAAATGTAGCTATTTATTTATAGTTTATAACGACTTGATTCGTCTTAGTCAAGAGCATGACTCACGTATGACTTGACGTAAAGGGCATTCATTAAAAGTGCAGCTCTGTAATCAACCACAACCTACTTTTCAAAGATAACGCTGAAAAAAAACACGCCCCATACTTGACAGCCCACGAATGAAAACCGAGATCATTCCACTTACAATGAATGACCTGACAGCATTCGTTGATGATCAGAGAAACCCAACATCTTCGTCTTCGTATGGCAGCTGATGTCGGTGTCGATGAACATCTGTGATGTTTCATTTAGGCGGTTGAGCCAGATGATGATGGAGTCACGAGAAAAGCCAGAGGAGAGGTATCATGGCCGTGATGATGCATCCTCCTCTTCCATATTTCAGGGCTTGAAATGGGAATAAATTACTGTGGGGTGGGACTCATAAATAATTCCCCTACACCCCCCCCCCCCACTAGATCTGATGAGGAGGGCAAGCGTCGCTCCGTATGTGGGTCTCTGAGCGTGTCTGTGGGTCTCTGAGCGTGTCTGTGGGTCTCTGAGCGTGTCTGTGGGTCTCTGTGCGTGTATGTGGGTCTCTGACCATGTCTGTGGGTCTCTGAGCATGTCTGTGGGTCTCTGTGCGTGTCTGTGGGTCTCTTTGCGTGTCTGTGGGTCTCTGTGCATGTCTGTGGGTCTCTGAGCGTGTCTGTGGGTCTCTGTGCGTGTCTGTGGGTCTTCGAGCGTGTCTGTGGGTCTCTGTGCGTGTCTGTGGGTCTCTGACAGTGTATGTGGGTCTCTGCGTGTCTGTGGGTCTCCGAGCGTGTCTGTGGGTCTCTGTGCGTGTCTGTGGGTCTCTGAGCGTGTCTGTGGGTCTCTGTGCGTGTCCTTGGGTCTCTGTGCGTGTCTGTGGGTCTCTGAGCGTGTCTGTGGGTCTCTGTGCGTGTCTGTGGGTCTTTGAGCGTGTATGTGGGTCTATGTGCGTGTCGGTGGGTCTCTTTTCGTGCATGTGGGTCTCTGTGCGTGTCTGTGGGTCGCTGAGCATGTCTGTGGGTCTCTGTGCGTGTCTGTAAGTCTCTGAGCGTGTATGTGGGTCTCTGAGCGTGTCTGTGGGTCTCTGAGCGTGTCCGTGGGTCTCTGTACGTGTCTGTAGGTCTCTGTGCGTGTCTGTGGGGCTCTGAGTGTGTCTGTGGGTCTCTTTGCGTATCTGTGGGTCTCTGTGCGTGTCCTTGGGTCTCTGAGCGTGTCTGTGGGTCTCTGAGCGTGTCTGTGGGTCTCTGTGCGTGTCTGTGGGTCATTGAGCGTGTATGTGGGTCTATGTGCGTGTCTGTGGGTCTCTTTGCGTGTCTGTGGGTCTCTGAGCGTGTATGTGGGTTTCTGTGCGTGTCTGTGGGTCTTTAAGCATGTCTGTGGTTCTATGTGCTTGTCTGTGGGTGTCTGTGCGTGTCTGTAGGTCTCTGTGCGTGTCTGTGAGTCTCTGAGCATGTATGTGGGTCTCTGTGTGTATGTGGGTCTCTGAGCGTGTCTGTGGGTCTCTGTGCGTGTCTGTGGGTCATTGAGCGTGTATGTGGGTTTATGTGCGTGTCTGTGAATCTCTTTGCGTGTCTGTGGGTCTCTGAGCGTGTATGTGGGTCTCTTTGCGTGTCTGTGGGTCTCTGAGCGTGTATGTGGGTCTCTGTGCGTGTCTGTGGGTCTTTAAGCATGTCTGTGGTTCTATGTGCTTGTCTGTGGGTGTCTGTGCGTGTCTGTAGGTCTCTGTGCGTGTCTGTGAGTCTCTGAGCATGTATGTGGGTCTCTGTGTGTATGTGGGTCTCTGAGCGTGTCTGTGGGTCTCTGTGCGTGTCTGTGGGTCATTGAGCGTGTATGTGGGTTTATGTGCGTGTCTGTGGATCTCTTTGCGTGTCTGTGGGTCTCTGAGCGTGTATGTGGGTCTCTGTGCGTGTCTGTGGGTCTTTAAGCATGTCTGTGGTTCTATGTGCTTGTCTGTGGGTGTCTGTGCGTGTCTGTAGGTCTCTGTGCGTGTCTGTGAGTCTCTGAGCATGTATGTGGGTCTCTGTGTGTATGTGGGGCTCTGAGCGTGTATGTGGGTTTCTGACAGTGTCTGTAGGTCTCTGCGCGTGTCTGTGGGCGTCTGTACGTGTCTGTGGGTCTCTGTACGTGGCTGTGGGTCTCTGTGCGTGTCTGTGGATTTCTGAGCGTGTGTGTGGGTCTCTGTGCGTGTCTGTGGGTCTCTGTGCGTGTCTGTGGGTCTTTGTGCGTATATGTGGGTCTTTATGCGTGTCTGTGGGTCTCTGAGCGTGTCTGTGGGTCTCTGTGCGTGTCTGTGGGTCTCTGAGCGTGTCTGTGGGTCTCTGAGCGTGCCTGTGAGTTTCTGTGCATATGTTCGTGGGTCTCGCTGTTTGGGTAGGTGGTCTATGTGCGAGTTCAACGAAAACAAAGATATGAATCCTTGAGTCCTTCCGGAACGCAGTCACAGGGTTCAAATGTCCACTCCTCCCACGGCGTGTCGAGGCGTTCTTGCCCATTTCCACCACTGGATATTTCAATCTTGATTTGAAGCTTTCGTGACTGCAGGAATCCATACTCTTCTTTCGTTAAAGTCAACGTAGGTAGAAAAAGATAATAAAACAAAATAATAATAGAGTGACTTTACCGAAAGAACCAATGAGCACTGGATATTTGTCAGTCGAGCCATTGGGTCGTTACAAGTTCCGTGGTTGCCGAGCGGTTCGTGGTGGCTACGTGGCTGCTGCTGCTGCATGTGGCTGCCTCTCACCCTGCAAAATCGCGTGACGTCACGCGATTTTGGACGATTTTTGACCCCCCCCTTCCTCGTCACACGGCGTCACAAAAAGTCAGACCCCCCCCCCCTCAAATGTGACGTCACAAAGCTCTGCCCCCCCCCCCAAAAAAAAAATCAAACATGCTTCAAATCTTGATTTAAAGCGTTCGTGACTGCAGGGATTCATATTCTTGGTTCTTTCGGTAAAGTCACGTAGAAGGGAAACAATAAAATAATAAAATATAAAACAATAAAAATCTCACGACGTTTCGACTGCAACACAAGCAATCATCATCAGGTGTGAAAACCACAGCAAGATAATTTGATTGTTTCCCTTCTACGTGACTTTACCGAAGGAACCAAGAATATGCTTCAAATCGCTTTAAATTACTGTCATTGTAGTGCGTATTTGGTGTGGCGCTGCACTCTGATGTTGTAGGAGAAAACATTTATTAAAAAGTCTATTTAATTAAGTAGAACGTGGTGTCTATATTTATTTAAAGTTGCGCATTTTGATGTGACGTCATATTTCTCACCCCCCCCCGCCCCTCGTCACACATCGTCACAAATGTCTGACACCCCCCCCCTAGGTGCGTGACGTCATTTATGGACACTCTTCCTTACCTTTCCCGTTTGCCCCGTGGAGGTGCAATACACTGGCCCTGCCAGGAGATGGCGGTATAGCAAAAAAATGTGGACACCTTTACCGTCAAATATGGGATCGAGTGTTCCCCCATCGCACGCATGGGCACTGAACTGGTTGAGCCAGAGAACTGCGCTCAGTCAGGAGCAGCGGCGGAGTGGTGCATCGCTGCTGCTGTGTTGGTGATGATGATGTCTCCTCCTTCGCGTGTGAGTGAATCTGCCCCATTGAGTCGCTACGAGTTACACGGCTCTCTTCTGAGTGTTGACCAAGTCGCCGCTCGCTACCGGAGAGTTTGTTCTTCATCATCATCATCATCCACCATTTGTGCATCACGATCATGACCATCACCATCACCATGGAGTGTCCAGCATCTACTGCGGTTGCTGCTGCTACCGCCATGGTTTGAGTGCAGTTGTTGATGCGCTTCAGGGATGCGGGAGATCGACGCCCAGGGGGATGTTCTGCGTCGTCGGACCTCTGACGAGGAGGAGTTTGCGACTCAAAGCGATGAACGGGTGTTCCTGCAGACAATAAATCAAAACAATCGTTTAGAGTCATTGCATGTTACACGCCTATTCTTCCTGTTGGATTTTCCGCACATGTCACCGTCTTTGAATTGTCGAACGCTCCACGCTATCTCCAATTTCGTTTTGCCAATTAGCACGGTTCACCGGTCAATTCGTCCTGTTATCCCCATCTCTATCTATATTTTTTCTGCTGACAAGTGGAGTGAGTTCGCGGATAACCCCTGCGTATATTAGGATAAGCCATGTTCCGTTCATAGGAAATACAGTGAACTGTGCAGGGCAGGCTGGGCTGCGCTGCTTAGCTTGCCAGACCAGACGAGATCGGGCGCGTTCGGGGACGATTTAATGTACGTAAAAAAAAAGAGATGAAATGTGGAAATAGTAAATTAACGAGCGAACACGTGGATTAATAACCATCTGTAGTCACCACCGCGGGGGATCTGTAGGGCGGAGCAAGGCCAGCCTCGCGACCTTGACTGACAGACCGAGGATAGAAGCAGGCAAAGTAATTCAACAGCCCCGTTGCTCCATTAATTTATGAAAACACCGAGCCTTCAGCGGCACATCCAAATCCGCAAGATTACATTAAATGTTTTGCGTGTGTTAGAAAACAATTACATTAAAACAATGTTTATAATTGAATGCGTTTTTTCACGTGATCATCTTGTCTGTATTAATCAGGATCCGGAGGAAAACGGGGGGTTGGGGGGTGAGGGGAGGGGGGTGCCACCTTTTAATTAACGAACCTAAAAAATGTTTAAAATAATCAGCGCAGGAGCGCGCAATGTGTGACATGATTACACATTCGCGTGTGGATGTCTCGACGCTTGTTGATGTGGGCTGAGAGGGGACGTGTAGCCCATCGTTTTTTTAAACCTTTATTTTCAAGCAACGGCTTGGAATTCCATTCGCCGAAAGGGGACGTGGGAAAAAAAGGTCGCCAGATTTCTGAAATCGAAAATACCGTAACGCATATTTGAACGCACGAAGTTGAAGGCGAAGCAGCCAGGAGCCGCAGCCCCCGACCAACTGCCCGATCACGAGGAGCCTGATCGCGGAAGAACATCCAACGGAGGAAGCTCGAGAGAGAGAGAAAGAGAGGCTATTGTCAAAGAGAACTTGGCCTACTCATCCAGGCTGCCCAGACGCCACCACAGACGACACCGAACACGACTTTCCGATCGACCAACTGTGTGCGCCTAGCTGGGGTGGGACACACACACTTGGCGGTGTGGGAATTTAAGAAACCTCCACGGTTTTTGCAACTTGCCGCACCGGGAGATCGAATCGAACCGACGAACCTGTGCATGGCAGTGTGCCCAACACGTTAGACCCCCCCCCCCCCCCCCCGTGACAGCGTCCCCGATGATGCATCAGGAACATTACGCAACGTGTGTGCCATTAAATCGGACGGCACGGAACTCACGCGGTGTACTAGTTATGCTGAGCTTTTCAGTTAAACACACCGCGACTGTGTGCGCGTGTGTACAAACTATATATAGAGCGTGGACTCTGCTCGTCTTTTGGGGGAGTGGTTGGGGGGGAGGGAGGTGTGGGAGAGAGAATCGTTCCTTCGTGTCGGACAATGACGAATGATACAGCGACCGCGTATTCCTGCACGAGCCTAATTGCCTGCTAAACTATTAATTATAAGTCGACAGATATTCAGAATAATCTTTTATTTATGCGCTCGCCGAGAGGTTGCGCGCACATCAAAACAACAACAACAACTCAGCGAGCGCCGCGCCGAGTGAGCGACCGCTCGCTCGAGGCGACTGTTGCGCCCGACCGGTCGCGGCGGGCAAAACCAAACAACGACCGCCACCACCCTGCCCCTGTGCCACGCTAGGTGCACACGCGCCGGCGAGACGCCACGACGCGTCGTGCCCAACGTGCAGCTCGGTACCGGCTGCGGGCGCTGCAATCTTCCCGGCCGGCGTGCTCAAGTGAAGGAGGCAGCGCTCGAGAGCCCATCTCGAGGTCTCAGTGGCTTGTTCTCACGCCTTGGGCGGCCGGGGTGCTGGTGGAGAGGAGGGCACCGTGGGAGCACCCACACTTTACCCTACCGCACGCGAGCTCGCTCGGTTGCGGTCGTGAAGCCCTTCACACTGGCTCGTGGGCGAGTTGAACAGAGGCAGCGGCGGGAGGGAAAATGCGAGGAACCAGCGGCACCGATCACAACGAGAGCAACTTGCTGATCATAGACTAACCGTGGCGTGCCCATTAATATCCTGCTGGGCGGACAGAGGCGGCGGCGATGGGGGAGGGGGGGGGGGTGCTATTTGAGAAACGTGCCGCACCTTGGGATGGAATCGACCTCGACTCCATGCGGTAGCCCCCTTAATAATAATAATAATGCAATATATAACGCGCGCAAATTTGCGGACTTAACGGCCGCAACTCAGAGGCGCGGAGCCAAGCTCAGAGTCGCTCGAAGTCGTGGTTATAGAGGTGAGTTTTTAAAGTGTCTTTTTTAAGGAGGCGATTGAGGTGATGCTGCGAATGTGCAGAGGGATGGCGTTCCAGATGTGTTGGGGCTGCCACCGAGAAGCGGCGCATAGATAATAACCATCCTGGATCTTGGTATCAAGAGGAGGTCGTGAGTCGCGCTGCGCAGGCATCTGCCGTGTGCTGAGCTGCAAGTCGTCAGTAATGAAGAAAGGTACGGCGGGCAGGGCAGACGTGAAGGCACGGTGGCGGGTGGAGGGGTGGTAGAGGCGGGGGGAGGGTTTTGCTGAGCGAGCGATTGCAGCAGGGCTGCGCCTTTACCCACTTGGTCTTCTTCTGCGCCGCAGATGCAGAGTTAGCAGTCGCGTGGGCTCTCGGGTCAACCTCACGCACATTGCTCAGTGTCGAGCGCGCGGAGGATCGGTCACGGCTCACGTGAGCGCGGAGGACACCTCGGGTCGCGTGCACGCGCACGCGCTCGCCGTCCCGGGTTTGCGCTAAGTAGGAGCCATCGTGCAGAGAGAGAGAGAGAGAGGAGACAGCCGGACGGCAGCCACCACCGTGACCTTGGCGTCACGGTGGCGAGATGTTGACTACCTCGCCTGGTATACAGGGGATCGTGGGTTCGAGCCTCGACCCTGACGCCTGCTGTATATTTGGAGTTTGGATGCCTTTCTCTCTCTCTCTCTCCCCGTGGTCCCGTGGATTTTTCTCCGGGTCCTCCGGTTTTTCCCTCCACACATCGAGAAACACGCGTTTAGAGCGTTTGGCTAATATACATTTCCACGTGATAAGCCACTTCGTTGAGCTATCATTTCGCGATGGGCAGGTCGCTTCTGGAAAATAGCTACATAGCTCAGTGGAGCCTTACCTGCTAAAATAAAACGTTGTTTAATATTGTTGTCCAACTGCAGTGGCACAATGCGGGTGAATGTAGATAGCCCTGCAGCTCATTCATGCAGTGTACCCTGCTGAATGGTCCAGACATTCACGGTGAATGCAGAGCACGAGGACCCGAGCTTTGACGCGTTCCGTCCAACCCCTTAGTTCAACAGCGGTTGTCCTATGGAAGAATTGACTCGGCCCTGTCATGGGAATATGGAGTAGCCACCACTGGACCATGGCTGTAAGTAGGAGATGAGCACCGTCCCATTGTTCATATTGAGCAGACGAGATATCGCTTTGACTTGCCCGGACATAAAAAAAAACATTTACAGAAGTTGTATTCCCTTCTCTGCTAAAATAATAATAAATTGTTTTTCAATTAGCACCCTAAACGCCGGGATATCTCGGAGCGCTTTACATCACGTCTTATCATCTCAACACATCTGAAAGGGGACTCCCCAGTGGCAGCTGCCCCTGTGCGGCACACGATGATTGTCACCTGCAATCGGGCAAATCATCTGCCAGTCGGGGGGAGGAGGGCGCTGATGGCCGCTGTGTGTAAACCCAAATGAGAAAATGATCCGAATTTTGCTCATTCGGACCGACCGCGACGCCGGCACGCAGTGACTTGCTCTTGCCAATGGTGTCAGGGGATCTTTAAAGTCCACCGCGAAGATGACAGCGCCTGGTATCACTACGTGTACCATTACAACAGTTAGTATCACGCTGGTTGTAATTACACCGGTAGTATCACTCCGGTTATAGTTACACCGGTAGTATCACTCCGGTTATAATTACACAGTTAGTATCACTCCTGTTTATGATGACATCGGTAGCATCACTCCGGTTATCATTGCACCGACAGCACTAATTAGGCCCGACTGATCAGAATCGCCACACAGCAAAAAACGCCGCGCCTCGCGTCATCACCATCATCATCGCCATCATCATCACCATCATCATCACCATCATCATCGCCATCATCATCGCCGCCACACCAACTGCTACTGCGATGACGACGACGATGATGACGACGGTGATGATGACGATGATGATGGTGGTGATGATGATGACGGTGGTGATGATGATGGTGATGATGATGACGATGGTGATGATGATGACGATGGTGATGACGATGCTGATGATGATGAAGATGGTGGTGATGATGACGACGGTGATGATGATGACGATGGTGATGATGATGACGACGGTGATGACGATGGTGATGATGATGATGGTGATGATGACGATGGTGATGATGATGACGATGGTGATGATGATGATGATGACGATGGGGATGATGATGCTGACGACGATGATGATGATGACGATGGTGATGATGACGATGGTGATGATGATGACGATGGTGATGATGATGATGACGATGGTGATGATGATGCTGACGATGATGATGATGGTGATGATGATGGTGGTGATGATGACGATGCGCAAACTGCGACTCCAGGCCCCATCCGTTGCTCACAGCAGCGCTGATTAAGTGCCGGGCCCGAGCCCTCTGTGGGCTCACGCGAGGTCATTAGTGCGGGTGCAGCGAATGCCAGGGGCCCTTATCCTGAGCGAGGCAGGAAATTCTTCGGGGACTATCCCTGACCCTGGTGCACTCTCGGTCCTCCCGAGTGGGGGCCCACCACATAATGATGATGATTGGGGTGGGGGCTGTGTGGCGGTTTAAATCACAACGTGGGCGCATCTCGGTCGTGTAATCGAATTCAGGGCATGGACTCTCCATAACCCGCGTAAGTCGTGATCAAGAAAGTCATATTTTACCCGTTTATTTTCTGTATTCGGTTCGTCCTTCAATACAGTTTTAAAATGTTTACGTCAGGCTACTACTGTACATGGTAAAGTGGGGAACGGTAGTTTAGTGGTCAGCGTGCTGCGCTTGGAACCCTGCGGACCCTTGGTCGAAATCACCCAAACACACAAGCAAATGAAACTAAACCATCTCCATCCTGATAATTATTTTTTTTACCCTTTTATCTGGCAACAAAACTGACACCTTTTTTTACAAGGAGTCATGTTTGCATTGACCACAATACCTGCGGTCGGAACGCAAACAAAAAACAACTCTGATAATGTATGCACTGTCCTTGGAATTGATTGGTCCACACCCGAGACAGCTTTCATTAGACCCTCCTCCTACCAGGCGAAGCTCACCGAGGTATTCGCTTATTTTTCAGAAGCGACTTGGCCGCAAATGAAAGCTCAACGAAGTAGCCTTATCATTTGGACATTTCTAGCACCAAAATGATCTACGTAATCTCAACGCATGTTTCTAAATGTGGAGGGGAAACTATGGAGGACCCGGATAAAACACATCCACGCGACCACGGGGAGAGAGAGACACGCAAACTCCAAATATACTTTGTGCTACTCTCCCGTTGCCTGGGTGAAAATCTGGCTCGGGTTTTTTGGGCCCAATCCCGGCCCCAGCTGGCTCAATAAAAATCGTCAACAAATCAACTCCGCTGAATCAACGATTATCGGGGAGTCGTCGTCCTTCATGTAAAAAAATAAAATAGTTTTTTTTGTTTAAAATGTGATTTTTGCTAACCCGGGGGATAGCCCATTGAGGCTTGCGAGTTTTTTTTTCCAAGGGCGACCTCCCGAAGTTGGAGATGGTGAAAAGAATGGCGCAAGAGGATATTTAAACTCAATTTGGATGAATTCCAGCTCTGAGCATGAACTGAGTTGAGACGAAGACTCTTTGCAGGGTTGCGCCTCTCGTGTGGAAAGAGAGGCCCATTGCAGTGCTTTCAGAAGTAGATCTGTGACGTCTTCAACCTTTCTTGGACGCAGGGTGATGCACTGCTAGCTGGAAAAGTTCAAAATGGGAATTTCATCTCATTCCATGGCTATGAAATGCCACTGATATAGCACAGAAAGGGCATGTGGGGAAAAGAGAAGGGAAACATTATTTTAAAAAATTACATGCAGTGAATGTATCTATCTGATACTCCTTTGGGTTGTACCGCGTGTCGTTCTGCACGATGGCCGACGTTTCGCTCCACATGCCGAGAACCTTTTACACCGACTACATTTGAACAGCTCACATTCTCCTTCAATTACAGAGCATTGCCCGCTGGCACTGGTGTTTGCCGCTTCAGCAAAACGTCGGACATCGTGCCGGAACAACGCAGCGGTGCAGTGAACCCCGACAAAAGCATAATGCGGAGAGCCGCACAGCAGTAATTAGTGGGTTTTCTTGTCTACTTTTTCCCGAAATCATCCACTCAGTGGTTCAAGCATCCCAGCACCACAACTCAGACACGGCAGATACTGAGCATTTGGCTCCTTGCAAGAATAAAAATAAATAAGTGCACACCAATGCCTACGCTTCAAATCTCCCCGGCGGGCTGTCATACCTTCCCAGATGTTTCCTTGTCAGTTTGAGGCTGAAGGGAGGCTGCAGTGGCAAGCAGGTATTTTTAAACCGCGCTAATTATGATCCACAGTCGGAATCTTGTTTTGGGGTCCATCAATTAGACGCTACAGCTGGGGAGAAAATACACACTCGTGTCATTTAACAGTGCCGAGACGAATAGCGAACGGCGAATGGTCTTTCGAGCGCACGTGCGATGCAACAAAAGCATCAACGACGACAATAACCACCGCCGCCACTGCGATTCACCACTAAGTGGCAGTGACGTCACCACAGTGCCAGACTAGGTGCACCTTGAGGCCACGTGACGTGCGGAAGGCTCGCTGCTGGCAGGAGGTCATGGGACAGATCCAGGTGCTGTGGGTTGACTGAGATTAAGAAATTGCCACAAGGCCCTCCGGGCTGTTCCAAACGGGAGATACGGTATGGATATTAAACGGTGGTAAAGAAACGAAATTATTTTATCATCATGGCCACACATGATGATAGCTTATCGAAGTTGCTTATATCATCATCATCATCACACGTGGGAATATATAGCAGCATTTAAATAATCTAAAAGGCGTGTTGATTATAAATGTAGAGGGGTGGGAAACAATCCAAGTGACTACGGGAGAGAGATAGAGAACACGCGGGCTCCAAATACACAACAACAGACATCCCGCATAGCAGGCAAATGAGATAAATCTCCTCGCCACCGCCTTAAACGATGTGGGCGAGGAAGATGAAGCAACGTTTTTTTATTCCCCACTCGGACACCTCGCTGTGTGGAGTTTGTACGTTCTCTCCTTTTTCTGCATTGGGTTCCTCCAGGTTCCCTACTGCATAAACATGGCAGAATCCTTCTGATAAAAATCTTGACACTCGGTGAGGCTTTGCTGGGTAATCGGCCAGGATATGGTGAACTCGACACCCGCAGGTGGGCTATAGAAAATGGCCATTGGCCGAAACGTCGAATGCGTTATTTTCTCATCTTATACATATTAGATCAGCACGTCATTACAGAAGTGTTTGAATAACACGCAGCTGGAATAAAATAAAATACAAATTGTCTTTTTGAAATTTATTTTAAATTAGGCACAGGCTGCAGAGGTACACATAAGCTCAGAGTACTTTCATTCACCACCTGTCCTATGAATTAAGTGGAATATTCTCTTTGGTGCAGCTCTTACAAACCGAAACCCACGTTAATGAATAATTAAACGGCCGCACAAACGACGCGCTGGTCTTTCTCGGCAATAATAATAATGTCATTTAAATGTCAGAATGCAAAATGTATGAATTATAAAACAAACAAAAAATGCAAGCTACCATTTAATAAAGTTGACATTTATAATTAATGCTAGCTTCTGGGGAAAAAAAACATTATTGAAGACGTGGCTATTTAGGCGGAAAAACATTTTCTTTGCACTTTTTTGCGATTGATATTTCATTTAATCTGAATTTCAAAGCCACCCACCAATGCTACCCACCAAAGCCACCCACTAATGTCACCCACAAATGCCACTCACCAATGCCACCCACAAATGCGACTCACCAATGCCACCCACCAAAGCTACTCATTAAAGCCACCCACCAATGCCGCTCACAAATGGCACCCACAAATGCCACTCACCAATGCCACCCACCAAAGCTACTCATTAAAGCCACCCACCAATGCCACTCACCAATGCCACCCACCAATGCCACTCACCAATGCCACTCACCAATGACACCCACAAGGGTGAGTGATCGATGCCCACAGCGGTGTGGTTTAGCCCACACCGAACAGAATTCGCAATGCAGAGGTCGCCAGTTCAACGCGATCGCCCGGCGCGGCAGTTAAAACTCGAACCAACGGTACGCAAGATTCTTAAATCCCCTCCCCCCGTCACCCCCCCGTCAGATCAACTCGCCAGCAATAAAGCTAATCGGCAGATCGCGTGCAGCGGGGTAAAGTGTGGACACTTCCACCTTCTTCCAAGGCGTCTGACCGGCGTTGAAGAGCATGCCAACATACACTCCAGAGGAGTATATGGAGGTCCTTCCGCCAGCCGTGGGCATGAACAAGACATTGCAAATCCTGCACCTTTACCGATTAACCTCTAGGGCGGTCGCTTTTAAATAAAAATGTGTCCACGTCGTATTTAATTCGGTGCCCCCCCCACCTCACTCGGCACAGGTAGATGAACGAATCCACTGCTGCGCATGTGCTACACTCACCCATTGCTCTGGCCAAGTGACTCGCAAGTCTTTTTCCGACGTGGGACACGCACGCGGCACAAGAATTAAAGAATTAGAAGAAGAATGAGGTGGAATAATTACCTGAACAGCAAGTCCTTGGAAAAGCTGAATGGAATTATATGAAAAGTATTATTATTATTATGAGCCACAGATGAGCTGAGATCCTCCCCGGGGGCGCTGGGCTGCATTTCAAAACCCTCGGCCACGATTTTAATAAAAATTCCTCGAGGACTTTTCGCATTAATACGCGCGGAACTCTTCGAGGGCAGAGGGCATGGACCTCAGAAACTACTCCTCGTACCCCTCCCCTCCACCTCCACCTCCCCTCCCTCCGTTCAGTAAATCCTAAGCCGCGAGTATATTTTGCGCAAATTAAAGCCGTCATTGATTTTTTTTTATCGCGGCAATTACAAGCACACTTAACCGTGCGGATGAACCGATACGGACACGCGCTAATGCACGGTGGACGTGGTGGAACAATTACTGGAGAAAGGTAAAGGCGCAGCCCTGCAATTTCCTCCACCGGCCCCATCACTGACGGACTAAATTCATCCGCAAAAAAATCAAACAGTCCCCTTTCGTGATCGCCTTGCGCTATGGGAATGGCGCAAAATAATGAATGCATTCGGAAAAGATATGCATTTCGAACTTCTTTCGCACCGTACGTAGCCAACAGCGCTAATCAGAGGTGCGGGGGAAGGACAACAAGCTTATACACAAAAAGCGGTGCAGCCCTGCAATTGCTTAATCACGCCACTGCTGGCGGAACGGCCTCTACCAGGGGAAGACCTCTAGGTCGACTCAGCCTCAAATGAGTACCTGGTGCAGTGTGTAAACATCGCCACTGGCAACCTCCTCCTCGTGTGTTGTGCCGGCTTTCATAGGCGTTCGCTAACAGCACTTGCCCCAACAGTCTATTGAGGTTATACGGGGGGGGGGGGGGGGGGCAGGGAATCTTTGTCTTTGGTAGCCGGAAATATTGATTTAAGAAACGTGCCCACTGTTTCAACTGCCACTCCGGAACATGGAATCAGGATTGCAAGTCCAGCGTGCTAACCATGGACAACCAAGCGCTCAATTCGTATATTTAAATGACGTAGATTGCAGACAAGGTTGGCATCATTCAAAGCTTTCGTTGTATAATCCAGGCAAGGGATTTGCACCACCTGCAATGCGCGAATCAACACTTTCGTCCGCCGCTTATCAAGCCCAGATCGTGTTTGTTTTTAATCGGCAGGACGAGTGTTTTTTTTTGTTTGTCATCGCTTTGACATTTTATTTTAACAGACGAAACAATGACATACGTGTCAATAGAGGTGACTCCTTGTCTCAACAAGCTCTTACTTTAGATCATAATTTATACACGTATAC
The DNA here is from genome assembly GCF_048934315.1 of Petromyzon marinus. Classification (NCBI taxonomy): domain Eukaryota; kingdom Metazoa; phylum Chordata; class Hyperoartia; order Petromyzontiformes; family Petromyzontidae; genus Petromyzon; species Petromyzon marinus. Next base: position 6,135,866 of record NC_133704.1, on the reverse strand, counting down.
AATTACCGCAGCCGATACGACTTTAATAGTCAAAGTGATGTACTGTTCAAATTACCACTGAGGCATCGGTTTGCGAGTGAGCGAGTGGGTGAGTGAATGAGTCGGTAAGTAAAGGTTGCGATTTCAAATCCTGGTTGGTTGGGGCGGTTGGTGGTTCACTCAGCCCATCATCCTCATCATTGTCATCCCTCCGAGGGTCGACAGAATGAGCACCAATTTGTACGAGGGACTCACCTCTGATACAGGAATGTGGAATTTCCATCACTGGCTCAGAGCTGCGATGAGGATATGAGCAAACAACGCCGCAAAAGCAATTCCCTTGGAAGCGGGAAATGATTTCAGAGATTATGAAAGTCACCGCTGGGACCCAAAACTCCCTGAAAAGGAGGAAGCATTGTGCAAACAAAAAACACTGCCCGCCCACCACTTTGTCCCCCTTGTAGGTTGGAACGTAAATGAATAATTTGCCGCGTACGGATGTTTGAGACTGCACGATGCGTGGTGGTATTTACCGAAATTGCTTCGAGCGATTCCTCCCAAAAATGACACGCTTGTTGGAGAAATCCGCGAGGACTGATCTACGATGGACAACTTTATCCGGCGATGCAATGTGCCTGTCTCTTTTTTGTTTTCTTTTCACGCAGCGTTAATTCGCATGCGGCGGAAGGGAAATCACGAGAATAAAATGAAATAAAAAATAAAAGTACCGATGACATTGAAAGCACGTCATTCGTTGGCGTCGGTTGCGCTGTGCGAGATCTCGCGTTGTGCGAGAGCTCGCGTTGTGCGAGATCTCGCTTCGTGTCCGAGTCGGTTCACGCGCGCGAGGTCTCAGTCTTTTCGCGGCACGCAGGGTAGTTTATTATTTATTATTTAACCACCCCACGCGCGCATGACGGCCCAGCCGCGCCGAGTGAAATAGGGTGGCGATGCACTTTCAATTCAGCGGCGCGTAATGCAGCGTTTGAAAGGTCTACATTGGAGACGCGTAATGCGTGCTGCGGCCATAATGCCTTCGAAGTGACGGATTAGGTCGCGGTGATTTATGTACAAGCTCTTACATGCAACATTTAAAAGGGGTCTAGACGGGATTCCTCTTCTTCCTCCTCCTCCTCCTCCCTCCTACCTTATTATTCTTCCTTTCCCCTCGCTCACTTGCCTACAGCCGTGCACTTTGTCACGCGAGTCGTCACTCAAATTATAAACCCATTGCAGCCAAGGGCGACGGTTGCCTCTGTTAAGCTCGCGCGAAGCAGTCGCTCGCGATGGTCCGAACAACCGTAAACAAAAACAACAACAACAACAACAACGCCTGCATATATGGAGTTTGCATGGTCTTCCCAGTGTATAATATTTATTAAACACATTTTTTTAAATTTCATTTTACGAGGTAAGGCCCTCTGAGATATATAGCTCTTTTTCAGAAGCGACCTGGCCACGAATGATAGCTCAACGAAGTGGCTTATCATATTTAGAGCAACCAAATACTCTGAACGCGTAATGTTGATTCTAAATGTGGAGGGAACAACCTGGGGACCCGGACAAAAATGCACTGGAGAGAGAAAGTGCGAACTCCAAATATACAAAGAAGAATCAGGGTCGGGATCGAACAACAACAACGCAGCGGCCATCAAGGGAAGGGAACGCGCGTCCGAGACGACGTCCACCGAGGAGGTGATGGAACGGCGATAATCACCTCGCGTGCGGGGGCCCGCAGCGTGAATTGTCAAATCGCAGCGCCGTGGCAGGTGACGGCCGCTCGGGGGAGGCCTCCATCCAGCAGTGGATTGCCCATGGCAGCCGTCGACGACGACGATAATGATGCTGTTTACACTGCCCGTCCAGAGACACCCTAATTGGACACGTCTGGCATTAAGTGGCGATGAATAAAGTAATGAGAAGGCACCACCGGCTGTCACTCGTAAATCAAATTCGCAGCTCGCCGCTGCCCGGGACTAGGGCCGTGAAGCCCCCCCCCCCCCCCCCCGATTTATTTTTATTTTTTAAGTATCCTCCTCTCGATGAGCCCACAAAGTGCGGCAAAACGAGTCGTCAACAACGCGGCGCAGAGTTGGGGCCCCTCTGGTGCATCGTGTCATCAGCGGCCACAGTGGATTGGGGGCCCTCTCGTGCATCGTGCCACCAGCGGCCACAGTGGTTTGGGCCCCCCCCCCTCGTGCATCGTGTCATCAGCGGCCACAGTGGTTTGGGGGCCCCCCTGGTGCATCGCGTCACCAGCGGCCACAGTGGCCTCGGCACGTAGCGCGTCAGCCCCCACCCCCTCACGCACCTCCTCGTCTCCCCCTGCAAACCCAGCACGTCAATTGAATCGTCACGATTCAGGGGGGCTCGTGATGTTGTTCAATGAGAGTTACTAAAACTAAAAAGTTTTTATGTCATATTTATTTTACCAGGTTTTTTTTTTTATTTTACCAGGTAAGGCCCACTGAGCTATACATAGCTCTCTTTCAGAAGCGATCTGGCCACAAATGATAGCTCAACGAAGTGGCTAATCGTGCGGGAATTTACGGCAGCCAAACACTCTAAATGCACGTTGAATTTAGAATCAACGGGGAGGAAAACCCGGAGGAACCGGGGAAAAATCCACGCGACCACGGGGGGAGAGGCATGCAAACTCCAAATATACAGGCATCAGTGTCGGGATCGAACCCACTGCCTCCTGTATTCTAGGTGAGGTAGTTAACATCTCCTAGCCGCCGTGGCGCCCTTAACCCTCGAAGCCCCCTGCGAACCCGGCGCTGCAACGAATTGTCACGATCCCGGGTCGTCATGTTGTTCGATCCTAGTTAAGAAGCAAGAAGGACTCGTGATCCGTAACCGAACGTTGCAGCAAGAACGAAGTTTCTCAAATCCCATCCAGCCACCGCCTCTGTCCACCCAGCAGTACAAGCGGGATTCTCAGATCGGCAGGTCACGTGTAGTGAATGAGTAAAGTGTGGGAATTCCGTGTAAGAGTAGGCCAAAAAACCCCCAGAGAGGCCCTCTCTCTCGAGAAAGAGAGAGAGGCCTTTGTCGCCTTTGTTTCCCCAAGTGACGATGTTTACACATCGCACAAGGTACTCATTTGAGGCTGAGTCAACTTAGGGGAGGCCCGAAACGGGTTCAGATAATCGTCACTGGTGTTGGCCGTGAGCGGGTGTCCAGGTTCGTAGCGAAGCGAGGTAACCTTTACACTAACGCTCCTCATTTGAGGCTTAGTCGAGTCCCTAGACACACAAAGACAAAAGAGCCCTTTGTATAGCCTTAACAGACTGTTGGGGCAAGTGCTGTTAGCGAGCACCTATGAAGGCCGGCACGGCACGCGACGGGGTGGATGGCCAGCACCACGCCCCGCCGCCGTTGTGTCCCCAGTGGCAAAGATTACGCACCGCGCCAGGTACTTCATTTGTGGCTGAGCCGACCCAGGACCGGTTCAGATATTCGTCACCGGTGTTGGCCGTGAGCCGGAATCGAGCTTGGGTCGCCCCCGTTCACATCGCTGCGCACGAACCGCCGCACTGCCGCTCCCCATCTCTCTCCTCTCTCTCCCCCATATAACACATGCGCACACACAGGTACGATTAAGATAATGGCGCATTACCTTGCGGTTTCAATATGCGATTCACGGTCAGCATTTCTCGATGTGGATAGGTGCTGCGGGGTGGTGAAATTATTTTGGAGACGTGCAGAATCTCGCCTTTCACACCGTGGCTAAGTTGATTTACGGCCGGGATGTGGGGAGAGAGAACATCCTGGGTGCATCCTGAGTGTAACCGAATTCTCCGCCGTGTTGCGGAGCGAGATATCGATCAATTACATTGCGGAGTCAATAGTCTCTGTCACACTGAAGCCCCCAGCCCCCATCACCCCCGCCGCTCCGAATAAAACAATTCTGACAAATGCACTGCACATCATAACTGGCTAATAGTGATGGGTAAAATCGAACAGTTAAGGGAATTTGAATACCCACACACACACACTATATGTGTAATAATCATAATGATGTGTGTGCGTTTTCACCCACATATCGTTGTGTGTGTGTATGCGAGTTGTGGGACGCGGTAGTGTAAGAGCGCGCTGGGCTACGAAACTGGCGACCCGAGTTCGATTCCCGCTCACGGCGTACACCAGTGACGATTATATGAACCGGTCCTGGGCCTCTTCTAGGTCGACTCAGCCTCAAATGAGTACCTGGTGCGGTGTGTAAACATCTCCGCTAGGGAGACAAAGGCGGCCGGGCGTGGTGCTGGCCACTCACCCCCTCGTGTGCCGTGTCGGCCTTTATAGATGCTCAGCTAACAGCACTTGCCACAAGAGTTTTGTTCACGCTATACGGGGGGATCTTTGTCTTCGTCACACGCATACTGTACATATCATTACGTGTGTGTGTGTGCGTGATCACACGCATATTATTGCGTGTGTTCACACACACACACACATTGACTATTTACAATAATATTATTCGCGCGCGTGTCTGTGTGTTAACACACGCAATATCATTATTATCATTCTTGTAAATAGCTACAACAGCGTTCGATTCGCTGCGGGACGCCGACTCGGGCAGTGGCTCTCCAGCGCAGTTATTAAAACGCGGAGATCGGCGCGCGGTTCATTATCCCTTTGACGGCGTTCGCAAACGAAGCCGCATCAGCCACCGCTGCGAAAGCCGTTGTATAGAGAAGGGGCGCGCTAAGAAGGCGGCTCACCACGCACCCCCAGCGCGCGCGCGCGCGAGAGAGAGAGAGAGACGCCGCTCTCAGGAAGGGTCAACGACTAAAGGCACGCAGGGCCGAGGTTTAAAAATAAGCAACTTGAGTTGTATAAATGAGTGTGCACTTCACAGGGGTTGGCGGTTGGCTGGGGAGGAGGGGGGGGGGGGGCAGCAGGGGCTGTGAATTAAATTTTCCCTGCTTCTTGAGAATAATAATCATAGAGGCATGGGGTTCAGCAAAGCGAGTGATCAGTTGCCTCCACTCCATTAATTTTAAAGACAAGCGTCCTTGTCCTTGTTCTGATTACTTTGCTTTTCTTGTTCGGCTTGTACCCTGCCACCCCCCCCCCCCCCCCACTTTTCCCCCACTCCTCCAAGAAGAACTGTGCAAATTTAGAAATAAAATTTCGTTGAATTATGCGCCCCCGTCGCCGAATATGAGAGACAGAGAGAAGACGATGCTGGAAATCAAACACATCTTGTGGCGTGATAGGATCTAGCGATGCGCTTTAAACGGCGCTCGGCGATTCTCAGGGCGGTCCGGGAAATGAATTCCGAGCGCCTTAGGACACAAGAGACGATGTTTTAAGTGGTATTGCTGCGATGGCTTTTAAATAAATGGGGATATTTTTTTTAATATAATAAAAAAATATGTTAAACTTGAAGTCAAAGGTATCGAGAATAGGTTTTCCCTCTTTAATCTGGAAACAAAACAGGTGTTAAGATGTTAAAACACTGAAACCTTTTACAAGGAATCATGTCTGCATTAACCACAATACTTGTGGTCAGAATGCAAACAAAAAGCGTACTCTTATAATATATGCATTGTCTTTTAAACTCAAATATATTGTAAAGTCAGAGCGATTTCCCTGTTTAAATTAGCATTGGGGCACTGGTGCTCAGCTCCTGTTTTACAGCCCTGCAGAGCCGGTGGTGTGCATTCCACATTCCTATGGTGGAGATGAGTCTCTCCATACGGCAAGCACTGTTGATTTCCTCGCAAAGTTTTACCTATTTTATCGACCCCGGAGAGATGATGGGCTGAGTGAACCGCAAACTTCCGACTGCGAGCCGCTCGCTCTACTGTTTCAGTGCCCTATCCATCTCACCATCTCAACACATTTAAAGGGCACCCCCGGTGACAGCGGCTGTCCCTGTGCGTCACAAGGTGAGTGTGCACGCGGTCTGCGATCGGGCATCATGCTGCCACTATGGGGGGAGGGGGGCGATGATCGTTACCGTATGGTCCAGCCTAGGAGCACCCCCCCCCCCCCCCCCCCAGTGACAGCTGTCCCTGTGCATTCGTTTTCTCCCAGTAAGGTGAGGCGATGTTGCTGCTGCTGCTGTCTTCTCCAGCCTAGGGGCACCCCCAAGTGGCAGCTATCCATGTACAATAGTCTGCCAATAGTGGGGGTGAGGGGGTGGAGGCAATGATTGCTGCTACGTGCGACACAAAGCTCCGTGTGATCCGAAAGCATCCTCAAGCCATTGCCACCACCGCCGCGGCCACCCTTTTACGACCCTGAAATGTGAACAATACACTCGGGCACCTGCTGCTGCACAGTCGCCGGTTCCCCGTGGCTCTCGTGCTTCGCTCGCTCGCGCAGCGCGCGCCAGCGACGGGCGACGCGAGACGGTCCCGGAAGGGTCTTCTCCGTCGCTCGCCGGAGCAGCCACGAGCACCGAGCGCTAATTTGAGAGGGCTATTTTGGCGTCGCTCGCTTGATGGATACGGGCGCTCCGCTCGCTCGTACACAAGGCGACTGGCTTGGCAGCAAGCGCGTCCTAAATAGAGTCACGGGTTTTTTGTTTGTATTATTGATAATCAATAGCGCATCACGACGTGCAGTCACAGCACGCGGTGACGGCATTGTGACGTACGCACGCGCGCGCGCGCACGCACGTGCACGAGGCACCATCCGGGACACACGGAGGGCAAAGATCGAACGCGATGCGAGGAAGTATGGAGGCTCTTTGGGCTGGGCAATGCAGCGAGGCTGAGTGTGCAGGAGCCCCAAAGCATTGGGGGAGGGGGAGGTGTAGAGGAGGGCCTGGAGGGGGCCGAGCCCCCACTCCTGCGCCCCCGCCCCCTTCACCCTGTCTGACTGCTGAAAGCTCGGACCCCAATCTAAATTCGCAAAGTCAAAAAATCCTGGTGCAGCCTTTACTCACCTCACAGCACATAGGGCGTGAGAACCGGAGCGAATAAAATGCGGATCGTGTCTTTACTCATTCCCTTTAGCGCTTAACATTTGTTTAAAGTTGCTCCTATCCTGCTGAACCAGTGGTGGAAATTCCACGTTCCTATGATGGGGGTGGAGGTGAGGATGGGGAGTGGGGGGGGGGGTCTTTCCGTAGGCCAACCGCCGTTGACATCCCCACAAAGTGGTCCTTACTTTATCGACCCCGCAGCGATGATGGGCTGAGTCAACCCCCAACAGGGATGTCAACTCGCAACCTTCCGATTGATAGACGCCGCGCCACCAGCCGCCCCGATTTCCCATTACAAATAACATTCGTCGAAGAATATTAAGTTTGTAAGCCGGCATTGACAACTTGCGGCAGGGTGTACATTATTGCTTTGGCTCGGGGGATGGGGGGGGAGAAAAAACAACAACAACAACAACAACCTCACTGGAATTATTAACAACAATAATAATAATAATTATAATCAAAATAATCATCGGCTAATGACGTGCACTAAAGCCGCGTTTATTAAGCGGTGATCTAATCTAGGCACGTGGAAGCGTCGAGTTTTAAATGTCACGGAATGTCGGCGCCGAGAACGCAATAACAGCGTAATCAAATTCTCGCCAGACAATTACGATATTTCTTTTCTTGCATGAATATGGGATGGGGTTGGGATTTATCAGCATTAGGTCAACTCCGGACCGCAAGACTTCCCGGCAATAAAAAAAAGAGTGGAGCCTTGTCCCCAACGTTCGCCCAACGTTGCCTCAACGTTGACGTGTTGACTGTGACGGTTGCGTGTGATCGAATCTCTCCGTGTGCTACGAAGCTTCCCCACCCGTACGCTCGCACTCTGTACGTGTGGCCGGAGTGTTCCTTTCAATAATAATAATAAATTGCATTCGATTCTTCACTTCACGGTTTTACCCGTTAACGTGTGCCTGTCGCAGTGGAGAACGTTGATATGACACCTGACGATCACCTCCGCGTTGTTCGGCGCAAACTATAGTTGCTCCTGTGCGGCGTCCAGATGTAGGCTTAAATTTTTCACGAACGATTCGGTGATGCTACCGCCGCCGCCGCTTCTGCTGCTGCTGCTTTGACAGCGGTTGCACAAGCACACACAAGCACACACAACAACAACAACAACAACTCACACCACAACAACACAACAACTCAATACATCCATCGATAACAACGCTGTGGCATTAAGATAACAACAACATCGGCGGCGTTGTGGACAATTGACATTCTCCTGTGACGAATAATGCTTATGATATAACATTTTCCATATGCATTATTTGCGTTATGGTTGGCTATTTTTTTTGTGCGGACGCGGCTGGCAGCTGTCAAACTCCGCCACGGAAACCGACGACGGAAAACGAATTAAACCGCCATTTGTCCCCACAAATATCACACTCCACCCCGCCGTATCCATCACCGACACCGCCGCTGTCACCGCCGCGCGTCGCAACGGGCGAGCGGCCGGATCGTCCCAGTCTCGCGCGGCCCATCGCTCAAAATTAGGAGCTAATTAAAAACACAAACCCCCCCCGCCTCCCACCACGACGGACGGACGGATGCACCCGCGGGCCAGTCCGAGTGCACGCGGCTCCGTGGCCGTGACGATTACCCACCGCGAGATGATTTACGACGGCCGCCTGGACGCGTGACGAAGGGCTTTCCCGAGCTGTTGTTTGCGTAACCCCCCCCACCCCCACCGCCCCCGATACCCACCCCCTGACCGCCACCCCCCACTGGCTTTGATTGTGAGTGCACACCCACCCAGGTCCCGCTTGCCTGGCGGGGTCCCCGTACGCGCCCAGCCAGAAGCAGCGGTGGCTGCTGCCCGTGACTGATTTCCATCTGCTCGCTGCTGGCAACGGCGTAGATACAGAGAAATAGAGAGAGAGATAAAAATACGCGCTGTACGATAACTCATTGGACACTGTGAGATGAGCGATGCTGCGCGTGGTTGTAACGAATGGACGGTTGGTTGGCTCCATGCAATCCAGAGAGGTCACCCAAGTTTTGTTTTTTATTAAACCATCAACATCATCATCCTCGTCATCCACTTCCGCCGCTGCCTCTGTCCACCCAAGCGGTACACACGGGTTCGTCAGCGGAGGCCCTTCAGTGAGCAGCACCTGCACGGCTGCGCCTTTATCTTTACAATCTACTGTGAGACGCGCGAACGGTGCGATCTTTTATATTTGAGCAAAAAATCAAACTGGCTTAAAAGGAGTATATTCATTTAAAAAAATATATTTTATTCAATATGTTGTGCAAATCTATTATTATTCATGTTTTCACGATGTATGTTGATATAAATAAGGGCCATCGCCTGAAACGTTGCCTAGTTATAATGTTTCCTTTAAGGCCACGGTGTTATTGACAAATGTGTTGAGATTTGTTGTTAAATCGTGCTTTGTGCACCGCTACCAACGTAATTGCGGCAGCATCGCCCGACTCGTTTGGCAATGAAGGTTGGCCGCACAAATCGAACCCGCATAAAGCGAGGGGAGGACGACCTGTATTGAAATGAAACGTAAAAATCAATCGTTAAACACGCGATTCGATGCGTGCAATTGATGTATTTGTGACCTTCAAGACTGAGCATCGAATCAATTTAATGATGCATCATTCACCGCGTCTCCTGTTCAGAGAAGTGCGTTCCAAAAAATAAAAAATAATCTAATAAAACACACGGATAATAACATCGCGCACAATGTGACAAAATAAAAATGACAGTCTGACATTTTGCGGGTAACAAAAAAAAATGTTAAAATTGGCATATTCAGTTATAGCAATTATAACAGCTTTTATGGAAGCAGTTTTTTTCATCTATAGTTTTACGCGCAGCGCACATTCTACTCGTACGAAATTACTGTTATGACTCACCGGTTCCAGGGCACAATGACTGCCATTAATTGCAACCGTGTTGTCATGTAAAAAAAAAAAATTCACGGCCAATTTTCGCCGATTTTTACGAACACCATCGGCGCGACTCATGTCATCGCAACAGAAGGACCAATACCATTTAAGCACGAGTAATTTAATAATTGGCCCAACATACCGTTTGCCTGCGACACATTTTTTTCTTTCTTTCTTTGAAAAATCTACCTTCTTGTAACGGCATTCATTAGGACGCTGCGGTTTTTTTAAAATACTTTTTTCGTAAAAATTTCTGAGGTAAGTAAAAAAAAGGATAATAACCTGTTCTTGCATTATGGTATCGCTCAGCTTATCCTTAAATGCCCCCGTGCCCGCATGGCCGTATATTTTCCATACGGGTTGCTGCGATTTTTATTTATTTAGCCGAGGTGTCTCTCTCAGATGCGTCCCAAGCGAGTGCCTTCACTTTTTTTCATTTGTCAAAAAAAATTCCGGCAAAATTTCACCCACACCCCCCCCCCCGCCCATCACTTCCCCCCCCCCCCCACTGGGCAATCAGTGTCACGAGACGAAGCATCCACGAGGATCCCTCGCAGGAGCAGCGCGTGAACCTTCTTCATTGTTAGGGGAACGGCCCACGGAAGCGGATGTCACAGAGCCACTTCTCAGATCTCCTCTTCACGTGACCTCCGGTCGTCCCATGCACCAAAGACAAAGGTTCCCTCCGTATAGCCTTAACAGACGGTTGGGGCAAGTGCTGTTCGCGAGCACCTATGAAGGCCGGAACGGCACACGGAGCGGGGCGGGGGGTGGGGGTGGCCAACACGACGACCGGCCGCCTTTGTCTCCCCAGTGGCGATGTTTACACACCACACCCGGTACCCATTTGAGACTGAGTCGACCTAGGGGTGTCCCAAGACCGTTTCAGATAATCGTCCCTGGTGTTGGCCGTGAGCGGGAATCGAACTCGGGGTCGCCAGGTGCGCTAACTGCTACACTACCGCTCCCTACAGACACACGTGTCCACACGCATGTTCGCTCGCACCCGTAGTAACAGCTCAGGACTTCTCATCGCTGGGACAACGCGGGTGCCTTCTTCATCGTTCGGGCCCACTGAAGTGGACGTCACAGAGCTACTTCTGAGATCTCCTGTTCACGTGACCTCTGGTCGTCCCAACACACACACACACAGTAGATGGGTGGGCTGTTCTCGCGCGGCTCTGCATATGAGAGCGACCTGTTCGTCACGTGACGGTCAAATCCATCGCAATGGTGTTATATTTTAAACGATATGCGGACATAAAAGAGGTTTTTGGGTTCGGTCGCGTAAATATATAAATGTGTCGTGAAACCCGCCACCACCCGACACAGTCACCTAAACAAAACATTGCATTTCATTGCAACTTTTACAATTCGAGTAACGACGTCTCGCCAGTAATTACAACCAGCATCATTGGGCGACAGCCAGATTTATGGACAAATACCGCTGTTTCGGTCTTAAAAGGAGGGACCACGTGATGTCGGTGCGTGTGAGCCAATCAGGTACGATTAGCACAGTTGGCTACGTACGGTGCGGAAGAATGTCAACATACATGCATGCTCTCAAGTAGAGGCTCCTTAGGCACCAGTGGAGTGAGCAAGTCATTGCAGGGCTGCGCCTTTGCCACGTAACACACGCCGAACACTCTGTGCAGTCCACGGTGAAAATTACATTCGCTGGTTTCCCGCAAACATATTTTCCATTGACAGTAATAGTCATCACGAACACTCGCATTTAAAGGGGTGAAAATATGCATCGATTCAAACAATTAACATTGATTTTATTTTTAAGTTCACGATGGACGTGCGGGATTGTTCCACGCCGGACTCGATTGTGCTCAAGGGGTACGTGTCGCATCCAAATGGTTCACGTCATCCCTGCCAGCCACTAGAGACGTTACCATTCACCGCCAACTCAATAAGTAATATTTAAAACAACTTTTTTTTTAAACACGCTTTTATGAAATGTACTAGTAATGGCAGAACTCCACGACTCCAGGAAGTGGCCCCGAAGCTTGCCACAACGTAAGGGGGCCGTGGGAAATTACAGCCAACGTCAGTTGAGCGTGGATAATAAGACCCAAGCCGAAACATAACATATAAAAAAGAATGCTTAAAAAATATATATATTTGTATGAGAGAATAGAGTAATTTTAATCAGTATGACATAAATATATCAAGTTTGCAGTCGATACTACTTTGGGAAGTGGGTTAAAATTGAGTTACAAGATTTGAGGATACAACGACAACAACAACAACAACAGACAGTGAGTTAAATGAAAGCGTGCAAAAAGAGCAATTAAGAAAACGATTTCTCGAATCGCGACCCTAAATCGTGACCGTTAATTTCCTCATGAAGAGGTGGGGGGGGGGGGGGGGGTGAGGTTACACAGCATTCCATCGATGCCAACATATTCTACAGGGCGGTTGAGATAAGACGCTATTTGTTTAAAATGTCGAAGTGATCAAAGCGCCAAGCGCGTTAACGTGGGAAGGGAGGGTCTGCAATGAACGGCTGACTGTGACCGTGGCGAGCGTGATACGTCGGAGGTACACGGGTTGGCTACGTACGGTGCGAAAGAAGTTTAGCATGCATTTAATCATGGGAAGGGAGGGTTCACAGGGGGGGGGGGGCTGTCTAGAACAAGAGCAATTGAATAACCGGCGGCTAATATGTAACAATGAAAGGTAAATAACCAGAAATATTGAGAGTGGAAAACCTAGTAAGCAAAATAACGTTATGCATGGCACGAGTGAGAGGAATTCACGTGGCATTTAAAATGGCATTTATAACAGCGAGGGTTACAATTGCATTTCCTATTTTGAATTAACAGTCGTCCCATGAATAGCATTCTCAGGTTTCCAGTCAGTTCCAGTCCTTCCCCCATGCCACCGATTAACACGGGTTGGCTACGTACTGTGCAAAAGAAATGCAACGTACAAACAGTACATACGAATGGCTTCACTGACGGCATTGGCGGGTGTGGCGGTGGAACCGTGCAGTGGAAACGTTTTCATTCGCTAATGAAGGTGAGAATAAAACCCCACCGTTGAGGCTGTAACGGTGGCCAAGGGTTCCTTGCGTCCGCGGTGTTAAGACGAGCGTGAAGATTTTGTAATGTCCTCCGTGGTCGCGTTTACGGCTTCCACGTCAGCTTTTAATAGCATTTTATGGAATGTCTTTCACTCGAGAAAAGAAAAGAAAAAAAAAGTTAATAGTGCGCTCCTGACCCATGCCTCTGCTTTGCAACGTTTCCCCAACTCGGGTTGAAAATAGTATTGGTTTTATCTCTGTCCGTCCGTCTGTCCGTAACGGAGGGGGAGGGAGGGGGCTGTGTTGGTGGCGAGGGGGAATACGACAAACTCGCACGACTATTATCCAACTTGAACGGGACTTCAGTATAAAGTCGTGCTGCCAATAGGGACTGTGACCCTATTGAAAACCAGTCAGATGTATATCAAAGTGTTCGGTGCCCCAAAAACTCGCGTACAAAAAAAACAGCGCTTAAACTGCGAGGGTTTTATTCTTTGTATTTTTGCATGCACTTAAATACCCCCCCCCCCCCAGCGTCTCCAAGTGTATTACATCGAATCGCAGTTCACCTCACTAATTTACATGCCCGGCTGTAGTTTTCTTCTTCTTCCTCCTCCTCCTCTTCTTCTTCTTATTCTTCCTCCTTCTTCTTCTTCTTCTTCTCTTTAGTGGAGGGCATCACCAGTGGCAGATCGTCACTCTACGGCACAAGGTTGAAACGGCGCCGGCTTGCAAGTTGGGCTTGGGTCTTGGGTATTTTACAAACAAACACCATTCTGCGCCGGTACCACTCATAAATACCTCCGAGGACAACTCCATAATTTGAAAAGTGTTACAGAATCCGTGCCACGTGCGATGATGTTGTTATTATTATTTCTTTCTGGTTTAATGACGGGCCAATGGCATGTTTTCTTTGCTTGGAAATTTCGTTTTGTCGTTGTCGTTGTTATCTTTGTTGTTGTTGTCTTTGTTGTTCTCGTTGTTGTTGCTGTTGTCTTTGTTGTTGTTGTCGTTGTTGTTGCTGTTGTCTTTGCTGTCGTTGTTGTTGTCTTTGTTGCTGTTGTCTTTGTTGTTGTTGTCGTTGTTGTTGCTGTTGTCTTTGCTGTTGTTGTTGTTGCATCGGCCGCAGAGGCGAGGAAATCTCTGCACCGACGGAGGGGGTCAAGCGGAGGACAACGAAATCATCCCGTTCGGAGTTGTTACACTCAGCGTGATGAATGATCTCGCCGTCTTTATTGGGAAAGAGAAATTATCTCCCACCGCCAGATTTTAATTCAGGTAAAGACACGCCCCCTCCCCCCACTCCGACTTCATTAATTCGAACAATTCATCCAAAGCGGAATTTTTTATGGCGAAACATATAAATAATTATACACGTTAAAAAGAGGCCTGCCGATATTGGCAGGCCAAGACCAGGGGAACCAAGCTTTATAACCTTCATTGTTTTTTTTTTCCACTGAGTACAAAGCAAAGGACCAAAACGCCAAGCGGTCAGCAACAAAGAGTTTCGTATTATTGAGTAAAGGTTATAAGGCCACGTGCGTCATTAACCATGGCAGCAGCAGTAGCAGCAGCGATAGAAGAGCGACAAGGAGGCGACTGGCCGCTGGTGAGCGAGCGAGCGAGCGACTGGAGGGAATCGGTGGCTGCTGGATTATCAATTAATCCGGTTGCTTGAAGAACTTGGCGAGGGGGGGGGGGAATTGACGACTGGGAGGGAATTGCATAGTGCAGGAGCGCCAACTAAAGAAGCAGAAAGAGCGGCGTTGTAACCTACAGCTCCGATGGTTACACGCACAGCATCAGCAGAAGAACATTCTACTAACCACCGTGTGTGTGTGTGTGTTTGCGTGTGTACACATCATCGGCGCAACAGCAACAGTAGAAGAAGCAGCAGCAGCAGCAACAGCAGCAGCAACAATAACGTCACTTCATGACCAATATGTCACTTACACCGTCATCAATCACATTAATGTTTGGCATCCATCGTCATTATCGGCATCAGGGAAATAGCCGACGCGCATTAACACCCACGCCCCCCACCCCCAGCACCCCCCCCCCCCCCGCTCACACGCGTCCAGAGGTCTCGCGATCAGAGTGCGCCTCGACATTGAGAATGAAACGCGCGTTTAAAAAAAAAAGGTTGCCCACGCGTTGTGCTGGGAAACGTCGTGAACGTCATCGGCCCCACTCCCTCGCCGCTCACGCCCGCAAGTTGTCCCAAACAAATGAGCGTTAGGGGCCGTCCATAAATGACGTCACGCACCTAGGGGGGGGGGGTGGGGGGGTCAGACATTTGTGACGATGTGTGACGATGGGGGGGGGGTGAGGGAGTTTGAGAAATGTGACGTCACATCAAAATGCGCAACTTTAGATAAATATAGACAACACGTTCTACTTAATTAAATATACTTTTTTATATAAATGTTTTCTCCTACAACATCAGAGTACAGCGCCACATTAAATACGCACTACAATGACTATAGTTTAAAGCGATTTGAAGCTTGTTTATTTTGGGGGGGGGGGGGGCAGAGCGTCGTGACGTCATATTTGAACGGGGAGTTTGACTTTTTGTGACGCCGTGTGACGAAGTGGGAGGGGGGGGGTCAAAATTCGTCCAAAATCGCGTGACGTCATTTATGGACGGCGCCTTCGGCCGTGAGTCGTGTTCGGTGCACGCTGCCTGGCACGGGGCGACTCGCGGTTCAGAAACACGGTGATCGATCACAAAAAAAATCCACGCGCAAAAACTGAAACGTTGCGCAAAGAAGCGTGCACGCGGCTCTCTAAGTGTAGAGAGCCGCGTGCTTGGAATGCCATCGAGAGACAGAACGGGGAACGCGTGGACGAGAGAGCACGCACGGGTGAATGACATCATCTCGATATGTAGATCAGCTGAAGCCTCCAGTCAATCACGTGGCTCCACCACAGCGCTGAATCTCTCTCTTCTCCCCGTGCATCTCACTGCTTGCTCGCTCCTTTATTCTCTCTTCTCCTTCTCTTTACCTCCCCTCTACATCGTCATCATCATCATCCTCTCATCGTCATCATCATCACCCTCGCATCATCATCATCATCACCCTCGCATCATCATCATCATCATCAACATCACTCTCGCATCGTCATCAGCACCCTCGCATCATCATCATCACCCTCGCATCATCATCATCATCACCCTCTCGTCGTCATCATCACCCTCTCATCATCACCACCCTCGCATCGTCATCAACACCCTCTCATCATCATCACCCTCTCATCGTCATCATCAACATCACCCTCGCATCATCAACATCACTCTCGCATCGTCATCAGCACCCTCTCATCATCACCCTCGCATCATCATCATCACCCTCTCATTATCATCACTCTATCATCATCACCATCACCACCAAGACCACCATCACATCACCCTCTCACATCAGCCCCGACATCTTGGCCTGGTCATGCCTTCTCCCCCTCCTCCTCGCCTTCCTGCACTGCTGCCGCTCCTCTTCTCTCGCAGCTCCTCATCTTGAGCCGTGCCCTCCTTCTCTATGTCCGTCTTGGGGACTCCTTCTTGCTCCTTCGCTTTCCGTCCCTCTCATCATCACCCCCCTCTCATTTTTTCCCCTACCACCTCTTCCTGCTGCTGCTCATCTCTGTGTCCGTCTTGGGGACATCCGTCTGTCCATCCCCTGACCTCTGCCGTGACTTTCTCTTTTAACACGCATCACATCCTTGACTCTACTCCCATTCCCGTGGTGGTGGTGGTGGTGGTAGTGCCACATCAGGTTAAAAAACAACCCCCCCCCACCCCACCCCCAAGAAAGCGTTGATTCAAACTTGAGGACGGACTGTAGCTCCGAGATTGTTGTCTTCAGCAAATGTCCACAGTGCAGCCCCCCCTCGCCCCCCCCCGCCCCGCAATTTATTATTTTGTATTTCATCATGTCGTTAGCTTCAACGCAGTCTTAGTGTTGGACTAAGCCCGGTCGACGACAACCAGAGGTGATGATCATTACTCAACAACATGACCGCCAAACGGAACAACGGCGAGCGCCCGTCCGCTGTGTTAGACAGGGCGGGCGGGATCGGATCGTATTTCACAACTAATGGTTAACAAGCAGGGCACCTCATTAATCCCGCTGCCTGATTTGTTTCATCCACAGTTGATCGAGTCGGCAAGCAAGGGAAAATACAACCGATGCCACCTTTAAAAACCAAAATCGGCACAATGCTTCGAAGACGGCGAATTACAATCGTGGCATTAAGGTCGGTAATGGCTTTAATTTCCTGCAATGTGATCCCCCTACCCGTAATTTCGAAAATGAGATTTTCGGAAGAAGAAGAAAAATGGAGATTAAATAAAGAAAAAAGAACCCACCGCGAGATTTTATTTTACATGTCTGACTATTCGCTGGAATTGACGTTGGTTTTTTTCTGTTCCTTGGGAAGGTTGACGCAAATGATTTACGCTGCCGATATGAACTGCCGATACCCATAATATAGTTTTTTTTGGGTTAGATCGCGTAAATATAAATGTGTCGTTAAACCCGCCACCACCCTACACAGCCAATTAGTAAGGTGTGTCACCTAAACAAAACGTGCATGTTCTGTTTGCGTGACAAACCCCCTTACTAATTGGCTGTGTCGGGTGGTGGCGGGTTTAACGACACATTTAGATTTACGCGGTATAACCCAAAACACCCCTATTATGGATGATATTGGTCGTGAAAGCCGACTGCTACGTGTTATTAAGTACAACAGAATACAAAAAACCCCGATCTCTGGTGTAAATTCATCCACGTCATACCCACAATTAACAATCATTATTCCTGCTATGATCACACACAAAAGACAAGACCCCCCGTATAGCCTTAACAAACTTTAGGGACAAGTGCTGTTCGCGAGCACCGATGAAGGCCGGAACGGCACACGAGGGGGTGGGTGGCCAGCACCACGCCCGACCGCCTTTGTTTCCCCAGTGGCGATGTTTACACACCGCACCAGGTACTCATTTCAGGCTGAGTCGACCTACACACACATACACACACACACATAGACACACATACACACACATACACATGAATACACATACACACACATACAACAACCGCCATTCGCCACGAAGTGGCGGTGACGTCACCACGACGCTTGTGCCAGGCCATGTGCACCTTGAGGCCACGTGAAGTGTCGAACGCCCGCTGGCAGGAGGTCACGGGGCAGACCCAAGTGCCACGGGTCGACTGACTAAGATGACTGAGATGACTGGCTGATGCACCACCTGTGCCCCCTACTGTGCCGACCTGCTGTGCTTTAGCCACCCGGCGCTCCGCTCGTTGTTGTGAGCGTCGCTCCTCCGCCCTCCATTGTTGTTGGAGGGTGACTGCCTCCAACTGCCCAGTAGCATCCTTCACGAGCCTCCTCCACAGAGGCCGATCTTGACACCGTTGGTACCAGTCATCGACAAGTCCACTCAGCTCCACGTCCTCCTGTATCACATCACTCCATCTCTTCTCTAGCCCGTGCCGCGCCCGTTTAGCCCCCTCGATCCGGCCGAACAAAAGCTGTTTCGGCATGCGGTGGCTGGGCATGCGGGCTACATGACCCAGCCAACGCAGCCTTGCCTGCCGGAGGAGCTCATCGATGGGACCTTGCCCAGATCTTTCAAGGATTTGTGAGCTCCTCACACAATCCAGCCTGGTTAAACCCAGGATGGATCGTAGGCAGGCCAGCCTAAATGTTTCCAACCGGCGAAGATGTTCCATTAGGGGGGTCCACGTTTCGCAAGCGTAGAGAAGGGAGGGAATGACCGTGGCCGAGAAGACCTGAAGCTTAGTGCGGAGCAACAGACCAGGTAGCTTCCACACAGCGTTACGCAACCGATGAAAAGATATTGCCGCTCGACTGATTCGGATTGAGACCTCTGCTGTTAAACTGGAGCCGGTCATAAGCACACTGCCCGGGTATGGGATACTCTGCACTCTCTCCACAACTGCCCCCTCACCGATTGGGAGTTGTGGGGGTGGAGTGTCCGATGGTACAAAATACCAAGGCAGGTGCTTAGTTTTGGTGGGGCCGATGGTAAGGCCCCATCTCTTAGTGGCACGCTCCAGTCTCAGCAGCAGCGCCTCCAACTCCTCCTCTGAATGAGCAGCTATTACCAAATCATCGGCATACATAACGTGGTTGAGCAGTAGGGAGCCATCCCTTGACCGCACCCGGGCATCGATCAGCCTCACATTATATCTGTACCAAATGGAGACAGTCACACACAGTCACACACACACAGTCATACACACACACACAGTCACACACACAGTCACACACACAGTCACACACAGTCACACACACAGTCACACACACAGTGACACACACACAGTCACACACACACAGTCACACACACACAGTCACACACACACAGTCACACACACACAGTCACACACACAGTCACACACACACAGTCACACACACACAGTCACACACACAGTCACACACACACAGTCACACACACAGTCACACACACACAGTCACACACACAGTCACACACACACAGTCACACACACACAGTCACACACACAGTCACACACACACAGTCACACACACACAGTCACACAACAACAACAACCGCCATTCGCCACTAAGTGGCGGTGACGTCACCACGACGCTTGTGCCAGGCTATGTGCACCCTGAGGCCACGTGAAGTGTCGAACGCCCGCTGGCAGGAGGTCACGGGGCAGACCCAGGTGCCACGGGTCGACTGACTGAGATGACTGACTGATGCACCACCTGTGCCCCCTACTGTGCCAACCTGCTGTGCTTTAGCCACCCGGCGCTCCGCTCGCTGTTGTGAGCGTCGCTCCTCCGCCCTCCGTTGTTGTTGGAGGGCGACTGCCTCCAACTGCCCAGTAGCATCCTTCACGAGCCTCCTCCACAGAGGCCGATCTTGACACCGCTGGTACCAGTCATCGGCAAGTCCACTCAGCTCCACGTCCTCCTGTACCACATCACTCCATCTCTTCTCTAGCCCGTGCCGCGCCCGCTTAGCCCCCCCAATCCGGCCAAACAAAAGCTGTTTCGGCATGCGGTGGCTGGGCATGCGGGCTACATGACCCAGCCATCGCAGCCTTGCCTGCCGGAGGAGCTCACCGATGGGACCCTGCCCAGATCTTTCAAGGATTTGTGAGCTCCTCACACAATCCAGTCTGGTTAAACCCAGGATGGATCGTAGGCAGGCCAGCCTAAATGTTTCTAACCGGCGAAGATGTTCCATTAGGGGGGTCCACGTTTCGCAAGCGTAGAGAAGGGAGGGAATGACCGTGGCCGAGAAGACCTGAAGCTTAGTGCGGAGCGACAGACCAGGTAGCTTCCACACAGCGTTACGCAACCGATGAAAAGATATTGCCGCTCGACTGATTCGGAGTGAGACCTCTGCTGTTAAACTGGAGCCAGTCATAAGCACACTGCCCAGGTATGGGAAACTCTCCACTCTCTCCACAACTGCCCCATCACCGATTGGGAGTTGTGGGGGTGGAGTGTCCGATGGTACAAAATACCCAGGCAGGTGTTTAGTTTTGGTGGGGCTGATGGTAAGGCCCCACCTCTTAGTGGCACGCTCCAGTCTCAGCAGCAGCGTCTCCAACTCCTCCTCTGACTGAGCAGCTATTACCAAATCATCAGCATACATAACGTGGTTGAGCAATAGGGAGCCATCCCTTGACCGCACCCGGGCATCGATTAGCCTCCGATTATATCTGTACCATATGGAGATTCCCCCGGTACAGCTATTGAAGGCTTCACGAACTACGTGGTCAAAATAGATGTTAAATAATGTGGGAGCCAGAGGACATCCCTGTCGCACCCCAAGGTGTACAGGGAATGGCTCTGACTCCCGGCCACGTAGTTTTACCCGGGCCCGCTCACCATCATGAAGGTTCTTAATGATCGTGAGCAGAGGGTCAGGTACTCCAAAAGCACGAAGAACGACCCAGAGCCCAGGCCTACTGATGGTATCATAGGCCTTCACCAGGTCAATAAAGCAGAGATGTAGGTCTTGTTGGAATTCCCTACACCTCTGCTGTAGCAGTCACAGTCACACACACACACAGTCACACACACAGTCACACACACAGTCACACACACACAGACACACACACACAGTCACACACACAGTCACACACACACAGTCACACACACACAGTCACACACACAGTCACACAACAACAACAACCGCCATTCGCCACTAAGTGGCGGTGACGTCATCACGACGCTTGTGCCAGGCTATGTGCACCCTGAGGCCACGTGAAGTGTCGAACGCCCGCTGGCAGGAGGTCACGGGGCAGACCCAGGTGCCACGGGTCGACTGACTGAGATGACTGGCTGATGCACCACCTGTGCTCCCTACTGTGCGGACCTGCTGTGCTTTAGCCACCTGGCGCTCCGCTCGCTGTTGTGAGCGTCGCTCCTCCGCCCTCCGTTGTTGTTGGAGGGCGACTGCCTCCAACTGCCCAGTAGCATCCTTCACGAGCCTCCTCCACAGAGGCCGATCTTGACACCGCTGGTACCAGTCATCGGCAAGTCCACTCAGCTCCACGTCCTCCTGTACCACATCACTCCATCTCTTCTCTAGCCCGTGCCGCGCCCGCTTAGCCCCCTCAATCCGGCCAAACAAAAGCTGTTTCGGCATGCGGTGGCTGGGCATGCGGGCTACATGACCCAGCCATCGCAGCCTTGCCTGCCGGAGGAGCTCACCGATGGGACCCTGCCCAGATCTTTCAAGGATTTGTGAGCTCCTCACACAATCCAGTCTGGTTAAACCCAGGATGGATCGTAGGCAGGTCAGCCTAAATGTTTCTAACCGGCGAAGATGTTCCAGTCACACACACACAGTCACACACACACACACAGTCACACACACACAGTCACACACACAGTCACACACACAGTCACACACAGTCACAACCACACACTCACACACTCACACACAGTCACACACACACACAGTCACACACACACAGTCACACACACACTCACACACAGTCACACACACAGTCACACACAGTCACAACCACACACTCACACACACACACAGTCACACACACACAGTCACACGCACACAGTCACACACACACAGTCACACACACAGTCACACACACAGTCACACACACACACAGTCACACACACAGAGTCACACACAGTCACACACACACACTCACACACAGTCACACACACAGTCACACACACACAGTCACACACACACACAGTCACACACACAGTCACACACACAGTCACACACACACTGTCACACACACACAGTCACACACACACAGTCACACACAGTCACACACACACACAGTCACACATACACACAGTCACACACACAGTCACACACACACAGTCACACACACACAGTCACACACACACAGACACACACACACAGTCACACACACACAGTCACACACACACAGTCACACACACACAGTCACACACACAGTCACACACACACAGTCACACACACACAGTCACACACACACAGACACACAACAACAACAACAACCGCCATTCGCCACTAAGTGGCGGTGACGTCACCACGACGCTTGTGCCAGGCCATGTGCACCTTGAGGCCACGTGAAGTGTCGAACGCCCGCTGGCAGGAGGTCACGGGGCAGACCCAGGTGCCACGGGTCGACTGACTGAGATGACTGAGATGACTGGCTGATGCACCACCTGTGCCCCCTACTGTGCCAACCTGCTGTGCTTTAGCCACCCGGCGCTCCGCTCGCTGTTGTGAGCGTCGCTCCTCCGCCCTCCGTTGTTGTTGGAGGGCGACTGCCTCCAACTGCCCAGTAGCATCCTTCACGAGCCTCCTCCACAGAGGCCGATCTTGACACCGCTGGTACCAGTCATCGGCAAGTCCACTCAGCTCCACGTCCTCCTGTACCACATCACTCCATCTCTTCTCTAGCCCGTGCCGCGCCCGCTTAGCCCCCTCAATCCGGCCAAACAAAAGCTGTTTCGGCATGCGGTGGCTGGGCATGCGGGCTACATGACCCAGCCATCGCAGCCTTGCCTGCCGGAGGAGCTCACCGATGGGACCCTGCCCAGATCTTTCAAGGATTTGTGAGCTCCTTACACAATCCAGTCTGGTTAAACCCAGGATGGATCGTAGGCAGGTCAGCCTAAATGTGTCTAACCGGCGAAGATGTTCCATTAGGGGGGTCCACGTTTCGCAAGCGTAGAGAAGGGAGGGAATGATCGTGGCCGAGAAGACCTGAAGCTTAGTGCGGAGCGACAGACCAGGTAGCTTCCACACAGCGTTACGCAACCGATGAAAAGATATTGCCGCTCGACTGATTCGGAGTGAGACCTCTGCTGTTAAACTGGAGCCAGTCATAAGCACACTGCCCAGGTATGGGAAACTCTCCACTCTCTCCACAACTGCCCCATCACCGATTGGGAGTTGTGGGGGTGGAGTGTCCGATGGTACAAAATACCCAGGCAGGTGCTTAGTTTTGGTGGGGCTGATGGTAAGGCCCCACCTCTTAGTGGCACGCTCCAGTCTCAGCAGCAGCGTCTCCAACTCCTCCTCTGACTGAGCAGCTATTACCAAGTCATCAGCATACATAACGTGGTTGAGCAATAGGGAGCCATCCCTTGACCGCACCCGGGCATCGATTAGCCTCCCATTATATCTGTACCATATGGAGATTCCCCCGGTACAGCTATTGAAGGCTTCACGAACTACGTGGTCAAAATAGATGTTAAATAATGTGGGAGCCAGAGGACATCCCTGTCGCACCCCAAGGTGTACAGGGAATGGCTCTGACTCCCGGCCACGTAGTTTTACCCGGGCCCGCTCACCATCATGAAGGTCCTTAATGATCGTGAGCAGAGGGTCAGGTACTCCAAAAGCACGAAGAACGACCCAGAGCCCAGGTCTACTGATGGTATCATAGGCCTTGACCAGGTCAATAAAGCAGAGATGTAGGTCTTGTTGGAATTCCCTACACCTCTGCTGTAGCAGACGGACAGAAAATATGGCATCTGTGCAGGACCGCCCTTTCCTGAAACCGCATTGGGGCTCCGCAAGCCTCTCCTCAGCGTGCCTGGCAAGGCGATGCTGAATAATCCTTGCCAGGACCTTTCCCGGCACACTGAGGAGTGAGATGCCCCTGTAGTTGTTACAGTCTGTGCGGTCCCCCTTCTTAAAAAGGGGGACCACCAGGGCATCCTTCCAATCCTGCGGAACCCGTCCAGTGGTCCAGACTGTTGTTATGATGTCATATAGGGCAGTCTGTGCACAAACGCCACCCTCCCTCAGCATTTCGCTTGGGAGATCATCTCTGCCCGCTGCCTTTCCTGGTCTCAGACTCCAGATCGCCTTCAATACTTCCTCAGCAGATGGCACCTCAGCCAGCCACTCACAGGGGGTGACTTCATCCAATATTTGAGGCACCGCAGCCTCAGCAGGGTCATCCTCACTTTGTGCCACGATGTTTTCCTGGCTGAGGGATTTTCCCTCCCCCAGGACCTCACAGAAATGCTCAGCAAATCTGCGAACCTGTTCCTGGGGGTCGGAAATTGGATCACCGTTTTTTCCCCTAATGATGGTAATCGGTGTGGCGCTGCAGGTTACTTTTTTGATGGAGTTAAATAGAGATTTGTGATCACGGGCCACTGAGGCAGACTCCATCTCCTCAGCAACCCGCGACCACCACCCATCCTTGCAGCGCCTCACGGCTCTCCGAACCTCCGAGCGAAGGCTGCGGTAAGCCTCCTCATTCTCTGACGTGGGATTCTGTAGCCGATGACAGTGGGCCTGTCGCTTTTTCTCAACCATCCTGAACAATTCCTCTGTCATCCAGGGTGTCTGGGGAGGTCTGGACCGCGTACCCAAAGCAGCCATTGCAGCTGCATGAGTCACAGTCCTAAACCTCGCCCATTTACCCTCGACATCAGGAGGAGTCGGGGACGATGCCAATCCCAGCCGCAAGCGATGATGAAATTCTCGCTTGCAACTTTCATCAGATAACTGAGACCAGGCCACTTTAGGTTGGAATGGGGTCCTGGGTGTACACCCACCACCGGAGTGGAAGAATGGCAGGCGCATCTTACAGATGACTAGTCGATGGTCAGAGGGCAGATCAGCTCCACGGTAGGTCCTGGTGTCAAGGACATGGGCTCGTATTCGCTGGTCCGTCACTATGTAGTCCAGCAGATGTTCTTGCTTGGACCCGGCATGCATCCATGATGTTGTGTGGATGCGCCGATGCCGGAACAGCGTGTTGGTAATTACAAGCCCATGGGCTGCACAAAAATCTAGCAGCCTCCTACCGTTGTTATTGAGCTGATCTGGCCCATGCCCTCCAATCACTCCAGACCAGGTGCCAGTATCATGACCAACTCGGGCATTGAAGTCACCCAACATGATGACTCTATCCCGAGGGGCCACTTTAGTCAGCACCTGTGACAGGAGGTCATAGAAGGCATCTGACTCATCGGCTTTGCCTGCATCCCTCCACGGATGTTCATCTTCGGTGGGGGCATAAGTAACCACGACCACCATTCCTCGCCTCCGGTTGATGGGAAGGCGAGCCCAAAGTAGCCTGGGGCTTACAGCTTCCCACACCTCACCGCCACGCTCCCACGCCCCTTTCATTCTTTTGTTCAAAAGAAGACCCACACCCTGTTGTTTGGCAGTCTGCTGCCCCGAGTAGAGGACTGTCCACCCCTCATGGTGGCAGGAGCCAGAGCCGGTCCACCGGACCTCCTGAATGCCGCATAGATCCTGGCGGTACCGGTCCAGCTCCCGACAGAGGAGTGGCAGCCTCTCCTCTGCAGTGAGCGTTCGAACATTCCACGTGGCCACCCGTAGTGGCTTTTCGTTGTTTCTGGAGTAGCCCCGAGGGTAGGTATTCAATCTCCTGGCTCCGCCAATTGGGGTTTGGCCAGGAGACGTCATAGACGCCTGGCCCCCCCGGGGCCTCCGGCACAAGCTTAGTTGTTACATATTTCAGTTTAATTCGTGGTTTTGTGGTAATTAATTGAAGGTGGAGGGGTTACCAGCCCCTCGCACCCGTCCAGAGCCCCCGTTTAGCCCCTGTGGTGGACACATATGCCATGAGGGGAGGAGCCAATCAAAATTGGAACTCCCCCCACAGCGCTGTCCACGACAGAGTTGCCCGTCCGGCACCGCGAGGAGGTAGGGGGTTGTTTTGCCGGACACAGACACACACACACAGTCACACACACACAGTCACACACACACAGTCACACACACAGTCACACACACACACAGTCACACACACAGAGTCATACACAGTCACACACACACACTCACACACAGTCACACACACACAGTCACACACACACAGTCACACACACACACAGTCACACACACAGTCACACACACAGTCACACACACACTGTCACACACACACAGTCACACACACACAGTCACACACAGTCACACACACACACACAGTCACACATACACACAGTCACACACACACACAGTCACACACACAGTCACACACACACTGTCACACACACACTGTCACACACACACAGTCACACACACACAGTCACACACACAGTCACACAGTCACACACACACAGTCACACACACACACAGTCACACACAGTCACACACACACACAGTCACACACACACACAGTCACACACACACACAGTCACACACAGTCACACACACACACAGTCACACACGCATCACCGTGCCCGGCAGCATCACGAGATCCCTCGGCGTGGATGCAAGTCCCGGGGCGTGCATCGCGACCGCGTCCCCCTCGTCCCAACGGCAGCCGGGAAACGTCGCCGCTTGGTAGCCCAGCCGCACCGCGCGAGCAAATCAGCCGGCACCAAGGTCTGTTAAAAACATTCAACTATTAAAATATATATATTTAAAAAAACTTGGTTTTACCAGGCAAGGGGACATACATTTAGTACGTACGCATGGAGGGGGGAGGGGGGGTTAACCCAAATGGGGGGTCTACTGACAATGTACGTCCGGCGGTGGACTATCTGTTTGTTTGCTTAAACACGTTAATATTAATAATCGTTGATCGTTTCTGCGTGGATTAAATATCGGCCGTTCTATAGGACTATAGGATTCGGGGGGAGGGGGGTGGGTCAAGCGTACGTACGCAGGTGGGAGAGGAGGGGAGGGGTCAAGTTTTGACAGATATTTGTGTACCTGCTCAATGGGTGGCCCCTAAGGCTCAATGAACTGCTATATAGACTCTTCTTGCGAAGAGACCCGGCTATCACAAATGAGAGTTCAAAGGAAGCGGCTTATCGCGTGGAAATGTTATAGCAGCCAAATACTCTAAACGCAAGGTTCTAAATGTGGAGGGTAAAACCGGAGGAAAAATCCACGCGACCACGGGGAGCGAGACACGAACACACCCAATGTACAGCAGCAGCAGGCGTAAGGGTCGGGATCGCACCCACGACCTCCTGTAAACCAGGCGAGGTAGTTAACATCTCGCCACGGTGGCGTCCAGTTTAACAGTGCTTCAAAGTTTTGACCTAAAACTTTCGTGACTGCAGGAATTCATATGCTATGGTTCTTTCGGTAAAGTCACGTTGATAGAAAAAAATATCAATACAACAATAATTGATTATTATATTCTTGGTTCTTTCGGTAAAATCACGTAGAAGGGAAACAATAAAATAATAAAAATATAAAACAATACAATTCCAACGACGTTTTGACTGCAACACAAGCAATCACATCAGGTGTGAAAACCACAGCAATACATTTTTTTGTAATTCTTTTGTCATTTTTTCTATCTACGTGACCTTACCGAAAGAACCATAGAATATAGTGCTTCAAAGGTTTTTTTTTAAACAATGATGAGAGCAATATTTGTTGCATTTGTTCGCGTTGAAACTCCCGTGCAGCCACACGGTTCACAGAAGCGTTGTCTGTACCGCGTTGTTGTTGTTCGACACGATGACCGATGTTTCGCACCACGTGCCAGAATATATATTTTTCTTTTGTTCTTCCCATTTCCGGAAGAAGCTCCCAGCACGAGCAGCGAAACTTCGGACACCGTGCCGAACAACATGCAGCACCCTACAGCCCGAGAATACATCAAAGGGCTAAAGTGGGGGGAGGGGGGTGGGGGTGACGGGTGGGGGAACAGATCTCATGCTAAAGCCCTAAGCTAGTGATGGAAGTGGTACATATTTTAACGACCTCAGCGGGATGATGAGCTGAGTCAACCTGTGCGAGTTGGTTTCCCTTACCCGATGCGTGACCCTGCCGGAGGTAACACGCAGAGAGATGAACGGTTTCAAGAGTGACAGTGAACGTGATGGAGTTTCCGATGACATTACCGCGATCGGCGGTAAATGGCGATGACAGAGTGCTTCTCAAAGATGATAATTCAACACTGCTGCTGCAGACCGCGCACGGTGGTCTTTGGCCCACTGCCATCATCGATAGGGCCGAAGTTGGCGCATTGCTTGGCGTCTCTGATATCAGGAAATGGGTTTCTCTCCACGTACGATGGCTCTCGTAGGTTTAGCTGTGAAACGCCACTCCCCGTGCAACAATATCCGCCGCCACGCCATCCTATAATTCAAGGCCGTAATTATAATATATATTGGGGGACACATGAATATTGGGGGGGGGGGGGACACATTCCCCCCCCCCTCCATATTCAAATATGCTCAAAATGTCCCACCCCCAATATATTGCTAGAAAATAGATTTATGTTTATTTGATTGTGGTTATGGTTGTACTTTATTAATCAGTAATATCTGCCATTACATACAAGGAAACAAGAAAATAAAAAAAACAGGGCAATGTAATACAAAACACTATTAGACATTGTAACAAATATATAAAAAGTCCATCCCATGTGTTAGTGAATTTTTTAATATTTTAGGCAGGAAACGGCAGGAAATTCGTTTTCATATTTAGATTTTTTTTCTGGGGGGGGGGGGACCCCCAGACCTCTGAAAGATTTGGTCCCCCCCAATGTTGACTCCATGGCTACGGCCTTGTTATTATTCGTTGTTGTATATTTCGCCTCCCCCCCCCCGAAATTGTTGTGCCAGTTTGCCAGTTGTGTGATGTCGATGTCACGCCATGAGATTAAAGCGCCGATTGCGGATCTCTCGCAGAGTCGGTGGCCCACAGAAGCGGGTTTCAGAGAGCTACCTTTGAGGTCCCCTTCAAGTGACGCGTGGGCGGAGTCTGCGGGGGGGGGGGGGTGGGCGGGGTAGGGAGTTGGGGGGCATAGCCCCGCCCAAACTGGGCACATTCATTCACATTTATTAGCAGTTTACAATTAAGATTAAACACACATATTATATGCAACGGCGATTCGTAATGTGAGAGACAGCGTGAACTCCTGCTCCCCCAAAAAACTCCGCTAATGGTGACGCGATAGAGGGGAAGGGACTCCCCGATCGCCGCTCGACCACTGAGGGTGTAACGTTCGTCGCTCGACAATTTGCGTTTGTTGTCCTTCTCCCGCACGTCCCATTGGTTGGCCACAGGTACGGTGCGAAAGAGGTTCAACAACTGTTGTCACCTTCTCACCAAGCTGTTTGGAAATGGTCTTGTAGCCAATTCCAGCCTTGTGTAGGTCTACAATCTTGTCCCTGACATCCTTGGAGAGCTCTTTGGTCTTGGCCATGGTGGAGAGTTAGTTTGGAATCTGATTGATTGATTGCTTCTGTGGACAGGTGCCTTTTATACAGGTAACAAGCTGAGATTAGGAGCACTCCCTTTAAGAGTGTGCTCCTAATCTCAGCTCGTTACCTGTATAAATGAAACCTGGGAGCCAGAAAACTTTCTGATTGAGAGGGGGTCAAATACTTATTTCCCTCATTAAAATGCAAATTAATTTATAACATTTTTGACATGCGTTTTTCTGGATTGTGTTGTTGTTATTGTCTCTCACTGTTCAAATACACCTACCATTAAAATTATAGACTGATCATTTCTTTGTCAGTGGGCAAACGTACAAAATCAGCAGGAGATCAAATACTTTTTCCCTCACTGTACAATTGGTGGTGCTCGCAAACGGCAGGAAGGAATGACTCCCCCCCCCCCATCATGCATTGCGTTCGTGTTATGTGAACCACCAAACGGCATTCACCCCGTACACTTGGAACGTTGGGAAAATAAGAATAGACTTTACTCTTTCTGGCGACAAAACAAGTGTTAAGATGTGCAAACACCAAATAGATAACTGTTGCGAGTTTCAGAGGCAATGCGTATATTATCAGGGCGTGCTTGTGTGCACGTTTAGCCACAATCATGTGTGGCTAATGCAGGCTTCATGCCTTGCAATAGGTATATATTTGGTGTTTGAACATCTTCACACGTCCTGTTTTATTTGCCAGAAAGTAAAAAGCCTATTCTTTCTTATTTCATAATTTTTTTTTATACCGGCAAAAAGGTCTCATAGATATGGAACGTTGGGCCGACAGATTCTAACCACGTGCCAACGCTGTCCTAACGTTCCATGTTTAGACCACCAGCTCAAACCAAGTTGTAATTGATCTCATCTCTATTTCTTTCCAACCTGCGCATATTTTTTCTACAGTCAGTGGAATGTTTTCTCATAATTTAACATTAAAAAAATGTGTGTTTTTTTTTTTGCCTTGTGAATTTCATAATCGTGTTACCCATTCAAGCGATGCAATTTTTGTTGTTCCATCATTACATTGCAATTGCGCACGAAACATACGGCGCTTCCCGCCTCCTCTCAACCCCTGGGAACTTATTAATTCCGGCACTCGGGCAGCAGCCGACGAGGAGGAGAGCCAAGCCCGAGTGTTGCCGAGATCAGCAGATGGCAGCAGCCAACAGGTTCTCCCACACATCATCATCGCTATCGCCGTCTCCATCTCACGACCGCCGCCACCCCCCCCCCCCCCCACGTGCCTCTCCAACCCCTCCTCCCCCTCCACCCCCCGGCAAAGAGGCGAGAGACTGGAGGTCGAGGCGCACTGCACCATCCCGCTGTCACTAACCCACCGGGCCCGCCCCCTCCCCCCCCACCACCACCATCGCGCGCCCATTTGCGCTCAGAAATTAGCCGCCACGATCGGGGCAGGAACACTTTCGCGCGCCGTCTGCCTTCCACTGCGTGCACGTTAAAGATTCCCCGTGAGCGGCGGCGTGATAATTCACGCGCTCGATGCCCTGGCTTTCTCGCTCCTCTCCTGGAACTCTGTGTAAAGACGCTGCACTTTGACGCGGTATTCAACGCGTGCCGCGCCAAGCCGTAGACAAAGTGGTTCTTCTTAACCTGGGATGCGAGATGCCCTTTCTAGGGGGTTGCGAGACATGGCAAGATTGATTTTTTTTATTAAAAAAAAGGTAAATTAATGTAACGCAAATTTGGCACGGGCACGAAAGTTGCAAACTACTTTCGTCTCGTCAAAACCCGACGTATTTATTACCATTATGCGATCGAGAAACGAAGGGGTTGGCAAGGTTGCATTAAAGGTCGCACGAGCCACTGCCGTGGACTAAGTTGAAAGAGGCGCGGTGCGCTCGCCCGTCACTGACGCTCCGGATAAAAGCGTCGCCAACGAGTTGCTCCTTCATCCCCAGGGATAATCCAGCCTCAAGTATTTTGGTGGAGGGAACAAACAATAAAACAACCGATCGTTGCAGGGAGGGGAGAGAACGTGGGCTGGGTTGGGGATTGTGTGTGTGTGTGTGTGGAGGCGCGGGGAGGATGCTGGTTTGAGATGAGTGAGAGGAAGGGGGGGGGGGGTGAAGTTTAGGAATTGAGAAATGTAAACCTTCACATTGGATGCATGTCCATCTCCGTATTCCATGAAACATTCATGGCAAACGGTAAACAGAGTGGTTGGGGATGCCCGCTCTATTCTCGCTTCTTCTTTTTTTGTTTGTTTTCGGGCTGCATTGGGTCGTGAGAAATGTTACGTTTCTCGAAACAAGCGGTGGTGGGGGGGGGGTGTGGAATGGACAAGCCAGGTCAAGTGCATGGTAGGGCTACTGAAAAATAAGTTAATAGTTCAATGTGCCTTACCTGGTCAAACATAAATCGTTTAGTTTTATTTGTATTTGCTTACATTTCCTACACTTTGCACTCCGATCGTGCTTTGTGTATTGTTTGTTGTGGCAAAGTTCTGACCCCGTGCCCCTACTGGGCATCTGCGAAAAAGAGCTTCATAGCTCATCGGATTCCTCCTCCAGTATGAATACATCTGTAAAGAGCGACTTCCGCGACATGCCGTGTCGAGGCTACTTCTTCTTTTATTTCTCACACTGGGCACAACACAGGCCAACCTAATTCTTCTCACTCCGAGTACAACACTTAGATATTAACGTCTCTACTGGCTACACACACACAGCCGATCGCTCGGTGTGGTATTATCGTCCTCACTCAGCCACACCGCTGCCTGGCGGCGTGACGATGATGGCGATGGAAACCCCGCAGGAGATCTTCCACGCGGTCGGACGACGGAGAGAGATGTCGGCGAGCAGCGACGCAGCCGGGACCCAAGATTCCACACGCGAAGCCCCGAGCCCCGGGTCCGCTCCCCCTTATATCCCCCCAGGCGTGGCTAGGCCCCGCCTCCGGCCACGCCCTCTCGTGGAACCTTCGAGCAGGTCCCCGGAGCATCTCGGCCAACCCCACCTGTTACCTTTGCCCCAGGTACCTCTCTCCCTCTCCGATTGGATGTTACCTTAACCGTGCCCGTACCCGTGCTTACCTTTCCCAGCCAGCAGGTGTCATCATGTCATTACACATCTTCTGATTCGATGCCCTCGGCGTTGTTGACGGAGCTCAAGCGAACGGCCGCGCGACAGACGTATCCCATTTAACAAATGCGCGATCCTGAATCGCACATGGCACAAGCGCTCCGCCTGGAGAATGAACACCGCAACGTCTACGCCGTGTAAAGGCGCAGCCCTGCAATTGCATGTTCACGCCACTGCTGTCGGGCACTCTCTTGAGCGGCACTCTCTTGAGCGAGGTGAGCTCAAGAGAGTGCCGGATTAAGCTAGTGCGGGGCCTGTAGCATATGTTATAAAGGGGCCCTAGATAAGTAAATAAACACATAAACATTAAAACACACATTTTTAACTTGCATAGTAAAGTAATTGTATTTTTTCATTTTCTATACAGCCAGATAATACGACAAATTGCTAACCTTAAACACCCGGTCGTTCATAAAAGTTGAAGGCGGTATAGTACTATAGTGATAGAGCAAGTGCATAATCACTGAACCGGAATTGATAGCTTGAAAGCATTTAGCGCGGGGCCCTTGAAAGTGCGGCGCCCATAGCCATATGCAGCTACTTTTGCTACTGGGATAATCCGGCACTGGCTCTCGAGAGTCTTGGTGGAAGAGGTGGGAGCACCCACACTTGACACCAGCGCACGCGACACGCCGATAGACTCGTTGGGTGGCGTCACCGTTCACACTGCCGAGTGGACAGAGGCGGTTTGGGGGTGGGCCCGTCTCAGGAGGAGGGGCGCGCACCATTGTTTCAAACGCCGCGTCGGGAGATGGAATTCAACCCGGAGGTGAGTTGTGAATCGTTCCACCGCGGTAGTAAGATGAGTCTAGAGCAGTGGTTATTAACCTGGTGTGCAGGCTGCACCCCCTGAAGATGCGAGATGCCCTTTCTGCAGGGGGTGCGAGACATGAACAGATTTTTTGTTAGAAGGTTAATAAGCACGGGCACGTGAGTTACAACTACTTTCTTTCATCAAACCCATGTATTTATTAGCACTGTACATTTGCACAGATTGAGAT
The DNA here is from genome assembly GCF_048934315.1 of Petromyzon marinus. Classification (NCBI taxonomy): domain Eukaryota; kingdom Metazoa; phylum Chordata; class Hyperoartia; order Petromyzontiformes; family Petromyzontidae; genus Petromyzon; species Petromyzon marinus. Next base: position 6,102,234 of record NC_133704.1, on the reverse strand, counting down.
CCGTAAGGTTGCAGTAAAGGTTAAGCACCACTGGTCTAGATTAAATGAGAAATCGTATTTACCCAATCTCGCGAGTGAAAAATATATAATTTCAGATTATGATGATCTTTTTTCTTCTGCTGCTGCATTTAATCAACTTTTTAACGATCGCTGGTTATGAAACAGGTACAAACGTCACATAATTAACAGGGTTAGCCAATGTCGCGTGCGATTGTTTACACCGTAGGCCTTGCATCGTGCTCTCCGTAAAAAAAAACGCGGGCATAAATTACCCATCGTGACGGCTGCATCTTCCTGTGATATCGCTTTGAACTGTCGGCCCAATCACCGCCGACTTGTCAAAGATGCTCGTGGCCATGCAAGGGTAAATCAGACCTCATCATAATTTATACATGAGAAGTGCGCACGTAAATATGTAGCTGGCACTTGATACTAAAATTGATTCCTCTTCCTGAGAGGGTTTTCCCCCTCTTAGATATCACTCCTGTGTCTTACGCGCACTATCAAAACAGCAGGTGCCGAGTAACCCCGGATTTCAACATTAATGCACGGTTTATAATAATAAAACTATATTTTGGCTTGTTCATTTTTAAGGCACCCATCAAACCCACGACATACTATAGCTTAAATTTTAACAGCTGCACTTAAATTTGAATTTACTTTAAACCATATATATTTAACTCGTGTCCAGTACACCTCCAACAGTGCTGTTTGTTACTGGTCGCTTGGCATGCTGGGGCCTTCGGATCATTCGCATCTTTTTGTTAAATATAACAAAACCTCGCTTTAAAACACCACTTTGCAAATATTTGTATGTGGTATCCACTATTGAACGCACATTTTTACCGATCTAGAGCTGCTGGTGATGAAATGGTTTCAAGTTTAAAAAAAATGTTTTTTGTATTTTTTTCCCACTTCCTCCTACCACGAGCTGCCACTCTCAGCGCTGCAGCGGCTGCCAGCTGCGACAGGAAAAGGCCTTCAAACACTCAAACGAAACGTGACCCATGCATTACGTAACTTTGCGTCCAACTTACGCAGGGCCCACATCCTTAAAAACGGACAGGATGCTTGCCTGTAACATTCAGCAATTCACCATCATTATTTGAAACAAGCCTCGCTCTGCTGATTAGACACACTGAGTGTCGAAACCGGTCCAGAGTTTTGCTTGGACTGTACTGAATCTATGTTTCTGAAACGATTCACTCTCAGAAGCTCGTGGGACCAATGGGTTGTGTACAAAATAATAATAATGTGAACAGACAGACATACGAAGGAGATTTTTTGTTTATTTTGTTTAGCAAAACACGGGAGGGGCTTCAATCCCTTTCGCGCACTTGGAACGCTCCTCTAAGTCTTCTTCATCTTCTCGTTTTCCCCACCACCACTCCATCAATGGGCCGCAGCGCCCGGCCCCCCACCCCCCGGTCGCAGGCCGCCCGCTCGGAGGCCTAGCAGTCCTCACGAGACATCGGTCGCAGGCCCCCCGGTCGGAGGCCTAGCAGTCCTCACGAGACATCGGTCGCAGGCCCACGCTGCCCTGCGCCAGCACCCCCCCCCCCTCCCCCCCCGCCGCCTCCCACTACGCCGAGAGTCGACCGAGATCCACGACGCTCCCGAGATCGGCCTCAATCGTCGCGCATGTGCCGAGGCCCCTGGGTCACTTTGAGTGTCCCGGAGGATGGCCGTCGATGATCGCGCACAGAGCTCTGCTTTGATCAGCCCCGGGGCAACGTGTCCGAAAAGGCTGAAGCATCCCCTGGCCTGGATTATGGGAGACGCCGGCTGACATGTATGTGTATATTCTCGGTCCTTTCGGTAAAGTCACGTAGAAGGGAAACAATAAAATAATACAAATATAAAACAATAAAATTCTCACGACGTTTCGACTGCAACACAAGCAATCATCATCAGGTGTGATAACCACAGCAAGAAAATTTGAAAAAAGTGGCGTTTTCTTTTAAATTTCTTGCTGTGTATGTTGAATTTCTTTCCCACCGTACGTAGCCAACCGTACTGTTCGACGGCGGACGTCGGCATTTGCGATACTACGAACTAAACTTTTTTTTATTTTACCGGCTAGGGTCCACTGACCAACATAGCTCTGTTTCAGAAGTGACCTGGCCACAAATGATAGCTCAAGGAAGTAGAGTAGCACTTGGAAATGTATAGCAGCCAAATACTCTTAACGCACGTTTCTTAACGTGGAAAGGGAAACGCTGGAGAAACTGGAGAGAAATACACGCGACCATGGGGAGAACACGCAAACTCCAAATATACAGCAGGTCGGGATCGAACCCACGACCTCGTGTATACCAGGCGGAGTAGTTAACATCTTGCCACCGTGGAGCGAATACCAAGTATCCGTCACAAGTACCGCTGGTCAACGGCGTCCAGATTTTGGTTCACAGATGCAATCATCGATCAAGTCTCGGCGCCGGACAGCAACGCTGAGAGAAAAGTGTCGCAATCCAGTAGCGGACTTTGTGATGGTGGTCTGTCGCGATCGGGGGGTCCTCCACGATGCACGGCTCCTCCAGGAAACCGAGTGAGCAAGAGACGCTCCTCGGAGCGACTGTGACTCGAAACAGTCGCAGCACGCCTCAGTGTCGCGAGAGTGGTCCCCGCTAGCAGCTGGTCTCTTGACCCTTGACGTGCCCACTGCCGTTCCGCGTGAGTTGGTTGAGTTAGTGGGTGAGTGTGTAAGTGGGTGGGTGAGTGTGTGGGTGAGTGTGCGGGTGAGTGTGTAAGTGGGTGAGCGAGTGCGTGAGTTAGTGGGTGAGTGTGTAAGTGGGTGAGCGAGTGCGTGAGTTAGTGGGTGAGTGTGTAAGCGGTTGAGTTGAGTGGGTGAGTTAGTGGGTGAGTGTGTAAGTGGGTGAGCGAGTGGGTGAGTGTGTGAGTGAGTGTGTAAGTGGGTGAGTGTGTAGGTGAGTTAGTGGGTGAGTGTGTAAGTGGGTGAGCGAGTGGGTGAGTGTGTGGGTGAGTGTGTAAGTGGTTGAGTGAGTTCGTGAGTTAGTGGGTGAGTGTGTAAGCGGTTGAGTTGAGTGGGTGAGTTAGTGGGTGAGTTAGTGGGTGAGTGTGTAAGTGGGTGAGCGAGTGGGTGAGTGTGTGAGTGAGTGTGTAAGTGGGTGAGTATGTAGGTGAGTTAGTGGGTGAGTGTGTAAGTGGGTGAGCGAGTGGGTGAGTGTGTGGGTGAGTGTGTAAGTGGTTGAGTGAGTGGGTGAGTTAGTGGGTGAGTGTGTAAGTGGTCGAGTGAGTTAGTAGGTGAGTGTGTAAGTGGTTGAGTGAGTGGACGGGTGAGTCGTGGGTGAGTGAATTAATGGGTAAGTCGGTGTGTAAGTGAGTGGTGGGTTTATGGTTAGGCGGCCGGGCTTGGTGTTGGCCACTCACCCCCTCGTGTGCCGTGCAGGCCTTCATAGGTGCTCGCTAACAGCACTTGCCCCAACAGTCTGTTAAAGGTTATATGGGGATCTTTGTCTTTGTGTACAGTTACGCGATTGAATGAGTATGTAAGTGGTCAAGCGGCCAGCAAGAAACAGCACCATCAACGTTGTGAAAGACTCTGGCTTCTGGGGATTGTTACGCAGAATTAATTAGATATTGTCCTGATAATGATTGACGCTTCAGTTTCAAGCGAAACGTCGAATCTACTCGCTACATTTGGCGGCGAGGAGCGTTCTTTAACTCACGGGTGGTACACATTAGAACTGACTTTTTGCGTTTAGTTTGCTGTCCTTCCCCCGCTATGGTACGGTGCGAAAAAAGTTCAAGGTACATACATGCACCGCGCGACAATTACATTTGTTGGGACGTGTCGGGTGGCGGAGGGTTCTTGATGACACAGGTTTGGCGAGATGATTGCACGATGGCCTAACTCAGATTAAGAATCTGAACATATTTTATTTTGCCCATCATCCTGATGATGGTGAAGATGATAATGATGACGATGCATTATTTTATTTGCCCTGCTGTGAGGTTATTGAGAAGTTCTCTTTTTGCTCTTTGATTTATTTAAATAAATAGTCACGTGGTGCAGTTGTTAGCACATTGTGGTATAAACTTGGCGAGCCGATTTTGATATATGGCTACGGCTAACATCAGTGGCGAGTGATATCTGAACCGCTCCTGGACACCCTCCCTTGCCCCTCCATCAAACTGGACATCTGTGTTAAAGAACTTTATAGCTCATCGGATTCATCCAGCATAAATAAATATTCGTGTTCTTCTGAAGCAAACCCGGAAAAAAACTCAAACAGAGCATCAATGAAACTGTGTGTGGCCTTAAATAATAAAATGCGTATAATACGCGACGTTTCGGGCAATGGCCCTTCTTCACTGCACATCAAGAGGCCATGGACTCTACCTCTTTGGACTTTCTATGTGCTCTGAAGAAATAGCCATTGCCCCCAAAACGTCGCCTTTCATGAACTTGTTTTCCTCTCTCTCTCTCTCTTTCTCTTTAAGGCCACGGGGTTGTTGACGAATGTGTTGATTTGTGTTTTGTTCATCCGTGCTTGTGCATCGCTGCCAACTCAGCAGCGGTGGCGGCATCGCCGAGCAATTCGTTTAAACAAAACCCCGTTACCGACACAGCCTATGCGGGGGGATAGGGTGGGGGGGGGCACCTTCCTTCGACAGTGGGTCACCAAAGGGGCGCTGAATAAATGACTGCACACGATACACTCGAAGTGTATTTGGCTTTGTAAAGCAGCCAAATAAATGCCAGCGCGTCTAAGCAATACGCTCTACAATCACGGGTGGGTGGAGGGGTGGGGAGAGACATGAAGATCGAGGGAGAGCTTCGGGATAAACAGAAGGGAAGGGGGGGGGGGAGTAACGGGGGGGGGGTGTTAGCTGGGAAATCAGAGGCGCGGATCCAGCAACTTCCCAAGTGGACCAGGGAGGCGGTCCCAAAAGCTTTTTTTTTAAAATAGTGTCCTACGTTCATAATACAAAAAAAACGTTTCAATGTATATTTTCAAGTAAATAGCAGCAATAGGATTGATCTGGGTCTCAAGACGACAGGGGATTGAGGGAGGAGGGTGGTGATGGGGGGTGCATTTCAAGGCCGTTGCCATGGAGTCAACATTTGGGGGGACCAAATCTTCCAGGGTGTCTGGCGGTCCCATCCCAGAAAAAAATATCTAAATTGTAAAACTCATTTCCTGCCGAAAATATTTTAAAAAATCACTAACACATGGGATGGACTTTTTATTTATTTTTGACAATAATGTCTAATAGTGTTATTGTATTACATTGCTCTGTTTTTACTTCTTTAACATTTCTTGATTCATTGTATGTAATGGCAGAGATTAGGGATTAATAAAGTACAACCATAACCACAATCATATGAACAGAAATCTAAGCATTGATTTATATGAAGACAAGTCCAGATATCGTGGCCAAGGTTTAGCGAATTGTTGTTTTAATTTACATAGCATAGCAATTTTTTTTAATAGCAATATATTGGGGGGGGGGACATTTTGAGCATATTTGAATATTGGAGGGATGTGTCCCCTCCAATATATATTATTATTACGGCCTTGGTGCATTTATCACCCCCCGCCTTGCCCCTGTCGGATGAATGCGCGACCGAGTGGGATCCCGCGTGCAGGAGAGACGAGGCGACGCCGGGGTAGCGAGCGAAGCCGCTGGCATAGCCGAGAGACGATCATCGTTGGTGCGAGAGGAGAGGGTTTAACCACGTGGCTCGTGTAACCGGTGTCAAGGTGGGGGAGAGGTCCAGGGCGTGATGAAGAGATAGGTGAGCAGTGGTGACCTTTGTTTTGCTGCACACACGCGCGGGTAAACGTGTTTAATTTACAAAATAAAACCCACATTCGTTAATAACGCTCCGGTAACAGGTGACGTTTCGTTCAATGGGAATTTCATTTTTTAGTTGCTATGAAGAAGGACCATGACCTGAAACGTCGCCTTTTATATAAGGCTATACACCGTGGTGTTGTTGTCGATGAGTGTGCTGAGTTGTCCTGTGTGCATGTGCAACCACTGCCGACGCAGCAGCAGCAGCAGCAGTGGCATCGCCAACATCATCCGGCTGAACGCGTTCACCCGGACGCTTTGCCTGCACACGGAATCCATGCGCGTTCACACGATCGTTCTAAATGAGGGGCGGGGGGGGGGAAGAGCCGAGACGTCTCCACGAAACGCTGTTCAACCTTCTCAATCGGCGGGCACGACAGAAGTTTGATTAGAAATGTATTTTCGTGGCGTATTGCGCAATTACCCTGGGCCCTATATCCAGCCCCATCCTCAGCTCGAGTTCCGTCATCGACAGTGGTGAAAAAAAAATCAAAACGAAGAAGTTAAATTTAAGCCGCAAATTACTGCCACCCTCCCCCCCCCCCCCCCAAGTCACTCTCACAAGTGAGACTCACATCCTGGCCTCTTGAGGTTAAACAAAACAAACTTGAACTCAAATGTTTGACCGATTTTGTTCGACTCGACGTAGAGAATTACTGCAATGGAATCCACAGACAACTAAGTCTGCGCAAATATGCCCCAGATTTTTTTTTCGACGAGACGAGTGCTTCTCAACAGTTTATATTCCACGGCACAGGATTTTGAATTTGCTCGATATTGGCAGCACACCGCACCAACAAAATTGACCGTGGATCCAGGCGGGTTGATTTGGTGTGTTGGCCGGGGAGTGCGGGCTGACGTCTGCCTCCCGCCGCAGTACTGTGCATGCGTAACCAAATGGCCAGTGGAGGAGGGGGCTGGATCGGTCGCTGAACGGCACGGAAGGGTGAGTTCGTCTCGTCCGGGCTTGCGAACAAACGAGATTCTCTGTCTTTACCTACGAATCTGAAAATACCGCGGAGGGACGCAGATGCTCGGGATTTTGTTGTTGTTGTTGTTGTTGTTATTGGGGCACGCCGCTTTGTGAAGCGCTGGTATTCGGCTCCGGCTAGGCCGGTCTAAGCCGCCCCATAAGTAGACATCCTCACCCCCTGATACAGCAAATCGCTTCCGCGACGCCGGCAGTTTAATGGAGCTTGCTCGCTGCATCACCTCGCATTACTGTTTTATTTGCGTCAAGGAAGTCCAAACAACTATAACGATTCATGAAACTCCCTCCACCCCACAAAGACTGCCGGGATGTGAAGCGGGCGGGAGAGGGGGGGGGGCTGTTGGAGCGGGGGGGGGGGTGAGACCAGCACCCGAAGCGAATCCCGCTTACTTTCCTACCGGGCGATACATTGTAAACTACCACCTTAATAAAGCGTACTGCGAAGCCGCATGCATTATTTAACAATATTCTTGAAGTGTAATAACAAAGTAGAAACGATGAAAGTTATTATTATTATTATTACAAGCAACAACCCAAATCCCTCCCCCTCCCCCCTGCAAGGCTTTAATCGGCAATTCATCTCGTGGCCGCGCAATTAACGCTGTCCCGGATACTTCCGACGGTGGAGCTAATTCAGCGGGCCCACCGCCGTTTGGACTTGAGGGTGTGGAAGACAAAAAGAACCCCACCAGCAAAAGCAGTTATGGAAACATGTGGGCTTTCGGTGGGGGGGTGGGGGATGTTGGTGGCAGTAGTGGTTAGCGAGCGCGGTAATCGATAGTTGACCCCCCACCAGCAAACTGAGAGTCGAGTTGGATTCCTGGCCCAGGGCTACGGCGATTGGAGGTGGCGAGGGTGGTGTCCGAACTCATTGTGGGCCCCGATCCTGCACCGATCCTGCACCGATGCGCACCGCCCAGTACGGTGAAGTATGGTCAAGATAAACCCACGTCCCGCCCAACTGGGACTGGCACGTTGCGGGAAGGCCTTCCGTCCAGTGATGTGTTGACGAAGATCTGTAAAATACGAATTCCCTGGTCAATCCATGAGGTCATTTAAACTGTGAATCAGAATATATATTTATATGATTATACTGGAGGAATCCTTTGAGGAATGAAGCTTTTTGTTCACTGATGTCAAGCAGGTGCATGGGGCCGGGACGTTACCACTACAACAAACAATACAACAACACTATAGCAGCGCAAAGTGGAGGAAAGGTGAACGAATCATTGAAATAAACATACGAATAAAACTAAACTATATATATCCCACGATACAAAGGCCACTGAGCGATTAGCTTCGTTCTCAGAAGCGACCTGGCATTCACAAATGATATCATAGGGTAGGACTCTTTAACAGTTAAATAATACAATTTCTCATTTCATCTAGACCAGTGGTTCTTAACCTGGGTTCGATCGAACCCCAGGGGTTCGGTGAGTCGATCTCAGGGGTTCGGCAGAGCCCCCGCCACGGAGGTCCGGACACACTTGAATTATTGTGTAAATTTGTGATGACACACACGGCCCGCTTGGCCATCACTGGCTGCAGATGATCATGCTACACTGCTTGGCCAATCAGCGCTGCGGGGAATTTAGTGCGTACTCAGTAGTCAACGTGTGACTGTTGTTGTCGTACGTGGTGTGATTTCTTTAATATTTTATCCATACTAACTATGTCGGGCAAAAGAAGAAAGTGGTCGGACGAATATGTACCACATGGATTCTCATGTATCACGGAACGTGATGGGAGTGAGCGTCCTATCTGCATGATTTGCAACGCCAAGTTGAGCAACTCTAGTCTTGCACCGGCAAAACTAAAGGAACACTTCTTGAAGCTGCATGGAGACGGGGAATACAAGAACACAACACTTGCTGAATTCAGGGTGAAGAGAGCCAGATTCGATGAAAGGGCCACTCTGCCTGCTCTTGGATTTGTACCTGTTAACAAACCGATCCTGACAGCATCGTACGAAGTTGCTTACCTGATCGCAAAGCAGGGCAAGCCACACACCATTGGTGAAACACTTGTGAAACCAGCTGCATTAAAGATGGCGAATCTGATACTCGGAACAGCGGCCGAAGGTAAATTATCCCAAATTCCCCTTTCAAATGACACCGTCAGTGACAGAATAGAAGACATGAGTAAAGACATCTTGGCTCAAGTAGTCGCGGATCTGATTTCAAGCCCGGCAAAATTCAGCCTTCAACTCGACGAAACCACAGACGTTTCTGATCTAAGCCAGCTTGCTGTTTTTGTACGCTATGTGAAAGACGACATGATAAAAGAAGAGTTTTTATTTTGTAAGCCTCTTACAACAACAACGAAGGCAGCCGATGTGAAGAAGCTTTTGGATGACTTCTTCAGAGACAACAATCTTTCATGGGATATGGTTTCTGCAGTTTGTACGGACGGAGCTCCAGTCATGCTGGGAAGAAAGTCTGGTTTTGGTGCGCTAGTAAAGGCCGATGCACCACACATCATTGTGACGCATTGTATTCTGCACAGGCATGCGTTGGCAACAAAAACCTTACCTCCAAAAATGGCAGAAGTATTAAAAACTGTGGTGGAATGTGTGAACTATGTGCGAAAAAGTGCTCTGAGGCACCGCATCTTCAGTGAGCTGTGTAAAGAAATGGGCTCTGAATTTGAGGTACTTCTGCTCCATTCTAATATTCGGTGGTTATCCCGGGGACAGGTGCTGAATCGTGTTTTTGCCATGCGTGTGGAATTAGCCCTGTTTTTGCAAGAGCACCAACACTGCCATGCAGATTGCTTCAAAAATCCTGAGTTCATTCTCATTTTAGCGTACATGGCTGATATATTCGCAGCTCTCAATCATCTCAATCAGCAGATGCAGGGTGGTGGAGTCAATATCATGGAAGCGGAAGAACACCTGAAGGCTTTTCAAAAAAAGCTACCGTTATGGAAACGACGAAGAGAGAACAATAACTTCGCAAACTTCCCGCTTCTGGACGACTGTGCAAGTAAGATCGAAGATGTGTCTGGAATCGGAGATATTTCTGTATCCACGGAACTGAAGCAAACAATTGCCACGCACTTAGATGAGCTTGCAAAGTCTCTCGACGGATATTTCCCTACAAGAGAGTCATATCCAGCATGGGTGAGACAGCCGTTCACGTTTGCTGTTGAAACAGCAGATGTCAATGATGAATTCCTCGACGAAATCATTGAAATTCAGCAGAGCCAGGTTCAACAGCAACTCTTCAGAACAACAACGCTCTCAACGTTTTGGTGTCGACAAATGAACAAGTATCCAGTTATTGCTAAGAAAGCCCTGGATTGTTTTATACCATTTGTTACAACATATCTTTGTGAGCAATCCTTTTCGAGGATGCTGGACATAAAAACGAAGAAAAGGAACAGACTTTGCTGTGAAAATGACATGAGAGTGGCACTTGCCAAGGTGAAGCCACGCATATCTGAACTGATCTCTCAAAGGCAACAGCAGAAGTCACATTGATTTCCAGGTATGTAATTTGTTGTGAGTTTATGCATTGTGTTGGTTTTATTCTTTGAACAAGGTAATGTTCATGCACGGCTCATTTTGTGTACCAGTAAAAAACATATCTACGTCTTGAATTTGAAAAAAATCACATTTTATTTTTCACTAAAGAGGGGTTCGGTGAATGCGCATATGAAACCGGTGGGGTTCGGTACCTCCAACAAGGTTAAGAACCACTGATCTAGACCATCGGTGGTTCTTAACCTTTACTGCAGCCTTGCAACCCTGTGATTCTCAATCGTAAAAAAAAATGTACAATGTTAATAAATACATGGGATTGATGAAACAAAGTAGTTGTATTTTTCGATTTAAAGCTTTCGTGACTGCAATGATTCATCTTCTTTGGTTCTTTCGGTAAAGTCACGTAGAATGAGAATAAAATAATAAATTGATAAAATAAAATAACACAATAATATTCTCACGACGTTTCGGCCACAACACAAGCGGCCTTCATCAGGTGAAGGGACGAGGCTATCTCCAGCGCTGTCCTACCAGACAGCCTCGTCCCTTCACCTGATGAAGGCCGCTTGTGTTGTGGCCGAAACGTCGTGAGAATATTATTGTGTTATTTGATTTTATCAATTTATTATTTTATTCTCATTCTACGTGACTTTACCGAAAGAACCAAAGAAGAAAGTAGTTGTACTCACGTGCCCTTATTTAAATTGTCTTTCGATGATTTGCCTTCTAAAAAAAAAATCTGGCCACGTCTCGCACACCCCAGAAAGGGCGTCTCACACACCCCATAAAGGGCATCTCACACACCCCAGAAAGGGCATCTCACACACCCCATGAAGGGCATCTCACACACCCCATGAAGGGCATCTCACACACCCCATGAAGGGCATCTCACACACCCCAGAAAGGGCATCTCACACACCCCAGAAAAAGCATTTCACACACCCTAGAAAGGGCATCTCACACACCCCATAAAGGGCATCTCACACACCCTAGAAAGGGCATCTCACACACCCCAGAAAGGGCATCTCACACACCCCATGAAGGGCATCTCACACACCCCATGAAGGGCATCTCACACACCCCAGAAAGGGCATCTCACACACCACAGAAAAAGCATCTCACACACCCTAGAAAGGGCATCTCACACACCCCATGAAGGGCATCTCACACACCCTAGAAAGGGCATCTCACACACCCCATGAAGGGCATCTCACACACCCCATGAAGGGCATCTCACACACCCCATAAAGGGCATCTCACACACCCCATAAAGGGCATCTCACACACCCCATAAAGGGCATCTCACACACCCCATAAAGGGCATCTCACACACCCCATAAAGGGCATGTCACACACCCTAGAAAGGGCATCTCACACACCCCATGAAGGGCATCTCACACACCCCAGAAAGGGCATCTCACACACCCTAGAAAGGGCATCTCACACACCCCATGACGGGCATCTCACACACCCCATAAAGGGCATCTCACACACCCCATAAAGGGCATCTCACACACCCCATGAAGGGCATCTCACACACCCCATGAAGGGCATCTCACACACCCCATGAAGGGCATCTCACACACCCCATGAAGGGCATCTCACACACCCTAGAAAGGGCATCTCACACACCCCATAAAGGGCATCTCACACACCCTAGAAAGGGCATCTCACACACCCCATGAAGGGCATCTCACACACCCCATGAAGGGCATCTCACACACCCCATGAAGGGCATCTCACACACCTCAGAAAGGGCATCTCACACACCCTAGAAAGGGCATCTCACACACCCCATGAAGGGCATCTCACACACCCCATGAAGGGCATCTCACACACCTCAGAAAGGGTATCTCACACACCCCAGAAAGGGCATCTCACACACCCCATGAAGGGCATCTCACACACCCCAGAAAGGGCATCTCACACACCCCATGAAGGGCATCTCACACACCCCAGAAAGGGCATCTCACACACCCTAGAAAGGGCATCTCACACACCCCAGAAAGGGCATCTCACACACCCCATGAAGGGCATCTCACACACCCTAGAAAGGGCATCTCACACACCCCATGAAGGGCATCTCACACACCCCATGAAGGGCATCTCACACACCCCAGAAAGGGCATCTCACACACCCTAGAAAGGGCATCTCACACACCCCATGACGGGCATCTCACACACCCCATAAAGGGCATCTCACACACCCCATAAAGGGCATCTCACACACCCCATAAAGGGCATCTCACACACCCCATAAAGGACATCTCACACACCCCATGAAGGGCATCTCACACACCCCATGAAGGGCATCTCACACACCCTAGAAAGGGCATCTCACACACCCCATAAAGGGCATCTCACACACCCTAGAAAGGGCATCTCACACACCCCATGAAGGGCATCTCACACACCCCATGAAGGGCATCTCACACACCCCATGAAGGGCATCTCACACACCTCAGAAAGGGCATCTCACACACCCTAGAAAGGGTATCTCACACACCCCATGAAGGGCATCTCACACACCCCATGAAGGGCATCTCACACACCTCAGAAAGGGTATCTCACACACCCCAGAAAGGGCATCTCACACACCCCATGAAGGGCATCTCACACACCCCAGAAAGGGCATCTCACACACCCCATGAAGGGCATCTCACACACCCCAGAAAGGGCATCTCACACACCCTAGAAAGGGCATCTCACACACCCCAGAAAGGGCATCTCACACACCCCATGAAGGGCATCTCACACACCCTAGAAAGGGCATCTCACACACCCCATGAAGGGCATCTCACACACCCCATGAAGGGCATCTCACACACCCCATGAAGGGCATCTCACACACCCTAGAAAGGGCATCTCACACACCCCATGAAGGGCATCTCACACACCCCAGAAAGGGCATCTCACACACCCCATAAAGGGCATCTCACACACCCCATGAAGGGCATCTCACACACCCCATGAAGGGCATCTCACACACCCTAGAAAGGGCATCTCACACACCCCATAAAGGGCATCTCACACACCCTAGAAAGGGCATCTCACACACCCCATGAAGGGCATCTCACACACCCCATGAAGGGCATCTCACACACCCCATGAAGGGCATCTCACACACCTCAGAAAGGGCATCTCACACACCCTAGAAAGGGCATCTCACACACCCCATGAAGGGCATCTCACACACCCCATGAAGGGCATCTCACACACCTCAGAAAGGGTATCTCACACACCCCAGAAAGGGCATCTCACACACCCCATGAAGGGCATCTCACACACCCCAGAAAGGGCATCTCACACACCCCATGAAGGGCATCTCACACACCCCAGAAAGGGCATCTCACACACCCTAGAAAGGGCATCTCACACACCCCAGAAAGGGCATCTCACACACCCCATGAAGGGCATCTCACACACCCTAGAAAGGGCATCTCACACACCCCATGAAGGGCATCTCACACACCCTAGAAAGGGCATCTCACACACCCCATGAAGGGCATCTCACACACCCCATGAAGGGCATCTCACACACCCTAGAAAGGGCATCTCACACACCCCATGAAGGGCATCTCACACACCCCAGAAAGGGCATCTCACACACCCCATGGGGGTGCGTGCACCCCGAGGCTAAGAACCCCGCTGGTCTAGAGGCCATGTTTCTAAAAAGCGGAGCTTCGGAAGGACGTGTCACTACACGGGACGACGGCGAGTGAAGATTGAAAAGGGAAGGGCGAAGGGTGAAGGGTGAATGGTGAAGAGTGAAGGGTGAAGGGTGAAGAGTGAAGAGTGAAGAGTCAAGGGTGAAGGGTGAAGAGTGAAGAGTGAAGGGTGAAGCTGAAGAGTGAAGGGTGAAGGGTGAAGAGTGAAGGGTGAAGGGTGAATGGTGAAGAGTGAAGGGTGAAGGGTGAAGAGTGAAGGGTGAAGAGTGAAGGGTGAAGAGTGAAGGGTGAATGGTGAAGGGTGAAGGGTGAATGGTGAAGGGTGAAGAGTGAAGGGTGAAGGGTGAAGAGTGAAGGGTGAATGGTGAAGAGTGAAGAGTGAAGGGTGAAGGGTGAAGGGTGAATGGTGAAGAGTGAAGGGTGAAGGGTGAAGGGTGAAGAGTGAAGGGTGAATGGTGAAGAGTGAAGAGTGAAGGGTGAAGGGTGAAGGGTGAATGGTGAAGAGTGAAGGGTGAAGGGTGAAGAGTGAAGGGTGAAGAGTGAAGGGTGAAGAGTGAAGGGTGAAGAGTGAAGGGTGAAGGGTGAAGAGTGAAGGATGAATGGTGAAGAGTGAAGGGTGAAGAGTGAAGAGTGAAGAGTGAAGGGTGAAGGGTGAAGGGTGAATGGTGAAGAGTGAAGGGTGAATGGTGAAGGGTGAAGAGTGAAGGGTGAAGGGTGAAGAGTGAAGGGTGAATGGTGAAGAGTGAAGAGTGAAGGGTGAAGGGTGAAGGGTGAATGGTGAAGAGTGAAGAGTGAAGGGTGAAGAGTGAAGGGTGAAGAGTGAAGGGTGAAGAGTGAAGAGTGAAGGGTGAAGAGTGAAGAGTGAAGAGTGAAGAGTGAAGGGTGAAGAGTGAAGGGTGAAGAGTGAAGGGTGAAGAGTGAAGAGTGAAGGGTGACGAGTGAAGGGTGAAGAGTGAAGGGTGAAGAGTGAAGAGTGAAGGGTGAAGGGTGAAGAGTGAAGAGTGAAGAGTGAAGGGTGAAGAGTGAAGAGTGAAGGGTGAAGGGTGAAGAGTGAAGGGTGAAGAGTGAAGGGTGAAGAGTGAAGAGTGAAGATTGAAGGGTGAAGGGTGAAGGGTGAAGGGTGAAGGGTGAAGGGTGAAGAGTGAAGAGTGAAGATTGAAGGGTGAAGGGTGAAGAGTGAAGGGTGAAGGGTGAAGAGTGAAGAGTGAAGAGTCAAGGGTGAAGGGTGAAGAGTGAAGAGTGAAGGGTGAAGCTGAAGAGTGAAGGGTGAAGGGTGAAGAGTGAAGGGTGAAGGGTAAAGACTGAAGGGTGAAGAGTGAAGGGTGAAGGGTGAAGAGTGAAGAGTGAAGAGTGAAGAGTGAAGGGTGAAGGGTGAAGAGTGAAGAGTGAAGGGTGAAGGGTGAAGGGTGAAGAGTGAAGGGTGAAGAGTGAAGGGTGAAGGGTGAAGAGTGAAGAGTGAAGGGTGAAGAGTGAAGGGTGAAGGGTGAAGAGTGAAGAGTGAAGGGTGAAGGGTGAAGGGTGAAGAGTGAAGGGTGAAGAGTGAAGGGTGAAGGGTGAAGAGTGAAGAGTGAAGAGTGAAGGGTGAAGGGTGAAGAGTGAAGAGTGAAGGGTGAAGGGTGAAGGGTGAAGAGTGAAGAGTGAAGGGTGAAGGGTGAAGGGTGAAGAGTGAAGGGTGAAGAGTGAAGGGTGAAGGGTGAAGGTGAAGGGTGAAGGTGAAGAGTGAAGGGTGAAGGGTGAAGAGTGAAGAGTGAAGAGTGAAGAGTGAAGGGTGAAGGGTGAAGAGTGAAGGGTGAAGGGTGAAGGGTGAAGAGTGAAGAGTGAAGGGTGAAGGGTGAAGAGTGAAGGGTGAAGGGTGAAGGGTGAAGAGTGAAGGGTGAAGAGTGAAGAGTGAAGGGTGAAGAGTGAAGAGTGAAGGGTGAAGGGTGAAGATTGAAGAGTGAAGGGTGAAGGGTGAAGAGTGAAGGGTGAAGGGTGAAGGGTGAAGGGTGAAGAGTGAAGGGTGAAGAGTGAAGAGTGAAGGGTGAAGGGTGAAGAGTGAAGGGTGAAGGGTGAAGGGTGAAGAGTGAAGAGTGAAGGGTGAAGGGTGAAGAGTGAAGGGTGAAGGGTGAAGGGTGAAGAGTGAAGGGTGAAGAGTGAAGAGTGAAGGGTGAAGGGTGAAGAGTGAAGGGTGAAGGGTGAAGGGTGAAGAGTGAAGAGTGAAGGGTGAAGGGTGAAGGGTGAAGATTGAAGAGTGAAGGGTGAAGGGTGAAGAGTGAAGGGTGAAGATTTAAGAGTGAAGGGTGAAGAGTGAAGGGTGAAGATTGAAGAGTGAAGGGTGAAGGGTTGAAGATTGAAGAGTGAAGGGTGAAGGGTGAAGAGTGAAGGGTGAAGATTTAAGAGTGAAGGGTGAAGTGAGGGTGAAGGGTGAAGGTGAAGAGTGAAGGGTGAAGAGTGAAGGGTGAAGGGTGAAGAGTGAAGAGTGAAGGGTGAAGGGTGAAATTGAAGAGTGAAGGGTGAATGGTGAAGAGTGAAGAGTGAAGGGTGAAGAGTGAAGGGTGAAGAGTGAAGAGTGAAGATTGAAGGGTGAAGGGGTGAAGGGTGAAGGGTGAAGGGTGAAGAGTGAAGAGTGAAGATTGAAGGGTGAAGGGTGAAGAGTGAAGGGTGAAGGGTGAAGAGTGAAGAGTGAAGAGTCAAGGGTGAAGGGTGAAGAGTGAAGAGTGAAGGGTGAAGCTGAAGAGTGAAGGGTGAAGGGTGAAGGGTGAAGAGTGAAGGGTGAAGGGTAAAGACTGAAGGGTGAAGGTGAAGAGTGAAGGGTGAAGGGTGAAGAGTGAAGAGTGAAGGGTGAAGAGTGAAGAGTGAAGGGTGAAGGGTGAAGGGTGAAGAGTGAAGGGTGAAGAGTGAAGGGTGAAGGGTGAAGAGTGAAGAGTGAAGGGTGAAGGGTGAAGAGTGAAGGGTGAAGGGTGAAGAGTGAAGAGTGAAGGGTGAAGGGTGAAGGGTGAAGAGTGAAGGGTGAAGAGTGAAGGGTGAAGGGTGAAGAGTGAAGAGTGAAGAGTGAAGGGTGAAGGGTGAAGAGTGAAGGGTGAAGGGTGAAGGGTGAAGGGTGAAGGGTGAAGAGTGAAGAGTGAAGGGGTGAAGGGTGAAGGGTGAAGAGTGAAGGGTGAAGAGTGAAGGGTGAAGGGTGAAGAGTGAAGGGTGAAGGTGAAGAGTGAAGGGTGAAGGGTGAAGAGTGAAGAGTGAAGGGTGAAGGGTGAAGAGTGAAGGGTGAAGGGTGAAGGGTGAAGAGTGAAGGGTGAAGGGTGAAGAGTGAAGGGTGAAGGGTGAAGGGTGAAGAGTGAAGGGTGAAGAGTGAAGAGTGAAGGGTGAAGAGTGAAGAGTGAAGGGTGAAGGGTGAAGATTGAAGAGTGAAGGGTGAAGGGTGAAGAGTGAAGGCGTGAAGGGTGAAGAGTGAAGGGTGAAGAGTGAAGAGTGAAGGGTGAAGGGTGAGAGTGAAGGGTGAAGGGTGAAGGGTGAAGAGTGAAGGGTGAAGGGTGAAGAGTGAAGGGTGAAGGGTGAAAGGGTGAAGAGTGAAGGGTGAAGAGTGAAGAGTGAAGGGTGAAGGGTGAAGAGTGAAGGGTGAAGGGTGAAGAGTGAAGAGTGAAGGGTGAAGGGTGAAGATTGAAGAGTGAAGGGTGAAGGGTGAAGAGTGAAGGGTGAAGATTTAAGAGTGAAGGGTGAAGAGTGAAGGGTGAAGATTGAAGAGTGAAGGGTGAAGATTGAAGAGTGAAGGGTGAAGGGTGAAGAGTGAAGGTGAAGATTTAAGAGTGAAGGGTGAAGAGTGAAGGGTGAAGGGTGAAGAGTGATGGGGTGAAGAGTGAAGGGTGAAGGGTGAAGAGTGAAGAGTGAAGGGTGAAGGGTGAAGATTGAAGAGTGAAGGGTGAAGGGTGAAGAGTGAAGAGTGAAGGGTGAAGGGTGAAGAGTGAAGGGTGAAGGGTGAAGAGTGAAGGGTGAAGGGTGAAGAGTGAAGAGTGAAGGGTGAAGAGTGAAGAGTGAAGGGTGAAGGGTGAAGAGTGAAGAGTGAAGAGTGAAGGGTGAAGGGTGAAGAGTGAAGGGTGAAGGGTGAAGAGTGAAGGGTGAAGAGTGAAGAGTGAAGGGTGAAGAGTGAAGGGTGAAGAGTGAAGAGTGAAGGGTGAAGGGTGAAGGGTGAAGAGTGAAGAGTGAAGGGTGAAGGGTGAAGGGTGAAGATTGAAGAGTGAAGGGTGAAGGGTGAAGAGTGAAGGGTGAAGATTTGAGTGAAGGGTGAAGAGTGAAGGGTGAAGGCTGAAGGGTGAAGAGTGAAGGGTGAAGAGTGAAGGGTGAAGGGTGAAGAGTGAAGAGTGAAGGGTGAAGGGTGAAGATTGAAGAGTGAAGGGTGAAGGGTGAAGAGTGAAGAGTGAAGGGTGAAGGGTGAAGAGTGAAGGGTGAAGGGTGAAGAGTGAAGAGTGAAGAGTGAAGGGTGAAGAGTGAAGGGTGAAGGGTGAAGAGTGAAGAGTGAAGGGTGAAGGGTGAAGAGTGAAGGGTGAAGGGTGAAGAGTGAAGGGTGAAGGGTGAAGAGTGAAGGGTGAAGATTTAAGAGTGAAGGGTGAAGAGTGAAGGGTGAAGATTGAAGAGTGAAGGGTGAAGAGTGAAGGGTGAAGAGTGAAGGGTGAAGGGTGAAGAGTGAAGGGTGAAGAGTGAAGGGTGAAGGGTGAAGAGTGAATGGTGAAGGGTGAAGAGTGAAGAGTGAAGGTTGAAGAGTGAAGATTGAAGAATGAAGGGTGAAGACGTGAAGGGTGAAGATTTAAGAGTGAAGGGTGAAGGGTGAAGAGTGAAGGGTGAAGATTTAAGAGTGAAGGGTGAAGGGTGAAGAGTGAAGGGTGAAGGGTGAATGGTGAAGAGTGAAGATTGAAGAATGAAGGGTGAAGAGTGAAGGGTGAAGATTTAAGAGTGAAGGGTGAAGGGTGAAGAGTGAAGGGTGAAGGGTGAAGAGTGAAGGGTGAAGGGTGAAGAGTGAAGGGTGAAGGGTGAATGGTGAAGAGTGAAGATTGAAGAGTAACGGCGGAGTGGCGGCCAAGGGGAGCCACGAACGCGTCCTGAGATGAACGACCGCTGCGGAGATGGAGCGAGCAAGTGGCAAAAGCCCCGCGGTGCAGTTGGTGCCTGCTGGGTAGGACTCTCTGACTCCACATCTCCGGAATGCTGAGAGAGACGCAGACGGCGTCGGTGTGAGACATTCATCCAGCAGTGGATTGATGCATGGCTGAGAACGATCGATTTTATGGGGGGGGGGGGGGGGTAGATATTCTGGCACGGGCAAGAGACAGCAGAGCAACTCAAGCGGGGTTACTATCGAGCGGCCGTCTGGAACGCTCTTCCTTCCGATATTAAGAAACCAGTAGAGATGTGCGCCTTTTAAATCTAGATTGAAAGCGCATCTTTTCAGAACTGCTTTTTGTGTTTAGCTTGTTGTCCTCTCCCCCCCCACCCACCCACCCCCCGTACCGCCTGTGCGCCCGATAGAGACCCCGCTTCGGGGGTTGCCTGCGAGTGAGTTGGATGGAGTGCACGCGTGCTGGGTGCGTGGCCACGGGTACACTCGGCACGTCCTCCTCGAGCCCCGTGTTCTTCGCTGATCTGCAGAGGGCCGCTCACTCTCGTCGCCAGCAAGGCACCGTCAGTGCGAGGACCGCCACGCGTTTGACACCATTGGGGGGGTTTGAAAGGAGCACGGTGATGATGATGATGATGGGGGGGGGGTGTGTTTTCACCATTCGTGTATTGTCGGGGGGGGGGGGGGAGGGAGGGAGGGGGGAGTGGCGCATGTCAGGGGCCGCACTAAATGCCACCAGGGGGCCGCCAGTGACCTCGCGATGCCCTTGTAGTGAAGACCACAGCGCCAGCTTGAAGCGGCTCGCGTGTACAGGGAGAGAGTGCGGGGGGGGGGGAAGGGGACGTTGCGACAAATGCCCCCGATGCTGCCCCTGCACCCCAGCGCTTCATCACTCCTGCCAAAATCCGGGAGCTGATTGACCGCACGGTGCATCGTCATCATCGTCATCGTCGTCAACCATGGGCAATCTACTGCCGGATGAATGCCTCCCCAAGTTAACCGCCATACTTAATTTACAGTCCTGCGGTGCGACAATCCACCTAGCTAGCACCGTTATACACGTTCGATCTCATCCTATATGGAACTCATACATCTAGGACCCATGTTTTTTTTTAAGAGAGGGCCCATGCCTCGAGCATCTTGCAGTTCACCAGCATTGATTCAGGCGAGCCGGACACTGCTGATTGAACAGTGTGTGTCGAAACTCGTCCAGGGATGGCTTGTACTGAATCAACGTTGCTGCAGTGGCACGCTCCCAGAAGGCCGTGAGGCAGTTGGTTTGTAAGAGAAATACTTTAAAGAAATGGAGAGAGGGCCATTTACATCCTCCACAAACGGACGCTAACTGATTCATTTTCTCTCGCCGTATGTGGGTGTTGAGCGCTGGAGCAGTGGTGAGCACACTGCACACTGAAGCCCGCGAATTGAGTTCGATTCCCAGCCAAGGCTTATAGCGTCAGTGGCCGGAAAATATCTGAACCGGTGACCAGACCACAACACCCTTCACTAACCCGGATCCGACCATAATGTTGAAGCATGGTCAGAACACAGCGTGCGAAAGCACTCAGTGGATTGGCAAAGGGTTGTAATTTTTTTATTGGCAATATTTTTTTTTATTATTATTATACGTGAGTAATGCACACATACTTTGAGTCACACACACACAGAGCACATAATGACTCATGCCAATGACGCTGTCATTGCTCACCGGCACGCCTCTAAACCACCGTGCCAAGCGTGCCCTTTAATTTAATAGACGCACATTCGTGTACGCGGATACATCCAAAGTCACGTAGGTAAAATAAAATAAATGAAAACAACTAAATTAAACCACGACGTTCCGGAGGCAACACAAGCTTTACGGCTTGTGTTGCCAAGCTTTACGGCTTGTGTTGCCTACGTGACTTTACCGAAAAAAAAACAAAGAGTATGATACCTTGCAGTCACGAAAGCTTCAAATCTAGAACATCCGTTAGAGTTTGTGTCCGAGTGGAGCGAGTTGCGAAAAACTTTCATGGTGTTTCCAGGAGGGATGGCTGAAGCTTGAATTTAGCACACAAGAGTCGAGTGCTGTCCTTGTAATTGCAGAACAAACACAATGAAATAAAATATAAGTGAAGAACAAATAGAATGAAATTAAATATGTGAAGAACAAAGATAATTAAATCAAATATAAATGAGGAACAAATACAATGAAATTCCGATGGTGAAACCCTTTTGGAGGTATGCCCCCCCCAAAAAACGATGGCCTAGACATTGATCGATTGTTTGATTCACCGATATTGCAGGGTCAGGCGCACATGTCAAATGTCGTTGGAAGCCTAGTGCCAAACACTAAACTGCGTAATAAATTCCATCATCGGCGAGCCAAGTAATTTGCCTGCCGTCGAGTGTGACACCAAAGCTCGCAATAAGCAGGCAAAGTCCACTGGCAGATGCCACGTTTGTTTCGATTGTTAAAGGCGGAGGTTTACGCTTTCAATTCCTGTTTCATGGGTTACCAACGGAGAGAGTAGCGTAGGTGGCACGTGACTAGTCGTTAGCCAACAGCTGTGGCCAGAGTCATACTGGATGTGGCGTGCGGGATTGGCTGAAATTACAGCCCTGGCAGGCAGCGGCGGTGTTGCAGTGATCCAGCCACCCGACAATGATTCCCGTCCACGGCTAACGCCTCTGAAGCAATTCTGAGGCACCTCGTTTCAGCCGGGCGCTACTGCTGGTGGCGGCAGCTGGTGCATTTAACGGCCATCTCAGTCAGCCAACCTATGGCACCTGCTGGGTCTGTCCCGAGGCTTACTGTCAGCGAGCCTTCGGCACTTCACGTGGCCTCAAAGTGCACCTGGCCTGGCACAGGCGCCGTGGTCACGTCACCGTCATTTAGTGGTGAATGGCGGACGTATTAGATTTGGCTACTCTGCTACCGCTGCCTCCATAGTGCCAGCCTACACGCAGCCGCGTGCAGTAGCAGCAGCAACAGGAGCGTAGCCACCATCACCACCACCAGCAGCAGCGCCCGGCTGAAAGGAAGGGGCTCAGGATGTAATTAGCCACGGACGTCATCTGTGAACGGGAATGCCTCCATAGTGCTGGCCTACAGGCAGCCGCGTGCAGTAGCAGCAGCAGCAACAGAGAGGATTGATGGATCAAACGCTTGTCGCAAAACTCCCATTCCCGTGGGCGTGTCGAAAAGGTGGCATGCCCCCTGGCTCGCTTGCTCGCCAGGAGAAGTCAGTACAACAAGTGGCCTAATCTCCGTCTGTTTCCATCTGCATGGAGAGGGAGGGCGTGGTGTTTTCTCCACGTGCTCCGGTTACCTCCTGCCTCGTGAATAACGAAGCACTCCTCGCCATTAATTGGCTCAAAACATGTAAACATAAACACCGAGTGTCGCAGCAGCAGCAGCAGCCACTGCAGCTGCAGGACACTCCTGAAAACAAGTCCGAAGACTCAGTGTGGCGCTCCAGGATAAATGAGCCGTAACAAAAAAACCCACTAAATAATACAAAAATACGAAAATAAGAGCATTGTGTTTTGTTTTTGTTATACCCACCTGCTGGAGAAAGCGATTCACTTCCCTAAGAAGCTCCCCGAGACACGAGGGCGCGCGCCCCCCACCCACCCCCGCCCCCCGTTCGGACATTCGTTGCAGCGAAGACGGCGACAGTCGACGACTTCGCGCGAGAAGAAGTCGGAGACGCGATCGCGAGAAGGTACGGCTCGAGTTCGAGAGAGAAAGTTGTGACTCGATCGTGGGAGGTACCCCCCCCCCACCTCCTCCTCCTCCTCGACTCCGCAGGCG
The DNA here is from genome assembly GCF_048934315.1 of Petromyzon marinus. Lineage (NCBI taxonomy): Eukaryota > Metazoa > Chordata > Hyperoartia > Petromyzontiformes > Petromyzontidae > Petromyzon > Petromyzon marinus. The sequence goes on along the minus strand of NC_133704.1, from coordinate 6,079,386 downwards.
GCGAGCAACAGCTAAGCGGGAGAGCGGCAGTTTCTAATTATCACCTCACCTAGCACCATCACCGCTCTCTCTCTCCTCGAACCGCACGCTCGCACGAGAACAAGTGACCGTGGGAAGGAGATTCAGCCGAGGGAGTGCGTGCGGATAATGCGACTTAAGCCGACATTGTCGCAGGAAATAAATTAATAAGGGCCCGATCCTCCTCGAGAAATGAAAAGAAGAAGAAGAGAATACGCTTCACTTTTTAATTAATCAGCATGAGACCCGTGATTATCGTGCGGCTCCGTGGCGCTGAGACTCTGAGAGACGGTTTTGCAAGACAGATTTATATTTAAAAATATATATGTACAAATGTTGAACGAAAATATATGAGACAGCACTCAATCAACACATCCACAACAACGCTTCGCGGTAATAACTATATATTCTTTACTTGGCAAATTTGTGATTATGCCAAAGTATTAATGTTTAAATGAACCCCCCCGCCCCCCCCCCCTCTGTGAAGGATTGATATTCTTGGGGAAACAAACTAAGAATACACGTCATAGTGACGATCCATATCGATTTGATTTTTTTTCACACATGTTACAGAGCTGCCTTAAAAGCACGAAGAATTTAAATGGAATAATATGTCACGTGCTCTGCACGGGGTGGAGTGGTGGCGCAGCGGTCAGCGGCACTGTGTTGCGAGCTCGGCGAGCCCGAGTTCGATCTCCTGGCCCCCCAAAAGGCCACCGTCGCGTTTCATTCCACGTCGATGTTGTTTCACCCCCAGGTGTGACCTCAAGAGGCCAGGAGAGCGGCCAGTCTCGTTTGCAAGCGTGACTTAGGTCACCCAAAATGACAAAAGCACAACAAATAAAAGACAACGTAGCGGCAATGAAACAAATCAGAGCCCCCTCCCCCCCAAAAAAATAACAACAGCAACCTGGTCACACGTGACAATCAAAAATTATTGCACGAGCATCGGTGGCGAGCGATATTTGAACCGGTCCCGGATCTCCCTCCTCCTCCCCCCCCCTCACCAACCCGCACCGTCCAGCGTGGTGAAGTATGGCCAAACAACCCCCCCCACGACCGCCACGGTGTCCTAAAGGGAGGACTTTATCGAGCGCTGGATTGACAACGGGAGTCAACGACGTAAGATCCTCGTGGAGTTCATTACTCGTGGTGTCAATGGGCAGCACAACACCGAATTTGCAATCCAGGTAGTCGCCGGTTCAATCGGATCTCTCGGCGCGGCAGTTGAAACAATGGGGCACGTGTCTTAAATCCCATGAACTAAACTATACTATAAATATTCTTAATTTGACCAAGTAAGGCCCACTGAGCTGTGTAGCCCTTTTGTCAGAAGCGAACTGGCTCCAAATGATAGCTCAGCGAAGCGGCTTATCACGTGGAAATTTCTAGCAGCCAATTGCCCCAAAAGCGTGACGTTGATTTTAAATGTGCAGGGAACTACCCATACTGCCCACCCCCCTCCCCAAAAACACCCAAAAAACCCCACTGCATCTGTCTGCCCGTCGGTATTAATGGGTTACACCACGGTTAAAAGTAGTGGGGTAAAGTGTGGGTACTCCCACCACCTCTTCCAAGACGCCCGAGCCAGCGTAGCAAAGATACCTCCTGGAGCAAACTCTTGAGCTGCCCTTTTTAAGCGGAGGCTATTTCGTCAGCAGTAGCACGAGCGAGAAAAACTGCAGCGCTGCACCCGTACCTTGGACAATAACCCCACACCGAGATACATACAATAGTAATGTTGCGCTCTTTTGGTGATCGGGCTTTTGTTAGCGTGGCACAACACCGTGCCACTTGAAATCAGGGCAATCACAGTCGGTAGATGTATTTAAGTCGGCTTTGAAAACCCATCACTTTAAAGTGGCCTTACCTCTTTAGCTTGGTCGGTTGCCCCTGGTTCTGTTTTTGTTTCCTGCTTTCAACGCATTGCGCATTGGGATCCGAGGATGGAATGCGCAGTACACATTTGAATCATTATTATTATTATTACAATGTAAACGACTGCGTGGCAACATTAAGTGGCCAACAGCGATGCGCGGTGTTGTAACATCGCGAGAGTTTAATCGCAGCAGGCAGCCGCTAACGGTAATTTCGAAGTTTCCATTAGGCGACAACTCCTGAGGTCAAGGCCTATGCACGGATCTCTGTGATGCCGCTACCTCGCTTGGCATACAGGAGGTCGTGGATTCAATCCCGACCCTGACACCTGTTGTATACTTGGAGTTTGCGTGTCTCTCTCTCTCTCTGCCCGTGGTCGTGAGGATTTTCCCACCGGGCCCTCCGGTTGCCCCCTCCACATTTAGATTCAACATCACCACGCGTTTAGAGTATCTGGCTGCTGCGATAAATTTCCACGTGATCAGCCACTTCGTTGAGCTATCATTTGTGATGGCCAGGTCGCTTCTGAAAAAGAGCGACATAGTTCAGCGGGCCTTACCTGGGAACAAACAATATAATAGTCATACACTTTGGTTCTTTCGGTAAAGTCACGTAGGTAGAAAAAAAAAAAAAATTAAACAAATCACGACGTTTCGATCGCAACACAAGCAATCGTCATTAGGTGGAACAACCACAGGAAGAAAAAATGCTGAAGTAGGCGAGAGAGCTGCCGTGGCAAGAAGTTATATAGGTAAGAAAAGGGGGAGGCAAGGGGGGAGAGAGAGGGGGGAGAGTGGAGCAGGGGAAGGGGGGGGGGGGCTGCGTGAGCGCTAGGGGAAGAGGACGTGAGGCTGGGGGGGGGGCTGAAGTGGGAAGCTGAGTGTGAGACACGGGGGGAAAGTAACTAGGAAAAATTTACCAGTAGACGGCAGGTCGGATGGAAACAACCACAACCAGTTAAGGCTTTATATAATAGTCGAGTTTTTAAAAGTTTAGTTGATATCGAGCATCCTCCCAACGAAACTCCACGAGCGGCAAGCGACACAAGATGAGAGGACACCTCGTCACGCAACGCCCAGCTTGGCGGCAAAAAATGTAACACCCACGGTGTGATTCAAAGCTTTCGTGACTGCAGGGATTCATATTATTGGTTCTTTCGGTAAAGTCACCACGTAGAAGGGAAACAATACAATAATACAAATATAAAACAATAAAATTATCACGACGTTTCGACTGCAACACAAGCAATCATCATCAGGTGTGAAAACCACAGCAAGAAAATTTGAAAAAAGTGGCGTTTTTTTAACGTTAGCACCACGGAGAGCGATTTGGCAGTTATTCAGATGGACGAGTCCATCTATGTTCATAGACTCGTTCATCTGAATAACTGTCAAATCGCTCTCCGTGGTGCTAATGTAAAAAAAAAATAAACCGCCACTTTTTTCAAATTTTCTTGCTGTGGTTTTCACACCTGATGATGATTGCTTGTGTTGCAGTCGAAACGTCGTGATAATTTTATTGTTTTATATTTTTATTATTTTATTGTTTCCCTTCTTCGTGGTGACTTTACCGACAGAACCAAGAATATGAACCCACGGTGTGGTTCCCCTGGCGCTCATCTCCCGTTTAACAGCCGCGAGCCAGTGGTGGACATTCCACGTTCCTGTGGCCGGGGTGAGTCTCTCCACAGCGCAACCAATTGTTGTTGGCCGACTGTGTAAAGTTGTGTGCGGGTCGTGCCCGCGTCTTGTTCGGTTCGAAGTCCGACGTTTCGCTCCGCGTTCTGGAAGCTGCTTCAACAACGCGGTACAACCCGAAAACACACCGGAGTGCTGACTGCTGACTTCTTTGCAAGGCGGTCCACGTTTTATCGACACCGCATAGATGATGGGCCATGCCAGGAATATAATAAAAAAAAAATAATCTAATAGCCCTCTGTCAATCCACTTCGATATTAAACCCACCTCATGCCGTGTCAGTCATGGTGCTTGTTTGTCCATACTTCATCACGCTGGCCAATGCGTTTTGGGCGCATCCACGACCGGTTCAGATATCACTCGCCACTGATGTCCGCCGTGCCCCTGTTGCCTTCTCCCAGCATCCACTCCGCAGGGAACACGCTGTCCATCTCTCGTCCAGTAAACCGCAACGTGGCAAGGGGTGGTTCAGCGGTCAGCACCTTGAGCCACGAACTTGACGACGGGAATTTGACTCCCAGCCCCCGGCTATCGTCAGTGGCGAGTGACGTACCGGACTGATCCTGAGACCTCCCAGTCACCCGACCGACCCGCATTGACCAGCGCGGTGAAGTATGGTCAAACAACACCCCTGCTACCGACACGGCGATGTAAAGGAGACTCCCACCCAGCAGTGGATTGACACTTGCGTGTACATAATCATTATTATTCCTGTTATCAATGACGGCCCAAGAACAGCCCACGTTCAACGAGGAATTCCTATTCACTGAAGGCTTGCAGGCAAGCTTAGTCTGAACGCTTTCCCTGCGGCACCGTAACAGGCCCGTGTGCCGACGCTCTCAATTCCCCGCGACTTGCAACTCAACACGCCCTGTGCTGCTCAGCTTGAACCGCACGGATCGCAAAGACTCAAAAGAGGGATTCCCGCACTAACTCTATCCCCAACTCTCTCTCTCCGTATCTCTCTCTCAATTCCATCATCCGTGCGTCTTTCGCCTTAAGGGGCTCCATTCCCCGACCCGCCGCGCTTAATTGTGGAATTAGCGCGGGACCGGTTGAGTATCGGCATAACGAGACGCTGACGGCGATTCTGAAGCCGGCGATACGTGCAATGAATCGCGTGCGTGATTTTTTTCTTCTCTTCTCTTTAGCTGTACATTTAGTTTGCAATGGGTTCACGCAAGGCCGTCGCGTTAAACCACCGTGTCACCACCGTCATTAGTTATGGGCAATCCATTAACCCACGAAAGCCTCACCGAGTCTCAAGACTCCTTGCGAGGAGGGTCTTGCCAAGTTTTCACAGTCGCGGCGGACATGAGGCTGCGTGTGATCCCATTTGAGTAATTTTTGCAGGTACATTTTTTATTGGGATGTTTTGGCCAATACCTGTTCAATTGTTTAGCTATGGGGGATGGGGGGTGGGGGGGGGGCAGGAGAACCGATGCAATAACTGGGGGAGAACACACAAACTCAACACGGGAAGGCGCTCGAGTCGATATTCGAACCCAGGCTGCTCCTGCCGAGAGGCACAAGCGTTACCACTGCCTCCCGCTGTGAAAAAAAAAAATATCCACCCAGGACCCGAATGTGCGTGGATTTCATCGCCTCCCATTTCCTTTGGGGACGTCCTCTCAGACGTGTTCCATTCCTTGGCTGCCACTTCGCCACTAGCATTCTGATAATTACGTGGCACCTCCGATCCGATTAGCACGGTTGGCTGAGTACGGTGCGAAAGACGTTCATCATACGCACTATTCGTGACGATCAGCCCATCTCACGTCGTGTTCTGCCCACACCTACTTACTTTCCTGAAAAGTTTGAACCCTATCACATATCTCTCTTACTCAATGAGCTCAAGCCTCCCGTGATTAAGTTCTTCCAAATAAACACGTCAAGACAACAACAACAACAACACCACACACAATCTTTGACAATACATTTCTCAATTCATAAATAATCGTTTTCTTTTTCATATTCTTTGGGTTGTTTCGGTAAAGTCACGTAGATAGGTTCAAAGTCACTTACATAGGTCCAAATAATCTATCTACGTGACTTTACCGATAGACCCAAAGAATATGAATTCCTGCAGTCACGAAAGCTTTAAGTCAAGATTTCGTTTTTGTTTGTTTATAAACGAACAAACAAACAAAAAAACAACCCTTAAAAAAAGCGTGACTCAGCATCTCGGGGATGTCTGGCTGAACGCATTCATGGGCATCGGACGCGTTGTTCCCGTGCGACACCCCGGCCCCGCGAAATGGTCCCATTAATAATTATGATGGCAACGCAGGTCAGCGCGCGCGGGGAGGAGGGGGGGGGATAGCATCTATCGGCTAATTATTTATTCATGGGTGAAAGTGCATTAATGAGCGTGGAGGAAGTAGCGAGCGTGATTGATGCACACGTGAGATCGCCGGCCGTCCCCGCGGGCCCCTCGGGCCCCACCGACCCCACCGGATTCAAAGGCCCCACGGTTCCCCACGTGGGCCCCACGGTTCCCCACGCGGGCCCCACGGTTCCCCACGTGGGCCCCACGGTTTCCCACGTGGCCTCACGGTTCCGCAGGTGGCCCTACGGTTCGGCAGGTGGCCCTACGGTTCCGCAGGTGGTTCCCAGGGTTCCGCAGGTGGCCCCACGTGGGCGCCACGTGGCCCCACGTGGGCCCCACGCGGGCCCCACGTGGCCCCACCGGCCCGCCCACCCATCTCTCTACCTGCCCGCTGGCCTTTGCGCAACACGTAGACATAATCGCGGCGGCCGCCACAGGCGCAAAACGTACTGTCATGGAGGGGGGGGGCATTGTGAGGATTTCCACAACAAGATATTTAACGCGAGGTGTGAATAGAGATAAAGGACGCTGAACGGAAACACAATTTCTGCAGGGACACTGACCGTTAAATTATATATATATAAAAAAAATATCTCATCGATTAATCACGACAGTTAACTTCTGTCTTCTACTTTTCCCCCATGGCTTAGGGCAGCGGTCCCCAACCTTTTTGGCACCAGGGACCGGTTTCGTGGAAGACAATTTTTTGGCTTTCCAAAACTGTTACTGAGACAAGTGCGCAGTGCGTGAAAGAGGCGCGGACGGAAGTGGTAAATAATAAAATAATGTGGCGGGCCACGTGCGGATTCACCGCTCTCACCTCCTGCTGCTGTGCGGCCCGGTTCCTAACAGGCCACGGACCGGTTACCGGCCCGCGGCCCGGGGGTTGGGGACCTCTGGCTTAGAGGACAACTCGCACCCTGCAGTTAGACCGCGCTGGTGAACAATGCTCTTGGTTTAAGCGGCGAATTCTCTCGCCAAACGCGTCTGGCCGACCGGCAGCATTTGTTTAACGAGACCGACTCTTGCAACAATTGTTGCTTAGTAATCCTGGCTTGGGAAGCCACATAGAACATGTTTTATTTATATTGCGAGACGCAGAATGTAGTTCTGATAAAATATGTGCCGTTAACCGTGGAGTCATTTAGCGCGCCACTGGATTGGCATTGCAGAGGTCGCCGGTTCGATTAGATCTTCCGGCGCGGAAGTTGAAACAATGGGGGCGAGTTGCTTAAATGCTCCCACACCGCCTCTGTCCGTCCAGCAGTGTGAATACTCTCACATCTTCCAAGACCAGCGTGGAAGAGTGGGCCAAAAATACCATCTCGGGGGGGGTTCTCTATAGCGCCCCTCCCTAGAGCTCCCGCCTCCAAGGCACTTCCGCCAGCAGTGGCATTAAGCAATCAATCGCAGGGCTTCACCTTTACCATTTAATGCAACACACCTGCTGCTATGTTGGGGTAACAATCGTGGCTGGTGTTGGTGTCGGCCACTGACGGGGGGGGGGGCTCAGGCAGGGAGGAGGAGGATTGTGGGGGGGGGGCTCAGGCAGGGAGGAGGGTGGGGGGCTCAGGCAGGGAGGAAGAGGGTGGGGGGGGGGGCTCAGGCAGGGAGGAGGGTGGGGAGCTCAGGCAGGGAGGAGGGTGGGGAGCTCAGGCAGGGAGGAGGAGGGTGGGGGGGGGCTCAGGCAGGGAGGAGGAGGGGCGCTCAGGCAGGGAGGAGGGTGGGGGGGGGCATTCTGACTCGGCGCTGCGTGCAATTATACTTAACAATTACACTTAACAACAATTATAATTTACAACAATTATACTTAACAACAATTATAATTAACAACAATTATAATTAACAACAATTATACTTAACAATTACACTTAACAACAATTATAATTAACAACAATTATAATTAACAACAATTATAATTAACAACAATTATAGTTAACAACAATTATAATTAACAACAATTGTACTTAACAATTATACTTAACAACAATTATAATTAACAACAATTACAATTAACAATTACACTTTACAACAATTATAATTAACAACAATTATAATTAACAATTATAATTAGAACAATTATAGTTAACAACAATTATAATTAACAACAATTATAATTAACAATTACACTTAACAACAATTATAATTAACAACAATTATACTTAACAACAATTATAATTAACAACAATTATAATTAACAATAATAATCAACAACAATTGTACTTAACAATTATACTTAACAACAATTATAATTAACAATTATAATTAACAATTACACTTAACAACAATTATAATTAACAATTATAATTAACAATTATACTTAACAACAATTATAATTAACAATTATAATTATCAAGCGGCGGCATCAGACGACAATTTGCAAACGTCTCCCCCATGTCACGTGGCCACCGCCGTTATTATTATTATTGTCATCGCTGTTTTAACGCGAAGGCTAAATTGGCGACCAATATCATCCATAACATGGGTTTTTTGGGGTGGTTAGATCGCGTTAATCCCCCCCCCCTTCGCACGTGAAGGGTTCACAAGTGACGTCGTCACATCTATCCCGCTATTTAAGGAAGGAAACAGGAGGATTTATCCACAAATCTGCCTGTTGCCTGATGAAGCTGGTTGTAATTACTGGCGAAACGTCGAGCTCGGATTGTAAATGTTGTGGCTTGGCTCTCCAACACACCGGTGTAGTGCTGTGCTTGTGACGAATTGGCCACGTTCTGTTTACGTGACAACCTTCACTAGTTGGCTGTGTCGGGTGGTGGCGGGTTTAACGACACATTTATTTATTTACTCGATCTAAGCCCCCAAAAAATATATTATTGCTGTTATTGTTGTTGTTAGTGTTGTCGTTAGTGTTGTTTCAATTTAAAGCTTTCGTGACTGCAAGGATTCATCTTCTTCGTTCATTGAAGCTCTGTCGTCCCGACAGGTCAGTTCCTTTCACCTGAAGACGGCCGCTTGCGTTGTGGCCGAAACGTCGTGAGAATTTTATTGTGTTATTTTATTATTTTATTCTCATTCTACGTGACCTTACCGAAAGAACCAAAGAAGGTTAGTGTTGTTGTTAGTGGTGTTATTGTTGTTAGTGTTGTTATTAGTGTTGCTGTTCGTGTTGCTGTTAGTGTTGTTATTGTTGTTAGTTTTGTTGTTGTTAGTGTTGTTGTTACAGAACCCGTTGCTCCGCGATGGAATATAAGAGGCAGCTGTCACGTTCATTCTCTTCTCACGATCATCCCGTGCTTGGGGCACTAAAAGTCGTCACCTTTTATTACGCAATCACTAAACGGCCGAGACAATGTGTTGTGAGAGATTTTTTAAAATTTTTTTATATTACCCATCATTGATAGAGTATTGTTACGTCAATAGGAACGCACATTGAAAAGTTTCAGCGATTGTAAATGAACCGTGATCAGTCTTTTGTATTTGTTACTCCCACCCCTACATCATCGCTATCTAGCATCAACTTTAATATTTTTATTATTAGACCATCTTGGGATATTTTTTTTCTTCCGTCGTTTCACTTCAATGTAATGTTTGTTACACGGGAAAAAAAAACAAATCCCGTTGAGCGAGTCGCCCAGCTAATTCCGGTGGCAAGGGCCCGCGTTGTTGGTGGTGCGCAAAGGAGTCCAGCCAGCAGCCAGCCGGTAAACTTGAAGCATATATTACAGCAGTTAATCAATTACCCGGCGTCTGCTTCCAACATTATCTGGCGAAACCGCTCCAAAGGTTGTTAACCAGTCCGGCGATCGGCACCACGTGCTTGGTTTTCGTACCAAATATTATATACGGTACATTATACACCACATGCAACGTAAACAATGAAAATACTGCACGTATATACGTCAGCCTGTGCAGAGTCGTCGAGATTGAAGTACAGTATATATGGTAACTTTTTACTGGATATTTATTTGTCCATTTGAATGATTATTTGCGGCAAACTTCAAATAGTAAACGAATGTGAAACACACAAAAAAAAACATGTAACGACACCTAAAACATGTCATACAATGATGTGCAAAAATAAGCAATTTAAAATGATGATGATGTAGTGATTATCCGGCGTTTTTGAAAATCCGGCGCCTCCTCAACCCCCCAAAGCCGCTGGATAATTGATGATCTCCCGTCTTTTTTATTATCGTACAGTCGTACGATACGCTGCTAAAACGTACAGCTGCCCGATGCACGTGTACACGTGTGGGCAGCTGCGGACATTTTGTTGTTGTTGTTGTTGACAAAAGAATGCCAACTCACACGGGACAAATGACGCAGATCCGACCGTCGCGTATGCGTCCTGACCAATCAACCACCCACACCCAGCGCAGCGTTCAGGGTGTAGCTGTAACACAGTAAAAATGCAACGTTGGGTCAACGTTAGGCCAACGTTAGGCCAACGTTGTGTCTACATTGGCCTAACGTTGGGCCTAACGTGCAAAAATAAACAATTTTAAATAATGATAATGTAGTGATTTTCAGGCTTTTTTAAATCCAGCGCTCCCTCAACGTTGGCCTAACGTTGGCCCAACGTTAGGCCAAATCTGACCTTTTCGTGTAGAATGCGTTCCTAAACCTCGCGTACAATTCACCCACTTCCACGGTGACAGTAAATGATTTCCCCACGTGCAACGCAGTGAGCGCGTCTTTGCGTGGTGTGTAACATCGCAACTTGGGAGACAAAGGCGGTCGGGCGTGTTGATGACCACCCCCACCACCTTGTGTGCCCTTCCAGCCTTCATAGGTGCTGCTCGCGAACAGCACTTGCCCCAATGGTCTGATACAAGCTACACGGGGGATCTTCATCTTTGTGTTGAACTTCCTTCACGCCCTACGTAGCCAACCGTGCTAATCGGAGGTGCACGCCACAATCTCCTGGGAGTCGGACACGTGATGTTGTTACGTCTGTCCGAAGGTTTTATGGGGGGCTAAAAACTAAACAAGTTTGGGTGAATGAAAACTCATTCATTTAGGTGAATGAAAAAATGTAATGCCCACCACCTTACTTCACATGCTGGGGAAACGAAGGTGCAGGATATGAGCATCAATTTCTCAGTGTTGGTGACTTAAAGCTTTCGTGACTGCAGGAATTCATATTCTTTGGGTCTTTCGGTAAAGTCACGGAGATAGGTTAAAATTACTAAAAATAAAATATACAAAAAACTACGACGTTTCGATCACAACGCAAGCGATCGTCATCGAACGTCGTAATTTTTCGTTTATTTTATTTTCGTTAATTTGCACCTATCTCCGTGACTTTACTGAAAGACCCAAACGAATATTCTCAGTGTTCGTTGTGAGCAATAAATCACCTTTAACTGTTTGTTGACCAAGGTACCATTTGACCTGAAAAATTGAAGTGGCTACTACGGAATTTTATTAGCCGTTCTGTAAGATACTTGAAATTGCCATATGCAGTAATTCTAATGTTTAATCCCGCCAGCCGGAGAGAGTAGTTAATCAGCCACCGACACGAACGCCGAATCTTAACAACTCTCAGACATTAATCACCGCTAAAAAACTCAATCTTTAGTAGGTTTTAAAAAATAAACATTTTCCCTTTGTGCTCTTATCATCTCCATCCGACGCCTTTTCGTAGCCCAATGGGCGCTTACACGAAATTATAGATAGGGCTTTTTTGTTGTTGTTGCTACCAGTTATTCTGTTGTCATGTGCACGAGTTACCACACAAATCCAATTTATTTTGCCTTAGCAGCCGTGCCTGCTGCATATTAAGCACCCCTCCTTTTATAGAGGCCCTGCAGACTGATTATATCTACCTTTGCTCAGATGTCACCCCCAAGACACCTGCCCCACATTTCCGAATTCTTTATTAGCGCCAGACAGCTCTTCTCTCTTAGACGCATGGCTCCGCTACCTTGCCTTGACCTGGAATCCCTTTATTCAAGAGCGAGGTCCGCAACACTCACGGCATACTCGTCGCCTTCGTCTTCACGCCTCAGCTTACCACCGCCGCCGCCACCAAAGGCAAAGATCACCCGTATAGCCTTAACAGACTCCTGGGGCAAGTGCTGTGAGCGAGTAGCAGCTATGAAGGCCGGCACGGCACACGAGGGGGAGAGGGTGACCAGCACCACGGCCAGCTACATTCGTCTCCTGAGTGGCGATGTTTACACAACGCACCAGGTGCTCATTTGAGACTGAGTCGACCTTGGGCAGGCACAAGACCGGTTCAGATAAGCGTCGCTGGTGGTGGCGTTATGCCGTGAGTGGGAATCGATCTCGGGTCGCCAGGTTCGTAGCACATCGCGCTAATCAGTGCGCCACCGCTCCACACACGCGAGGCTTTTTTTTGCTTCAGCACGGTTGCCGAGCACAGGCAGAAAAAGTCAAGCGGCCAGCAACAAACTGTACGAATCGCCGTTGTCATAGATAGATAAGTGAAATACGTTTCTTGACTTGAAGGAGGTTATTATAATTAAAGCATTGGAGTGGAAGTGGTGGGGGGGGGGGGGGTAGTGGTGAGACGCTGGCATGGAATTCAGAAAGTGGAGCAGTGCGTGGGAAGGAAGCAGAAAGAGAAGTGTGGTTGTGACCTGCGAGTGAGCGAGCGAGTGAGTGAGCGGGCGAGTGAGCGAGCGAGTGGGTGAGTAAGCGGGCGAGTGAGTGGGTGAGTGAGCGAGTGAGTGGGTGAGTGAGCGAGCGAGTGGATGAGTGAGCGAGCGAGTGGATGAGTGAACTAGTGAGTGGGTGAGTGAACGAGTGAATGTGGTTGTGACCTGCAGTGCGGTGGGAGAGCGAGCGAGCGGGCGAGCGAGTGAGCGAGTGAGTGGGTGAGTGAGCGAGTGAGTGGGTGAGTGAGCGAGTGAGTGGGTGAGTGAACTAGTGAGTGGGTGAGTGAGCGAGTGAGTATGGTTGCGACCTGCAGTGCGGTGGGTGAGTGAGCGAGCGAGTGGGTGAGTGAGCGAGCGAGTGGGTGAGTGAACTAGTGAGTGGGTGAGCGAGCGAGCGAGTGGGTGAGTGAACTAGTGAGTGGGTGAGTGAGCGAGTGAGTGTGGTTGTGACCTGCAGTGCGGTGGGTGAGTGAGCGAGCGAGTGGGTGAGTGAGCGAGTGAGTGGGTGGGTGGGTGAGCGAGTGGGTGAGTGAGCGAGCGAGTGGGTGAGTGAGTGAGTAAGCAGGTTAAGGAGTGGGTGAGTGAGTGGGTGGGGGAGCGATTGAGTGAGTAAGTGTTGTTGTGACCTGCAGTGCAGTGGGTGAGTGGGTGGGTGAGCGAGTGAGTGAGTGGGCGAGTGAGCGAGTGAGTGGTTGAGTGAGTGAGTGGGCGAGCAAGTGTTGTTGTGACTTGCAGTGCGGTGGGTGAACACAACATAGACGAGACGAAAGGCAGGCTTGGAATAGGGATTTTCGTCTTGAGGCCCGAACCATACGAGGCCAGTTTCAACATTCAGGTTTCAATTAGCACAGTCAGACTTGCTTGAACCAATGCTGCTGAAAATGTATGTGGGGAGTGGTGGCGCAGTGGTTAGCGCACTGCGCTACAAGTCAGGCGACCCGAGTTCGATTCCGACTCACGGCCAACAACAGTGACGATTACTTGAAGCGATCCTGGGCATCCCTAATGTCTACTCAGCCTCAAATGAGTACCTGTTGCAATCTTTAAACATCGCCACTCGGGAGACAAGGGCGGCCGGACGTGATGCTGGCAACCCACCCCCTCGTGTGCTGTGCGGGCCGTCATCGTCTGTTAAGGCTATACGGGGAGTCTTTGTCTTCGTACGCGCTGCGGTCGATGGTGATGGGATGTTGCGTGGAGGGACAACAACGGGAAGGAGGCTGGCTGGTGTCGTGGCTCAATATATATTTTTTTATTGTTTCTCAAGAAACTAATCTGCATTTGCAAATGCGAGTCGCCATGCGAGATCCGCAAGCGTCGATCGCAGATCAATGGCTCCGCCGATCGAAGCCGAAAGCTTCCAACGTTGACCGCAACGACAGCAAAAAATAAAGAGAGAGAGAGAGAGGACGTTCTGCGACATCGCCTCTAAACATCGGGCAGGTCTCTTTTTGATTTAAAGCTTTCGTGACTGCAGTAATTCATATTCTTAGCTCTTTCGGTAAAGTCACGTTGAAGGGAAACAATAAAATAATAAAATATATGTGAAACAATAAAAATTATCACGACGTTTCGACCATAACACAAACGGTCGTCATCAGGTGTGTCGGTTTGCATTAATTTGTAAACGGCGTATCTATTTATTCATTTATAAAAACCAAGGTTCATGTACCTGACACCATCGCAATCATTGAAGACTTGGTTCATCAAGGACTAAACACTGAGGTACCCCCCCTGGTGAGACACTGTTTAACCAATACATACTTCACTTGGAATGGAACTTCATACAAACAAACTGAGGGCACCCCAATAGGCTCCCCCCTATCTCCGGTTATAGCTAACATTTTCATGGAGATATTTGAGACTGACGCCATCCAGACTGCCACTCTGCGCCCAATCTTATGGAAGAGGTACGTGGATGACACTTTTGTCATCTGGCCACATGGCCGGCCTGCTCTAGACCAATTCTTCGACCACATCAATTCCATACACCCAGCCATCAGATTTACCATGGAAGTCGAAAAAGATGGCAAGCTATTTTTTTTGGATGTCCTAATTAAAAAAAGACCTGATGGTTCAATGAGCCACTCTGTCTACAGGAAAGCTACCCATACGGATGCTTATCTGAAACCGGATTCCCACCACCATCCATCACAGAAGAATTCTCTCATCAAGACTCTGTATCATAGAGCTCAATGCATTTCCGACCAGGAACACATAGGCAGTGAACTCAAGCACGTACACCAAGCTCTTAAGGCTAATGGCTACTCCGACTATACAATCCGCAAAGCTATCACTCAAACCATGAAGGACCCTCTTGAGGAGCCTTTCAAAACCATCACTTTACCCTACATTGCTGGGATCACAAAAAAGATCTCCAAAATCTTGAATAAACACAAGATCCAGGTCCGTTTCAACACATTACATAAAATCCGTGATCTGGTTCCGTCTGTAAAAGATGTGATTCCGGACATACAGTACCCTGGTGTCTACAAACTAAGTTGCCTCTGTGGTAGTAGTTACATTGGAGAAAGCAAACGCCATGTCTCGGACCGCATTCGTGAACACAAAGCAGACCTTAAACACGGTAGGACCAACACCTCGGCCGTGGCAGATCATTGTTATAATTCAGTAGGCTCACATGACATCGACTTTTCCAAGACAGAGGTTCTTTGTAAGACATCTGGCTACCATGAGAGATTCGTTCATGAGGCTATCCACATATACAAGCACAGAGACAATTTTAACCGAGAAGATGGATTCTGGCTTGGCAATCATTGGAAAGATTTGATAAACCATTTCAGGTCTTAATTGATTGTTCACGCTTACAGTGGCTTTCAGACAGCATACATTAATTTTTCGTCCCCCCCCTCCTCTTTTCAGAACATAGATGGACGAGTCCTTCTAAATAAACTGCCAAATCGCTGCGTGTGGCGCTGACGTTTTTATAAATAAATAAATTCGCCGTTTAAAAATAAATTATTGCAAACCGACACACCTGATGACGACCGTTTGTGTTATGGTCGAAACGTCGTGAGAATTTTTATTGTTTTATATATATTTTATTATTTTATTGTTTCCCTTCAACGTGACTTTACCGAAAGAGCTAAGAATATCGGGCAGGTCGTCAGCACCAGTTTTGGGCAAGCCGATGAGTCGCCACCCAAACGATGCAAACCGGTCCAGGGTTCGCTTGGGTTCCACCGACGCTGCTGATAGGATGAACCCTCCCCCCACCCCCACCCCTTAGAAGACCCTTTGGCTGATGGGACGCGTAATTTTTGTTGTTTCAATAGCGATACAAATATGGCACGGAGGCGATATGTCTCATCATTTCGTGGGTTATTGATGCCCCTTGCCAATTTGTCTCGAACTTGGGCCCACCGCTCACAGAACTGTCCTCGGAAACATTGGTCCGTACACCCACCATCGACCGCTGATGGGGGGCGCTGAGCGAGGAAACCCCGTCCAGAGTTTGCTCGAATTAAACCGCTGCTGCTGAAAGGTTGCACCGCCGGAAGAACGCTCGGCTGAGATGCGGACGGAGAGAGAGACGGAGAGAGAGAGAGAGAGAAAAAAACAGAACATGGGAACGGAGGCGTAATGGCTGCTCGTTTCATTAATTCTTAATAGTCGGGAGACCGGTGCACTGTGAGTGACGTGAACGAGCGGCAAATGCGATGCGCTGTGACCGACGGCTACAGGCACATCGTCACGAGACTGAAACAAGAAACGCGAAGTGCACAACGACAACCAAAAAGGCGTGGATAAATGAACACGCGCGCGCCTGGAGTTACACGGAGAGACGCAGACGGGGACGCGTGGATTAGAGAACATCGTGACATCACCCGAACTGTTGGTGCAATGAAGCGGGCTTGGGCAGGGCGCGTCACGGCCAGACGGGACGACTGCCCTGGGCCCCGTGCTTTG
Organism: Petromyzon marinus; assembly: GCF_048934315.1. Lineage (NCBI taxonomy): Eukaryota > Metazoa > Chordata > Hyperoartia > Petromyzontiformes > Petromyzontidae > Petromyzon > Petromyzon marinus. The sequence goes on along the minus strand of NC_133704.1, from coordinate 6,062,950 downwards.
GGGGGGGGGGGAGGTCCCACACGGTGTGAGTTGCCCCGGGCCACGCTAACCCCGCCCCCCATGGCAGAGCCAAAGAATGGATGGAATGCGCGCGGGAGGACGTCGGACTCGGGGAGATGGAGCGATGAAACCGGCTCGCGTGCAGGTGCTGGCCGGATTATTCCATCGCAGGATCCGGAGGGGCGGGGCAGAGGGATGGGCAGTTCTTCATTCAGCAGCGGGTTGAGCACGACTGCTGAAAACGTGATCGGAGTTAGCTCCTTCTTTCTGTGCCCATGTGTGTGCGTGTCTCTCTCTGTTTGTCTCTGTGCGAGTCTCTCTCTCTCTCTGCTTGTGTGTCTGTCTGCGTGTCTCCGTGTCGATGTTTTGTCTCTCTCTCAAATTTAGCAAATCTTTGGAAGAACGTAATCAACCAGGTGGTAGTGTTGACTGTTGTGTTGGCCGACTCCCTGTGTTGTATTGCATTATATTTCCAAGTTTACAAGGTTTGTTTTTCTCATTCATTTGTACCTGATGATGGGTGCTTGTGTTGCAATCGAAACGTCGTATTCTATTATTATTTAATTGAACTCACTTCAATTCACACCACGTGTTCTCCACTGCACGGTGTCACAGCCCCCCCCCCCCCTTTCGACAATCCACTGCTAGATGAACGCCTCCCGCACGCCGGGTGGGTCACGACGTTCCGTCTGCAGGTTTCCACGGCGCGGTTTGCTCACCGCTGAGTCGGCATCACACCACCCTCTGCACCCCCCCCCCCCACAAATAGACACGCAATGTTCTCTTAATATGATTTTTTTACACTCGCTGCTTTCCCGAGAACGTACGCCCTCCTATAAAGATTTTAATTTGACGACGCAAATAAGTGGCGGAAGGTTATATAGGATAGAGGAAGGAAGGAAATTGATTCTATGGACATCAATCACTCGATCTTTGTAATAAACAAGCAGAAAGCATGACCCTATATATATGTACGCAGGAAGAAGCACATCTTACTACAGCGAAGTGTTGTTTTAAGAAAATGCGCTGTAATTCATTTATACCGAATAGTAAAACTCAAGGATTGGCAAATCACAAAGTGCAACAACAAAAAACCGAACAGCCAACCGCATCGCGTGTCGCCGCGAGAGTAAACATCACTCACGCCGCGGGCTCGTTCGGACACTTTACAATGCCGAGGTGAACTTTATGCGTGCGCCAATAAAAATGCGAACAAACGAAAAAAGTCTAATTTCAGCAGTTGTACGACACCTGTTTTTAAATGCTTCGGAGGCTACAGAGATGCCCATGCCAAGCTTCAGTGGATACACACATATCACTGGCTTTCCGTCGAGCCTACAGATGGAATTTGTTGTTGTTGTTGTTATCAGCTTGCAACTTTGCCACAACTTGGGCAAAAGCTGCCGCCTAATTTTCTTGTTTCTCTCCCCATTCCTGGCTTTATTTCAAACTCAGCGCGTTCGACAAAAAATAACACCTGTGTGTGCGGTGGTGGCCTTACAAGGAAGAGGATATAATCGGCGACGTTCCAGGCAGTGGTCCTTCGTCAGAGCTCCCAGGAGCGGCCTCCGGACTCGTGTGACATCGTCTCGCCACTGTTGTCTTCAATTTGCTTGTCACCGTCTCAACTCGGTATCCACTCCGTGCTCAATCTTGTCCATCTCTCTCCGCCAGTTGTTGTTGTTGTTGCTAACGAGGGAGGCGCTGGCACCAGTGTTATTACCACATTGTGCCGCTTACGCAGCGATCCGAGTTAAAATTCCCAGACACGGGTGACATCAGCGATGAGTGATATCGGTTGTTTTTGCTCCGATGTCTATTTGCGTCATGACCGCACCTCATTATTTTGATTACAATTTGATGGTTTATGTTGTCATTTTGGAGAGACCCGGTTCACTCTCCCAAACGAAACATCCCGGTGGTCTCTTGCGTTCCCGCGTCGTTATAGGAACACACTGTACTGATCGGCACGGTGTGAAGTATGGTTCTAAAGCCCCCCATTACTGACACGGTGTGTGAAGTCATTCATCCAGCAATGACTTGACAAGGGGCTATATATTATTCTTTTAAAATTATTATCATGATACACGACGCATGCACCTACAGTTTGAAACAAACACACACACACAAATCATTCATCAAACACCTCGCCGTTGCGACAAAGCCACCAAATGATCTACAACACGGCCAGCGTAGTGAAGTATGGTCAAACAACGGCCACGGCCACTGACACACACCGCTCGCGTCCGGCGTACCTTGACCCTGTGGCCGTTGTTCGATCTCCCGTCGCGGCAGCAGAAACAATGAGCGAGTTTTAAACGGAACTCTACCCCCGCCCCCACCGCTTCTGTCCACCCAGCAGTGTCAATGGGTTACACGTCAGTGTTCTTTACTCACGTGCAGAGGGGGGCCACTTTCGCCGATACGACATCGCCAGTGTGAGGGCTGTCACACGTTTGAAACCGTTGGGGGTTTGACAGCAGCACGAATTTGATGATGATGATGATGCTGGGGCGGTGTTGTCACCATTCGTGTATTGTTGGGGGCTGCACTAAAGGCCACGAAGAGGCTGGCAGTGGCCCACGGGCCTTGCAATGAAGACTACTGGGTTACACCTTCGTTAGTCTATGATCAGCGGGTCGCGTGTGGCGAGGTATTAACTACCTCGCCTGGCATGCAGGAGGTCGTCGACGGCTCTTGTATATTTGGAGTTTGCAGATCTCTCTTCCCGTGGTCGCATGAAATCTTTCTCATCCGGTTTTTCATATCCACATATATTCACTGAATAAGCCAGCTAACTTCCTTGAGCTATCATTTGTGGCCAGGTCGTTTCTGAAAAATAGCTACACAGCTCAGTGGGCCTAACATGGTAAAATGAAACCATCGTTTAGTTTGTTTACGTATGGTGGGGTACGGCGTGGGGAACTCCCATCTCTTCCCAGCCATCTGCCAGCTTGGACGAAAAAATGACCATGTATCCTCCTCTGGGAAGGGCTTCCACTCCGATGGAGGCGGCCTTCCGTCAGCGTTGAGCGTGAGCAGGGAATTTCAGGGGCCGCGCCTTTTTACCATCTTTAACTTTTGGCAGGATGAAAAAAAAATCCAAAACGGGGGGGGGGGGCTACTTTTACCGGCAGCACACTCCGTATTTCATTCCGCGGGCGTAGCATCCGTAAATATTGGTTGTCTTGCCCACAGTGAAATATGGGCCAAAAATGCCCTTCCATAAACTTGGCAATGTGCCAAGCCCCCAATCCTCCCCCCCCCGCCCTCCGCGTGTGGGAGTTATGCGGACCACGTTTTCGCATAAGTCACCGCGTGATAGTTTTGACAAATGATAAAAGTGCCTGCGTACGAATGGGCCGCGTGTCGTGTGTGGAACGGCGTAATTGTAAGCGGAGGAGAACGCAATGCTGAAGGAGTTCCTAACTGTGCGGAGTAAAAACTATTAAACGAAAGTAGATTTTCATTTCGCCCGGTAAGCCCACTGAGCTATACAGCTCCTTTTCAGAAGAGACCTGGCCACAGCTCTTAGCTTAACAAAGCGGCTTATCACGTGGAAATTTATAGCAGCCAAATACTCTAAAAAAAAACGCACGGTGATTCAAACACGCGGAGGGAAAAAAAGTCCGAGGAGGACCCGGAGAAAAATCCACGCGACCACGTTGAGAACATGCAAACTCCAAATATACAGGCGTCAGGGTCGGGATCGAACCCATGACATCCTCTATATACCGGGCGAAGTCGTTAACAGCTTGGGACTCATTGAAGCAAGCGCGTGCTAAGGCGAACGTGACGAAGGCGCGCACACATGTTTCCCACGCGTTTAGATTGTTTAGGTGATTTGGCTGCTGTACATTTCCACGTGATAACAAGGCCTCTTTGTCGAGCAATCGCTTGTTGCCAGGTCGCGTCTGAAAAAAAAAACAAGCTCACAGCTCAGTGGACTTTTACTAGGCAGAATAAAAAATGAGTTTAGTTTTAATCTTGATTTGAAGCTTTCGTAAACTGCAGGAATCCAAATTCTTTGGTTCTTTCGGTAAAGTCACGTAGGTATTTTATTCTAGTTTATACCTACGTGACTTTACCGAAAGAACCAAAGAGTTTAGTTTCATATGTATATTTTTGTCAGTGATTTCCTTACGTTTAATTTGCATTAATATCGTGTTTTTGTTGTTGTTTGTTGTCGTAACGTTCTGATCTGCCCCGACTGGACATCTGTAAGAAAAGAAAAAGCTTTGTAGCTCATCGGATTTCTCCAGTATAAATATTCAGATTTCTTTTTCAAGTCAGCGTTTTAAATGCCCTCCGAGTCCTTACTTCAGCATCAGAATATTTATTTACACTGGAGGAATCCGATGAGCTATAAAGCTCTGTTTCATAGATGTTCAATAGTAACAGACGTCCAGTTCTTATTAGTCCGGCCGATGGCGACGTGGAATCGCACCTGGCGGCTTAGGGGACTTTATTTACATCCGAGCGCACGTGGCAAAAGCGTCTCGTGCCTTTGCTTGCCGAGAAGTCCATTTGTGGGCTCGTGTTGTGGATCAAACAGCGCACTTCACAACTTCA